>NC_137905.1:11180285-11780285 GCF_963455335.1 Martes martes | reverse complement strand
CCACATGAAGAAAACGACAAGACTGGGTTGTCTCTGAAGGCAGACACCCTCTCTGTGTGGTCATCTTTGTGCAGAGCTGGATTTCGAGGCCGGAGGCTAAAGGTTTCCGAGTCCACAGGCACGTCTCCTTGGAGGTGTTCATACAATTAAATACAAGGTGAATACTGAAGGCCTATAGAAGGTTCATAGACTGCTCTCTTTCAAGAACAGCTTAGTTAGCCATATCCGTCTTTTTAAGTGGAGTCAATTCAGCTCTTGGCACACAGAAGTAGACTCTGTGTTTCTAATCCCTCTAGGTGTAAGATCCTGCACGATAAGCCCTCCTTATGGGCCCTTATTAAACTGCCATCTCCGAAATACTGTCCTTACACCATCTGGGACAAAGAAACAAGGCACTCACCAAATTTACTTCCAAACGAATTCCATTTGTGAAGCCCGGTCTTCAAAGTAATCATTCTATTGAGCTTCAGTTTGAGCAAATATACAATTATTTAGCAACAGCAGTGCAAACAATTGTAAGAAAGTCCAAAATTACATCAGAAGAGAGAAAAAGTGTTCCTGTTTCTGGATGAAATAGTAATGACAAAAGTCATATTCATGTTTTATGTAATGAACATTTATAAAAAACTGTCCTAAACATTATAATCCTATTAGTTCTCCATATTGTGCAATCACTTAAAAGCAGGAAGAACAAGAGAAAGAAATCAAAATTATTTCAAAAGAAAGACCACATTCCTTTTGTGTTTCTGATTATTTTAGTGATCTTGTTAACAGGAACGAAGATACTGTCATTACACCACCAATAAATAGAATAACACGGAAACATTATGTTTTGAGAGACACTTGGAAAAAACTTAAGAGTTCTAGAACTTGTTTGAGACCCAGTTTCCTCACCTCTCATGCCATTCCTTTCCTCAAGGCGAGCCACATCGGGGTTAAATGAGATAAATAGAAACCTGGTGTGGGGGCAAGCACTCCGGGCTTCGGGAGTCGTGTGCCCTCAAGCATTCCTTACTAAACCCGGGGGACACTTGCTAAGTGCTTGTACTCTCCCCACCTCCTTCACTTGGGACTGTCCAGGCTGGTGGAATGTTCTGGGTTCCTGAGATCCAGCGGCTTTTCCTTCAACACAACGGCACCCACGCTCTTTGCTGCCTAACTGTGGTTTAGGAGTCCCGGTATCTTCCTCTTATCCCACAACACTGGGACTGGCACCCATTCCCACTGCCCACATTACTGTGCAGTGTACGACTCACCGTCAGGGGTTGATCTCAAAGGGGCTGGCCGATCACCCACGCAGAGAGGGTGGAGTGGTCTGATAAAACTGAGGTTCCTCGGGGAGCCTGCGGGCAGTGGGGAACAACAGGGTCCCAGGTGAGGCTCACGGAGGCACCACAGGTGTGTGTCCTGCCCTGGGAGGCCCAGAACTGCTGGAACTGTGTGAGGTCTCGGGTCCTCCCCTCTGGATTCATGCATTCACTTCTCGTTCAATCTCTCACGTCCTTAATGAGTGCCTGTCATGGGCTGGACAGGACGGCTCCGCGGGGCTAAGATAAACTCTGTTGTAACAACCTGTACCACTCAGAGGGAAATGCAGACTATACATGAGGAAATAAAATTCCTTCAGAGAGGATGGATGCTCTGAGGCCCTGAGTAGGGAGAAGGAAGGGCAGGGATGAGTGAGCACAGACACTAGCCTGCGGTGGTCAGGAAAGGCGCTTCCAGAAGCCAGGGCAGCGTTGGTATCTCAGTGAAGAAGGCAGCACCCACCTGTCTGGGGGAAAGGTGTTCCTGGCAGAGGAAACAGTGCGGGATCTGAGACAAAACAGACAAACAGACAAAAACTGACCTTGACGTATTAACAGAACGTTAGGAAGTTTAGAGTTCCAAACTGTCCATGAACCTTTGTTCCAGCTGTCACTGGGCTGGCAGGCAGTGGCTGAGGGTGGATGGGGCCATCTACAAGGGACAAGGGTTGACAGCTTGGCCTTTGAGGTCCTTTCCAACCCCAAGGCCAGACTTGTGATGGGGACAGGAGGTGAAGGGCACAGAATAGAGCAGTGGGTCAAGGTCCTAAAAACGTCTCTGTTAGAGTCATCATAATCCTGCTGGGAGCTGGCCTGGCTGGAGTGCTGGGTTTGTCCAGTGAATTTGGGAGGGGCCCGCCTGGGACACCTGTCAGAGATAAGACTGAGATTCGGTCTGAAGGATCATCCCAGGGAGCTTAGCTTGTGGACAGTGAGAAGCGCTTGGCCTTAGGGTTAAATATGAGTTCAGTGTTTCTCTTACACAATCTGATGACCCCATTTCTTCTGTGCCAAACCTAACTGAAATGTATTCTTTGAAAGGCTGGTTCTGGCACGTGTGGTGGTGGAGAACCACATCAGGCTTCTGGTGGTGGAGAACACCGACTCCCAAGTGTAGGAAACTGGCTCACCTCTAAGAGCTGGTACCCCGTGCCACAGTTCCACTCCGAGGGTAAGGGGTGAAGGTAGCGGGATCATTACAAGTACGCGTGATGACTAGTGAAGAAAGGGATGCTTGGCCATACAAAATGTTTCATACCCCTACCCTTTCTTAAGTCAAAACTTGATCTTGTTAAACATATTAATGTTGTAACTAGAGTAGCTCAGCTCTTGTTACAACCGAAATAAATGTTGCATTCCAAATCTGGAGAGTCTACTCCTGTATTCCTCTTAGCATTCATGGTATGGGGCCTTGTCAAACAAAGCCAACCAAAATTCTGTTCTTACTTACACACCAGCAATGAAAGCAGAAGAAAGAAAAAGTCTCATTTTAAGAAAAAAGGAAATTCGGTGTTTCCGATGATGTTAGTGGACTCGTTAGTAGCCACAAAATATCACCTACAAATAGAGCAACAGGGAGATGCTGAATTTCGAGAGCCACACCCACTGTTCTAGAGCACCGTCTAAGAATACAATCCTATCAAGTTCCCACGGGGCAGTGAGTGGTCTGAGTGAAAGCTTTTTGGGCCACCCATGGCCAGGGGGAGGCAGACATCTTGCCACGCTCTGAACTTGGTAAGAGGCTCAGACGCTTATGCTGCTGATACCGAATTGGATGTGAGTCCTCGGGCAGAGGGAGCATCCCTGGGTTTCAGCTGTCAGTGTTGCAGAGAAACACAAGTTCATTTCCAGTGTTGCTTTACGGGCCCTCTCCCATGTGTTCCCATGGTTACCTCCAAAATGTTTTTGCCACTAGTAGAAAGAACCTCTGGTTCTAATTAGAACTGCATTTGCTCGTTTGCTAGTTACACTCCCATGGTTTCTTACCCGCTCACGGTGAGCCGGGAATGGCCGACCTCCTCTTTCCTGACCTTGCTCAGCTCCCGGGCCCATCCCTGTGATCTGCACTCAAGGCTGAGCCCCTTGCCCCTGCACCCACTGATGGCTGGCTTTGCCCTCGGAAGCGTGTGCTCGTAGGCCTCCAGCCCGTGCACACGTGGCCCAAACGTATGCATATTTGCAGTCTCTGGAGCAGCTCCTCTTGAGTAATGACCATTTCCCTCCACGAGAGGTCCTCGTACTGCCTCCTGGTGCGGTCGGCCAGCCAATAAAAGCTTCCGCAGAGGTGAGGCCGGGCAGCTTTTCAGAGAATGGGAAATGAATGGAATTTTGGGGTGGATGTTCCAGATTGAGTGCTAATAACTTAGAAGGGGATCATAAAAATAGCAACTTCTTTTATCATGTGCTAAGAATTCTCTGCAAGTTCATTTCATTTAACCTGTGTACCTCTGTCAGAGTTGAGGAATTCAAGGGACCCGATTTAGGGGACGTGGCCCAGAGAAACCCAGCTAGGAAGGTGTAGAGGCAAGCCTCATCCTTGGGCTTTGGAGCACGAGCTGACAACCCCGTCTCAACATTTCATAATTTGGAGCTTATTTGAGCCTCAGTTTCTTCATATCTACATGGGACTCCTGCAAGAAATGGGGTCATCAGTGGGTTTTGAGGGGGTGAAGTAGAGAACAGGGTGGAGTTCCTGTCAAGGTCTGTGCTTTGTTGAGTTCTGCGCCTCGCAAATATTGGCTGTGACTCTTAGCAAAGAGCTAAGTGTTGAGTGCTTGCCAGTCCCTCCTTGCTAGGGACTCTCCAAACCAGTGAAAAACCTGGACTGGAGGTCTGGTGGCCCACCTGCCCGCCCTCCCTCCCTCCCTTCCTTCCATCCAAGATTTTATTATTTATTTGTTTGTCAGAGAGAGAGAGAGAGAGAGAGAGAGCGAGCACAAGCAGGGGGAGCGGCAGGCAGAGCAGGCAGAGGGAGAAGCAGGCTCCCCGCTGAGCAGGGAGCCCAATGTGGGACTCGATTGCAGGGCTCTGGGATCATGCCCTGAGCTGAAGGCAGATGCTTAACCAACTGAGCCACCCAGACATCCCTGGTGGCTTTTCTTTTACCACAAAAGCACCTGAGCTCCTTCCTGCTCAGTGCCCAGGACAGGAGGCAGGGGCTACCCTACCACATCTCCTCTTCTTTCCCCACAATCTTGACCTTCCCCTCCCTTCTCCGTGAGCAGTGTTAATGTGGAATCTTTGGCATGAAAACCACACCCGAGAGAGGAGCTATTTCTAGGGCAAAGCCTGTGTTCTTCAAGGAACATTCGGCCCATGGGAGCAGGGGGGTCCAGGCAAGTCTCCAAGGAGGCATCGCACGTATGTGGGTCCTGCCCTGGGAGGCCCACAATGGCTGTTTGGTCAGGTCTGAGGTTTCATGGGTGTCTTTCCACTGGATTTACTTGTTCATTTCTTGCTCAGTTTCCCAAATCCTTGAGTGACTGTCAGGTACTTAACAGGAGGGAGGGCTTGACAGAAATAAGATCATCTCTCTGCCCTACTTGCCCTTGTAGTACAGAGTGATGCAGAAATACATGTGAATAAACATGGAAATAGATGATTTCTGAAAGGATCATGGTTCCGAGGTCATAAATAGGGTGAGGGAATAGAGAGGAATGAGTGAGCAGAGCCACTGGCCTGGGGTGGTCTGGAAAGGGCACCCAGAAGATAAGACCAGTATTGGTATCTAAATGAAAGAGGCAGCACCCACCCATCTGGGGAAAGGTGTTTCTGGCAGAGGAAATTGTACAAGTGACCTTAAGATGCTTTTCAGATAGAAGGATGGTCAGTGTCTGAGTAGGAGGGTCTTGGACATAAACATGTCTAGACCAGGAGCATGGATTTGACTCTCAGCATGATTTGGAGTCATTGGTGGGCTTTGAGCATCATGGAGTCATGGTATCATTTAGGGTGTTAAATTGTTTCCACTGGCTGTGCTGTTGTAAAGGTGAGACAGTTCAGGGAAGGAGAGGTGAGGGTTGACAGCCTCTGAGATCCTGTCTAGTCCCAAATCCAGGCTTGTGATGGGGCAGGGTGGTACAGGACACAGGACAGGGAAGGGAGGTGGGGTCACCTTTGTAACTTTGTCTGGGGCAGGCCTTGGGTAAAGAGTGGCTGGGCTAGGGTCACCTGGGTGGCTCCGTGGGTTAAAGCCTCTGCCTTCGGCTCAGGTCATGGTCTCAGGGTCCTGGGATCGAACCCCACATTGGGCTCTCTGCTCAGCATGGAGCCTGCTTCCTCCTCTCTCTCTGCCTGCCTCTCTGCCGACTTGTGATCTCTGTCTGTCAAATTAAAAAAAAAAAAAAAAAAGAGTGGCTGGGCTTGACCCATGAACTTGGGTCGCCTTTCAGTGTCAAGATTAAGGTTGCCTCCCAGTCAAGCACCCCAAGGAGGGCAGGTTGAGCAGAGTGGAGGCAGGTGACCTCAGGGTTAAATCTGATTCCCATTCACATCAGGCACAAAATAATCCACAATTGTAATTGTAATTGTAATTTGATCAGGTCCCCCATTGAGATGTTGTGTAATCACTTTCCACAATGACAATAAAACCAGAAGAACAACATCAAAATTATTTTCAAAAAAAGGCAAAATGAAACACTGGCCTCCTGGATTATTTTAGAAGACTTGCTAAAAACAATAAAAAGCTGTAATTATGCTGCTTGCAAATAGGATAAAATGAAGTAATTAACTTAGTGTCACATTGAAGTAATCCACAACTATAGAACATTGTCTATGTAGTATAATCCCAAGTGGTTTTCACTGTAGACATTACAGAATCGCTTAATAGCCATAAGACTCAAATAGTATTAGAAAATTATTTGAGTGGAGAGAAAACATCTTGCTGTGGTCTGGTTCTGTAGCTGTAAGATCAATGGAAGGTGGAGTCAGCTCCGTGGTGACTCACTTCTGTTTTCAGGCCGTGCAGACAGCCTTCAACGCGGAGACATTTCCTGTGGCTGATGGAGGATGGAGAGGAAGTTCTCAGGGCCAGGGAAGCCCCTCAGTGGAGAAGATTCCTAGGCAATTTCTTCTGAAATTCTGGAATGGGGGAAGACCAGAGAGTTCTATCCCCCATGAGCAATCCCCTTAAGGTTTTCTAAAACATCTGAAGTCTGACAAGGGGCAAGGGGGAGGACCAGAGTCTAGGTCAATGGAATTTGGATCCTGTGATTTGTGGAGTCAAAAGAAAGTCCCAAGCTGCTGTCTGCACCAGGAGGACCAGGATACCCTGGCTATCCTGAGATCTTGAGAAAGATCTGAGTCGGATTGGGGCTGACCTGCCAGAGGGGTCTTTCCCTCATCCTTGGAGGGACCCTGGATCCTCAGCCAGCCATAGCCTAATGGGGCTCCTTCCTCGGGGGACACCCAGAGGATGTCCTGGTGGTCTCTGTCCTCTGCCAAATGTCCTATTTGCAACATCAGGAACATAAAGATATTTTTTCAGAAACTTCTATTGTTTCTCAGTTTTTCTCCCCCACCCCTCCCCAGGTATGCACTTTCTTTTTTTAAGCTATGGAGGTGTCTCTCAGCCAATAGTGCTCCTGACTCATAGTCATGAGCTCTTTGAATAGGATTCAATAATAACACATGATTCTTTAGAATTTTCCTGACAGAACTTTGGCTTGTATTTTGTAGGTGCCCAGCTCTTTGCATTAATGATCTTGTCATATGATTTTGAAGGAGTGTCCTACATCTCTGCAGGGTACATCATCTCTCAATCAGGTATTTGGTGAAAATGATTTTTATGCGGATACACTTGAAGGAGCATAAGGGCTGTGGTGTCTCCCTTTCTAACTGTGCCTTTTTTTTTTTCTTTTTTTCCCTGATTGCTGTGAAAATTTTCTGGTTTAGAGACATTTCAGATGATCTTTCAAGGCACTGATTATTTCCTGTTTTTCAGATCAGTTAGTATGCAACTGGTCTCTTTAGGAGTTTTTAAGTGAGTGTTTAAATTCAAGCCACACCGATCATCTCATCGTCTTTCCTTTGGTTCACCTTGCTCTTGGCCCCGCCTTCTGGTGAACTTGTATCATCCAGTTCCAGGCTCCCACCATCCATGTCTTGTCCTGGAGCAAGAGCCCCAGCCCTCATCTTCTTCATTGTCTACCCAGAAACTTGATCTGACTTTGTAAAAAGAGTTTTGTAATATTCTTTTCTTTTGTGTAACAAATGTCTTCACTCTCTTGTTCATTCATTTGGCTTCTTATGAAAACTGTGTCAGGTTTCCTTGAAGATGAGAATTTTTCTCCAGAGCATCTCTGAGAGCTCCCTAAATTTTTCCTTCATTTTCCCCGATGGGTTTTGCAGATGTTAACAGTTGCAGGGACTCAATTTGGGTACTCTGATGTAGCTGGTAAAGACTACGTTTTTCTGGTATGTTGGTGATTAGCTCGATTTGTTTTTTATCTTGATATTTGTCCTATTTTGGTAGTTTTGGAATGGGTACTTTACACCCAAGTAAAAGGTCAGATGTTTCTAGGTCTCTATTCATGGTCTCCAGCTTTCCTGTTGCTGATACCGTGTCTCCCAGAAGCGTGCCACTGAACTTGACTCAGGCCCTTCAAATTCAATTTAAAGATTTAAAAAAATTTTTATTTATTTATTTATTTGACAGAGAGAGAGAGAGAGATCACAAGTAGGCAGAGAGGCAGGCAGAGAGAATGGGAAAGCAGGCTCTCTGCTGAGCAGAGAGCCCGATGCAGGGCTCGATCCCAGGACCCTGAGATCCTGACCTGAGCTGAAGGCAGAGGCTTAACCCACTGAGCCACCCAGGCGCCCCTCAAATTCATTTTAATTAGTCATAGCTACTCAAAAATGTGTTGTCTTTCCTCCGGAGGGACAGAATCTCCAGTGTCCACTTTTTTTCTTTTTTCAAAAAGATTTTATTTATTTATTTGAGAGTGAGCATGCACACGCACGAGAGAGAGTGAACACGGGAGAGAGGCAAGCAGAGGGAGATGGAGAAGCAGGCTCCCTGCTAAGCAGGGAGCCCAAAGTGGGGCTTGATCCCAGGACCCTGGGATCATGACCTGAGCTGAAGGCAGATGCCCGATGGACTGAGCCACCCAGGCGTCCCTCCAGTGTCCACTTTGTCTCTGTATGAAGTCAGATCTTTTTATTTATCTATTTTTTTGGGCACCTGGGTGGCTCAGTGGGTTAAAGCCTCTGCTTTCGGCTCAGGTCATGATCCCAGGGTCCTGGGATCGAGCCCCACATCGGGCTCTCTGCTCAGCAGGGAGCCTGCTTTCCCCCCACCCCCGCCGCCTGCCTCTCTGCCTACTTGTGATCTGTCAAATAAATAAATAAATCTTTATTTATCTATTTTTAAATTTTTTTTATTTTATTTTTTAAATTTATCTATTTTTTTAAACTCAGATCTTGATAATGAAAAATCCGACCTTGACTATCACAATTGCACTGCACACAGCAGTGAGTGGGGAGTGGGGTCTGGTCTAAGGTGCCCTGGACGTGCTGCTACTGATTGGCCCCAGGACCAGCAGGACACAGAGCATCATGAATATGACATGAGGCCACTGTGGAGTCACCTCACATCCAGAGTATCATTAACTTCAGAGAACTTCGAGAGCATTACGCCTGGAACCAAACCAGTGCTGGGCAGCCAGGTGGACCTCAGCCAACGTGGGGGAAAGGGACAAATACAAAACCCTGGCCAATGCTCTTCTTTCAAACAACTTTACTTGGGCGCCCAGGGGCACGCCCAGCGCTCCAAACACCTTGCCCCCACACACTATGCAGAGCAATTTTAGGTTTACAGAAAAAAATGAGCATAAAATACAAAGAGTTCTTATAAATACAGTTTCTCCTATAATTAACAGCTTGTATTAGTGTGGCACAGTTACAGTTGATAAGCATATATTGACACATTATTATAAATGAGTCAACATCCCTGCCTCTCCTCCTCTCCTTGCCTGTGGCCTAGGATCTCTTTCAAGGCAGAAATCAGAGGAAACTGTAGGGCTGACCTTGTTTGTTTCCTGTTTCACAGGACTCCTGTCCTTTATTGCCCATTGCCCAGTGTCTTGCAAGTAGTTGTGTGGTGTATTTTATCTGTTTTTTTCCCCCCTTCCCTGGGGAAAGGGCAAATTCATCTTGTATCATTCCACTATGGCCAGAAGCTAAGGTCTTATTGAGTATCTTTGAAACTGGAAAGACAGGATTGATTTACTGTGTTTTGAAGTCTACCACTAGGTGGCGATGTTGTACAACTGAGATGCTTTTCAGAAAATGCCCAGGGCACAGAATTTGTAAGTTCCTTTTTTTTTTTTTTGAAGATTATTTATTTATTTAGTTGACAGAGAGAGTCACAGCAAGAGAGGGAACACAAGCAGGAGGAATGGGAGAGGGAGAAGCAGGCTTCCCACCGAGTATGGAGCCCATGGGGCTCCATACCAGGACTCTTGGATCATGACCTAAGCAGGAGACAGTCACTGAACCAACTGAGCCACCCAGGCGCCCCCAGGATTTTTAAGTTCTTTTTTTTTTTTTTTTTAAGATTTTTATTTATTTATTTGACAGAGAGAGATCACAAGCAGACAGAGAGGCAGGCAGAGAGAGAGGAAGGGAAGCAGTCTCCCAGCAGAGCAGAGAGCCCCATGTAGGGCTCCATCCCAGGACCCTGAGATCATGGCCTGAGCCGAAGGCAGAGGCATCAACCCACTGAGCCACCCAAGCGCCCCTTAAGTTCTTTTAAGAGATCTATGAAATCACATAGTTGTTATTAGTTTGGGTACACACATCTGTCTTGTTGAGCTCTACTTTATTTCTATATCTCTTTTTACTTCCATGTAAAATTTATAAAGATATTTTGCCTACAATCACACATGTCATAGATTGACTATCACGTCTGCTAGGACCCAGTAGGAGAAATGTTACCGTTGTTAAGGGTAGTTTTCCACCTCTAAATGGATTTAGATGTATTTATGAAGACATCAATTAACATTCATTCCTGATGTGCAGAGAAGGATAAGATGTGTTTCCTGCCTCAGAGGGCTCCTGTCCACATGGCGGAGACACAGATGTGGACCCCCAGTGACCAACGAGGCATGCTTCACAGAGTAGGTGACCATCTTTCAGGGTGCAAAGATGTGTAGAAATTTTTCACTGGGGAAGGGGGCAAATGACGGTCCATCCCCAGCAGTAGAAATATTACGTAGAAGGAGGTGGATACTCAAAATATCATAACCAGATCAGAGATGATGGAGTGGGTCCACACCGTTAGGAGGAATAAGAGAGCGGGAGGAAATGAGGATAAGGAAGGGGACTGGGACAACAGTGGGAAGGGCCAGATTTGCTACATAAGGGCTTGGAATAGAACTTGTAGCCAGTGGAGAGTGAATAATAGTTTTCAATTAAGTGATTGATGTGATTAAAATGGTGTTTTTGACTAGAGTCTCTAACCTACTATGCTGAACAGCCTTTATAATAAATGTTGTTTTAGTGAACATCCAATAAATTTTTATGTATATATAAGGTATACATATGTAGCACTATGCAGACATATTATGCAGATTATAAAAGATGCACAAAACTATGAAGCTTGTGGTAATAATGACATAGTCTTTGACAATTTAGAATTTTTTGCGGATTACGCATCAGGTCTGATTAGATCTGTGTTTTCAGTCATAGCAGAGCTAATTTAAGTGGGACGGAAGACATCTGAGTCTCAATGTCTTTCTCTTTATCTCTGGATCACTTCATATTTGAACATGGCAATGAATTTGCTCTCTTTCTTCAAGCCTGGCATACTGCCCACCTCACACACAAACAGTAGGATTGTTCCCCCAAGTCAATATTAGAGGTCTAACTTCTTTCTTATTTATTAATATAAGGCAAGTGCAAATTGGAGACTTACTGTTTTATTTGTCCCCTGTGGAGCATCTGGGCGGCCTACAATACCCGTGTCCTCACACACCCCCAGGCTTTGTGGCTCTGGCTGCAGAACATAGGCGGGAGACCAACGCTTACACCAACAGGAGCTGCTTGTCTGTTGGTAATCAGAGCAGAGATCAATTAAATCTGAGAGAAACAGCTACTGGCCAATTCAAATAATACATATTTCACTTCAGCCTCAACAAACCAAAATATTAAAAATAATAACTGTGTCCCCCGAAGTTCATGTATTACAAGTGAACATGGTTTAGAATTATCTCGGAACATTACTTTGTGATAGAGTCTCTGGTCGGTGTGTTAGAAACAAGACCCCTTCACTGGTGACGATACAGCGAGAAGTCAGTAGCCTGCGACCCAGAAGAGGGGTTTCCCCAGAATCCGGCCACGCTAGCACCCTGTTCTAGGACTTCCAGCATCCAGAACTGTGAGAAGTAAATATCTGTTAGTTACAAGTGGTGTTTTGTTACAGGAGCTCAAACGGACCAGGACCAAGAACAAAGATGAACGGGAATATGTGACCTCAGTTTTCCGCTGCAGTATTACAGGAGGTGCCCAGGGAGACTTGAATTGGCATTCATCTCTCAGTCTCTCTGCCCAAACACCAGCCCTTCCTAAATGCATATGCCTACTTCACTGAAGATGCTGAGCCTCTCCCAGGTAGCAAGGAGCATCACAGCCCCGCCTCAATTTTCCAGGTAGCTTTATTGTAAACCTTATAAATTACTGCTTATAAATTGCACCAAGTACATGAGAGATATTAAATAAATTCAGAGAAGGTTTGTTTCTTAATTAATATCATGTGAAGTATTAAGACAGCTGGCTTGAAAGAAATGGTTGTAAAAATCTGTAGCTAGACCGTTTGCAGCGGCCATTTCTTCACGCCCAGATTGCATCGTGACCTTGTTCGTTGGTTGATTGGAAAATTGCATCCCTTTTCTCACTTCTGAGTGTGAGGGTGACCTCAGTTCAGTGAGGCATTTCAGGATTTGTAGTTTCTGAATTCCATCTTCCAGAGAAAGTTGAAAGTATGCTTTTTCTCACTGCTAAACAGCAGAATTGTGGCTAGTCTTTAGGCAAACACCTTTTGAAAGCTGGAACAGGTTGGGGTGTCTGGGTGGCTCACTCAGTTAAGCGACCGACTCTTGATTTGGGCTCAGGTCACGATCTCAGGGTCATGAGATCAAGCCCTGCATGGGGCTCTGTGCTCAGCAGGGAGTCTGCTTGTCCCTCTCCGTCTGCTCCTGCCCCTGCTTGCCTGTACTCTCTCTCACTCTCTCTCTCCCCCAAATAAATAAATAAATAAATAAGTAAAATCTTGAAAGCTGAAAAAAGCCTGGAGCTACATGTGTATAAAGGTATATGCACCAAATCTTAGGGGAGACTTTTTAAAGCAGACCCCGGTATAAACCTGATGTGAGTGGGATGCTTTTATTGATAAATGGATTTCTTACTTGGCCTTCAAACATCCGTTATTGGCATATGTCATGTTTCCACAATATTCTCTCTATAGGAGCTCCCTTGGTGTTTGCAAGCACACGATGGCCCGATGAGCTGACCACTTCCCCTGTACACTTCAGTGAACCTTTGGGCACTGTTTTGCCTGATCACTTCCTATCTTATTATTCAACTATATTTTCTCCATAGCACTTACTGGTATATGAAATGATGTTGTGTACATATGCTGTGTTTACTTTCTTCCTGGCTTCACTTACATGTAAAACCACACAAGGTTAGGGGCCAAACTGTCACCAGTGCCAAGACTGGACGTGGCACAAACTGAGTGGTCAATATGAAATCATTGATTATGTAAATAAATGAACATATGCAGTAGTACCTGATGTCATGTTCATTGTCATGAAGCATTTACTCAACGTTGTGCCCATACGCCATTGTGAAGTGGAACATATGTGAAGACTGAATAGGTCGTATTATGTGTTCTAACCCCCAAACCAGTAACAAACGAACTGACAGACAAAAAACCCACAAAAGGACAGAAGGAAATTTGGGGAGGTGATGGTTATGTTTCCTGTCTTGGTTGTGGTGATGTACGATGGGTACACGCAGATGCCTAAACTCATCAAGATGTATACATTAAACGTGTGCAACCTTTCGTGTCAGATCCCAATAAAATTTTTTTAAAAAAAGATTTTCCTTATTTATTTGAGAGAGAGAATGAGAGAGGGAGAGAGCACGAGACAGGGAGGGTCAGAGGGAGAAGCAGACTCCCTGCTGATCAGAGAGCCCAATGTGCAACTTGATCTTGGGAAGGCAGTCACTTAACCAATGGAGCTACCTGGGCGCCTCAAGTTTTGTTCTGGTTTTGTTTGTTTGTTTGTTTCTGTTTCTGTTTTTGTTATTTATTTATTTATTTATTTTTTAAGATTTCATCCATTTATTCGACAGACAGACAATCACAAGTAGGCAGAGAGAGAGGAGGAAGCAGGCTCCCCACTGAGCAGAGAGCCCGATGTGGGGCTTGATCCGAGGACCCCGGGATCATGACTTGAGCTGAAGGCAGAGGCTTTAACCCACTGAGCCACCCAGGCACCCCTGTTTTTGTTTTTTAAAGAAGTGTTTGTTAAGCAGCACCACAGTGTTGCACAACCCCGTGGGCTGTGTGTGTATATGTGTGTATGTGTGTGTGAAAGACCAGGCCCTGCACAGAACAGACTGATGCCAGGAAAACCCAACTATATAGAAATTTGTCATCCAAGTAGCTCCTGGATCATGTGCCAGTGGTTTCCTTTATATTTGGAATCATCTCATAATGAGGATGTCTGGGTGGCTCAGTAGATACACCCTTTCGGGTAAAGATCCCCACAGAGCCCTCTGAAACTGAGTACCAACCCTGCTCTGTCATAAACAGCGTTAGAGGCAGACAAACCACACTTCGTTCCCACATTTCATTCATCATCACAGCAAGATATTTTTAAAAATAGAAACAAGTAGGGGTGCCTGGGTAGCTCAGCAGGTTAGGCTTCTGCCTTTGGCTCAGGTCATGATCTCGGGGGTCCTGGGATCCAGCCCTGCATGGGGCTCCCTGCTCAGTGGGGAGCCTGCTTCTCCCTCTGCCCCGCCCCTTGCTCGTGCTCACTCTCTCTCTGTGTCAAATAAATAAATAAAATCTTCAAGCAAAATAAGAAATAAAAAATTAATTCATTTACTTAAGTAAATGACAAGAAAAATTATAAAAAAATAGAAACAAGTATACAAAGTATTTTTTTAACAGTCAAATTGTGTGGGGGGGGCACCTGAGTGGCTCAGGGGGTTGAGCCTCTGCCTTTGGCTCAAGTCATGGTCTCAGGGACCTGGGATCAAGCCCCACATCGGGCTCTCTGCTCAGCAGGGGGTCTCCTTCCCTCTCTGTCTCTGCCTGCCTCTCTGTCTACTTGTGATATCCTTCTCTGTCAAATAAATAAAATCTTTAAAAAAATAATCAAATTGGGATTCAGTGCTATCTAACACTAGAGAGGTAGTTAAATTTAATTGATTTGGGTAGGGTAAAATGGCAATAATTGTTGGACATGGTATTTAAATTTCATTACTTGAATTTCTTATGGCCTCTTTTCACGTGAGAATTACCTCTGCAAATCCGACATCATAGAAAACTTTTCAAAGAGCTCTTACTTGCATTTTCTTTCTGAGGGGCCAGTGTCGCGCTCAGGGATTGGTGACTGAGAAAGGCATAACGAGAAGATGAATGTGCTTCAACCTTCGAAGTGTCTCCAGCTCCTGGCTTTGTTCTTTCCCTCAGGCTGAACGAGGTGAATATAGAATATCTTGCAGTTGAATAATTTGGATTGCTTTTAGGCAAGAATTTTTGTGATGTTATAAAAATTGAGATCTAAAAGGAAACTTAACCTTCAGTTCATTCTTTTGATGTATTTTGCCCGAAGCATGGTGCTAGGACCTGTTATCTTAAATAGGCAATATAAAAATATCTTTCTAATTCACTCCTACAGTTGAAAGTTCCTCATGGATTGAAATTACTGTGATCTATCAAAATTTACTATGTTGTGGAAATAAAATAAAATCACATGTCAGGCGAGGAATGATGACAACAATGGACCGGCTTATTATGAAGCTTAAAATGAAAATGCTTTACTGGCAACACTATTGGACTTTTGAAAGATTGAGGATGTGTGTCAGAATCAGAAAAGCCACGGTGCTGCTGTTCTCTTTGTTCTTATTGATGTGGCTGGTTTTTGCCGCATGCTTAAGGTCAATTTTTTGGAATCCATAACAGTATTTGGTTTAATTGCATGTTGTTGTTGTCGAGATGTAATTAAGATGTAATTAAGATAATTAAGATGTAATTAAGATACCATAAGATTCATCATTTTAAAGTAGACATTTCAGGGGTGCCTGGGTGGCTCAGGTGGTTAAATGTCTGACTCTTCATTTTGGCTCAGGTCATGATCTCAGGGTGGTGGGATTGAGCCCGCACGGTGTAGAGGCTGCTTGGGATTCTCTCTCTTCTCTCATCTGCCCCTCCCCTCCCACGCATGCTCTCTCTCTCAAAAAAAAAAAAAAAAGAAAAATGAAGTGTACATTTCAGTGATTTTGAATACACGCATCAGGTCTTGCAACTTTCGTAACTAATTACAGAATTTTTCATTAATCCCAAAAGATGAAACCACCCCTACACCGTCTGTGGCTATGGATTTGCCTATACTGGACATGTCATGTGAGCGGAGTCCTGTCCTGTGCCTGACTGCTTCCGCTTAGCAAAGACTTCCAGGTTTCTCCATGTGGCAGCCAGGGTCAATACTTCATTTCTTTTTATGGATGGATTGTAGCCACTTGGACAACTAGCTGTGCCACATTTTATTATCCATTTATAAACTGATGAACATGTACTTTGTTTCCATTCTTCGGCTGTTATGAATAATGCTGCTGTGAACATTCTTGTACATGTTTTTGTGTGATCATATGTTTGCACTTCTCTTGAGTATATAGCTAGGAGTGGAGTTGCTGAGTCAGGTGGTAACTCTGTGTTTTACTTTTTATTTTTTTTAAAGATTTTATTTATTTATTTATTTATTTATTTGACAGACAGAGATCACAAGCAGGCAGAGAGGCAGGCAGAGAGAGGGGGAAGCAGGCTCCCTGCTGAGCAGAGAGCCTGATGTGGGGCTCGATCCCAGGACCCTGGGATCATGACCTGAGCCGAAGGCAGAGGCTTTAACCCACTGAGCCACCCAGGCGCCCCTGTGTTTTACTTTTTTTAAAAGATTGTATCTCTTTGCTAGAGAGAGAGCATGAGTGGTGGGGAGAGGCAGAAGGAGTAGGAGAAGCAGACTCCCTGCTGAGTAGGGAGCCTGGTGCTAGGGCTCGATCCCAGGACCCTGAGATCATGACCTGAGCCAAAGGCAGACACTTAACTGGCTGAGCCGCCCAGGCGTCCCTATGTTTCACTTTTTGAGGAATCGCCAAACTGTCTCCCATAGCAGCTGTGCAAGTTTTCATCCCCATCAGCAATGTTTCTCAAAATTTCCAGTTTCTCAAATCCTTGTCAACACTTGCTATATTCCACTAAAACAAATTATAGCCAATCCCATTCTGTGGGGTGTGTCTCTTGATGATGCCCTTTACTCTCTTTGGCACCTAGGAATGCAGACTGTTGGTTTCCAAGGCTATTGTCAGATGGGCAGGGGAGGATGGTACTAGGGTAGGTTAAAACACCACAAGGCAGGGCACCTAGGTGGCTCAGCTGGTTGAGTGTTGGACTCTTGGTTTCGGCTCAGGTCATGACCTCAGGACCGTACCACTGAACCGTGAGTCAGGCTCCGCACTCAGTGGGGAGTCCGCTTGAAGTTTCTCTTTGTCCTTCCTTCTCCATATCCTCTCTCTCTAAAATAAATAAATAAATCTTAAAAAAAAAAAAAAAAACAAAAAACAAACCAAAAGCCAAAACCCACCAGAATCTTGCTCTTCTTAAGACTACTTAGCCTTTTTTTTTTTTTCCCCTTGGATAAATACTCCTGGGGTTACTACAGGTCTTGGTTTAATACCCAAGCTCCGAAAAAGTTGGTTCTGACGATCTTTGCCATTAGTGTTTCATTGCTCTGATGAGGGGTAAAATTTCCAGAGGTTCTTATTCTGACATTTTCACTGCTATCACTTCAATTCCTTGACTTACACAGCAGTGAGATCACTGCTTTGCCTTTGGTTATTTTCATGGAGACTTGTCGAAGTCGTGTGGATGCTATGGAGAGATTGACTCAAGCTTCTTTTAAGTCTGTCATCACAGATCTTTCTTACTGGATATTATCCTCTTCTACTTTTATTATTTATAAAGTTTGGGAGCTGTTAAAAGCCTCAGAGGGTGGCTAATGGATTGATGCTTTTGTTTCACACATGAGAAAACTGGCACCTCTTGTGGAGTGAAGTGAATTGTTTGGCTTCTTCCTGTAGTTGGTAGTTGAGCTTAGAATCGAAGTCAGACAACAGGTTAGAGCTCAAATAAAAATGCTCAGTACATAAGATTCTTTGCAATTTTCCCAAGTCTCATCACCCAGCCTTCTATACGTGATTTCCCTTTTCACTTGGGCATGTGGCCCTGTGAGACTTTGAAAATGATGAGATACCATAAGGCCTTGCATAGCCCCACAGCTCTTCTCATGGACTTGGCTTTGGCCTTGGTATTATTTGGGGATAATAAAAATTCCCAGTCTCCAAGAAACCGCCACGTTTGAGCCACGTGAAATCTGTATGGTGGCAGACACATTTCTGTCTAACTTTCCCTGCTTATTATCACTTTCCCTGTTTATTTCTACAAAGCCAAAGCCAAAAAGAAAACAAATGGTTTCAAAATAAAAGTTCGGTGCTGCAATGTAGGAACATGAATGTACATTGGAAGAGCTTGGGCCCATCCTCTGATTGGTGCTTGTATGAGTTTGCTGGGGCTGCCGTAAAGGTGGGTGCCTTAAACAACAGAAATTATTTTTCTCACAATTCTGGGGGTTAAAAATCTGAGATCAATGTATCTGCTTGGTTGGTTTCTTCCAAGGGTTCTATCCTTGGCTTGCATATGAGTGTCTTCCCCCGCTGACTTCACGTTGCTTTCCTTCTGTAACTATGTCTTAATTTTCTTCTTCTTGTAAGGAACCAGTCATATTGGATTAGGACCTGCCATAGTGACCTCATCTTAACTCAATTATCTCTTTAAAGACCCTGTTTCCAAATAGAGTCACATTCTGAGATACTGGGAGTTAGGGCTATGAATTTGAAGTCTATGAATCAAATTAGCTTCATAAAAAAATGAGTAAGATACCATCAAAGCAAACACCATACTGTCTCTTCCCAAGCTGAAAAAAGAATGAAAATATGGAGCAGAATATCCAAGGGCTGTGGGACAATTGCAGAAGGTGTAACATATACAGAATGGGAATAACAGATGGAAAAACTAAAAAAGGAGCTGAAGAGATATTTGAAGTAATAAGGCTGAGAATTTTCCAAGTGAATGTCAGTCACCAAGTAATAGAACCAAGAAGCTCAGATAATACCAAGAAGAATAAACACCAAATTACTATACCTATACATATTATATTCAAACTACAAAAAAAAAAAGAGGAAGAAGTCAGGAATGTGGGAAGACTTCTCTTTAGAGGGACCCCTATAAGAATTATATTGGACTCCTTGTCAGAAACCATGCAAACAAGAGAGTGTAGTGAAATGTTTAAAGTGTTTTTTTTTAAAGGATTTTATTTATCTTTTTATTTGAGAGAGAGAGAGAGAGAGAGAAAGAGAGAGACTGTGTGTGTGTGAGCCAAGGGAGATGCAAAGGGGGAGGAAGAAGGACAAGCAGACTCTGCATTGAGTGCAGAGCCTGACATGAGGCTTGATCTCATGACCCTAAGATCCTGAACTGAGTTGAAACCAAGAGTCGGATGCTTAACCAACTGAACCACCCAGGTGCCCCTAATGTTGTTTTTTTTTTAAAAAGACCTACCAGTTTGGGGGTGCCTGGATGACTCAGTCATTAAACATCTGCCTTCAGCTCAGGTCATGATTCCAGGGTCCTGGAATCGAGCCCCACATCGGGCTCCCTGCTAGGTGGGAAGCCTACTTCTCCCTTTCCCACTCCCCCTGCTTGTGTTCCTTCTCTCACTGTCTCTCTCTCTCTCTGTCAAATAAATAAATAAAATCTTAAAAAAAAAAAAAGACCCACCAATTTGGAGTCCTGTGTCCAGAGAAATCACCTTTCAAAAGTGAGAGAGAAATAAAAACTACTTTCTCAGACAAAGAAAACTGGAGAAAATTGTTGATAGTAGACATGCCTTATAAGAAATGTCAAAAGGAGAAGGAAAATGCATGTCAGAAACTCAGATATACATATATGAAGATGAAATAAGATACTTTATTACTAATAGATGTGATAGAAAACTATTCAAGAATAGCAACAATGTATTGGGTGATTTTAGGTAGAGATTTTTTTAAAAAAGATTTTATTTATTTGACAGAGAGAGAGAGAGAGAGAGAGCGAGCGCACAAGTAGGCAGAGTGGCAGGCAGAAGGAGAGGGAGAAGCAGGCTCCCTGCCGAGCAGGGAGCTTGATGTGGGGCTTGATCCCAGGACCCTGAGATCATGACCTGAGCCAAAGGCAGCTGCTTAACTGACTGAGCCACCCAGGCTTAGGTAGGGATTTATTTATTTATTTATTTATTTTAGGTAGAGATTTATTTATTTATTTATTTTAATTTTAATTTAGGTAGAGATTTATTTATTTATTTATTTTAATTTTAATTTTTTTGCATTTATATTTTTTATTTTTTAATAAGCATATAATGTATTATTAGCCCCAGGGGTACAGGTCTGTGAATTCCCAGGTTTACACACTTCACAGCACTCATTAGGTAGAGATTTTAAGTGAAATAAGTGACATCAATGTTATCAAAGATGAAAGGAAGGAATTGGTGGAGATATTTTGTCATGAGATACCTGCAATACTGAAGAAAGGTTATGATGTTCTTTGAAAGTGAATTTTGATTAGTTGTAAATAAGTATTGCAAATTTTATAGCAGCCAGGAAAATAACTTTAAAAAGAAGTGTAATGGATATGTTAGAGGGCAGAGAAAATGGAATCATATAAAATGCACAGTTAAAACCAGAGAGGCAGATAGTGAGGGGCGGATTAAAACAAAGGAATCAAAGAAGGGCAACAAATAGAAAAGTTATAAATATGGTATATTTTAATCCAAAATATCAATCATTACTTTAAATGTGAATGGTCTAAATATACCAATTAAAAGATAGGGACTGTTAAAGTGGATAAGAAAAAAAGGCCCAACTATATATTGTCTATAAAGAAGCTATTTTATTTTATTTTTTTAAAAGATTTTTATTTATTTATTTAACAGAGAGAGACACAGCGGGAGAAGGAACACAAGCAGGGAGCAGGGAGCAGGGTGCCGGATGTGGGGCTGGATCCCAGGACCGTGGGACCACGACTTGAACCAAAGGCAGACACCCAACGACTGAGCCACCCAGGCGCCCCAGAAGCCATTTTAAATATAAGGACACAGATTGATAAAGAGGGAGGGGCTGTAGGAAGTTCCACCATGCCAACTTCAATCAAAACAAAACTGGGGTAACTATATTTCAGGTCAAGCAGACTTCAGAACAAGGAAACTTATTGGGGTTAAAGAGAGGTATTACATAGGGAAAATGGGGTCAGTGCTCTAAGAAGTCAGGACAATCCTTAATATGCATGTTCCCAACAACACAGCATCAAAATACATGAAGTAAAATACTGATAGAAGGCAGCGCCTGGGTGGCTCAGTGGGTTAAAGGCTCTGCCTTCGGCTCAGGTCATGGTCTCAGGGTCCTGGGATCGAGCCCTGTATCGGGCCCTCTGCTCTGCAGGGAGCCTGCTTCTCTCTCTCTCTCTGCCTGCCTCTCTGCCTGCTTGTGATCTCTGTCTGTCAAAGAAATAAATAAACTCTTTGAAAAATAATACTGATAGAACTGATCATTACTCTGGGGCACCTGGGTGGCTCAGCTGGCTGAAAGTCTAACTCTTGATTTCAGCTCACATTGTGAGGGTGGTGAGCTCAAGCTCCCCATCATGCTCCCTGCTCAGTGGGGAGTCGGCTGGAGATTCTCTCTCTCATTCTCCCTCTGCCCCTCTCACCACTAACATGCTCTCTCATAAATAAATAAATAAATCTTAAAAAAAAAAGGAACTTTCATTACTCATTCCATGGACAATAACAGGGTAATAAAGGAATTTTGCTTACAACTCTATGACACAAGTTTGGTAACTTAGATAAAATGGGTCAGTGGAATAGAACCACCAAAACTCAAACAAGAAAAAATAGATAATCTGAACAGGGTGGTATCTATTAGTGATTTTGAATCACTATTTAATAAAATTTCCAAACCGAAAGCACCAGTTCTAGATGGCTTTACTGGTGAATTTTACTAAGCATTTAAGGAAGAAATGACACCAATTCTCTCCAACCTCTTGTAGAAATTAGAAAGAGAGAGAACACTTTCTAACACATCCTATGATGCTCACATTACACTAACCTCCCCTGACCCTAACCAGATAAAGACATTATAAAAAGGGAAACAACAGACTTACATCTCTTCTGAACATACATGCAAAGTCCACAACAGAATATTAGCAAATTGAATTGAACAGCGAATAGGAGATTATACATCATGACTAAGTAGGCTATATGTCAAGTGTGTACGACTAAAATCCAGTAATACCAGGAGCTGGTGAAGATATAGGATGTCAGGAACTTTCCTTCATTGCTTGTGGGAATACAGAAAGGTGCATTCACTCTGGAAGGTAGTTGGGCAGTTTCTGGGCATGGTTTTACCAGCAAACTTCTTGGTGTTTACCCAAATGAGTTGAAAACATATCCATTAATGCACACAAAAAAACCTGCACATAAATGTTTATGGCAGTCTTATTCATAGTTGTCCAAACTGGAAGCAATCAAAATGTTCATCAATGGGAAATGGATAAACAAACTTTGGTACATCCATACAGTGGAATATTATTCAGACAAAAGGAAATGAACTATTAAACCACAAAAAGATATGGAAGACCCTAAAGTGCATATTGATAAATGAAATAAGCCAGTCTGAAAAATACACATACACACACACACTCACAGTAAGATTTATTTATTTATTTTAGAAAGAGAGAGCAGGTGTGGAAGAGCAGGGGGGAGGGGCAGAGGGAAAGGGAAAGAGAAACTCAAGAAGACTCTTGTGTTGTGCATGACTTGGGGCTTGATCTCAGGACTCTTTTTTTTTTTTTTTTAAAGATTTTTATTTATTTATTTGACAGACAGAGATCACAGGTAGGCAGAGAGGCAGGCAGAGAGAGGGGAAAGCAGGCTCCCCACTAAGCAGAGAGCCCAATACGGGGCTCGATCCCAGGATCCTGGGATCACGACCCGAGCCAAAGGCGGAGGCTTTAACCCACTGAGCCACCCAGGCGCCCTGATCTCAGGACTCTTAACTGTCTCTGTTACCCACATGCCCCCCAAATACATATTTTATTATTCCAGTATATGTGTATGTGTCATTCTGGAAAACTATAGAGACATAAAAAAACTGTAGAGATACTAAGAAAGATCAGCGGTTACACGGATGGGGGGAAGAGAGGAAGGATGAAGTTGGCAGTGAAACTATTCCCTGATACTATAGTGGCAAACATAGGAGACTGTGCAACCTTCCTGTAAACTATGGATTTTTATTCGCAGTAATATACTAATATTCTGTCATTAACTTTAGCAAATGTACCATAGTAATCCCAACTTGTTAATCATGGAGGAAACTATGGGGGAGAGGAGGGTAAGGGAGCTTTGTATTATCTGCTTGATTTTTCTGCAAATGTGAAACTGCTCTAAAAGTAAAGTCTATCAATCATAGAAAACAAAAATATTAAAAATATCAATACAGGTTTAATTTCAGTTTGCCTAGAAGATACTCAGAAATCTGTTTCATTGAAACAAATTTCAGTTTGGAAGTTATCAGATTGTCCAAAAGAGGGTGCCAAAGACTTACAAAGATGTCCTCTTTGGTTATTCAAGAGGAAGGTAAATAATAACATAGAATTAATAGAATAAAAAACCAGAAGGCTGTAATAAGTCAGCAGGCACCACACTTCCTGTATCTTGCCCATGACTTCTATCTTCCTTCCTTAGGACTCAGATCCATTACCTTTGTGCTCTGGTGCTGCTGCTTTGTTGTCTATGCAGGTGTAATGGCCCCTGAGGATGCACAGCTGTGACCTGGGCTCCAATGAGACCTGAAGGAAGCTGGGTTGGCACAATGGCTTTTGGAGCCTACTTTAAGCAGCTATAGACATAGGCTTATATGAATTGAATTTCAGTGGGAGTTTTGCAAATTTACGTTTTTTCCAATTTATAATATTTGTAGTGATATAAATTTGGAGATTCTTTTCACTTTTTGACAATAGCCTTTAGGACTTCAATCTTGAATTTCTCTGTTTCTAGCACCTTCAGTCAAGGAGCCTATAATCTGTGACTAAGTATAAAAGCGCCAACACAATTCATTCCTCAGGGTATCTTTTGATGAAGAATTTTGATGTGGATAGAATTTCCTTGTTAGGGCTATAATATTACAGGTAGGCTCAGTTTCTTTTGTGTTATATTGCCTTTTTAGATTTTTGAAACATCTTTACTTTCTGTTGGTTGCAAAAGTGTAAAAAAGTGGTGTAAAAATATACACTTGGAAAATAATGAAATTAATGAGGTTTGAAATGAAAACTTACTAATTTCAGTTGAAGAGATAAAGCTATCCAGACTTTGTTATGCAAAGTTCTAAATATTTCTATATATGTTTAGAACATGAAGAGCCCTCACTAACCGTGTTCTCTGGTAGAATACTTTCCATGCCCAATGATGACATCATTCCTTCTTCTCAATGGATGCCTGTGATTGCATTTTATATGTATATTATACTTCAGTCAATTCTGTATGCAATTTAGTTCTGTTTTGTGCTATCAAGATTATCAATTTAATAAAAAATCCTATAGATACATATTACTATATTTGTTATCTCTGTTCAATTAATTCCCAGAATTGTAATTCCAAGTCAAAATGTAAACAGACTTACATTTTGATATGTATTACCATCTACTGCCTGATAAGTTTTACGAATATAAAAATGCACTCACTTGAGTATTCCACTGGGGTTCTCTTAAAGCAGAGAACAACTATATCTAAGAATGAATAATTTTATTTATTTAGTAACTTAAGTTTTCATTATTGAAGTATAGTGGGCTTACAATGTTTTATTACTTTCAGATGTACAACATAGTGATTCAACAATTGATTATATTATACAACGTTCACTACAATAAATAGAGTTACCATCTGTCACCATACAATGTTATTACAATATTATTGATGATATGTCCTATATTTCGTCTCTGTGGCTTTTTTATTTTTTTTATTTTGTAACTGGAAGTCTGTACTTACTAATCCCCTTCACCTATTTCTCCCATCCTCCTCCCATCACCCTGGCAACCACCAGTTTGTTTTCTTTATTTGTAAGTCTTTTTTTTTTTTTTTGGTTTGTTCATTTATTTTGTTTTTTAGATTCCACATAGACATGAAATTATATGGTATTTGTTTTTCTCTTGTCTGATTTATTTCACTTAGGTCCATCCGTGTTGTCAAAAATGTGAAGACCTTAGAATGAATCATTTTAGTTCATGCTGTCCAGGATGGATATATCCCAGGGCCAGACATCATTAGCATTTACCTCTTTGGCTATGTGCTATAAAACAGTTCCCTTAGTATCATTGATCTTTTGCATTTGAGGTCTTTCTTTTTCTTTTTCTTCTTTCTTTCTTTCTTTTTTTTTTTTTTAAGTATTTCTGTTTTAAAGGTAGATGTCCTTTGACTGACAGCTGGGAATACTTCTTGCAAATCTCAGAGCCAGCTACATGTTGAGGTTCAGCTCTGTTCTACTGATGTGGCGATTTGAGTTATCTTGAGCTGTCTTTGGTGCTCTGTTAGTGGCCACAGCTTTAATTTCGGGAAGGCTTTCTTCTCTGTAGGGCGGAAGCCTGGAGTGATGGAATTATCCTATTGGTGTACATTTCCTCTTCATTCTGTTTTCAAAATGTTTCTTTCCGAGAGAAAAAAATTGGCATCATTATGATGGGGGGGAGGAGGTTCGGATGAAAGGACTATTCGTTTGTTTATATTCCTTCTCAGAAGATATGGCTAATGTAGTTTTCCTGGTTATTTTCATAATTATTTTAGTGAGAAGGACTTACAGTACACATTTTGTTTTGCTGAGTGAGACTAATATAGCACACACACACACCTCCCCAAACTTTCCCCAAAACAACTAACACTATCAACTTAATAACAATATCAACTTAATACCAAAATGTAAGAATATTATTATCGACTCCATCATTTACTAGCTGTATGAGCTTGGTCAGGTTAATATCTCTTTTTATGTATAAAATAAGGTAATTGTGAATATCAAGTGAGATAAATATATGCAATATACATATGTTTATTATATATCATATAAATTATATGTAATATTTATTACATACAACACACATATTTATTACATATACACATATGCATATACACATATGTATGTTCACGGCCAGTATGTGTTAGCGTATTTAGGTTTTTGTCATTATTAGTTGTTCCATATCAGTATTTTTGAATAAGTTTATTTTTAAGGAAAGCTCACTGCTTGTATTTCTTTTTCTTAGTTCGGGTTCTCCCCAAAGCAGATTCTGAGATGCAAAGTAGGGAAGCAAAGGGGATGTTGGTAGGAAACTGGTAGGAAGGGAAGGATCAAAGGGAACCAAATGAAGGGGGAGCCCCAGGCCAGTCACCATCATGGGTCAGCTGGAGCATGATCCTGCAAGGAATCTGGGAAATGTGCAAAGCTCATGCTTCAGAACTTACTAGTAAATGGGCTACGAAGCTAAGTACTACTCTTGATAGTCATTTGCTGAGGACCATTCCTTGGGCTGCTACTTCCTCAGCACTTCCTGCCTGCCAGGCCAGTGTGCAGGGAGTGGCCCTCAGGGGACATCCTGTCCATGGAGGCAGCGGGAAGTCGCCTGGGGCACTTGAAAGGTGGCTCGCTGACGCTCTCAACCATGGGCTGTTGAAACCTGGCCTTGGACATGGCGTAGGAACTACTGGGGAAAGCTGTACACACAGTATTTCTCTTATCTTATTCCCTTTTCTCATGGGTGGACAGGTAGATTAATTAGACTGAACCGAATACTGCATTTTATATAAACCACATTCCATTCTAAATAGAATCTAGTTAGCCCATTGGAATAAAAAATACATGACTCTGGATCACAAGCCACACCATGAGTTTTATTTTTTATTTATTTGCAAAAAAAATTTTTTTTTAAGATTTTATTTATTTATTTGACAGAGAGATCACAAGTAGGCAAAGAGGCAGGCAGAGAGGGAGGAGGAAGCAGGCTCCCTGCTGAGCAGAGAGCCCGATGCGGGGCTCGATCCCAGGACCCTGAGATCATGACCTGAGCTGAAGGCAGTCGCTTAACCAACTGAGCCACCCAGGCGCCACTGCAAAAATTTTTAATGAAAACTTCAAACATATAAAAAGATGGAATAATAGAGTGATCAGCCACGTATTCATCATCCTGGTTCAAAAATTTTGTTTCAAAAATAAATCCACCCCATTCCCACCTGGATGAATTTTAAATAAATTATATTGTTTTGTTCATGAATATTTCAGTGTATATCTTTAAAATATAAAAGTGATATCAGGGGCGCCTGGGTGGCTCAGTGGGTTAAAGCCTCTGCCTTCGGCTCAGGTCATGATCCCAGGGTCCTGGGATCGAGCCCTGCATCAGGCTCTCTGCTTGGCAGGGAACCTGCTTCCCTTCCTCTCTCTCTGCCTGCCTCTCTGCCTCATTGTGATCTCTGCCTGTAAAATAAATAAAATCTTTAAAAAAAAAGTGATTTCATTGTTAGGCTTAAATTGTTAATAATAGTTAATGCAATCAAACACCTGGTGCTTGTATAAATTTTCCTGTCTTCCTTTTTCCTTTTCCTTCCTTCCTTTCTTCCTTCCTCCCTCCTTTCTTTCTTTCTACATCTGGGGCAAAATAATAAGGACCTAAATGGCTCCAAATTGCACTTATCGATATGTTTTTTAAGTCTCTCTGAATCCATAGATTCCACCCTTTTCATTTTTTTTGTTTTAATTAATTTATTTTTGGTGCCGTGCCTTTTTTTGGATCAACATCATGCCCCACCCTTGGTTTTCAGTGGATGTCGAATGGGGAAAATAAATATCTTCTCATCTCATTAGATTAGTGGCATGTCCATTCCAGGTGCCATTTCTTCTTCTTCTTCTTTTTTTTTTTCAGGTGCCAATTGGCCTAATCATGTGCTGAACACTAGGATTCCCAGACCTGTGCTCTGAAGTGATAAGGTGAGCTGCAGTGATGGGAATGGATAGTGAGATTGAAAATAGAAACGAAAAAAATGGATGAATTTGACTACATGGCCTTGAAGAAAAGAGTTGATTTTTTTCTGTCATCAAAAATTATCAGGGGCCCCTGGGTGGCTTAGTCAGTTAAACGTCTGACTCTTGATTTCGGCTCAAGTTGTGATCTCATAGTCGTGAGACTGAGCCCTGTGTTGGGCTCTGTGCTGGGTGTGGAGCCTGCTTGGATTCTCTCTCTCCCTCTCCTCTGCCCCTCCCCCTTTCCTCCCTGCTTGCGCATGTGCTCTTTCTCTCTCTCTCTCTAAGAAATTCAGATACCAAATGTTGATAATATTAACATTATCAGAATGTCACTAACAAAACTTTTTGACAGATCTTCACCTTGTCCCCAGAGAACTAACATCTCAGAGATCACAAAACAGTCTAATTTAACTATTAACAGGCATTAAAAAATAATGTACCAATTGTATAAAATATTTTCTTTTCTTTTTTTAAATTTATTTATTTATTTATTTATTTATTTATTTATTTATTTATCAGAGAGATGGAGAGAGAGAGAGCACACAAGCAGGTAGAGAGGCAGGCAGAGGCAGAGAGAGAAGCAGGCTCCCTGCTGAGCAAGGAGCCCGATGCGGGACTCAATCCCAGGACCCTGGGATCATGACCTGAGCCAAAGGCAGACGCTTAACCCACTGAGCCACCCAGGTGTCCCTGTATAAAATATTTTTGAACACAAAATTTAAGTGGTTATACTATAACTATGGGCAGGAATGTTCATGGATCAGCTATTAGCACTCTAATTTAACATCTTAATATAAAAACTGTGTTTTGGTGTTTCAAAAATGTAACCAGAGCTTGCAGTCCTTGTTACATGTATTAATATATTTGTACATTAAAATTTTTTTTTCATTTTATTTTATTTTAAAAATTTTTTATTTAACATATAATGTATTATTAGCCCCAGGGGTACAGGTCTGTATTTGCACATGTTTTAAGAACAAGTCACAAATACTGTATGTTTCAAGAATTATTAGTGATCCTTTTGGATTGTTTATACCTGATAACAGACACTAGCATCTGATTGGTTATGCTATTTGTCTCTCAAATACAAAAACTACGCACACATATATCACTTTTAATTGTATGTAACAATCTATTGTAGCACACTGTTAATATATGTTTTCCTCCAGCTGTAAGGGCTATCTTATACTCTCAGGCAATGTGAGCTTGCTCATATTTTTCTCTGTTTTATTTCTGTGACCATGAGTAGCGGAATGCTTTTGGCTTATGAGTGACCTACTACTCTATATAGATGATGTGGTTTTCTAGCTGATGTTAAGAGCTGTTTACTACACAGTGACCTTCTTTCTACAATTTATTTTGTGTTCTTATGAACATTTTTTACGTATAAAGGCTGGAAAAGCTGTGTAAATAGTAGAAGTAAACTTGCCCCAGAGGAACAAAGGATGTCATCATGCGTATTTGGTAGAATGTAATGACCAAAACAGAAATTAGGGACCACTGGAAATCCTTATGGGGGTCATAACAGACATTATGGCAACCTAGAGGGGTTAGGTCACAATTTGGACAGGCGCCTGGAGAAATCTGTGGCAAGAGGCATGATGTGGTTCCAGGGAACTTGGGTCAATCAGTCTTTGCTAATGGTCCAGCCCAGGAAGGCATCTCGGTGGGAGAAAGTAAGTAACATTGTGTGGCTGGGACTGGAGCTGGGTCAGGGGACAGCCTGGCACAGCCCAGTGCCCATTCTGGCTTCTTCCATTTAATCTTTAGGAAGAAGAAAACAGTGTTTACAGACTAGGATTGAGTGACAACAGCCCCCCTCCCCTATAAGAAGAGCTGAGAGAGATGATTTTACAGTATTTCCTTTCATCAAAGTAACACAGGCTTGTCTCTCGCTTCCTGACACAGAAAATTGCATTTTGTCACCCATTTGTCAGTTCTTAGAGATTTTAAGATAATTAAAGAACATTATAGCAGGTGACAGCTGTTGCTGAATGCCGTGTTGCTAGTTCTTCTGCTTGTTGGATGCCCATGAATCTCGGATGATGATAGCTTGGTGCTCCAGGTTTAATTAGCTGGTTGTTTTGAATCTGTTTGGGCTCTCAGATGTGGGGTTAGCAGGCTGGCAGCTTGTGGAGTCTGAGCTGTGCTCATCACTGGCTGGAGGACCTGGGTCCGACCGCCTCACGGAAGGGCCAGGTGGTGGTGCCTTGACCTTTATCAGACAAGGACACTAAAGAGTTAAGGATGCAGTTTTCTAGGTGAGGCTACTGAGATCAAATGCTGGTTGACACCAAAGCATGCCTATTTTTTCGGTGGAGAGCAAAGCAAGGTTTATTGAGCCATAGCAAAGTGATAGTACAAAGCTCCCAAGGAGGGAGGGAACCCAAGAGGTTTGCCACCAGAGTTTCTCAGTCGAGGGGTTTTTATGGGCTTGCTGGTAGGGTGTTTTAATCTGATGAACCTTCCTGGCGCCTGTCATCCAATCAGGTTTTTGTCACCCATCTATCATGTGGGAAAGGACGGAGGGCTTCTTCCAGCCTGGTGGAAAATCCTTTCTTTTTTTTTTTTTTTTTTAAGTTAACATACAATGTGGCGCAAAATCCTTATTTATTTATTTATTATTTTTTTAAATTTATTATTTGACAGAGAGAGACACAGTGAGAGAGGGAACACAAGCAGGGGGAGTGGGAGAGGGAGAAGCAGGCTTCCCGCTGAGCAGGGAGCCTGATGTGGGGCCCGGATGGGGGAGGATCATGACCTGAGCCAAAGGCAGACGCATAACGACTGAGCCACCCAGGCGCCTGGTGCAAAATCCTTTTAAGGGCGGTTTCCTTTTAGGGTTGGGGGGGCCCTTCTCCCTGACTGCCTGCCTTCCAACTATCCTTCATCATTTCCCCCCTTGAAGAAGTAACCCTAACTGCTGTTAGGGAAGAAGAGTGACCACTGATTGTAGCTACTTCCTGCTGGTCAGGGGCAGTGATTGGATGGGGCAGCAGTCAGGGTTCCCCTTGTCCCCATCTATTAAGGGGTCTCCTGTCGATGTCTGGTTTGACCTCCATTGGAGGCTCCATCTGAACCACCATTTGGAGTTTGATGACCTTTATTCTGGAAGATATAAAGTAGGTTAGGGCATTTAGAAGACAAGGCCTAAAGCACAATGCAAGACAGAGTACAGCCAGGGGTCCGGAAGGAGACAGAGGCTGTTTCAGTGAACCTTCCGCATGCTGTGAGGAGAGGGCAGGCGAAAGGAGAGCATTAAGGATTATGATTTTTTTTTAGGATTATGATTTTGATGGGATATAGGGAAAGTAACATTTAAGAAGATTTATCTAGTCACTTCAAGACTAGTTTGAGGTTCTTTCTGGGTTCACAGCGGGATTTTAGTTCCTTGTTGTTGGGCTCCATTGTGGACCAGAGTTTGAGTCCAGAATGGTGAATCCAGGCAAAATGTGCTTTTGATTTTGAAATTTATTTTCTGATTAAATCTCTTTCAAAGCCATTTCTCCTATTATACAGCATGGCAGTCGTTTCCTATGTGGTTTTATTTCTAAGTTAGTTTACCGAAAATCTCCTGACATGCAGGAGGAGAGAGGTCTAAATGGTCTCAACTCTGGCTTTCAGTAGGCTTTCAGTATTTCCTTTTCTTTCCTGGAGGGTTAGAATGCTATCACACTGTATCAGAGAAACTACGAACCCTGTTGGAAGCTCCATGCTTCCTTTCTTTTTAGCTCTCCCTAGGTGAGAGTGAGGTTCTATATGTTTTAACAATTCGTTCCTAAAAAAAATCTATTTTGAAAAAAACCGCTTGAGCTTAAGTTTGTCTCTCCAAATTATATTTGTTTTGAACTAATCTTAAAACACTAAAGGCATTTCAGGAATAATTAGAAAAAAATCATTCTTATACACAAAGATCATTCCCAACAATATATTCTGAATCATTAAAATTAATAAAATAGAAGTATACCAATTGCTATTTTAGAACCAGAATAAAAGCCTTCTGCTTATGGAAACTCCTTAGAGTCCTTTGGACCAAACACATTCTTCCAGACCTTTTTGTACACAGTGATATGCCCTGAAATTCTTTCTTCTTTCTGTGCACGGGTCAAACTCCCGCTCATTTTTCAGGAGGTGGCACGGAGGTCATGTCTTCTTTGAAGACTTTTCCGAATCTACTTAGCACAGCACGGCCCCTCTTCCTTTGGCTCTGCTTCCTCTACTCTTTGCGCGCACGTACATTGAGAATTGAGACCATCTCTGCCACTCACCATCTCTGCAGCGTGACTTAATTATTCCATTGTCTTTGACATGACTTCAATATTTCGTGAGACTCTTTCCCAGAAAGATACAACATGTAACTAGCTTTTTCATTCCAAGGACTTCCAGATAGTTCTATCAGCTCATGAATCAAAAGCACCTGTGGACAGTTTACACTAGACCCTGACCCCTCACCTCAATGGTCTCACGCTGCTGTGCCCACTAGTCTAAGCCATTACATCATGATTCCTGCTCAGTAGTCATCAAGCCTCCACACTGAAACACCTGCCTTAAGCAGACTCCAAAATCTCAATAAACATCCTGACCTTGTCCTTCCCTCTCTAGGACATTACTAGACTCTGTTGACCTAGTGTTCCCCGTTAGATGCTTTGGTGACAGTTTGGGAAACGGGCACTTGACGACATCCTTGCCCATGTTACTGTGTCGTGTACTTGATTATGGCTTTCTCTTTTCAGTCCACCATGAACTCTGTACCCCCTGCTTATCTGGGAGTCTTATGTTCAACACAGAGCATGAGAAAGAAATAAGCATCTTTTGGTAAAATGGACTTAGTGGAATGGAGAGGAAGTTGATGTCTTGACGCACAACAAACATCTTTCTTGACTAGACTCAACTTTACTGGCGCTTTTCCAGTCCTCCCTAGCCTGAATTTTCATGATCTCCATGTTCTAGCTCAGTCTCTCCAACTAACTATATTTCCTGCACGTTCTTCACTCCAAAGAATCATTCTCCTTGTTGGTCCATTCTCTTAGGCACCTGTGGGTACTCATGTATTCTGTTCTCCGGGCTAAGAATACATGTTTCCCCTTACCTGATGCTAAATCTTACCCAAAACTTAAGGCTGAATAGTTCCAAATCTCTATGTATTCTCTTCCAACTTCTTCATTAAATTCTATTCTCTCTTTTCTTCTGATTTTTATAGTACTCACTATTTTTTGCACTATTCTTTCATGCCTGATGTTTATTTGAGTTATTTTTGATACCTTGAATTCAGACACAAGGTCTTGTCTTCATCCATTCACTTATTTATTTAACTAAAGTTTTAGAAACCCACCTTTAGTAATGTACTGTGATAGGTCCTAGGGATGCAGCAATGATTAAGATAATAAGCTTCTGTATTGTTGGGGATCCTTCAGTTCTGTAACACGAGGCCAACTAAAATATCAAAGTATGGATAATCCCTTTAGGTAGTTGGTATCTCTCCAGGCCTTCTTCATATTAGTCAAAAATTCATAGATCCGTAGAGAGAGTGGGTCAATATTTTATGCCAGTTTTGTTGTAGACTTTATCAATCTCGCTAAAAAGAAACTTACTATAGAGAGATCTGACATCAGTTCTGAGCCATTACTATAATTGCTGACAAATTTTGGTTATTTGGAGTAAGAAACAGTAACAAAAAGATGAAATTAACCTGAATTATATGAGCTGTTATAGGACTTAGAATGTTGGCTGGTGCGGGGGAGCAAAGAGAACCAAGAAAGGTCAGGGGATAACTAATTAGTAGGACAAATTAAAGGCTGAGTTGCCTTCAATGAAGTGGCTAAGTCTCCAAACATTATCCGTGGGGGAAGTGCTGAAGAGAACCGTATTCTAGCCAGCTATGGCTTTCTACAGGGCTGCTTTATTGAGAGCTCTAGGTGGTGGACATACTTGTCGTAAGTGAGTGGTACAGATTTCCCAAAGGTGTGTCTAGTTCGAAACAGTGTCTGATGTTACAGGCGCAAATTCTCATTCCTGGGAGAAAGGAGCAGGCAAGGGGGAGCCAGCTGGTGTGTGGTTGGAAATTTAGCTACGTGAGGGCAAGAGTGAGGAGAACTCCAGACCCTTCAGAGAAGACAGATCATCAGTCAGGAAAAGGAGGTAGAGCTGTATTCTTTAGGAGAAATTGATTTGGAGGTAATGGAGGGAATTCTCAGTAAGCATGCCATTTCCAAGGCTATCTTGTATTAGGGAACCAAGATTATTGGTAACCTCACAGGCATGGAGCTGTCATGTTTATTTCCACATAAATAGCCAGGCTTGGCAGAATTGGCTGCATCTCTGAGTAGGGCAGAAATAGAGCTGCATGTCAAAAGTTATTTCTACTCAGGGCAGTGCGGAAGGAAGGAGGTGGACCCAGGGTCAGTGGGCACAGACATTTGGAGCAACTGTAGTCCCTTTCTAATTTTTTTCTCCTTCGACACTACCAGAATAGCTTACATTATTTTGTCTTTTTCTCACTTGGGAGGTAGAGAAATTAATTAGCTGTGAAATGACTCAAGGCAGAAACAAAGATCAAATATGAAGAAAAAGCAAGATGAATAAATACAAATGAACTGGACAGCCAATTCCTGAATATTCAAGGCAAAAAAACCCCACAGGAATTATTTTCGAAAATGAAACACCATAGTGATGAAAGATTGGATGGTTTCATGAGAATCTGGGGGAGTCTTCATGTGTGTCGTCCCCTACCTCCCCTGCAACTTACAAATAGAGTATTTAATTTAAGGAAAAATAATACATAGTAAAGATCAATATACAATCATTGAAGCAGAAATTATTGGAAGAAAACAGTGCAAATTGAAGTATTCAGAAGAAAATGAGTATCAGAATGTGCCTATCATTGTATATGAACCTATTAAAATATAATTTGCAACTTTCATCTACTAGAATATTATTCCCTCTCACAAACAGGTATTGGCATCCATTCAGACGCATTAACTATGTTCCAAGTAGCGCTAATTTATTTTTTCTCATATCCCCAATTACCATAGTATATTCATTTTGATTTAAAAACCCAGAGCACAGCTTAATTTTAACAAATAATTTAATTTAAAAGAATTATTTATTGAATTTTACTAAATCGCATTTTTTCCCATTGTATACTGCTATATAAAGTTGAATCATTAAATTTGCTTCTTATTATTTCTAGTTTTTTTCCCCTTTAGGACTTTTTCACTCTTTTATCTGAAAGAAGTGATCCTTCATTCATTTTCATACTAAACATTATTTTACCTGTAACTGAGCAGAACACAGGCATCCCTGAAGCAGATTTATTCAGAGGACAGATACTAATCCAGTTACTGAGAAATTAAACTGATGAATCAGTTCTTTCTTTTTTTTTTTAAAAAAAAAGATTTTATTTATTTGACACAGAGAAAGTGAGAGCAGGAATACAAGCAGGGGCAGTGAGAGGGGGAGAAGCAGGCTTCCTGCTGAGCGGGGAGCCTGATGTGGGGCTCGATCCCAGGACCCTGGGATCTGACTGAGCCACTCAGGCGCCCCATCGATAAGTTCTTAATCCTGATAAACTCTGTTTTTAATACATGTTGGTCATGCCTGCAGTTTTCTTCTTGAGGTCATTTATATTGTCCATACCTGCACTATCCACTTTCCCTCAGCGGAGACAGAGCCTGATGAGGTGAAATCAGGCATTCCGGGAGGGACTGTGCTCTCGGTACCAGGAGACGGGCCACTGAAAGCCCTTCTTGCTGTATTTGGCAGATGATTGTGAGATCTCGAAAATAGTAAGAGCCCTTTGTGACTTGATTTCTCCAATCTTGAAAGGGGTACAACATGAATCAAAATCCATCAGGCACTGGCAGAAGATAATATGCAAGAGTTAATTGTTCCTAGTTTAGATGAAGGGGTTCTTTAAAAAAAAATTTTTTTTGAAATTCCAGTATAATTAACACACAGTACGTTATTAGTTTCAGGCTTACAATACAGTGATTCAGCAATCCCAGGTAACATCCGGTGCTCATCACAAGTGTACCCCTGAATCCCCATCACCTGTTTCACCCAAAACCCCCTGCCGCCCCCCCACCCCCGCACCGGTAACCATCAGTTTTTTCTCCATAGTTAAGAGTCTGTTTCTTGATTTGCTTCTCTCTCTCTTTTCCCCTTTGCTTATTTGATTTGTTTCTTAAATTCCACATATGAGGGGCACCTGGGTGGCTCAGTGGGTTAAAGCCTCTGCCTTCGGCTCAGGTCATGATCTCAGGGTCCTGGGATCCAGCCGCGTCGGGCTCTCTGCTCAGCCGGGAGCCTGCTTCCTCCTCTCTCTCTCTCGCTCTCTGCCTGCCTCTCTGCCTACTTGTGATCTGTCAAATAAATAAATAAAATCTTAAAAAAATTCCACATATGAATGAAATCATATGGTATTTGTCTTTCTCTGACTTATTTCACTTAACAGTGTACTCTCTAGCTCCATCCATGTCATTGCAAATGGCCAGATTTCATTCTTTTTTTTAATGTCTGACTAATATTCCATTATATATATATATATATATATATATATATATATATATATAACCTCTTTGTCCATTCATCACTTGATGGACCCTTAGGCTGCTTCCATAGTCTGACTACTGTAAATAATGCTGCAATAAACATCAGGGCCTTTGTATCTCTTTGAATTAGTGTTTTTGTATTTTTTGGGTGAATATATATATATATATATATTTTTTTTTTTTTTTTTTTTTAGATGGGTTGAGAGAGAGAAAGAGAGAGAGAAAGTACAAGGCGGAGGGACAGAGGGAAAGGGAGGGAATCCCAATCAGCTCAATCTCACATCCCTCAGATCATGACCTGAGCCAAAACCAAGAGTCCCACGCTCAACTGACTGAGCCACCCAGGTGCCCCAGTTCTATTTTTAAATAGATTTTTTAATCGATTTTAATTTTTAAAGAATTTCCATACTGTTTCCACAGTGACTGCACAAGTTTGCATTCCCACCAACAGTGCCCAAGGATTTCTTTTTCCCCATATCCTCACCAACACCTGTTGTTTCTTATGTTGTTGATTTTAGCCATTCTGACAGGCATGAGGTGATATCTCATTGTAGTTTTGATTTGCCTTTCCATGGTGATGAGTGATGTTGAACATTTTTTCATGTGTCTGTTGGCCATCTGGATGTTTTCTTTGGAGACAAATCTGTTCATGTTTTCTGCTCATTTTTTTTAAAATTTTTATTTATTTATTTTTAAATCAGAACTTTTTTTTTTTTAAAGATTTTATTTATTTATTTGACAGAGATCGCAAGTAGGCAGAGAGGCAGGCAGAGAGAGAGGAGGAAGCAGGCTCCCTGCTGAGCAGAGAGCCCGATGCGGGGCTCGATCCTAGGACCCTGGGATCATGACCCGAGCCAAAGGCAGAGGCTTTAACCCACTGAGCCACCCAGGCGCCCCTCATTTTTTTTTTAAAGATTTTATTTATTCATTTGACAGACAGAGATCACAAATAGGCAGAGAGACAGGCAGAGAGAGGAGGAAGCAGGCTCCCCGCCAAGCAGAGAGCCCGATGTGGGGCTCGATCCCAGGACCCTGGGACCATGACCCGAGCCAAAGGCAGAGGCTTTAACCCACTGAGCCACCCAGGCGCCCTTCTGCTCATTTTTTAATTGGATTTTTTTGGGGGGCTGTTGAGTTTTATAATTTCTTTATATATTTTGGATACTGGCCCTTTATCAGATATGTCATTTGCAAATATCTTCTCCTATTCTGTAAGTTGCCTTTTAGTTTTCTGGATTATTTTCTTCATTGTAATGAAGATTTTTATTTATTTATTTTTTGGTCCCAGTAGCTCATTCTTGCTTTTGTTTCCCTTGATTCAGGAGACTAATTAGAGAAAAGTTGCTATAGCCAATGTCAGAGAAGCTACTGCCTGTGTATTCTTTAAGGGTTTTTATGGTTTCAGGTCTCACATTTAGGTCTTTAATCCATTTTGAATTTATCTGTTGTGTATGGTGTAAGAAAGTGGCCCAGTTTCATTCTTTTGCATGTAGCTGTCCAGGTTTCCCACACCCTTTGTTGAAGAGACTGTCTTTTCTCTATTGGATGTTCTTTCCTGCTTTGTCAAATATTAATGACCAGATAGTTGTGGGTTTATTTCTGGGTTTTCTATCCTGTTCTGTTGCTCTATGCGCTATTTTTATGCTAATACCGTACTGTTTTGATCATTACAGTTCTGTAATATAACTTGAACTCTGGATTTGTCAAGCTTCCAGCTTTGCTTTTCTTCTTCAAGTTTGCTTTGGCTATTTGGGATCTTTTGTAGTTCCATACAGATTTGAGGATTTCTTTGGTTTTAGTCCTGTGAAAAGTGCTGTTAGTATTTTGATGGGGATTGCATTAAATGTGTAGATTGCTTTGGGTACTTAGACATTTTAACAATATTTGTCCTTCCAATCCATGAGCATGGAAGGTCTTTCCATTTCTTTGTGTCATCTTCAATTTCTTTTATGAGTGTTTTATAGTTTTCAGAATATAGGCTTTTCACTCTCTGGTTGGGCTTATTCCTAGGTATCTTATTATTTTGGGCACAACTATAAATGGGATTGTTTTCTTAATTTCTCTTTCTGCTGCTTCATTATTGATGTATAAAAATGCAACAGATTTCTGCATATTGATTTGTATCCTGTGACTTTCCCGAATTTGCTTATCGGTTCCAGCAGTGTTTTGGTGGAGTCTTTAGGGTTTTCACTATATAGTATCATGCCATCTGCAAATAGTGGAAGTGTTACTTCTTCCTTCCCAATTCGGATGCCTTTTATTTCTTTCTGTTGTCTGATTGCTGTGGCTTGGACTTCCAGTACTATGTTGAATGAAAGGGGTGAGAGTGGACATCCTTATCCTGTTCCTGACTTCAGGGGAAAAGGTCTCAGTTTTCCCCCACTGAGTGTGATAAAGGCCAGATAAACCAGATACTTTGCCTGTATGGGCTCCTTGATGCTTTCGCTTGTCTATGACCCAATTCCTTCTGGCCTGTGAGCAGCTCCCAACCACTGTTTCTGTTTTTCCTAACTTCTCTGATAGGGCTTCTTCTCGACAATTAGCAGTGGAGATTGTTCTGCCAGTCTTTGGATGGCTCTCTGGTTTATTTAATTGGATGTGAGCGATATCTAGTTATAAACGTGGGATGAGTTGAGCTTGGAGTCCTTCTACTCTGCCAACTTACACTCCCTCTTTGATGAAGATATTCAATTTCAAAATTTTATCCTGTCCTCAGGTAATACAACTGCGATCTTAGGGTGGCCTGGAACACTAAGCTTATGTTTAGAAGATAAAAAAAAAAACCCAACACCCACATATCCTATATTTACTATGACTTAAAAAAAACTGTTCAAGTGAATAATTTTCTGTGGAAACCATGAAAAAGAGGCTTTTCAAAATGACTACTAAGACAATTATTACCTTTTTTGAGCTTTTATAACCATCATGCTACTATGATATAAAGTGAAAAAAATATGGCAAAAGCAATAATCATTTATGCTTCTAGTAATCACTCTAATGAAGATTTTACTGATGGAACAAATTGGTTTGGAAAGTAGCTGGTTTAATGTCAATCTCGTTATTATTGCCATTATTATAATAACAGAGCATGCACTAAATACTAAATATGGCACACAGTAGATGGAGGAAATATACTCTGAATGATGCAAAATGACTCTTCTAACACCTTTGGGTCATAATCATGGGCAGGCATATTTGAGTCTTGCTCAAAGCAAGAAATGCATCCTAGCTTTTGGCTATCAGAGGAGAATGTGGGCTCTCTTTTGGGTTGGGTAATTGTCTGGCATTTTGGAGTGCAAAAAGAGCATGGATGACAGCTAGCTTGTTTTAGAATGGATTCAACCATTTGGAATGGAAATGGGTTAGGTGACCTGAAAAAAAAATCTCTTCCAATGTTGATATTCTGTGAGTCTAGCTTTATTGGGAAAGCAATTCATAGATTTGTCCCTGTACCTTAGGACTTTATACTTTACAGCAGCCACAAGAGAGATGTACATCTGAGATTGTTCACCCGGAGAACCTAATATGTTTTCATCAACGCCTGGCTGGTTATGCCGCTGATTTGTACAACACCAGCAAATAAAAATAAAGACTCGTTCTATCTTGGTCTACTGCCACCGTCCATGTGTACTGTGTATATGGCTGCTTTGTTACTGTAAGTGTAACTTGGGGAGGGAGAGGCTTAGAAGCTCTGCCTGTGGTAGTAAGAGGCAGGAAGTTAGAGCCAGGGCGTTGATGGTGGCATGAGTACAGCCATAAAACCCCTGATCACTCTTTCCTAGTCCTGATTAAACTGAATGTTGATGGGTTGATTACGGTCCCTTCTAAACTTCTAGGACATCTGCTGCCACCAAATGTTAGTGTCTCATAAGCATTACACAGTCATAAAAGATGGGAAACTTTAACTCTTCTTATTTTCTATCTGTGAAGAGCAAGTAAATTGTATCTTGGAGTTTTGTGCCTCCTATCTCTAATAATCATTAAATGCTATCTTGGAAGGAGCCTTTATTCAGTTGCTACCATTATTAGAATACAATAGAGTCGCTTATCCATAGGTCAAGGTTAATGCATTTAAAAAGTTCTACTCCTTTTCACCTCCTAAAGCCACTAACTGACAGCATGATAGACCAATGTAGTGGAAGGAGAGAGGATTTTAAAGAAAAGTGAATGTTGTTCACATTCTATGTCCACCACTTACTAAATGTGGGACCTAGAGGGAGTTCGTCTTCCCGAGCGTCAGTGTCCTCCCCTATAAAATAAGGATGCTAAAACATAGTTTATAGTGCTGTTATACCAGACATACAGGCAGTAGCAAGGAAGCGGTATAGAATGTGGGATTTGTTGGGGGGATTTCACCTCTGACAACTGAGAGATCTCGTTAAAGAGTTTATGTACAGTTATGGCGTCTATGTTAGATGCTACATCCTGGAGTCAGCAGGATTGGAAGTTAGGAAAAAAGATGGATGGGAAGCAGGGGTGAGTAGGCACAAACTGGGAATCCAAGGATGGGCTGGAGCCCTCAGACATGAACTGGAACCCTCACGGGTCTCGCACTGCTTCCAAGTCTCCCACTTCAATGAGATGGAGCTCCCCAAGTGGGAGAGACAGCAGGAGGGCACTTGGAGGTATCTGGAGGAATTGTGGTGTGGTTGTGACCTCACTCCCAGGTGAATCAACAGAAGAGGGGTGCTCTGTGGGCTGCACCAGGGCCTGCTACGGAGCCTTCTGAGTATGGAAGGAATGGGCTTGACTCCCCCCCACTTCCAATTCTCATGTAAAACATCCCTTGTGGCCCAAAGGAGTCTAGAACCGCACAGGAAGGGGGATTCCTGCAAACACAGTCTGTGGTCAGCTAAATCGATACTGAACAAAGCCACTACAGTATCAGCTGTTATTAAAAACGTCTTTCCAAGAAGTTCTCTTCATCACGCACCCCATTCTCAGGCTTTGTACATTCTTAGTGCTCTAAGTTCAACAGGGAAATTCTCTCTTTTCAATATATCTCTCTGTCATCGGATCTCAGCCAAGGTGGTTTTTCTCTAAGGGGATAGTTGGGGTTGTCACGATGGGAGGGAGTGCTGCTGGCACCTAGTGGGTCAAGGTCAGGGATGCCAAATGTCCCGTCATGCACAGAACAGCTCTCCCATAACAAAGAATCATTCAGCTCAAAATGTCAGTAGTGCTCAGACTGAGAAACCCTGGTGAACATTTCCCTTCTTGCCCACCCTTATGGTTTCTAAGGAAAAGGTACTTCTTTCCAAAAATCAATTCCTTCCTTCACCTTTGCCTTTTGTTCACATTGCCTCTCACCCTTCAAGAACCCCACTCAGCCTCTTCTGTCTCCATTTTACCACACAGATTTAACAGATTAAAACAATCACATTTGCTTTCCCCTTAGATCTTGCAAATTGCGCTGCACTTACTACCTCTTTCTTTAATTAGCAAACTCTCTAATTGAATGAGTCATGTTGGTTACTCATTTCCTCCGAACCTCTAGCCGTCTGGTGTCTCTCAGCATAAGTTTTCTCTTTTCACTTAGTAATGAGCTTAATCTGGCCAAATTTGTGGGTTTTTTTAAAGCAAAATTAATTGACTTTCCAGTCCATTTCATTTCACTTCCTGTAGATACTGTATTTAAATTCTCTCTTATCCCCTCCCCTCTCTGCCGTCATCATGTTAATCTTCCATCTCCATTATTAGAACTTCTCTAGACACTGTCTCTGAGGACTTGCATTTGCTAAATCCCATAGACACTTCTCAGCCCTCTTCTAACTCAACTGCGCAGCAGTATTGGACATTTTTGATCACCTCTTCATTGAAACAGTGTCTTCACTTGGCTTAACAGAACTCCACAATCTCCTGGCTTTTCTCCTACCACATTTCTTCTCAGTCTCTCTGCTCGGTCTCTTCTCTTCTTCTAGACGTTTTAATTTTGAGGGCTGTCATGACTATGTTTTTTTTAGCCTTTTCTATTTTGTATTTACAGTCTGGTCCAGATGATTTCCTCTAGTCTTATCCATTAGATGGCATCTCTATACTGATAATACCAAATTTATAGCTATTGTCTGGACCTAGAAGCTGATCTCTGAACTCCCATATTCAATTCAATTATCTTTCCAAAATCTCCACTTGTTTTTTTTTAAATGGAAATATCAATCTATTATGCTAAAAACTGACCTCCTGGTATTTTCCTATAAATTTAAAAAAAAATTTTTTTTTTAAATTTTTATTTACTTATTTGACAGACAGATCACAAGTAGGCAGAGAGGCAGGCAGAGAGAGAGGAGGAAGCAGGCTCCCCGCTGAGCAGAGAGCCCGATGTGGGGCTCGATCCCAGGATGCTGGGATCATGACCGGAGCCGAAGGCAGAGGCTTAACCCACTGAGCCACCCAGGCGCCCCTTTTCCTATAAATTTATCTTAGGAAGTGTCAACTCCATCCTTCCAGTTATCTAGACCCAATGCTTTGAAACAATCCCCAACCTTTCTTTCTCACAAATTATGTGCATTCAATCAGAAAATATCATCAGTTCTGTCTTCAACATATATCCAGAACTTGGGGTGCCTGGGTGGCTCAGTGGGTTAAAGCCTCTGCCTTCGGCTCAGGTCATGATCCCAGGGTCCTGGGATTGGCCCCGCATTGGGCTCTCTGCTAGGCAGGGAGCCTGCTTCCTCCTCTCTCTCTCTGCCTGCCTCTCTGCTTACTTGTGATCTGTCTGTCAAATAAATAAATAAAATATTTTAAAAAACCCCATATATCCAGAACCACTTTTCAGGACCTGTAGTGGTGGACCACCATGCATAATTCCTAGACCAGTGCACCCTTCTTTTCACCTAGATTGCTCCAGTCCCTCAACTGTTGCTCTACTTAGCTCATGCTTAATTTCTTGAGCACCAGCAAAAGGTTCTCCAGCCTTCTTTCCTGAGCATGCTTTCATAACATTGAATCTCCTGATTTTAGTATCTTTTGCAATATAGACAGTCTGGGAATTTCCCAAGTCATCAAGTCCTGGATCCTTTTCGCTTAATGATTCTTTCCTCACTTTGTCTCTTTCCTCTAGCATTTTAGCATAAACAGCAAGAAGAAACCAAGCTGCATTTTCTGTGCTTGGCTTGGAAACCTCCTCAGCTAAATACCCGCATTCATCGCTCACAAGTTCTATTTCCCATGCAGTGTTACATCCCAACCCAGTGAAGTGAGCTCTCTGCCACTATATTACAAGGATTGCCTTTCCATTTTCCAGAAGCACATTTATCATTTTCTTCTGAGCCTCCTGAGTAGCATCTTTAGTGGCCATATTGCTTCCAATATTTTGCTGATGGCAATATAGCCATTTTCTGAGATGATCCAGGCTTCTTGTATTATGCTTCTCATTTCTTTCTGAGTGGTACCAGCGTTGTCTTTAATGTTTGTATTTCTACCAATAGTCCATTTAAAGCAATCCAGGCTTTGCCTCAGAATTCTTCCAGCCATTGTCCATTATCAATTTCAAAGCCTCTTCCACAGTTCTAGGTATTTGTTACAGCAACATCCAATTTCTTAGTACCAAAATCTGTATTCTTTTTTTTTTTAAGATTTTATTTATTTATTTATTTACTTATTTATTTATTTAGTTTGAGAGAGAGAGCATCCAAGCAGAAGGAGGAGCAGAGGGAGAGGAACAAGCAGACTCCAGATGAGTGCAGAGCCCAATATGGGGCTCTATTCTGTGACCTCCGAGATCATGATCTGAACTGAAATCAGGAGTCAGTCTCCCAACTGACTGAGCCACCCAGGCACACCTGTACTAGTTTTCTGTGGCTGCTATAGCAAATTCCACAAACTTGGTGGCTTAAAACAAAGGTGATTTTTCCACTTGTAGTTCCGGAGGCTAGAAGTCCAAAATCAGTATTGCTGGGTCAAAGTCAAGATGTTAGCAGGGCTGTGCTTACTTTGGTGGCCTTAGAGGGGAAAATCTCCTTCTGTATTCTGGGTTTTGGTGGATACCAGGATTGCTTAGCTTGTGACCACATCGCCCCAATTCTTAAATCTCTCTCTGCTCTATCTCTGTATCACGTTCTCCTCTCAGGGTGTAAAATCTCTTTCTGCTTCCATTTTCCCTTTGGTAAAACCAATATTTGAACACAGGTGACCTATGATAACCCCCAGCCCAGCTTCAAAAAACCTTCCTGCCTATAGTTTCACTGGAATCAAGTTCAGAATGGTCTTTCTCCCTTACTGCAACCACCCTGAGTAAAGTCTTCCTTGCCTGTTTAACTTTGTCTGGTGTAGTGGTTTTGGCAATGGTTTCATACACTAACCATCACCCTTTAATCATTTCCATCAAGACTTCAGTATGAATGTAGAAGTGTTATTACTTTAAGAGAAAATTTTTAAATAAATCTTTATTTTCATCCCCCCTAAATTATGATATTTTTATGCTTAAAAAAGGGTGAGGGGTGCCTGGGTGGCTCCATTGGTTGAGTGTCTGACTCTTGATTTCAGCTCAGGTCACGATCTCAAGGTCCTGAGATTGAGCCCCGTGATGGACTCTGTATTCAGTGGGGAGTCTGCTTGAGAGTTTCCTCTTTCCCTTTGCCTCTCTCCCTGTTCATGCTCTCTCTCTCTGAAAAAGAAAGAAAGAAAGAAAGAAAGAGAAAAGCATAAGAGAATGTGACTCTTGGTCCCCTCTTGCTGGGTATGTCCTCTTTCCTCATTTCATATTTATACATTGCCTGATTAGTACTCCAATTATGTTTCTTTTTCCTCATTTGGAGCTGTTAAATCATAATTTCCAAAACAAGATAAAATTGTGGCTCCTGTGCTGATATAAAGTGAATAATTATTAGAGATTTTCTTTAACTGGTGAATCAATGAGAGAATCAAGTAGACATTTAATAGATTCAAAAGAAAATCCTGGCTTCTGCACAGCTGGGGTGGGAGGCCAGCTGACTCTCTGTGGACAGGGCAGGTTTGCATTTCTGTAGATAAGAATTATTCTTCATTGCTATCAGTGATCTAGAGTTTGCAGAGATGGGGAGGAGTTGTCATAGAATCATAATTAGATAACAGGGAGACACGTGCTCTACAGACGATGCATCGTTTCCCTTTGAAGCACAATTTTTTCCCCTACAGAACCTCGATTCAATTTTTACTATTGGCACAGAGTTGCAGGTTGAAAGTGCTAGAGACATAGGAAAATTTCTCGAGGTCTGGATGACTGTTTTACTCATTATAAGAAAGGGATACAAGGTTAGAGTATTTTCAAGAGAAGCAATCAGTGAGCCTGAGAAAGGATTTAGGAAAAGGACTGTTACATTAAAGGAGAATAAAGTTCAGAATCTCAATATGGAAGGAGCTTTAGTTTTTGTGGTATTGACACGTAAGATGGGGAAAATGTCAATTTGACCAGAGCGCACAAGATTTTTTTTTTAATATTTGAAATGGAATTGGCCTGAAGGATAACCCCTGAGCCCTTTGAACCTCTTGAAGTGCAATTCTGCTTACAGCGACCTAGGACCAAGATAACTGAGCCAGAGAGCTCTGGGATGAGTCTGCAAGAGCTTAGGCAGGAGGTAAGCTCAGAGGCGAGATTCAGTGGGCATGACGTGAACCTGGTGGCTCATCATGACCCCAACAGTCCTCCATACCAACCATCCATCAAGTGATCTTTGCCTTCAGTTTGGTGTGCCATGTCACATGGCATAAAGTTTTGCTAAATGTCCTCGTATTTTAGGGACAACAGGAACAATATGCAAATTAACCATGGGTAGTGTTCCTGGCCATCCACAATTATGGGTATTTAAAATTTTTAGATGAGAATTAAACCCTAAATTCCTTGTCAGTAGTGTCAATCTGCCTGCAAATAACATGTTACAGAGATAGAATAATTTACCATAAGTGCCCGCACCAGCAACAGTGGCCAGCACATACATAGATGCTGTTCAGTAAGCGTGTGTGGTCTTGACTGACTGGAACAGCGTCCAAGAAGAGTTTCCATTTTTCTATGAAAAGCAAACCACGTGATGCTCAGTTATTAAAAAAGAAGTGGCTGACTTCGAGCAGAGTGGGGTGGCAGTGTGTTACTGACATGCATACCAACGATGCCTTCACTTTCCTTGGTGTTCCTGTATGTTAATGATATTTACACCCTCTCCTTATCACGAGGGAACCAGAATCCAGAAACACATTGGCAGTATTAGTGTAAATAAATGTGCATGTTTCATGGGAAAAAAAAAATCCAGCCCGGGGGGAACTTTTTGCACCTTGGCAGTGTGGGATTGCCTAGAACCTCAGGGTCTCCAAATGCATTTGTAATTACACGATGTGTCTTGTTTGCTGAGACATAGGCCTACTGAACTGAACACATAGAAATAAAACGCACTGACCTGTTTGATTACAGAAACTCTCTATTAGCTACTTGCTAGTGAACCATGAGGATATCCAGTACGGAGGGTTCAACGTTGACGCTCTGTAGCACTTTCTGTTCCTCCACCCTCTCCTCTTCCTTCTTTTGAATTTGAATCAAAGTGAATGAACAAATCTTTCAGAAAAATAGGAATGTGTTAGGATACATTTTGAAAACCAGTTTGGAAGATTATATATCAAATTGTGCTCATAGTCCTCTCTGGTGATCTTTTGTTTTCTTTTAGATAATTCATTGTAATTTACCTTAAAAAAACTAACTTCAAAAATCCTTTTATTTTTGGGGCGCCTGGGTGGCTCAGTTGTTAGGCGTCGGCCTTCGGCTCGGGTCCTGATCCCGAGGTCCTGGGATCGAGTCCCTCATCGGGCTCCTTGCTCAGCAGGAAATTGCTTCTTCTGCTCCTGCTCCCCCTGCTTGTGTCCCCTCTCTAGCTGTCTCTCTCTCTCTCTGTCAAATAAATATATAAAATCTTGAAAACCCCCTCTTTTTTTCAAAATGGACATTTATTATCTCGTTAATGAGGAACACAGTTACAAAAAGCTTTTGAAATCTGTGCTGCAGTATCTCTCAACTGTCTTGTTTTTTTTTTAATTTTTAAAAAAATTTTATTTATTCATTTGACAGAGAGATCACAAGTAGGCAGAGAGGCAGGCAGAGAGAGAGGAGGAAGCAGGCTCCCCGCTGAGCAGAGAGCCCGATGCAGGGCTTGATCCCAGGACCCTGAGATCATGACCCGAGCCGAAGGCAGAGGCTTTAACCCACTGAGCCACCCAGGCGCCCCTCAACTGTCTTGTTTTTATAACAGTTATGCCCTGTATACATTACAGGTATTTTACATATGACATAATGACTTTTTTGGGTAATTTTCAGTCTATCGCATAGTTTAAAAATATTTTTGTACCCTTTTCATTTGGTATATTGATGGTTTGCAATATAATGAAAAAAACTTCCAATGTATTATTTTAGAAGTACAGTTTAATTCTAAATAAATCATACATGTACACATGGGATATATGTGTATATAAAAATGAAAAAGGGGGGCACCTGGGTGGCTCAGTTGGTTCAGCGTCTGACTTTGGCTTAGGTTGTGAGCTTGGGGTCTTGGGATGGAACCCTACATAAGGCTTCCCGCTCAGTGGGGAGTCTGCTTCTCCCGCTCCCTCTGCCCCTGCCCCAGCTCATGCTCTCTCTCTCTCTCTCTCTCTCTCAAATAAATAAATAAAATCTTTAAAAACAAAAAAAGTATATTTCATTGGAATATATATATGTGCACATATGTATAGATGTATATAAAACACATGTATATGTATATGTTGAATCACTCTCTTCTATTATTAGGCATTCAGTTTGATTTCAATATATTAGGAGTAAATATTGTATAGACAGAATGAAGAGACTTTATGTTATAATTCTTCAATATGCCAAGTTCTTTTCACTTATTCAAATGTGTAATACTTTTCAGATAATTATCTCAAGTTTTCCTTTCATAAAGCAAGCATTCCACTTTAATTTATTCTTTTTTTTTTTAAGATTTTTTTTTATTTATTTATTTGACAGACAGAGATCACAAGTAGGTGGAGAGGCAGGCAGAGAGAGAGGAGGAAGCAGGCTCCCTGCTGAGCAGAGAGCCCGATGCGGGGCTCGATCCCAGAACCCTGGGATCATGACCTGAGCCGAAGGCAGAGGCTTTAACCCACTGAGCCACCCAGGTGCCCCACTTTAATTTATTCTTAAGCAATCAAAAATCCTTGAACATTTTCTGAACAAGTAATCTATTAACCTATTGTCATCTCAAAAGAAACCAGTAATATTTCTCCCACATATTCTATTACTTTCAATTTTTGTTAGTCATACTCTAGACCATTTGGAACTTATCATCTTTCTGTTACTTTAAAATTACATTCATTGCATTCTCTTTCTCAACTTTTTTTGTAGAATTGATACAGATCTCAGATATGTGCCTCTCTAGTTTCTGCTAGAGGGCACAAGAGGATGATGGCAAGGGGAGTTGGTCTATTCATTTCAAGACCTTTAGGAGAACATATTATGAAAGTAGAAGATATAGCAATCAGAATTCTAGTTACTAAGCCAAACTCCATCTTGTCAGACAGAAAGCCCCTGCACACAGTGAGAAATGTATCTGATGAATCAGCAGCTGAGCTGAAATGAGACTTATATAGATCAACTATTTGAGGCAGCTCTTCATTAGCCTTCCCTGTTAAGGAATGATAAGATGGGACATCTAGCCATTGAGGAGTCTTTAGACCACTTTAGAATCGCCATTCCCCTATTCAATAACTCACACTAAATATAGGCTTGCTTTCTATAGAGTCGAGACAAGAAAAAAAGAGAGTCTTACAGCTTTGACTTCAAATAGGTTATCCAAAATTTTTAGTAGAAATTCTCTAGCTCCTTGAAAGTCTGCAAGGAATAATGTTTAAATTCACGAGGAGCTTTTTCTACCCCATAAATGAAAAATTAGTCTTGTTATCTTGTTTTGGAAATAAAGGAATATCCCCCACTTTCAAGTCTGCTGTAGAAACTGCTTTCCTGTATTTCCACATCTTACGAACATCTAGACTTGAATTTCAGTTGGTAGTGTTACTGCCCTGGATATTCAGAGCCTCACTGCCTTTTATACTGTTACTCTGGAGGTTTCTTCTTCCTTCCTGAAGGCAGCACTCTTGTCTGCCAGACCTCGTGTTGGCAACTGATGGACACCTCTAAAGATTTACTTGACATATTTGATAGGGAAATCAGATCAGCCCATAGGTAGAGTGAAGGGGAGTCACTGTAGCAGGAGAACTATAACCATTTTGATCAAAGGCTTGGTGTTTGACTTTAGCATGATCTACTTGAATCAGAAATTGAGAAAGTGTATGGATAGAATTATGGGAGGGCCAACGTCCAGGATTGTATGGTTATTAGTAAACTCAGTTTTTTTTATGACAATGAGAATGATGTAAGTATAAAGAAGTCAGTCCCCAGAGGGGAAACATATCTCTTTCCAAGATCACCTCTGTGCTCAGCTGAGCCACAGTTAACTCCATGGTGTCCAAGACTGAGAAGTGAGGCTCGTCTTCTCTTAGAGCTGGTAATATTGGTAGTGTATCTAAAATTTTAATGTAATTGTGGGTCAGAGGACTCAGGGAGCACAGACAGTCTTCCATATCAGGGAGAGGGTTTTGCACTATCCCCAGGGTATAGATACACTGCCAAACTCTACTGAGAAACCTCCAAGTGTAGAAGAAGAAGATCTAGGCAAACCTGAGATCAGATATAGGATAGAAAAACTGCTTTTGTTCACTAAGAAAATTAGGTGAGGTCATGTTAAATCCTTGTCAAAAAGATGTTTTGTGGGTGAAGCCAGAGAAAAAGGCTATTCACAAAAAAGCAGTGACCACTTAGTACTATTTTGCTCTCCTTGTCTAGTGGAATATTTGTTTATTTCTTATTTATTTATTTGTAACAGACAGTGTGTTATTAGTTTCAGATGTACAATGTAGGAATTCAACACTTCCATATAACACCTGGTGCTCTTTACAAGTGCGCTCCTTAATCCCCATCACCTATTTCATCCATCCCCCCTGCCCTCTCATAACCATCATTTTGTTCTCTATAGCCAGGAGTCTATTTCTTCGTTTGCCTCTACTGCTTTCCCTCTCCCTCTCTTTCTCTCTCTTTTTCCCCTTTGCTTATTTGTTTTGTTTCTTAAATTCGACATATGAGTGAGATCATATGGTATTTGTTTCTCTGACTGACTTGTTTCACTTAGCATTATACTCTCGGGCTCCATCCGTGTCTTTGGAAATGGCAAGCTTTCATTCTTTTGTATGGCTGAGTAATATTCCATTGTATGTATATACTGAAGCTTCTTTATCCATTCATCAATTGATGAATGCTTGGGTTGCTTCCATATCTTGGCTATCGTAGATAATGCTGCTATAAGCATTGGAGTACATGTATCCCTTTGAAATATTATTTTTGTATTCTTTGGGTAAATACCTAGTAGTGAGATTGCTGGATCGTAAGGTAGTTCTGTTTTTTTTTTTTTTTTTTCAGTAACCTCCATACTGTTTTCACAATGGCTGTACCAGTTTGCATTCTCACCAACAGTGCCCAAGGGTTCCTTTTCCCCTCTATCCTCACCAACATTTCTTGTTTCTTGTGTTGTTGATTTTAGCTATCTGCAGGTGTGATGTGATACTTACTTCACTGTTGTTTTGACTTATATTTTCCCAATGATGAGTGATGTTGAGTATCTTTCCATGTGTCTGTTGGCCATCTGGATGTCTTCTTGGGAGAAATGTCTGTTCACGTCTTCTGCTCATTTTTTATTCTGATTATTTGTTTCTTGGGTGTTGAGTTTTATCAGTTCTTTATGTATTTTTTTGAAAAAAGATTTTTTTTTTTTTTGACAGAGAGAGAGATCACGAGTAGGCAGAGCAGCAGGCAGAGAGAGAGGAGGAAGCAGGCTCCCCGCTGAGCAGAGAGACCAATTCGGGGCCCCATCCCAGGACCCTGAGATCATGACCTGAGTTGAAGGCAGAGGCTTAACCCACTGAGGCACCCAGGTGCCCCTCCTTATGTATTTTTGATACTAACCCTTTATCAGATATGTCATTTTCAAATATCTTCTCCCATTCCGTAAGTTGCCTTTTAGTTTTGTTGATTGTTTCCTTTGACGTGCAGAAGCTTTTATTTTGATGTTGTCTCAACAGTTTATGTTCGCTTTTGTTTCCCTTGCCTCCTTAGGAGACATATCTAGAAAAAAGTTGCTAGAGCTGATGTCAAAGAGGTTACTGTCTATATACTGTCACACACAACTAATGAGTCATTGAACACTATGTCAAAAACTGATGATGTATTAAATGTTGGCTAATTGAACATAATTAAAAAAACAAAGAGGTTACTCCTGTGTTCTCTTCTAGGGTTTTTATGGTTTCAGGTCTCACATTTAGGTCTTTAATCCATTTTGAATTTATCTGTTGTGTATGGTATAAGAAAGTTGTCCAGTTTCATTCTTTTGCACGTTGCTGTCCAGTTTTCCCACACCTTTTGTTGAAGAGACTGTCTTTTCTCCACTGGATATTCTATCCTGCTTTGTCAAATATTAATGACCAGATAGTTGTGGGTTTATTTCTGGGTTTTCTATCCTGTTCTGTTGCTCTATGCATCTATTTTTATGCTAATACCATACTGTTTTGATCAGTACAGCTCTGTAATATAACTTGAACTCTGGATTTGTCAAGCTTCCAGCTTTGCTTTTCTTTTTCAAGATCGCTTTGGCTATTTGGGATCTTTCATAGTTCCATACAGATTTGAGGATTTTTCGGTTCTAGTTCTGTGAAAAGTGCTGTTAGTATTTTGATAGGGATTGTATTAAATGTGTAGATTGCTTTGGGTACTTAGACATTTTAATAATATTTGTCCTTCCAATCCATGAGCATGGAAGGTCTTTCCATTTCTTTGTGTCATCTTCATTTTTTTATGAGTGTTTTATAGTTTTCAGAATATAGGCTTTCCACTCTCTGGTTGGGCTTATTCCTAGGTATCTTATTATTTTGGGCACAATTATAAATGGGATTGTTTTCTTAATTTCTCTTTCTGCTGCTTCATTATTGATGTATAAAAATGCAACAGATTTCTGCATATTGATTTGTATCCTGTGACTTTCCTGAATTTGCTTATCAGTTCCAGCAGTGTTTTGGTGGAGTCTTTAGGGTTTTCACTATATAGTATCATGCCATCTGCAAATAGTGGAAGTGTTACTTCTTCCTTCCCAATTCGGATGCCTTTTATTTCTTTCTGTTGTCTGATTGCTGTGGCTTGGACTTCCAGTACTATGTTGAATGAAAGGGGTGAGAGTGGACATCCTTTTCCTGTTCCTGACCTCAGGAGAAAAGGTCTCAGTTTTTTCCCCTTATGTATGATGTTCACTGTGGGTTTTTCGTATATGGCCTTAATTATGTTGAGGTATGTTCCCTCTAAACCAAGTTTGTTGAGGTTTTTTTTTTTTCTTTTTTCTTTTTCTTTTTTTTAAGATTTTATTTATTCATTTGACAGACAGAGATCACAAGTAGGCAGAGAGGCAGACAGAGAGAGAGAGGAAAGCAGTTTTTCTGCTGAGCAGAGAACCCCATATGGGGCTCGATCCCAGGACCCTGAGATCATGACCTGAGCCGAAGGCAGAGGCTTAACCCACTGAGCCACCCAGGCGCCCCCACCCCAAGTTTGTTGAGAGTTTTTATCATGAATGGATGTTATACTTCATCAAATGCTTTTGCTGCATCTATTGAGATGATCATACAATTTTTATCCTTTCTCTTATTGATGTGATGTGTCATTTTGGTTGATTTTTGAATATTGAGCCATTCTTGCAACCCAGAAATAAATCCCACTTCATCATGGTGTATGATTCTTTTAATGTATTGTTGGATTCTGTTTGCTAGTATTTTGTTGGGGATTTTTGCATCTACGTTCATCAGGGTTATTGGCCTATAGTTGTCTATTTCTTGTGACGTCTTTATCTGGTTTTGGTATGAGGGTGATGCTGACCTATAGAACAAATCTGGAAGTTTTCCTTCCTTTTCTATTTTTGAGAAGAATAGGTATTAGCTCTTTAAATGTTTAGTAGAATTCAACTCTGTAGTTGTCTGGTTCTGGATTTTTGTTTGTTGGGAGTATTTTGATTACTGATTCAATTTCTTTGCTGGTTATTAATCTGTTCAGATTTTCTTTTTCTTCCTGTTTCAGTTTTGGTAGTTTATATGTTTCTAGGAATTTACCATTTCTTCTGGGTTGTCCCAATTTGTTGGCATATAGTTTTTCATAATATTGTTTCATAATTGTTTATATTTCTGTGTTATTTCTTCTCTCTCATTTGTGATTTTATTTGTTTGAGTCCTTTCTCTCTTTTTGATAAGTCTGGCTAGAGGTTTATCATTTTTACTGATTCTTTTAAAGTACCAATTCCTGGTTTCCTTGATCTCTTCTATTTTTTTTTTTTTTTTTTAGTTTCTATATCATTGATTTTTGCTCTAATCATTATTATTTCCTTCCTTCTTTTGGTTTTAGATTTTCTTCATTGATCTTTTTCTACCTCCTTTTGGTGTAAGGTTAGGTTGTTTATTTGAAAATTTTCTTGCTTCTTGAGGTAGGCATGTATTGCTAAGAACTTCCCTCTTAGAACTGCTTTTGCTGCATCCCAAATTTTGGATTGTTGTGTTTTCATTTTCATTTGTTTCTGTTTATTTTTTGATTTCTCTTTCTATTTCCTGGTTGACTGATTCATTGTTTAGTAGCATGTTATTTAACTTCCATGTATTTGTGCTTGTTCTAGGTCTTTTTCTTGTGGTTGGCATGTAGTTTCATACCATTTTGGTCAGAAAAGATTCATGGTATGACTTTGATCTTTTTGAATTTGTTGAGACTTGTTTTGTGGACTAATATGTGATCTATTCTAGAGAATGTTCCATGTGCACTTGAAAAGAATGTGTCTTGTCCTATTTTAGGATGGAATATTCTGTAAATATCTGCTAAATCCATATGTTCCAGTATGTCATTCAAAGCCATTATTTCCTTATTGATTTTCTGTTTAATGATCTGTGTATTGATGTAAGTGGAGTGTTAAAATCCCCTACTATTATTGTATTGTTATTGATTAGGTATTTTATGTTTGTTATTAGCTGTTTTATGTATTTGGGTGCTCCTATGTTAGGTACATAAATATTTACAATTGTTATATCTTCTTGTATAATTGTCCCCTTTATTATTACATAGTGTTCTCCTTTGTCTCTTTTTACAGTCTTTGTTTTAAAGACTATTTGTCTGATGTAAGTATTACTATTCCGGCTTTCTTTCTTTCTTTTTTTGGAGATTTTATTTATTTATTAGAGAAAGAGAGTGCAAGTCAGGAGAAGGGCAGAGTGGGGAGCCCGATGCAGGGCTTGATACCTGGACTCCTGGATCATGACCTGAGCTGAAGGCAGATGCGTAACTGACTGAGCCACCCAGGCACTCCAACTCTGGCTTTCTTTTGACATCTGTTTGCATAACAGATGTTTCTCCGTCCCCTTACCTGCAACCTGCAGTTGTCTTTAGGTCTAAAACTAGTCTCTTATAGGCAGCATATAGATGGGTCTTGTTTTTTTTTTAATCTACTCTGTCACCTTATGTCTTTTGATTGGAATGTTTAGTTCATTTACATTCAAAGTAATTATTGACAGATAAATATTTATTGTCATTTTATGACTTATGGTTGTTTCTGAAGATTTTCTCTGACCCTTTCTTATCTTTCTTTCATGTTTTGTTGATTTTCTTTAGTGATATATTTGGATTTCTTTCTCTTTATTCTTTGCATACTTATTAGTGGTTTTTGATATATGGTGACCATAGGTTTGTGTATAACCTCTTCTGCATATAGTTGTCTATAATAAGCTGATGGTTAAGTTTTAGTGGAAAAAAGTTATAGTGGAATAGTTGAATGTATCATGTTGACTTTTCTCTTAAGCAATATGAAGCATTCTTATAAAATATCTGTGGAGGAGCACTGAGTCCAATCATCATCAAATCTAATAATATTTTCCCCAATAACAAGCAAATTATCTCTGCCCTTGATGTTCTATCAGTTTGAGTTTTCAAAAGTGACCTGGAGTTTCTTTTAATTAAAGTAGTATATGCAAATCTCTTTCTTTCCCTCTCTCTCACTGTGGAAAACAAAATCTAGAAGCATATTCTACAAAATTCCAAATTTCTGAAATTCTTATTAGCAAGTAGTTTGCAAGTATCTAGGAAGGAAGGGCTGTATTTTCAGTATGTCCTCCACAGAGAGTTTCATAATGGAAATAAGTAGTTGATTTAATTTTGTGGTAATCAATTTTTAATTTCAAATTGTATTTTTCAAATTTAATATTAAAAAACTTGAAGTGTTACTTTTAATATGGGGTCCTCCAATGACAGAGCTGTAGGGCAGAGAACAGACTTAGCATAGGGAACATGTTTATTAATCAACTGCTATTTTAAATTACCATAAAATGAATAACATTAGGTTTATCTGTAGGAGTCAAAAAGTTAACATTAAAAAAATAAATGAATGAAATGCTATGGAAATGTGCTTGGCAAACAAGTATGTTTTCCATTGGAAGATTTTTTAATGTTAGAAATTGATAAACTAACCACCTCACACCAGTCAGAATGGCTAAAATTAACAAGCCAGGGAATGACAGATGCTGGCAAGGATGCAGAGAAAGGGGAACCCTCCTACACTGTTGGTGGAATGCAAGCTGAATGGGTAAAGAAGATGTGGTATATATATACAATGGAATACTATGCAGCCATCAAAGGAAATGAAATCTTGCCATTTGTGACAACGTGGATGGAACTAGAAGGTATTGTGCTGAGCGAAATAAGTCAATCGGAAAAAGACAATTATCATATGATCTCCCTGATATGAGGAAGTTGAGAGGCAATGTGGGGGGTTTGGGGGGGTAGGAAAGGAATAAATGAAACAAGATGGAATCGGGAGGGAGACAAACCATAAGAGACTCTTAATCTCACAAAACAAACTGAGGGTTGCCAGGGGAAGGGGGGTAGGGAGAGGGTGGTTGGGCTATGGACATTAGGGAAGATGTGTGCTATGGTGAGTGCTGTGAAGTGTGTAAACCTGACGATTCACAGACCTCTACCCCTGGGGCTAATAATACATTATATGTTAATAAAAATAAAAAAAAAGAAATTGATAAACTAGTTCTGTCCAATAGAACGTTCTATAATGATGGAAATATTCTATAATAGAGTGGCTACTGAACACTTGAAGTGAGCATAGTAGGACTGAGGAGGGGAATTTATTATTTTTTAATCTTTAATTAATATGCATTTAATTTTAGGTAGATACATATGGCTGCCATCTTAGAGAACACAGCTATACCCTGAAAATTAAGACACTGAAAGAAGGCTGTGATCATTAGATGTTTAGAGGCATATTTATCAATTGTTACTATAAACTCCAGAGTGCATTAATAAAAATGGAAGGCTAAGTGATGACATTCTCTTTTTCCTCAACACCTTCTTAACAGAGAATCTGTATGGTATTTCATAATTATCAAATTTCAGACCTCCAACCAATAAACGTTGCCAACGTTGCTTGAGATATTAAACTATAAAATGTGCTACACACACGTTTAAACCCTCGACAGTCATAGAAATGGCATCAACACCTCTCCCAATGTGCATTTCCATTTCTGGCTTACGTTATTGTCAGGCTCTTTATCTCGTACTTTGAACCCTCAGTGTCTGACAGCAAGTCTGCCGCGTGGTGGGTGTAATTCGGTATATGCCAAATAGCTAGAAGTGTGTTAGTTGTATGCACATTGCCTCGTCTGTGGTTCTCGAAGGCAAGCAGCTCAGTCTCTACCCCTGGCAAGTGGCACAGTGAGTGGTACAGAGGAGGCAGCAGTAAATGCCTGTAAACTGACAGGTAGACTTGGGACTTGTTTATTCCTCTAATTCTTTTTTTTTAATTTTTAGATTTTTAATTTATTTATTTGTCATAGAGAGAGAGAGAGAGAGAGAGCGAGCACAAGCAGGGGGGAGTGGCAGGCAGAGGGAGAAGCAGACTCGACTTCCCGCTGAGCAGGGAGCCCGATGCAGGACTCCATCCCAGGACCCTGGGCTTATGACCAGAGCCAAAGGCAGATGCTTAACCAACTGAGCCCCCCAGGTGCCCTATTTCTCTAATTATTATCAAGAAAAACTAATTGGAAATCATGTGTTTAATATGAATATGAATACATAAACATCACCACATGCACATGTATACGTACACACACACACAGATGCTTTCATTTTTGTGTGAGCCAGAAAAGTTCAGTGTCTCTCTCCCCTCTGTTGATTTCCTGGTTTAGACTTCTGCATGTTAAATGCCAAATTTATTACTAAGAGCTGTGAGTTTCACACACTTTGGAAGAGAAGTAGATTTTCTGGAAGGAGTACGTAAAATCTAAAGAAATGCATGTATTTTAAAATGTTATGTGACTTGCAAGTTGCCTTTATTTAGAAGCAAAAGCAACCTTGTCCTTCACGAAATCGACCATGTCTGCAGCGACAGAGAAGCCAGCATGTGGCTCCATCATCTTTTCCTTCGTACTCGGAATACCCCTGAACAGAGAAGAGCCTTTTTCTTTTCCTTCCTTTCCTTAACCGTATTTTTGGGGTGTTGGCATGGAATGGCAGAAGTCTCAGAAAGCGGTTGCTGGCTTTAGCTTTGTGGAGAGGGACAAGAAGCAAGGCAGCCAAGTATGCTGCAATGGGCAAAGGGAGTGTTGTACCCAGGCTCTTGTTTTTTTTTTTTTTTTTAATTATTTTTTAAATTATATTTTAAAAATTTATTTATTTATTTTTAAAATTTCTTTTCAGTGTAACAGTATTCATTGTTTTTGCACCACACCCAGTGCTCCATGCAATATGTGCCCTCCCCAATACCCACCACCTGGTTCCTCCAACCTCCCACCCCTGCCCCTTCAAAACCCTCAGGTTGTTTTTCAGAGTCCATAGTCTCTCATGGTTCACCTCCCCTTCCAATTTCCCTCAACTCCCTTCTCCTCTCCATCTCCCTATGTCCTCCATGTTATTTGTTATGCTCCACAAATCAGTGAAACCATATGATAATTGACTCTCTCTGCTTGACTTATTTCACTTAGCATAATCTCCTCCAGTCCTGTCCATGTTGCTACAAAAGTTGGGTATTCGTCCTTTCTGATGGAGGCACAATACTCCATAGTGTATATGGACCACATCTTCCTTATCCATTCGTCCATTGAAGGGCATCTTGGTTCTTTCCACAGTTTGGCGACCGTGGCCATTGCTGCTATAAACATTGGGGTACAGATGGCCCTTCTTTTCACTACATCTGTATCTTTGGGGTAAATACCCAGTAGTGCAATTGCAGGGTCATAGGGAAGCTCTATTTTTAATTTCTTGAGGAATCTCCATACTGTTCTCCAAAGTGGCTGCACCAACTTGCATTCCCACCAACAGTGTGAGAGAGTTCCCCTTTCTCCACATCCTCTCCAGCACACGTTGTTTCCTGTCTTGCTAATTTTGGCCATTCTAACTGGTGTAAGGTGGTATCTCAATGTGGTTTTAATTTGAATCTCCCTGATGGCTAGTGATGATGAACATTTTTTCATGTGTCTGATAGCCATTTGTATGTCTTCATTGGAGAAGTGTCTGTTCATATCTTCTGCCCATTTTTTGATATGATTATCAGTTTTGTGTGTGTTGAGTTTGAGAAGTTCTTTATAGATCCTGGATATCAACCTTTTATCTGTACTATCATTTGCAAATATCTTCTCCCATTCCGTGGGTTGCCTCTTTTTTTTGTTGTTGACTGTTTCCTTTGCTGTGCAGAAGCTTTTGATCTCAATGAAATCCCAAAAGTTCATTTTCACTTTTGTTTCCTTTGCCTTTGGAGACATATCTTGAAAGAAGTTGCTGTGGGTGATATTGAAGAGTTACTGCCTATGTTCTCCTCTAGGATTCTGATGGATTCCTATCTCACGTTGAGGTCTTTTATCCATTTTGAGTTTATCTTTGTTTGTACCCAGGCTCTTGTTATCTGGGGATGCTGATGCTGTGTGCCAGGGAAAGTCCCCTTTGGCCCTCTTGAGAGTCTTGGAGAAACATTCTCCATTAGGACCTCTGAAAAAGCATGACAAGCTTTCTGTGAAAGGGAGGGAGGGCAGTGACTGTCGGAATGCTGGGCAAACTTCATTGGGGGTTGTACCTATTTCTACTGAGTTGAACTTGGGTCATTTTTTTTTCACAATAGAAGTAATTCATTGAAGAATTTGGGGGTGGTTCTGGTTCTTTGGTGTGCTAAATGCAGTCCACAGTGGTTTGTATTAAGGAGAATGTTGATGGTTGGGCAATTTCTAGGACTCTAAGGCAACCTTTCCTTGTGTTTTAAGTGTACTGGAGGTTGTAGAAAGCGCAGGTAGTTCTTGGATCATTTGCTCTGGGAGAAGCCAGCTGCTCTGTCCTGAGGACATTCAAGCAGCCACCAGAGACGTCCGTGAGTGGAGGATGCATGACTTCCAGTACCAGCTTGGCTTTGGCATTAGTGAGTCACCTTAGAGTTCATTGTCCAGTCCCACTTGAACTTTCATGTTATTGTAGTTCGGGCAAACAGGTCAACTGCAAGCCTGTGAGAGACCCTGAGTGAGATGTATCCATTCCAGTTGTCCCGAATTCCTTAGCCACTGGAATCGTAGATTTTCCACTTCTGGCCATGTTGAAGTAACTGGTACTGGGTTTGTCTTCTTGCTATAAAAATTTAAAAAACTGGAAAGACATATGAAACAACGGTTTTTCAGAATTTGGGCAACAGGCAGTGAAGGACTGGGATCCAGGAGAAGGGATAAGAGATGATGGGATCCCTACAGTTGCTCTGGTTACAACTACCTTTGTGCACCTCAGCACCAGAAGGGATAAACCAGGCAGGGTAAAACGGTCCCGTGGAGTTGAGAAGACAAAGATTAGAGTCTGGGGAGGAGGAAGTGGGTGGAATTTGCCAGGCAGGGTGCTCCAGAAGGGGGAGTCATGCAGAAAACGGCTCCAGAGATCAGAATAGGGGTCCTTTTGAATCTGTCACTGAATTCTAGGCTTCATGTTTGTGGGATGTGAAACTCTATGAGGCACCACGAAGATCAGCGAGGGAGCTAGAAGCTCAGCCACTTCCCGGAATTCACCATTGGCTGGGAGACAAGCTCCACTGAGTCACTGAAAGCTGAAAGGTCAGGCTTTAGTAATGAGGCCAAACTAATAATAATTGTAATATTTACTCTAATAAGCCTAATAATAATAATTCTAATCTAGACCCAGTAAAGCTTAAAAATAAGCCAACCTGAAAGTTACTTAACTGCCTGCCCAAACAAATTTCAGTATTCTTTATAGAAAGACAAAACCTGATAACCTCATAATATTTAACATCTATTACAAAATTGGGAGACATACAGAAGCAAATAGATATAAAATGAAATAAAATAAATACATAAAATATTATTCATAATAAAACATACAGCTATATATGTTATAAACATATGTATATATACATATGTACATACATACATATGTATAATTACAGTTAACCAAGAAAAAAATCAGGCAATTGGTACTTAGAAATAGCAAAGGTGAGAAAATTAGCTTAAGGGCTTTACAATGGTTATTTTAAATCTTTATGTTTAAAAAAATCATTATGTTTAAATCATTATGTTTAAAATCTTCACTTTAAATATAATTAGGACAGGAATGGAGGATATAAAAATAAACCATGAACCAGTGGACATAAAAGTACAATATACAAAATGAAGATTTTACTGGATGGGACTAAGAGCAGCTACCGAAAAAGGACAACTCAGTGAACTGGAAGATGTACAAAAAAGAATTATACAAAGAACAATACAAAAAAATCTAAATGTATTGAATATACATTATATATGTGTATACACATACATGTACATATATTTATATATGATATATTATATATTAAATATACATAATATATTATGCATATGTGTATGCACATATATGCATATATATGTATATATACAATATACAAATATACAATTAGACAAGAAGCTGAGAAAAGTAAACACATAAAAAAAGAATAGAGAGCCCATGATTTGTAGGACAATATCAGGTCTAATTTACATTCAGTTGGTGTCCCAGAAAACATGGGATCAGAAAGAATTTCTAAACAAATAATAGCTGAAAATTTTCCAAAATTAATGAACTCTCTAAATCCAGAGATCTAAAAGATTCAGTGAACCCAATGGAGTGAGATAGATACAGAAAAAGAAAATAGATGGCGTCCCATCATAATAAAATTTGCGAAAACCATTGATTAAAAAAAATCTTAAAAGCAATTGGAGATAAAAGATATATTACATATTGGGCAATAAAGATAAGAATAATTTCAGATGTCTACTCGATAACTAGGCAAATCAGAGGACAATGGAATTCTATCTTCGTAGTCCTAAAAGAAAAGGAAGAAGCCCTATAATGTAGAATGTTAAATCCACAAAAAGTATTCAAAAGGAAGGCAAAATAAAGGCTTTTTCAGACAAATATGTATATGATTTGACACCAGCAGACTTGCACTACAAGAAATGTTAAAGGAAGTTCTTCAAGTGTAGTAGAAATGATAACAGATGGGAAATTGGACCCACACAAAGGAATGAAAGGTGCCAAAAATGAGGAAAACCGATGTACAAAATGATGTGATTACTTCCTGACAGTGATGCAAAGAGAAACAAAAACAACTGATTCTGCTTTTATTAGGGAAGTATTTTAACATATATTTACTTTAATTGAATAAAGCGTGAGGAAAGTGCTCATGAAAACAAGATAAAACACGACAACCGCAGAGTCAGCGCACACTCAACTGAATTCGAACAGAAGGACTGAAGTGATGGGGATGGGGTCTCCAAAGAGAAGGCACAGTCTTCCTGCCAGTTCAGGCTCCTTCAGGTCTATTCAGAATATTTGCTGAAAAATGGCAAAGCTGAGGAAGTTCCAGAAATCCATCGGATATCTGAGTCTTACAATTCTGACAAGGATGATACTCCCCCCAAATGTGACACTTTCAGGAGAATTCAGTCCGTGGTATGAGATACTCATCTAGTCTCTTAGCAACTTTGACGTTTATCATACAGTATTGTTGGCCATAATCTCTATGCTATGTATTAGATCTCCAGGACTTATCGATCTCCTGGTTGCCTGTCTGTACTCTAAACATCTCCCCAGTTTTCCCACCCACAACCGTCATTCTACTCTGTTTCTATGAGTTCGAGTTTTTTAGATTCCACAAGTGAGATCATACAGTATTTGCCTTTCTCTGACTTCTCTCACTTAGCATGATGCCCTCAGTTTCTCTGTGTTGTCGCAAATGTCAGGAAATCTTGCCTGGGGAAACACTGTCTACCGAGCCCCTTCTGTGATTGGCCTTCATGCTGGGTCCTGCTGGTGTTTGTGAGCATTTCCCCTGCCTCGGTTGGACAGGATCTGCCCACGTCGTCCAGGTGCCCTTCAGAGTAATTTAATTAATTAATTTAATTAATAAGATTCAAAAGCCTTTTGAGAGTTGCCTGGCAACATGGTGCTCACTCAGTTCTCCCCTGGTGGGGGAGGGAGGGGAGGGAGGCGACAAGGACAGGAAGGAGCTAGCCCTTATCAAAGGTCCTTTTCCACCTGAGCAGCACTGCTTGTCGAGATCGACTTGTTTTTGAGGAAGGATGAATATGAATTAGGAATCCCGGCTTAAGTATCCTCCTAGGAAGAAAAAATACATTTTGATGGGAAGCCTGTACTTGTAACTACTAAATTGAAATATTTGGTGATAGTTTTATGTGTGATATTTTCCCTGGTGATTTCTAAAGACCACAACAGGTATTTAATAAGTTTCAATCATTGTGGCCACTTTCCCACCAGCTCTGTGGAGAATACAAATCAGGCACGTCTGCTGGGCGCTGCTCTTGTTCTGGGATGAGCTTCAGAATGAGATTGTTATTGGAAGCGGAGAGGAAGGAATGGAAAAGAGGTGCGAATGGAAATGAGAGTTTCTGGAACAGGCTCATCGGAGGTGCATATAGAGCACATATGCAGTCAAGTGTTAAATTTTTAGATTTTCCTGGACGTGTAAACATAAAGCAGGATCTATTTACGTGGCAGCAATGATGATGCCACGATGTCTCATTTTGTGAGATAATAACCCCCTTGGGCTGACGCTGTCATGGTTTCAGGCACTCCTCTATTTGCAGGAACCTCTGCTCAGAGCTCGAGCTCTCTGGGGAGCAGAGAATGGCAGTGTCGCACCTCTGGGTAGAACTGGGGTTCTGTCACTAACTGAGGTTGTCCAAAGCTGACCTTGTTACTTCCTCCCCCAGGGCAGCGGCTCCTGCTTGCAGCCCCGGAAGTCACAGAAGTCTCTGATCTTTCTCTTTCCCATCACCACATGCCTTCCCTTTTGTTTCACAAGGTATTTTATTTTTTAATTTTTTAAAAAGATTTTTCTTACTTATTTGACAGAGATCACAAGTAGGCAGAGAGGCAGGTAGAGAGAGAAGGGGAAGAAGGCTCCCCACTGAGCAGAGAGCCCGATGTGGGGCTCTATCCCTGGACCCTGGGATGATGACCTGAGCCGAAGGCAGAAACTCTAACCCACTGAGCCACTCAGGTGCCCGCACAAAGTACTTTAATTAATAAAAAATGAGTCTTGGAACACTGAAAAAATAAAATAAAATTTAAAAAAAAAGGAAGACTTTCCATTTCTGCGCCCAACCCTCTAGGCAAAACCAATGACAACACATCAGCACTACTACACATACCCACACACAGCCCTGTGTGTGTGTGTCTGTGTGTGTGTGTGCCCTCATCTAGGCTCTTATAGGTAGACTTTTATCTTAAAAGCCATTTGCTGGGACGCCTGGGTGGCCCAGTCGGTTAAGCTGCTGCCTTCAGCTCAGGTCATGATCCCAGAGTCCTGGGATCGAATCCTGCATCAGGCTTCTTGCTTAGTAGGGAGCCTGCTTCTCTCTCTGCCTCTGCCTTCTTGTGCGTGCACGCGCGCTCTCTCTCTGACGAAAAATAAATAAATAAATAAATAAATAAAATCTTAAAAAAAAAAAAAAAAAGCCATTTGCTTTCCCGACTACTGCTCACGATAATTAGCAAAATGTTAGGCACAGCAGATAATACCATACCATTAATTAAATGAACTACCATGGAAATATGAAGAACTCAGAATACTTCAGAAAAAAATTATATGGGAGGGATAACCTCTGTTAAAACAGATTCTAGAAAAGGTGCTCTTGTCCCAGTTTTGTCCGTCACCGATACCCGTATCTCACTTTATAATAGATAATAATATCCACTCTATATTTTCAAAAGCTTGAGCGAAGCTTTACATGTGAAATGTTATGATGATGTTGAAATCATTTCTTTAGGGCTTCTGAACCTTTCTATAATATTAATCTTAGTAATAATGACCACGTGTAGAGAATTTACTCTGAATCTGTGTATGCTTGAAGTTAAACTTGATGAATTTTTTTTTTAAATTGTGTGCTAGAGTCTTTATTCCTCTATGATATGTGTCACAAAATGCTGACCCTTTCCTGGTTAGTTGAGGGAACATTTTAGTTCATCAAGTCTGGCAGTTGTCTTTCTCCTCCAAATAATCTTTTCTCACTGTGCCCGTATTAAGAGGCAGAAAGCGTGGCTTGCTGCTGGATTCAGACGGAGGTTATATCCCACACCAGGCAGCTGGGCTGTTCTGCCCGCAACCTCACTTAGCTGAGGGATCTTGCTTTTGCACTGCATTCTAGCACAACCGTGTAGAATAAATTTCTTGGTGGAGAAATTTTACTTCACCTCGAAGAGAGTTATTTAAAACGATCACAAGCTTGGATTCGTTGAGTCAGTGCGATTAGTTGATTTACTGTGATGCTGTTCACAATTTTTTTGTCATAGCCGTCAATGACGTGGTTCAGCTTTGAGAGCTGTATTTAGAGTTTTGTTCAAGTTCTTGCCTGAGACATGGGGCTCAAGGGTCAAGATTTAGAGGAGTCAGAATGGTTACTTTTTATTCTTCACCTTTAGGAGAGAAGATTTGCATACCTGTGCCTCTCAGTTCCCCTCCAGGTAAAGGTTTTCCTTGGCAGCGTCTCTGCTGATCTCTTTTTCTTTAAAGAGCAAAGTGGAGGAGTCACACAGTCTCAAGTCCTTAAAATTGAGGAAAACATAAAGCACAAGGAGGGGAAATATTTTCTCGAAGGGAGAGAGAATACCCTTGAAGAGCGAGGGGGCTGTTTTGGCTTAGGGCATATTGGGACACGTGTTCATCTCCCCGGCTTCCCCCCAAATTCTCCTGATCCTTTAATAATTAACCATTTATCAGCTGCTGGTGGGACTGTAACTCAAGGTCAATTTTATACTCCTGCAAGCTAGGCAAAGCATTGCAAACTAAATAGATGGTCATTTTTTTAAAATGGGGTTAATAGAATTCTCTGACTTCCATTAATGTATTTTAATGCTCAACCTTTCGTCAATAGGTTTTCCTTAAAGTTAACTCAAATCTTTCCTGCTGGGAAACTAGAAACTAATGTCACTGGTCATCTGTTGGAGATGGGCCGACCAACCTATATATCTGTGACTATATAAATATAATTTATACATTTTTAGGCTGACAGATCCTTCCTTCAGCCCTTCATGCCACTTCTAGAAACTCCTGTTAATCTTTCTTATAAGTAACATATTGCACTGAACACCATGTCTTTCTTCACGTTACCCGCATAACGCACCACTTGTTGGGCTGTGAATTAGAAGAGAGTCTGAGTCATGAACTCATTCTTAGCTTGAGTTCTCAAAGCTCCCCAGGTTTTTCCATTATATGTGTCTAAAGCCATTTCTCCTCCTCTTATGTTATATTTGTACCGATTTTTTCTTCCTAAAGGGATTACATCCACATCTGTTTCTATTAAACACCACTCTGCTTATCTTTCCTTTTCTCCAAATTGTCAAGGGCGCCTCTTTCTTCTTAATTCTGTGTCCTAGCCTCATCTCTATGGAGATTTATCTAAGACCGGCACTGAGGAAATATCTTATTAAAATGTAAATAGATTCTCAACATTCCGAACACATTCAAGTCCTCCAAATGTGGCTATTTGTTGGGTTCATGTTTCTATTTCTTAAAAAAAAAAAATCAAAGACAGCAACCTTAATTAAATAGGGCTTTTGCATGGTGGCGGGGGTTGGGCAAGACATTTGGGAGTTTATGTATAAGTGTTCTTATGGCGCAGTTATCCATATAGTAAAATCAACAATTCACTTTATATTCCTCTCCTTATATCTTAAGAAAAAGAGTCTTTCCCATTTGTTTGAGAAAAAAGGTTTTAAGATTTTCATACCTGGTTGACAAAACAATTCATCTTTTCTGACTGCTTTGAAGGACTTTGACTCCTGTTTCGACCCATGTAGAATGGAAGTGTGTCCCCTCTCCCCACTCCTCTCTTGTGATGCACTGTTTTTTATTAGTAGGGAAAAAAATCCCGGAAATGGGAAATTGAGATGTGGCCGACATTACTTCAGAAATATGGCCAGCGAAACTCCAGAATTTGGTTCATCTGACAATTGTTGAGATGGCACAAATGAAATCACGTGATATGACTCAGTGCACTGTGAACATTAATTAATTGATACCCACAAAAATAATTTAGGGACAAAAAGCCTATAGCAGTGGAAAAATATTAGTGTAGTGATGGCTACATATCACAAGCAGCTTTACAACCATCTTTCCCTCTTGTCAATGTTCTCATCCCCGTTGTCAACTACGCTCGTGCCATACTTTGTCTGACTCTCTGGTCGTGCAGGCTGGGATGTCTTCTGCTGTTGGAAACTGTGAAGAAGCTGAGCAGAGATGGTAGAAGGGGTCAGCTAGGAAAATGGCAAGCTGTCACTCGTGATAAGATGCAGGCCGTCCTTCAGATGAGAACCAAGCTGTAGTAGGAGGTAAAAATACAAAATAATTTCAATACACATGTTTATATGCATGCAGTTACACTGACACACAACCAGTGAATAAAGCAGAGTATTCCTGAAGAAAACACGAATAGAACATTCTAGAAGTCAACAAAGGCACACAGTTTTTTTGCTCATTTGCTCATTCATTCCTTCATTTTTTTCAATATTTACGTAACCCCTTCCTAATCAATGCTGTGCACTAAGGAAGACAATATGAGAATAAAATGATGGAATATCTTTAAGAAACTAGGATTAATCTGGGTAGTATTTCCATATGTATAACATTAAATCATAATTAAAAAGTCAATGGTTTAATGTCTTTAACATGCTGTAGGATACTCCTGGGTCCATGGAAAAAGCCCACAGGTGGCAGGCAGGTACTAATGTAGTAACTTATACCTTAGCTTTTTTCTAGTGGCCAGAGAAATGCAACAAACTAGTTTGTGTTTGATTGAGGACAGGGAAAAGGAAATAAAGCACCAAATGGATTTCACTGGCTCACAGAAAATGAACTTCTCAATTCCTGTTTACCAGCTGCATTGGTTGCTTCTGTGAGCTTGCCACAGCTCTATATGGATTGTTTAAAAGGTTAGCTGCCGCTGCCATGACCCTGATGGGACAAAGGGACACGCGAGGATGTGGATGTCAGCAGTGCATGAGTGCTCCTAATGGGAAAATGTTCAAGCTTTAAAGGTGGAAACACCAAGACAGTGGATTAGAGTAAAATGTTTCCACTGGTTCAACTGAGAGAGAGTTTGATGAGTGGTTTTCCCAGACTAATGAAAGGAAGGATGTTTCCTTTATGTGGATGGGGTGGTTCCAAATGAATTTAATAGTCCCCCCAAATGAGCATCATTCTGAGTGTCATGTATTCCATTCACACCAGGGGCACTGATTTATAATTACCCTAATGGAGCCCAGAATTGGGACAAATGGATATTCACGTTGCATTTTCTTTGGAGGCACTGTGTATATTGGGCACAGACCACCGAAATGACTGGGTGCAAGTGAGGTTTGTTTATTTCAACTTGCTTGCAGAGGATGTGCGTTTCTAGGTCACTGATTCTAGCACAGCAGTGTTCATGGCAACCGGTGTATAGAGGGGGATTTATACACAGGATGGCTGACATAACTGGGTGGACTCTGGCTTGGTCTGCCTGGGTGGCTGACTCTAAATGAAGCCTGGGCACCTGCAGGTAGTGTCCCAGCTGATAAAAATGCACTTGAGTTTGGACTTACTGATATCCAAGTACATAAAAGTAAAGCATATACTGAGCTGGGAGCATGGAAGAAAATCTATTATGAATAGCAAGAGGAGGAGTGACTAAAGTGTCTCCTTTGGTCCCAAATTCTGTTTGCTATTTTATTGTGAGGGAGTCCATTAGCAAAAGAGATATGATTTCAGGTCGAGGGGTGCCTGGGTGGCTCAGTGGATTGAGCCTCTCCCTTCAGCTCTGGTCATGGTCTCAGAGTCCTGGGATCGAGCCCTGCATCGGGCTCTCTGCTCAGCAGGGAGCCTGCTTCCCCCCCCTCTCTCTGCCTGTCTCTCTGCCTGCTTGTGATCTCTCTCTCTCTCTCTGTCAAATAAATAAATAAATAAATAATCTTAAAGAAAAAGATTCCAGATCGAGATCTTCCAAGTAATGTTAAGTACCTTTCTATCAGATCGTATCACTGGGGTGCCGTTAGCTGTGTTACTAGGTTCTAGGAGCGTACACTCACTTATCTTTCTAAGTTGGTTACATTCAGCCATGATGGTATTCAGGCTGTTGACACATGATTTGTAAGAGGATTTAGTTTCCCTTAAACTGCAATTGAATTCTGAAATAGAAATCTAATCTTAAAACTAGTACAGGGGGAATTTGCAAAAACATCTTAAAACATGAGTGCTGGGAATCTTAAAATAGTAGGAAGAATAATTTTCCTGGTGTCAGGAGAACATACGGTAGGAAGAGCAGGGTCATTAGTAGCTGATTTGTTCAGCCAAATGCAGGCCCTGTGACATATTTAAGGTGATCCAAAGAGTGGTATTTGCGTAAGGGTGCAAATGACTATCTTTGGGTTGAATTCTAAAGCTAATGCTGGAATATAAAAATAGATACCTTATTCTTTAGTCCTGGGATGAAAATTAGGTTATTTTTCGTTGTTATTGATTCCAGCCTCCATACTGGGTTTATAAAGAAATCAAAGACCAAACAGGCTGCTGTCTGTTCTTGCAGATTCTCTCGGGGCAAGTTCATAGCATTGAAACCAGAGGGTTGGGATTTCCATTTACTAAAATGAGAAGCCTGTTGGAACATCAGCTTGGGAAGATCAGGTGTTTGTTTTGGGGAGATGTGCATTTCAGTTTTGGACACAGTCTGTGATGGCTCTTTGCAATCCTAGCAGAAATGTCAAGTAGACAGCTCGAATTTGGGGCTGAAGTTGGGAATTGTCAATGTACATGGAGTACTGGAAAGCTCCAATTCTAGGATTTGCAAAGTCGAAACAGACAACAACAAGAGAGCTCCAAGGGTGAGCATTCATACAGATAGAAAAGATGTCCTTGGGCAAAGTCTAGTGGCCCCACAGGGTTCAGAGGTCAGGGAGGTAGGAAAGAACCATGAACGAAATTTAGATGAGTGATCAGTGAGGAAGAAGGAAACACAGAAAGCCAAATGAAGGAAGTGTTTTGAGGGAATGACTGACCGCATGAAAATGGCTGTTACGCCAACATGGGAGAAGATGCTTTTAGAGAGGAATGAGGACAAAACCTGTCATCTTTCACCAGCTGGGAATGGAGTGCTATTGTCTGTTCTGACTTTGCAAATCCTAGAATGTTTGGACTCTCTCTGTGCTTTTTTATTCCTGCTTACAAGTGGAAATTCTTTTCTCAGCTAATCTCTCTTGAAACGCTTTGTCAAATATATTCAATAACAAGCAGCTCATGCTATTAACCTTCTGTTGTCTAATTATTTCCCATACAAGTACCATATGATTAGGCACATGGACACTCTCTAAGGTTTTCAGACATGACTGCTTCCCAAATACTGTGCTCCTTCATAATATGGCTCACTATCTCTCCAGCTTGTAATGTGATTTTCCTTACTGCTCCTTTAAGCCAATGCTATGCTAAGATTTATATTTTAAGGTTTTCAGCATGAGAATGAATCAAATGCTAGGCAATCCCCAAATTCCAATGGCCTAAAGAGCAAGAATTTATTTTTCACTCATAGAAAGCCCACTGCATGTTTGGGACTCCGTTCCCGGGTCACTTCTCCATGTCCTGGCTCAGCCTGGCACCTTCAGACACGCCCAGGGCCGTGAAGCCCTCGTTGGAAAGATGAAAACCGGCAACTAAGTTCTTCCAGTAGGAAGTTGCACACACCACTCCCACAGCAAAACCAGATGGCCAGTTTCAGTTTCTAAGCCTTAAAGTAGAGGAATAGGATTTAGTAGCAAAGCCTGACTCAGTACATAAATCAGTGTAAAGCCACATGAATTTACTTTTTATCTTCTTGCATAATATCAACTAATTTTTCTGTAGAAACTGTTTTACTTCATTCCTGGACCTGATACTCTAAAGGCATAACAGCTAGGGTGATATGAACAGGTGAGGTTTTTCCGTCAAACTTCAATAGTCCTCTTAGGGGGGAAAAATGTACTTCACTTGGCTTTATGATTTGAACTCTGCCCTGAAGTAATTCATGCCAGTTGTTAGCAGAACCTAGAAATAAAACCATACTGGTTGTCACCTAAACCCCTGGTCTGTTACCGATGCCATGTTTTTTCCCAAGGCCTCACCTTTGCTGTTCTACTTTATGTTTTTACAAGCTTGCATGAAACGGCCCCTATTTTTAGCTGCTGTTTCCCTCACCTCTCTTACCTTCTCAATACTGCCGTTTGTTTGTTGTTGGTATTGTTATTCTGACAAAGACTAACATGCGTTTCTCTAAGAACTTTAGGTAGAATTGATGACACCATAAAGCAGCCATATCACTCTTGATGTGAACGTATTTACACACAGTTGATCTAGCGTTACCTGAGGATGAGTTATTTTGCCATTAGTAAATCCAGGTAGGTGTTGGTCAAGGAAACTCTCTCTACTCCGTAAGGTAAAGAGGAACTGGCAGGAGTGACCAACCCCACTAAAGAAAATCTGTGTGTCTTCTATTGGATTTTATTTCTACTCATATATTTGTAGTAGATGAGGACAAATCAGCACAAATAAAAGTGGCTTTGTTTGGCCAACAGACATACAGAAAAGTGCCCAATGTCACTCGGCATCAGGGAAATACAAATCAAAACCACAGTGAGATACCACCTCACACCAGTGAGGTGTAGGGGAGTGTAGGGAGTGTAGGGGAACCCTCCTACACTGTTGGTGAGAATGCAAGCTATGCAGTCACTCTGGAAGACAGTAAGGAGGTTCCTCAAAAAGATGAAAATAAAGCTACTCTATGACTGAGCAATTGCACTACTAGGCATTTACCCCAAAGATGCAAACATAGTGATCCTAAGGGACACCTGCACCCCAGTGTTTATAGCAGCAATGTCCCCAATAACTAAACTGTGGAAAGAGCCCAGATGTCCATCGATAGATGAACAGATAAAGAAGATGTGGTATATATACACAATGGAATATTATGCAGACATCAAAAATGAAACCTTGCCATTTGCAATGTTGTGGCTGGAACTAGAGGGTATTATGCTAAGCAAAATAAGTCAATCAGAGAAAGACAATTATTGTATGATTTCACTGATATGTGGAACTTAAGAAATAAGGCAGAGGATCATAGAGGAAGAGAGGAAAAGAGGAAACAAGACAAAAACAGGGAGAGAGACAAACCACAAGAGACTCTTAGTCTCAGGAAACAAACGGAGAGTTGCTGGAGGGGAGGAGGGTGGGGAGATGGGGTAACTGGATGATGGACATTGAGGAGGGTATGTGTTGTAATGAGCACTGGGTATTATATAAGACTGATGAATCACAGATCTGTACCACTGAAAGAAATAATACATTATATGTTAATTTAAAAGGGTAAAAAAAAAAGTGGCTTTGTTTTGGACAGGTCTACGGTTCTATGAAAATAACTAACTTCTCTTAGGTTAACATGTTCTTTGTGTGTAGCGATATGTAGTTCACAGATTGTTTCAGATTCGCGCTCATGAGGTAAATAAGGAATGTGTACATTATCCCTCCTTTATGGACAAGTAAATACAGACTTTAAAAAAAATTCCAGACTTGCTAACATTCACACAGTCAGCTATTGACAAAGCTGGAATTAAAACCTGTGTTATCTGGTTTCCTTCTGTGCAATTTCCACAAGCAATTTCCTAGATAATACAAAGTGAAGAGTATTATTTTTTTTTATCATGACCCGAAATTTATTTTATCTCATTAAATAAATAGCTGTACTAAGCACAGCACTTGAGGCAGTTCAAGTAGTGGCCTTAGTTACCTGTGCGTCTGTGACTGTTGGAGGTTCCTTTTGTGTACCTGCCCATGGGGCAGCTGACAGTGATTCATTTGTGGATTCTTCAAATATATTCCCAACATGAAAGAGGAGGGATTCTTTTTATAAGTCGCTCTTTATGAATTAGTCAGTTTTTAATTGTTCTCAACTGGTGGCAAATACTTCAGCACCTTGAATGGTGTTCTTGCTGTTTCAGGATCTTACCAGGGAACAGAGTGACTTGTTACAGAGTTCAAGCCTGCACTTCTCTCTGACCCCTTCCTCTTGCTGATCATATTTGGGGCTTTGGAATTAACAGTTGGAAGGGGTTGGACCATAACCCATCTCTTATCCACACTAGAAGGATTGAACCGTAAATACAGGGGGGCACTGATTGAATCGAATAGAGGTAGGAGCCAGAACTCTAACAAAGATAATCCTTGAAATCTGGGCTAATGGTATTTTTTAAATCTTTCTAACAGGTAATGCTGTACTCTTCGGCAATTTACTTTACCTCTCTGTACTTGTATTTCTTTATTAGATACAGGGAGGGAATTACCACACAATATTTAATAATGCATAATAAATAACATGTCCAGTTTTATTTTCATTTCTATGGAACAGGTATCATATGGTCTTAAGAGAATTCAATGATTAATATCTTCTCTAAGGCAATGTCAAAAGGAACTTTTTAGCTGATCCCACAAGTGGCCATTCTCTATGGGATAAGAACAAAGCCAAACACTTCTGGTACCAATTTCTCTGGAGTAGAGAGTATATTGAAATAATAAAATTTTCTGCAAGAACACCAGTTAGAATTCAAGGCCAAATATGCCATTTATTAGAAAATTGGACTCCCGAGTTTAAATAAAAACAAGGTTTCATTTTAAACTTAAAGAATGTGGGCAAATGTATTAGACCAGAATTAAAGGAGGATGGCCTGACTTCCGCTCCCAGGACCGATGTAATGGGACACCGCAGGGAGTATGCTTATGCCCTCTAACCCAATCCTAATAAAAAAATATTTTGAAGGTATCAGAGATATGTGGAAGCACAGGGGGTTAGATGAACCACAACTTATGGGAGGAGAGAACTCACGTGAGGTTGTGACTTTTGCCTTGTTTCCCCTTAAATTTGTGAGAGAAGCATTTCCTGATTCTGAGTGTGAGTGTGAGCTTGGGGACAGGCACAAATGCTATCTTGGGGGAAAAGAGTAACCAGCAAAGCTTTTCCTGGTCACCCAGGGCCCACAGCACAATACCATAGAGGGTGTTTTTCTTTTCTTTTCTTTTTTCATGGGAATTTTGAGCCAGTTTTGATATGTAATGGAAGCTAGGGATCTTGGTCAAAATATTTTCAGAGGTAGAGTGAGATGTCCTGCACTCTTGAGGTGCATAGGGAATAAAGATCCAATTTGGGAGAAAACACAGAGCTGGTCTTTCCAGCAATATTTTTTAGGGCAGATTTTGAAACTCTTAGAGGTGGCGGGTTAAGAAGTGTGGGCTGGAAACTCTGAAGGTAGAGAAAGTTCTCTTACAGAGCTTTTCAGGCCAAGGACACAGGCCCACCATGCTCTCAAAGGATGTTTGTCAGCCCGCTGAGCGTTCGGATTCCTAGAGAAAGGACTCTGTCCCTCTAAGATAATTCGACTCCAAGAATACCCTCAAATATTTAATTTCATGTGCATAGTGAGACTCAGAGAGCATTTCCACCTGCTGTATTTCATTTGTTTGCCCTTCTAAGTTGGTAGATGTGGGGCTAATTCTGATTTTGTAGATAAGGACCCTGGGGTTCAGTGGTCAGAAGGAGAGTGGGGCTGGAAACGGGATGTTCTGACGGCTCATGCAGTGGCCACGTACTGTATGAATACAGGCACTGAGGCTGGCCACTCAGCAACTCTGAAACTACTTCAAACCTCATGGTAGGATGGGACCCTGTTCGAGTCATTTGTATTTGCAAAGATTGGTCTTTCCCTGGTACTTACCGCAAAGCCACTGCTCAGAGCCCCTGGAATCAGTATCACCCTCCCCTGGAACTTGGATTACAGAAACTGGTAGCGAAGAGGAGAAGGTGCAGAACGTGGGAGCGTGAATTTTGGTTTCAGGATACAAATTAGAGCTAGGGTTTCATAGTAAATTATTTGTCTTTCTGTCACCTGAGGCGCTCCAGAGGGCAGCTGGGTTAATCCGCGTACTGTAATTCACCAAGCTATTCCAAGCTTTTATTTTCTAATAAACCGTGGAGAGTTCTTAATTGGTAATTAGAAAATGATTACACCTTGTCTGTAAAAACCACATTTCTTTGACTATATTGATGTGATTATGCAATTACATTTCAAATTAGCTTAAACAATGTTCAACACGGGAATTCTAATTCGGGTGTGATCCTTGGTAACGTGGGCGGGGCCGGCAGTGGGGACATCCTCGAGTGTGAGCACACGCTCCCTGGTTTTGAAGTGGGTTTTCAACTCACTTCCGTGTTCCTTGTAATACATGGGGGACAACAGCGAGGGTTTAATTTCATCATTCAGTCTTAATTTTGTACATAATTCGTTTTTAATTATGACTTAAGCCAAGATCTTTAGTTTTTTATGGAAACCAAGTGACTTTTTAATTTCAATATTATTATTTTTTTTTTACTTAGTAAGAACATACTGTACTTAATCAAATACCAGTAACAGACATTTTCAATGATCAGGGTAAGAAGGAGAATTTAATCATCATCATCATCATACATTGATTATTCCAAAACGTAGCCATCCAAACAGATCCAGTTTGGGATTATTGATGAAGAGTAGGGATTTGGTAGAGTCTGAACAGTGATACTTTTGAGACTCCAAGACACTCACAACCCAGATGGGGATATTGGGACCACCAGTTTAAACCTGTGTTGACTAGGTTAAACCTGCATGTGTGGTAACCCTAATTATGGATGTGTCTATGCACATGTGATATTTGACTATTGGGCTGCATCGACCGATTTGTACCTAAATGAAAAAAGCAGCCTATACGCCTTACTGTATATGCATTCACTGGACATTAACATGCCTACTCTGTGCCCAGCACGCGAGGAGATGGCTACACAGAGATCGAAAAAATTTAGCTCCAGGGATCACAGAAACATTTTGTGAACTCGGTAAATTCTGAAGCAGATTACGAACTGAGGCAGAGGAGTGTGGGGTGGTCTTTCCCTGGAACTTACAAGTGATGTACCCTCCCAGGCTGTGTTTCTCCAGCTAACTTGACTCTTTGGCACTGATGTTTAAAACTGGCATGAACATCCCAAACTGGGATTTGAATTCGTTTCTTTTTAACATCGTATGGGGCCTCTCAGGAAATTATTTTAGTTTTTAAAGGGACAGGAATATTTTTTTCTGGACCAAACATGTACAGATTCATTTAAAACGGCACTGTCCTCTTTTTCATCTTTTTTTTTCTAAAAGATTTTATTTATTATGAGAGAGAGAGAGGCGGGAAGGAGCAGAGGGAGAGGGATGAGGAAACTCCGAGCTCAGCCCCACTCAGGGCTCAATCTCATGACCTGAGACAAAACCAAGAGTCAGACTCTTACCTGACTGAGCCACCCAGAGCCTCTGCACTGTCTTCTCTCATAGCTGTATGTGGCTATTTAAACTTAAGTTAGTTAAAATTAAATAAAAAAAAAGTTCAGCTCCTTAGATGCATAAGACACATTTCAAAGGCTCAGTAGCTGCATGTGGCTGCTGGAAACCGTACTGAGCCACACAATGTAGACCACTGGTATCGTCTTGGAAATTTCTGTAGGATAGCGCTGACATGAACAAATCACACACCTCTAAATGCATGTAGTAATTTCCTTTCCTCTTCAATATCAGAATGTTTGTTTATTTATTTATTTGGATTTTATTTATTTATTTAGATTTTATTTATTTACTTAAGAGAGAGATAGAACAAGAGTGGGGGGCAGGGAGAGGGAGCAGCAGGCTCCCCATTGAGCAGGGAGCCCCATGTGAGGCTGGATCCCAGGACCCTGGGATCATGATAGGAGCAGAAGGCAGATGCTTAACTGACTGAGCCACCTAAGCGCCCTAGTATCAGAATATTTAGACTATTACACGTTCTGCCCAAATGTGAAATGCTCTCATTCATTCACTTACTCGTTTGGCATATGTTTGTGAAGTACCTTGTCTGTGGCAGACACAAGAATGAATAGGATAGAAGACACGTGACATTCTTTTTAGATTCTAACAGTGTAAGTATTGTAGGTATTGAAAATCTCTTCCTGTTACGTGATTGAGCCTTCTAACTGGGAAGCAAATTAATTTGTGTAGAGCTTCTCAACAGGGCAAAGTTTGGAAGTTACAAATACAGTATGAAATGTGGGTGAGGAAAATAAAATACAAGAGTATCCCGGTCAGGAACATCAGAGGACATCTTTCATAACTTATTGTAGACACTCTTTCACTTTTTGAAAAAGTGTAACTTAACTAACATCAAAACTCAAGGAGATGATTGGAGGTTATAAGAAAGTGTAAGTGGGACTAACTTTCAAATGAAGTAAGTAGGCAGATTCAGAATATTTGAACAACACAGCAATTAAGAGATTGTAAGCAATGGGGTGCCTGGGTGGCTCAGTTGGTTAAACGTTTTTAACTCTTGATTTCAGCTCAGGTCATGACCTCAGGGGAGTGAGATCGAGCCCCCTGCAGGGCTCTGTGCTGGGTGTGGAACCTGCTTAAGATACTCTCTCACCTTCTCCCTCTGCCCTCCCCCCAAACCTCTCTCCCTCTCTCTAAAAAAGAAGAAAAAAAAGGATTTAAAGTAATACAAGATAACGTTTGCAAAGACAGCGAATTATGGTTTATGTGGACTTTTGAAATTAGTGACAAAGAAATATAATCACATACAATTACCCTTTCAGCCTCTTATTTCAAGTTTTATATTCAATGTACGGAAAAGGCAGAGTAAAAGTTGACAGTGTTTGAAGAGATAGTTGGTTTGATCATGCAGTGAGAAGAGATTATGGTCCTAAAATAGTCTGCAGTATGGAGGATTTAACTAGGATTTAAGAGCATTAGTTTGTAAAGCTGGGGTTAAACAGTAGAATGAGTTACTTAGGGAAGGTTAACCTACTTCCTGTTTCTCAAGGGCATTTTGCCGAGAATTAAGAGTGGGATTGGACCGAGGGTTGTTTGTAAGATGGCATGGGAAGGGACTAGGGTGCGGTATGCCAGCTGTTTTCCCTCGCTGGCCACGTGAGATCAATATATCTCTGATTTATAAACCATTGCCATCTCTTCTCAAAGCCAAGTTATCCACACTACCGATTTTCCATGGATTTTGTCAGGCGGGTTTCCTGAGACCCTGTCTTCTGTGAGTAGCCTTATGGCTTCTCCCTCTCCGCTGAGGTTAGCAAGGACTTCCATGTCGTTAAATGCAATGAGACTTCTTTAGTGTGTATCTCCTCTATCTTCAGGGAGCCTCTGTAACATCTTTCTCATCCCTCAAGCAATCTCTCCTGCTGGCATTCATGGCACCACAGCAGTGTGACAGTATCCCATCTTGTTCTAGCTTCACAACCACCGTCCCGACTGGAGCCACCAACAACCTTGGGTTACGGCCTCCTCTCTGCTTCCTCCAGTTATCACTCTTGTTATAAATTATAAACTTATTATGTAAATTAGATCATATCATTCCCCACTCAAAACCTTTGATGACTTGCCATTTGCATTGAGGATAAGATTGAAATCCCATAACCTGCCTTCCGAGCCCTGGGTCGTCTGGCCTCTCACTCACTCTTCAGGCTCAGCTTTTGAGTTGCCATTCATTCATTCGTTTATTCTTTGCCGATGAATTCTTTCCTTCATTTAGCAATTATGCACTGAGCACTGTCCTGGGATCCGAGTGAGGAGCACAGGCTAAGGTTATTGCTTTCTTGGAGTTCATATTCTACCAGTACCCAAGTGTGATCTGTCGATGGGATACAAATAATAAACAGGTTAAAAAAGAAAATTATAATGCATTAAATGAGGATAAAGGCAAAAGAGAAGAATAAAGCAGGGAAGGATGTGTGCAGGGAAGGTTGAAAATACAGAGGGGTCAGTGAAGGGAGTTTCACTGAGAAGCTGAGTAAAGACTTATAGAAGAGAGGAAAAAACTATGCAGGTGTCTGGGGGAAGAAAATGAAGGGTGTAGGGAAGAATAAAGGTAACATCCTAAGTGTACCTGGAATGTTCTAGAAATGGCAGGGAGGTCAGTATGAGTACCGTGGATTATACAAACTATAGAAATGATCCCTGAAAGTATAGTCTTGAGTACCGTGGATTTTACAAATGAAGTGGTCATACTGAGAAATGGGACAGAGGGAGCGGGCCAGATCATGTAGAACGTTGCAGGCCGTTGTAAGGACTTTGGTTTTATTTGCAATGAGATGAGAAGCCATTGCAGAGTTTTAAGCAGGAAAGTGAAGCTTCTTTCTTAACCCATTCGTTCTTTACATTGGCTGGGAACCCTTTGTCAGATACTGTACCAGGGTCCAGACTTTGTATTTTCCCGTGAAGGTTCTTTATAAGATTGACTTATATGGGGCGCCTGGGTGGCTCAGTGGGTTAAAGCCTCTGCCTTCGGCTCAGGTCATGATCTCAGGGTCCTGGGACCAAGCCCCGAGTTGGGCTCTCTGCTCAGCAAGGAGCCTGCTTCCTCTCTCTCTGCCTGTCTCTCTGCCTACTTGTGATCTCTGTCTGTCAAATAAATAAATGAAATCTTAAAAAAAAAAAAAGACTGACTTATTCATGTAAATTAAAGGCTTTCTCTTAAGAGAAATAAATATTCTTTTATCCTTGTGATAATTGTTCATACTGCCGGCATCCCAGGGGAAGGAAAAATTATGTAAATGGGAGCCCAACTAATAAAGGCCATTTTGATTTGGAAATGTGGATTATCATAGGTTGTGAATCACGTTAACTGATAAATGTTACAGACCTTGGGTTATTGTTAAACATACATTGAAAACACGGAGGATTGGAGATTAAAAATGGCCTTTATTGTATCTTTGCATTTGGGTACTATTCTCTCTCTCTCTCTGTTTTTAAAGATCTTATTTATTTATTTGATGAGGGTCAGGGGAGAGAGAGAGAATGCACTGGAGCGGAGGGAGGTGTGGAGGGAGAAGCAGACCCCTGCTGAGCAGGGAGCCCTGACACTGCTCCATCTCAGGACCCGATCCCAGGACCCAAAATCCTAACCTGAGCCACCGAACCCTCCAAGAGGTGACTGTTCTCAATGCGACCTTCCTTTCAGCTGGATCTTCAGTTTTACTCTATTTTTGAAGTTTGGCACGTTAAGCCCTGTCACTCACTGAAGTCCTCTCACATAAAATTTAATCTTTACTACTTCTATAATTATTTTTGTTCTATTGAGTCTACTATAAACCATTTCTAAATATTTTTTTTTGAGAATAAAGTCAGCTTCTTTTCTCTTAGAAAAGAAGCTGGTTTTATTGGTTTATTCTAGGAATTTATTGGTTTATTCTAGGAATTCCAGTGCACAGGTAATGGCTATTCCGGGAAATGTGGAGGAGAAGGTACTAGAGTGAGCACGCAATGTCCTCACTAAGACTTGCACAAGGACCTGGGTCTTCAGACTGTCTGTAGCAAGTTCCCAACAAAATGAGGAGAAGAAAACCTTCACTTTTCAACACTTGGCAGATTAAATAGAAGCCCACACAAAAGTTTCTTGGGAAGGGGAAAAATGATCACTGCAAGGAGGGGAGGGAATTACAATGGTGTCACAAATCTCAGCCACAGAAATCACATGGTACAGAATGAGCCGTGCTGTTAACGATTCTGAAGAAGTGATTTTCAACCTTCAGTTCTTTAATCAAATAAGCAAAATGTCTCGTACAGTAGAGACAATATGAAGTCATGTAATTACTTAGAAAAATGAAGGTACCGTGTGCTTAGTCTCAGGAATTCACTTGAGACTGTGATCCGACAACACTAAAGGAATGACACGTGATGTGAGTGCCATATGGAATAGCTTGCCTTCTTTTTTGTATTTTCTAGTGTTTTAAGGTCTATATTTTATTTTGCATTCTTTTCATGTCAATTCTTTAATACATATTTAAAAAATTACTATGGTTAAGAATAGTATCTTAACTTCCTCACAGTATACTGCAGATAAGTGGGATGTATGGGTATGTGGGGAAATTTACCCAAGCTCAAAAGATACGCTCCTGACCTCCAAAAACAGATCGATCTTTAGTGAAAGTGTAACTTATTCTACTGACAGTGGAGGGACTCTTATATAGGAACTTTTCATATAAAATGCTTCTCCAAAGGGAAAAATGAGACCAGCTTCATTCAAAGCCAATAACAGAAGAAAACGGAAATTGAGAATCAACACATTTCAGTGGACAAAAATCCTAGCAAAGCAGAATAAAGCTGTACATAACACTCAAAAATAACATATGGAGAGCTTAAAGGGAAAAATCCCTAAAATCAGATATTCAAAAACCAAGAACAAAGATGGAGAAAAACCAGGAAAAAATATTACCAGAGTTGGCTGAATTCAGGATAGAAATCGAAATAAGATATGTCAGAAATAAGATACATCAGAATGGCTAATAAATTAAAATGGTGTCAAGGGAGAATAGATTTGAACGAAAATTTAATAAAGACATTAAAGAAAGTAAAGAAAAACAAACAAGGTGGGAACCTGGGTGGTTCAGTGGGTTAAAGCCTCTGCCTTCGGCTCAGGTCATGATCTCAGGGTCCTGCCATCGAGCCCCGCATCAGGCTCTCTGCTCAGCGGGGAGCCTGCTTCCCCCTCTCTCTCTCTGCCTGCCTCTCTTCCTACTTGTGATCTCTGTCTGTCAAATAAATAAATGGAATCTTTAAAACAAACAAACAAACAAGGTAATTATAATTAGATAAAGGAAGAAGTAAACTGTCAGAGAAAAGAGCAGTTGAAACGGAAGATATTTCCTATTTTTTCTGTTATTTGTCTATGAACCAATCATCTATCTTCCTACCATTTATCTGTCTGGATATCAATACATCATATACATTATAGTTTTTGAACCATTTGGAGGTAGGTTGCATGCACCAGGCCCTTTACCCCTTAGTACTTCTGTATTAATATCATTATTATTAAAAACATTACATAACTATAATATTATATAATATTATAGAAATTATATATTATAATATGAATCATCATATTGTATTATATTTTTATATATTATATAAAAAATAATATAATATGAGTTATAATATTATAATATAATATTATAATATGAATAAGAATATTTATTTGCATAACAACCATAGAGTCATTGAATTCAGGGAATTTAACATCAAATAATACAATACTGTTGCTTATTTTATAGGTCATATTCCAAGTACATCAATTGCTTCAATAATAACCTCCCTAACTGTATTAAGGACCCACACTGCATCTTGTTCTCATGTGTCTAGTCTCCTTGAATCCAGAGGAGTTCCGGGGCCCCTGGGTGGCTCAGTCGGTTAAGTGTCTGACTCTTGGTTTCCACTCAGGTCATGATCTCTGGGATGTGGGTTGTGGGATCGAGCGCTGACTGCGCTCAGCACAGAGTCTGCTTGGGATTCTCTCCCTTCCCCTCCCCATCCCTTCCTCTCTAACCCCACCACCCGCTTCCTCTCTCTCCACTCATGCACATGGCCTGCTCTCTCTCTAAAATAAATAAAATTTATATATAAAAAAAGAAGAGTTCCTTAGCCTTCTCTGGCCTTCTGTGAAAAAACACAGGCCAGACATTTTGTAGACTGCTCCCCAGTTCGGGTTGGTTTGATGTTTCCTCATCGAATGGTTATGCATTTTGGACATGTGCGTTGATACGTCTTTCTCAAGCAATTGTGTCCGGGAGCACATATGACTCTTTCTGTTGATGTTTTGTCTCTTTCTGTGAATTTGAATTAATTGGCTAAGTTGTTATCTCTCTTCACCATTATGAGTTTATTTTGTTTTGTGATTTGCAAAAAGTTATGGGAAGATACTCAAAGCCTATGTAAATAGCCTTCTTTTCTTCAAAGCTTTTCCCCAGTTTAACTTTAGCATCCATTCATAATGCTTGCTTGGAAATGTTCCAGACTCATCTGGTGGCTACCCCAGGGTCGCCACAGCGAGTCCTGTTTCCTTTGATAGGGGAATGACATTTAGAAGTCATGGCCTGGAGTCGAGTTCTCCTGGGGTGTCATTTGCTGTGGGCCCCTTCGTAGAAACTACTGAAACCGTATTTTCCTCTTCTAATTCTAGCCCTTTGGCTTCCCTCATTCATTGTTTGTCTGTCGCTTCTTCTGTCGGGAGAAACATGACTCACATATCTATATATTTACTCATTGTTTAGTCCTACAGTACACACAAAACAGTTTTAACTTATTAATAGTGTCAAAGATTTGGCGGAGTGGTTGTGCCAATTAACACTCCCATTGGCAGCACGCATGGAATTTCCAAGTGTTCACAGCCTTGCCGACACTTTAGGGACGTCTGTGTTTTTCATATTGTTTATTTTTAGACATTCCGGTCTATGTACATTGGAGTATCATTGTAGTTTTAATTTTCATTTATATGTTCTTGATAACCAATGAGGTTTGAACCTACTTGTTTGTTTATTTGCCATTTGGACATCTTTTTTGGGGGGTGGTTAAAATGTATGTTCATTTTTTTCTATAGCATTATCTGTCTTTTTGTATAGTCTATCTACACACACACTCACATTTAAACATTGTTAGATAAGAGTAATTTGTGACATTTGTTTTGGGGACTGTCTTCTCTCATTCTCTTTGCTGCCCTGAGCTCATTAATATTTTCTCCTTTGTTTTATTGTAAGAATTTATTATTTTGCCTTTACTCTTTACATCTTCAAAAAGTCTAGAATGCTTTTGTGTATTGTATGAGGAAGAGTCAAGAATGACTTTTTTCCACGTTGAGATTTTACTGGAAGGAACATTCTTTTTGACATTTCACTGGAGTGTCCCCTTTTATTTTTATTTATTTGTTTATGTATTTATATTATTATTTTTAAGTAGCCTCTGGGGGGGCCTGAACTCATGACCCTGAGATCAAGCCCTGGGCCAAAATCAAGAGTCCGATGTTTAATGGAATGAACCACTGAGGTGCCCCTGAGTGTCCCCTTTGTAAAAATGTGCATGGACATATTCGTGTAGCTGTGCTTTTGAACTCTATTCTGTTTACTTGGAATTCAGAACTGTCTTAGGTTGTGACCTTTTAAATTTACATATACATTTTAATAGCAGTTTTTCAATTTCCACACGATAAAAATAGAGCTGGGCTTTTCATTTGGGTTGTATCGAATGTATGTATCAGTTTAGAAGGAGTTATCTCTACAATGTTGTGCCTTGCAATTCATAGACGTTTGTCCTCTGTTTAGATCTTTTCTATTTTCTCTTAATATTGTCTTTAGTTTTCTGTGACAAGGGATTGTACATATTCTGTGAGGGTAATCCCTAAGTATTCTTTATGCTTTTTTATGTTTTTGTTATTATTATTATTATTATTTTTAAAAGATTTTAGTTATTTATTTGACAGAGAGAGACACAGCGAGAGAGGGAACACAGGCAGGGGGAGTGGGAGAGGGAGAAACAGGCCCTGCCCTAAACAGGGAGTTTGATGTGGGGCTCGATCCCAGGACCTGAGCTGAAGGCAGATGTTTAACGACTGAGCCACCCAAGCATTCCCTTCTTTATGTTTTTATAAGGATCATTTAAAAAACTAATTTTCCACTTCTTTCTGGTAAATAATAATGAAACTTTCCCACCCTGACTTTATTGAGCTATTTTCCTCGACTCATTTTAATAGTTTTCCTGTGGAATATTTTTGGATATGTAACATAAAAAACTGTGTTATCAGTGACTAATCACAGGTATATTTCCTTTTGCATTCTGTATGCTTTCGTAGTTCTTTTACTTACATAGGTGCACAGCCAAAGATCTAAAATGCAGTGTTGGATAGATGTGAAGATAGATGGTACTCTGCCATGGTCCTGATCTTAGGCAATAAGGCTTCCGTATTTTACCAAAAATGTATACCATTTTATCATGAAGCATTTTGTAGTCCCTCAATATCAAACTAATGTCAGATTCTTCTATGTCTACTTTGCTTATTTTTTTTTTAAAGATTTTATTTATATATATGAGAGAGAGAGAGAAGAGAGAATGAGAGGGGAGGGGTCAGAGGGAGAAGCAGACTCCCTGCTGAGCAGGGAGCCTGATGTGGGACTCCATCTAGGGCCTCCAGGATCATGACCTGAGCCGACAGCAGTTGCTTAACCAACTGAGCCACCTAGGTGCCCCAACTTTGCTTATGTTTTTATAATGAATTTTTTCAAGTGTTTTTCTGGCACCTACTGAAAAGATTTTTTTTTTCGTTCCCTTTCTTCTTCTAGAGTGGTGAATTGTTTGGTTTTTCTTTCCTCTCTTTCTTTCTATTATTTTTTTCTTTAAAGTGTTCCTAATATGGGAACAGGGTTGCATTTCTGAAATAAATGCAAATGGATTAGGAGGTATTATTTTTAAAATATATCTATGAATTACACTGAAATCAACTTTATAACCATGTTCATTAGTATACTGAAATCAGTTTTACAATTATGTTTATCTGTAATTAACTTTCCTTGCAATGTCCTTTTCAGATTTTATTTTTAAATTATTTTTATTTTTTTTAAAGATTTTTAAAATTTTATTTATTTGACAGACAGAGATCACAAGTAGGCAGAGACGCAGGCGGGGTGTGGGGGGGAAGCATGCTCCCCGCTGAGCAGAGAGCCCAATGTGGGGCTCAATCCCAGGACCTTGAGATCATGACCTGAGCGGAAGGCAGAGGCTTTAACCCACTGAGCCACCCAGGTGCCCGTCCTTTTCAGATTTTCATATGAAATTTGGATCAGCCTCATGAAATAAATTGGAGCACATTCCCTCTTTATTTCGGATTAAAAAAAAAAAGATCTTATGTAATTATTTAGACAGAGAGAAAGAGAGCAGGAGGAGGGAGAGGGAATCTCAAGCAGACACTGGGCTGAGCACAGAGCCTGGTGGGGGGTTCCATCTCATGACCCTGAGATCATGACCTGAGCTGAAATCAAGAGCTGGCTGCTTAACTGGCTGGCACCACCCAGGCACCCCTATTTTGGATTTTTAAAAATCCTTTGCCCTGTGTATGAATCCTCAAGTGCTTAAAGGGAAGGGGGCCTGGAATGCTTAGTTAACTTTTCTGGTCTTTCCAGCAACTTGGCTCTTTGAGTCTTGGCTGACTTGGTAACTCTCCAACACCTTCGACCTGATGTTTTCTGTATTTTATTCATCTTTTAAAAATTTTCTTGCTGAGAAGTTCATTTTGCTACAGGCTGGCCCCTTGTAGTTGGGAGTGGACGCCTTCACCTCATTTTTAACCCCACCTCTTCTCTTGCTATTTTTCACAAAGGTTAGACAGATTAAGAATTTTTTGGCTTGTGTGTTACAAGTATTCATTAGAGACTTTTAGACTGCTGTCTGTGCTCACCTTCTCATGGTTGAGTGCTTTAGGGATGAAGAAGAATATTTACTGAGACAAATGCTTCCGTCAGCCTGACAATGCTCTTTTCAAACTGGGTGCCTCTCGAAGCCAGTGCTGCATGGTTCATTACCCATATGGTGCCCTACTCTCATCTTTTAAGATTTGCTTTAGATGATGCTGGTCTGCAGAGGTTTCTGTTTCCTGGTACATACAAGTTTAAATTGTTTTAGAAGTTGTAGAAAAAGAGAATGTTCTTGGTTTCACTAATAAAGAATGCTTGTTTTAATTTTTTGGGTAAAGGCAGAGGGAGAGGTAGGGAGAGAATCTTTTTTTTTTTTTTTTTTAAGATGTTATTTATTTGTTTGACAGACAGAGATCACAAGTAGGCAGAGAGAGAGAGAAAGGAGGAAGCAGGCTCCCTGCCGAGCAGAGAGCCCGATGTGGGGCTCAATCCCAGGACCCTGGGATCATGACCTGAGCTGAAGGCAGAGGCTTTAACCCACTGAGCCACCGAGGTGCCCCGGAGGGAGAGAATCTTAAGCAGGCTCCACACCCGGGATGGAACCTGTTGCAGGGCCTGATTTCACAACCCTGAGGTCATGACCTGAGCAGAAATCCTGTTTTAATTTTGATAGATTCTCTTATCAACATGTCCTGGAGAGATTTCTTTGAATAGAATAGGGAAAGATGTTAAATGAGGCAGCAAGGCAAACACACACAAAATAAGTTTAAAAGGAGAAATCAAATTTCTAACAAATAATATTTTCACAGGGAGTGACACCAGCAAGATGGCAGACTAGGAGGTCCCACCATATGCCTGCTCAGCAACAATCATTTGGCAGCCATCTTGGACAGAAGTGCCTTTATGGGAACTTTGGGATCCAGGTAGGAGACTGTAAAGTGCCAACAGTAAGACCCAAGTAAAATGCCAAGACCCAAGAGGGCTGTTTTGAGAAGGCAGGCCCATGCTCGGGCTTTGGAATCGCCCACTGTGGTCCCAGCTACAGACCCAGAAGCAGTGTTCTGTGGGGCCTTGATCCTGCCGCCAGCAACATCTGCCAAGGGACTCTGCAGGAGTCATGCCAGCCTATGCCTCAGGTGTGACAAATGATACAGAATCGAGAGCCCAGAAACAAGCCCACGCATACACAGTCAACTCGTATTTGACAAAGGAGCCAAGAATACTCATTGGAGAAAGGACAGTCTCTTCAATAAATGGTGTTGGGGAAATTGGATATTTAGATGTGAAGGGACGAAACTGGACCCCTGCCCGCCATCTTACACCACTTATAAAAATTAACTCAGAATGGACTAAGGACTCAAATGGAAGGCATAAAAACGTAAAACTCCTGGATGAAAACAGGGAAAAAGCCCCTTGACATTGGTTTTGGCAGTGGTTTTTTTGGCTATGACATCAAAAGTACAAGCAACAAGAGCAAAAATTAACAAGTGGGACTGCATCAAATTCAAAGGCTTCTGCACAGCGAAGGAAGTGATCAGTAAAATGATAAAGCACCTTATGGAATGGGAGAAAAATTATTTGGAAACCATCTATCTCATAAGGGGTTAATATCCAAACTATATGAGGAACTCTGATAGCTCAATAGCAAAAACCAAAGAACCTGGTTAGAAAATGGGCAGAAGGGCGCCTGGGTGGCTCAGTTGGTTAAGCGACTGCCTTCGGCTGAGGTCATGATCCTGGAGTCCTGGGATCGAGTCCCAAATCGGGCTCCCTGCTCAGCAGGAAGTCTGCTTCTCCCACTGACCTCTCTCCTCTCCTGCTCTCTCTCTTTCATTGTCTCTCTCTACCTCTCAAATAAGTAAATAAATAATATTAAAAAAAAAAGAAAACGGGCAGAAGACTGAATAGATGTTTTCCCAAAGACATACAAAGGACAAAGGTGCTCAACTTCACTAACAATCAGGGGAAAACAAATATAAACCATGATGAGATACCACCTCACAGCTGTTAGGATGCTGTTATCAAAAGACAAGAGTCACCAATTGCTGGTCAAGGTTTGGAGAAAAGGAAACCCTCGTGCTTCGTTGGTAGGAATGTAAATTGGTACAGCCATTATGGAAAACAGTATAGAGGTTCCTTAAACAACCAAATATAGAACTATCCTATGATCAGCATTTCCACTTCTGGATATATATCCAAAGGAAAGGAAATGAAACTTGTATCCCAAAGAGATATCTGCCCTCTGTTAATCATTACAACCATTATTCATGATACCCAAGACATGGAGAGTAGCTAAAGGTCCATCAGTGGATGAACGGGTAAAGAAAAGGGTAGACCCACGCACGCACCCACCCACCCACACACACAAGCATGTGCGCGCGCGCACACACACTGAAATAGGATTCAGCCATAAAAAGAAGGAAATCCTGACATTTTCAATGACATGGATGAACCTGGGGAACATGACGCTAAGTGAAATAAGCCATACCCAGAAAGACAAATCCTGTGTGATCTCACTTACACATGGCATCCAAAGATGTAAACTCATGGAACCAGAGAGTAGATGGGTGTTTGCCAGAGGGGAAGGTGGGTGAAATGGGAGGGGGGAAGGCATCAAGAGGTATAACCTTCTAGTTATCACATAAAGAAGTCATGGGGCTGTAATGGGTAGCGTGACGGCTGGAGTCAACAATACTGTATCGCAGATTTGGAAGTTGCTAAGAAAGAAAATCTTGAAAGTTTTCATCATGAGATAAACATTTTGTAACTTCGTGTGGTGACAGATGGTAACTAGACTTAGTGTGGTGATCATTTTGCAATGTATACAAATGTCAATCACTGTGCTGTACACCTGAAACTAATATAATATTGTATGACAATTATACTTCAATAAAAAAATGAAAAGGAAGCGAACCTGCTGCTGAGAGCATAGTTGATTGACGGCGCCAGCTGCCACCACCACTTTGGTTTTTCCCCGGCATTCACGCTGAAATCAGGCTTTACCTGGGCTGCCTTCGGTCTAGACTGAGCACCGTGGAGACTGTGCTATAGGCTTAACACAAGAGCTCTTTCACGAGTGACGTTTAATCAGGGATGCGCCGTTGGCTTGGTTGAAGTTTTCTCAAACAGTGCTGTGCGTGAAGGCTCTCCCTCCCCACCCCTTCCTCCTCTCTTTTCTTTTGCAGGTGTCATTCTGCAACACAGTCTGAAGGGCTTCCCTCCCTTTTTCTACTCCCTCCCTCTTTGTCCACCATAGGCTTGTCCCTCATGCCTAACCCTGACTTGGTTTCTGCTTCTGGGGAGGCTCGAGTTGACAGGCATGCCACCATGCCTGGTGGGACGCCTGGGTGGCGCAGTCGGTTAAGCGTTGGACTCTTGATTTCCACTCGGGTCATGATCTCAGGATCGTGAGATTGAGCCCCATATGGGGTGTGGACCCTGCTTAAGATTTTCTATGTCCCTATTTCTATCTGCCCCTCCCCACTGCTCAAGCTGGTTCATGTGCTCTCTCTCCCTCAAAAAAAAAAAAAAAATTGGTTGAGGACATCCCTACACTCAATCGGCTTACACTGGGTCTTTTGTTTTTCCATTTCAATAAAGATATCAAAGTAACATGCTTAACCTTAGACTTACATAATGTTACACATCAAATTCATTAAAAAAAAGACAATCTAGGTTAAGTGTAAATCTTCTCTGCTATTACCTGATTTAGCTGGTTTTAAATTACATGGAGAATGACTATATAGTCCTGATGTAATCAAACAAAGAAAACAAAACAAAAACAAAAAAAGAAAGTAGGAAGGGGGTTAAGTCAGTAAAGAGTGAATTACAATGCCACATTCTCAAAGAAGATCTGATTCTTGGTGTACCTAGATGTACCCTGCTAGCCAGGGTACACTGAAACTTGGCTTTGAATTTATGCATAAAGTTAATTCTTACTGCGGTGTTTGGAATTTGTTGCTTTTTGATGGGGCGGGATTTTTTCTTGGATCACAAAAGTCCGTCTTGAATGATACAGTACCTACAAGTTTCATATCTAATTACTCAGCAGGGAAGGTTTATAATAAAATAGTTCAGATAAATATTTCAGGTACCTATTTCTGGAATGAAGATTGCTACTTGTTTTCAACTTATTTTTAGCAATGTGTTTCTTACTATTGTTCAAATAATCCCCATCCAATTGATTTCACACCTTTCGAGGTGTGTGTGCCTAGCCCTCAGTGGTGGTGGGTAAGGGGCAGGGAGAGTGGTTTGTGCTGCTGTCTGCCTAACAACCATGGCATTGTGGGAAAGCTTCCTGGAGATTGAGCTCTACCCCTACTCATAACTCCTCTACACCCAGCCCCCAACCATGAAACAGTGCTGGCCAATAGGAACTGAGCAAGACAACCTACTTTAATATACGCTGACTTACTCAGAGTGGTTACAACTTCGCCTGTGGGAGAAAGAGCAGCCTCGTACCACCAACTCTGAGATATACTCACGTTCTCTGGTTGAACACGTTCTCCTCCTCCTGGAGCCAAAGTGTTCCATATATGATTCCATCCGTTATCCCCTACACAAACACTTTCTAAACTTCACCCTGTCTCCTCCCTCTCTTTTGCGCCTCGAGATTGCCAGACTATACGTTTTCTTCCTCTTTCTCGTGTCTGCCTCTCCATGATGTACTGAGCCATGTCTATTTCTACCATTTCAGGAGGTTTTATTTCCACAGAGCAAATAATCACACCAAACATGCCTAAATGAGTTTGAATAAGTATAGAGATGTTGCTAATGTGTGTTTTCTATGAGTCTATTTCTCAATATCATTTTCATTTTATGTATTTATTTATTTTATTGAAGATTTTATTTATTTGTTTGACAGGGAGAGACAGTGAGAGAGGGAACACAAGCAGGGGAGTGGGAGAGGGAGAAGCAGGTTTCCCGCCGAGCCAGGAGACCAACTCGGGGCTCCATCCCAGGACCCCGGGATCATGACCCAAACCCAAGGCAGATGCTCAATGATGGAGCCATGCAAGTGCCCCTATCATTTTCATTTTATTTTTTAAAAGATTTTATTTATTTCTTTATTTGACAGACAGAGATCACAAGTAGGCAGAGAGGCAGGCAGAGACACAGAGAGGGAGAAGCAGGCTCCCTGCCGAGCAGAGAGCCGGATGCGGGTCTCGATCCCAGGATCCTGGGATCGTGACCTGAGCCAAAGGCAGAGGCTCTAACCTACCGAGCCACCCAGGCACCCCTCATTTTCATTTTAATAAAATAAATTTCCCTACTTATTTTATCATGACATTCAGATTTAACTTTATTTTTCCTGTTATTATGAGTGCTAGGTATATGCAAATTCGTATCAGTCACAGCCACTGAGCTACCCAGGTGCCCCCAGACTTACCTTTTAAAACACAGGCTTACATGAGGTAGTTTTCATTGAGGCTCTGGTTGAGAAGGTAGGACATGTAATTTAATCTATAAAATTATCCCTTAGTTTCTCATCTCCTCAACTTGAGTTTACATTTGCTTTTAAAGATTTTATTTATTTTTTTTTGTCAGAGAGAGAGAAAGAGAGAGGGAGAGAACACCAATAAGGGAAAGGGGCAGCCAGAGGGAGCAGCAGACTCCCCACTGAGCAAGGAGCCCGATGTGGGACTCGATCCGAGGACCCCAGGATCATGACCTGAGCCGAAGGCAGATGCTTAATCGATTGGGCCACCCAGGCATCTTGAGTTTATGTTTTAGAATTGATCTTCCATTCTTGAATAATGACCACCCTTTCTTTGGCTTCGTAAAAAACTTTTCATGTACTGCTGACCTTAATGCCTTGTCACTAAGTGTGAGCATCCTTTGTTGGCAGAATTGCCAGATTAAAAAAAAATACAGTCTTCCGTATTCTGTATTGGAGAGCTTCTTATTTTAAAAATTGATGGATTGTTTATCTAATATTCAAATTGAACTGGGAATCCTTTATTTGACCTGGCACTCCTATTCTTAGGGGAAGAAAAAAATGAAGTTAAAATTGTACATTTTGTAAAGTGGCCAGGAAAGAAGGAGATAGCTATTATAGCTGAGAATTTTGTATTTTCTATGCGTTTCCTTTGTCCGTGTGTGCCCTCACACTTCTGAGCTTCTATAATAATATAGAGTAACTAGACTGTGTTAATTTGTGGAAGTGATTTTTTAACCGTGAGGATTTAAACTTGTTCAATTTATAAGATGACTCTTCTTTATTTGAATATCCCAATTATAAGCCAAATCCAAATTTTTATATGGTATTTGGTGCATATTTTATGAGGGTTAGATTTATCAGTTATGTCAAAAGCTACGTTCCAACTTGAAGATTCACATTTTCTGAATAGATACCTTCATAGCCTTCTCTCCGAGTCCAGAGACCAGTACTCATTAGGAAGAAGTTCAATGGCATCAAGAAAGGAGTCTGGGAATGAAGATATTTATGTCCTGGTCTCGGCACTGCCCCTGGAAAAGGGGCATCGGTCACGAGTCTCTGCTTCGTCTGTAAAATGAGGCAGCTGGACTACATCTGCGTGTCTCATGGTGTGTATGTCCTAAGAACCATCTTTATAACAGTGCTTCTGTTAACAGGGGTCAAGGAAGTTATATAAAACTGCAAACTTCTTTGGGTATCCAAACTATAACTACATTTTAGCAACACGAGTCTCAACAAGTAACGGCAACAAATAACAGTGCAAAGTGTGCATGCCCCAAACTTTTGGGCAAACCCCATTCTGAGCCATCTACCAACACTGCAGGGGCCAGTTGATGAACTCTGGGTTTGTCATCTTCAGCTCTAACAGGCTGTGGGATCCCCAGAAAGGCCTGGCTTTAGTGAAATGCAACAGTGGCTCTATTTCAGGAGGTTGAGCTATTGTGGATCAAACTGTGCAAAGAGTGAGAAAACCTTCAACGTTCAGAGCATGCAGCCAGTACAGGGGGACCAATGAGCCGCCTGCTGACTCACTCACAAACCATGTTAACTTCCCCAGAACATCTTCTTTGACTGTTAGAAAGCCCGCATCAAGGTATGTGTATAATCTGCCCTTCTCAATTTCCTCTTGATTTTCTGATCTGATGAGGATGTTGCCATGGAAGTTTTGTGTTATAGTATATTCTCACCATATTTTAAATTTTCTTGGGGACTCATGGCTGCTTTTGTCACTTCTCAACTCCTCTCCTTTGGCTCTCGCTAAAGGCCTACACAGGGTTTCAGAAATGAAAATGTCAGTTTTATTCCCATTATTCTGATTCTAGTCTGGGGTATAGTCTCAATTCACATTTATGTCACACAAAAGTTTAAAAACCCGAGATCCTAATTTATTTTGTAGTTGAAATCCTTCTCTGCTTAAGTCTGTTCAAATGACTTTAGGCAGAAAATCATCAGCTTTTGAAGTCACTGATGTGGCTTCTGAGAAACGGGGCGGCTGCGATTGATGTCTCGTTCCCAAAATACCCAATCTTCTCAGAACACGGTAGAGAGATGTGAGGAGGCGTCGGTGCCTGGATACAATGCTACGAGCTGAATTATGTCCCCCTAGATTCACATGCTGCAGTCCCAACCCCCAGTATCTCAGAATGTGACTGTATTTGGAAATAAGGTCTTTAAAGAGGTGATTAAGTTAAAACAAGGTTACTAGGATAGGTCCTCATCCAATATGATTGGAGTCCTTAGAAGAAGAGGTCATTAGGAAACAGGCGTGAATGGAAGGAAGACCACGTGAAGACATGGGAGAGGCCGCCAACTGCAAGCCAAGGAGAAAGGCCTCAGAAGAAACTAATCCTGCCAATACCTAGATCTTGGATATCTGGTCCCCAGGATTGTAAGAAAATAAGTATCTGCTGTTTAAGCCACCCAGTCCATGGTATTTATTATCGTAGCCCAAGCAAACGAAAACATCAGGTGTCCATGGAGGCAGAGTCCCACCGCCTTCCCACACACAGGTGTGCCATTGCCCTGCAAAGGTGGGCAGGGAAAGGCTCCCCGGGCTTCTCAACTCCTATGTGGATGTCATAATGTAGGCAGTCCCTTCCGCACGACTTCCAGAAGAATGATCCACGAATAAGCATCTTTATAAAGAAATAGCACCCAAATACACAGTGTGCATTTTCGCAGAAGCCCTCCATTGCCCACGAGCAATTCTCATCATTTCCTGACAAGGAATATTACAGAAACAAAGCTGAGACACACGCTGCTGTGTGGAGCGGCTTTGGTTCAGCTGCAAAGCTAGACTCTCCCCCTCAGTAGAATTGGAATTGGCCGTGAACGATTACAAATGAAAATCTGTCACCGTTGAAGGATCTTATCTGCAACAAAAGGCAAGAACAAGTATTTCTTAGAATTCCTGTGTTCTAGCAGGTGGTTGAGGCACCTGGGCTCCTGAATGCTTTTTGGGGCCTTGTTAAGTATATTGCTTTTCTGGACTCCTTAGGAGAAAAATTACTTTAAGGAGAGAAGCTCTGGGCAGTGCTGTGACGAGCTCCTGCCCAGACTCTTGTCTCGTGTTCCAACCCCATTGAATTTGCTCAGCGGATTCAAACACCACCTCCATTCTCCTCCCATTTGTCTAAACGCGTCCAGCCTCTTGTGTAAGTTAACTTCATTTGTATATTTGTTTCTCGATCTGATTTAATTTGAACTTCTTCTTAAACTTTAATCAATTACAGAAATCGTTCTTTCCCCTTGATGTTAGTGCCACAGAGGACTTGTTCTAGCATACAGACACTCAGACATAATTGCTGTTTTATCTAGACCGCAGTCATTGGCTCCACTCTTACTTCTATTCCTATATTCATCCATCCAGGGACAAAGAGAATGCAAAATATACTGGGACATCAGAGCTACAAAGGAAATCAAAATGCCTGTAACAGGTGAAAGCATCTTCCAGAGCTGCTGGAAATAGGTAAAAATTCTGCCTCTGAACCCCCTAGCAAGCTCAGTAAGAAAGAAAACATATTCATTGGCAAAGAGAACAGTGTAAGTGAAGGGGGTGGGGGAAGAAAGCTAGTTATGTACTGTATGACCTTGAGCACCTGAAGTCACGCCCCTGTGGCTCAGTTTCCTCCCAAGTTCAATGTGGATGATAGAAGTAGCTTCTTTATACAGGCATGTGGTGAGGATTGAATCAAATGTGCCAGTATTAGCAAAGCATTTAGAACGGTGGCTGGCACCCAGTAAGCCCTGTTGAAGTGTTTTTAAAATAAAAAATAAAATAAACGCTGAGGAAATTTCTCAAGGAAATGTAAAGTTTCAGCCAGCACCTAATTTCATTTATTATTTATTTATTTATTTATCAGATTTATTTGTTTAGTTTTAGAGAGAGAAATAAAATCTATTTTTATTTATGTATTCATTTCTTTTTAGAGAGATTTCTTTCTTTTTTAGAGAGAGATTTATTTCTTTATTATTTATTTTTATTAGACTTACTTGTTTTTATTAGATTTATTTATTTATTTTCATTCATTTATTTTAGAGCTCGTGAGTAGGGATGGGGGTTGGGGGGAGAGGGGAGGGTCAGAGGGAGAGAGTCGTTCACACAGTCTTCACACAGACCCTCCCCTGAGGGAGGAGCCGGATGCGGGGCTCAATCCCACAACTCATGAGACCTGACCTGAGTGGAAACCAAGAGTCAGACGCCCAAGAACCCATCTGACTGAGCCACCCAGGCACTCCACCCCTCCCCCGTATCTAATATTAAAGGCTAGCTCTCCTCTGGGAGCTTCACCTTGTCGATAGGACAGTGAGAGGCAAGGGGTTTCTCCACTGCAAACACATCTGTGGGACTCATGGCATGTTTTCTCGGCTCATCTTTTGAAAAGCACCGAGGCCAACGTACTATGTTCCAAACCTGCCATGTTCTGATGATCAGGCTTTCACTCTAGATTTAAAAGAAATAGAGGGGCTCATTTCCTTCAAAAAACCTTACCTAGGGTGCCTGGGTGGCTCAGTGGGTTAAGCCTCTGCCTTTGGCTCAGGTCATGATCTCAGGGTCCTGGGATCGAGACCCTCATCAGGCTCTCTGCTCAGCAGGGAACCTGCTTCCCCCTCTCTCTCTGCCTGTCTCTCTGCCTACTTGTGATCTCTCTCTCTCTGTGTCAAAAAACAAAACAAAACCAAACCAAAAAACCAAAAAAAAACCTTAAAAAAAAAAAACCTTACCTAAACATCACTTCTCTTATCTGGGTATTTTCATAAATTGTGCAGTGGGCGCAGGGGCGACAGTCTCTGCTGGGGCTTCTCGGGGAAACGCTGCTCGTGGTGCCGGGGATTCAGTGTGGCCTTTGTGGCTCTCGAGCAGACACACCGGCTTTCCTCTTGGGCTGTGCCCCCGGCCGGCTGGGTGATCTTGGGCAAGTTACTTCTTTGGATCCGCGGCTTCACCGTCTGAACCTCTGCAATCTCAAAAAAGTGCTTTGAGAAAGAAGGAGACGATGCAAGTGTAGCGTTAACTCCATGAGGGATTACATAGTCAGGACCACGGAAGAGTGGAGACTGACTTTTGCCAGTTTAGTGACTGGGTCGAGCCTCCGGCTCCCAGTCTGTAACGGCTCCTTTCCTGTAGGTAGCGAGGATTAAACACAGGCATGAACCGCAGCGATGAACACAGGTCTCCTGCTGTTATGCTCTATTCAATCTTCTATTAGATAATATACATAATACATTTAATTATTTTAATTCAATGAACGCTTGGTGACTATGGCATATTTGGGGGGCAGAAATGATTTTTCAGCACTGTTTTCACAAACAAAATGCAAATTATTCATGCAAACTTTTCTTATCGTAGAAACAGTGCTTGTCCATTGTATAAGATTAGAAAAAAGCATGTAAGCAAAAATACAGAATAAAAGCATACTTTCCCATGGCACAGATATTACCAGGGTAGCACCCTGGAGCATTTCTACCTGCACTTTTCCTAGGAAGATATGTGAGCAATAGTCTATATATATTTAAGACTTCATATTTTCAAGCAGTTTTAGGTTCACAGAAGGATTGAGAGGAAGATACGAAGATTTCACATATACCCTCTCTCCCAGCACGTGCATGCCTTCCTTCACTATCAGCATCCCCCGGGAGTGTGAACATTTGTAACAAATGACGAACTTACACTGACACATCATATCACCCGAAGTCTGCAGTTTATGTGAGGGTGCGCTCTTGGTGCACATTCTGTGGGTTGGACAAATGTATGACGACGTGGGTCTACCATGACTGTATCATATGGAATATTTTCACTGCCCTAAAAATCCTCTGATAGATATATATACATATCATGTATATATACGTGTGTGTATATATATATATCGTGTGTATATATATCATGTATATATACACGCTATATATATACACATGATATATATACACACATGATATATATATCATGTATGTGTGTATATATATACATATATCAATATATGTATATATATATATTTTAAAGATTTCATTTATTTACTTGACAGAGAGAGAGAGAGATCACAAGTAGGCAGAGAGGCAGGCAGAGAGAGGGGGAAACAGGCTCCCCGCTGAGCAGAGAGCCCGGTGCGGGACTCGATCCCAGGACCCTGAGATCATGACCTGAGCCGAAGGCAGAGGCTCAACCCCCTGAGCCACCCAGGCACCCTGTAATATATTTTTGACGGTACAACACCATAGTGGACACGTTGTTTTATAATATGCTGTTTTCAGCTATCTTGGTCTTTATAGATCAATAAATTTGATCTCACCTAATACCATAAACACAAAAAAAATTTCCAAATGTCCTAATTTTGTTTTTTATAGCTCATTTGTCCAAATCAGTATCCTATCCAGAACTACACAATAGCTTGTGTTTCAATGATTTTTTATTTGTGTCTCGATCCTTCCTGTATTGGTCTAGCTTATGGACAGTAAAATGCACAAACCCTAAGTGTAAGTTCAGTGAGTTTTGACGCATTTATAAACCTATGAAAGGAACATGAAAATGAAGACATAAAATATTTCTCCATTTCCAGCGTTCCTCTGCACCCCATTTCAGTCCATTGCTCCGCCAGAGATAGCCACTGTTCTGATTTCTGTTATTTTATTGATTTATTTTTAATTGTTCTTAAACTTCATCTAGATTGGGTGATTCAGTATTCACTCCTCCTTTGAGTCCAGCTTCTTTCACTGAACATGATGTTCTTGAAATACATCCATGGTGTGTGTATTAATACTCCTGTCCTTTTATTGCAAAGTAGAAATACATTGTATCTATTAATATACCACAGTTTGTTTATTCTTTCTCTTATAAGATTTTATTTATTTGACAGAGAGACAGTTTAAGCAGGGGGAACCTCAGGCAGACAGAGAGGGAGAAGTAGGCTCCCTGCTGAGCAGGGAGCCCAATGTTTGACTTGATCCCAGGACCCTGGGATCATGACCTCAGCTGAAGGCAGACACATAACTGACTGAGCCACCCAGGCACCCCTGTCTCCACATTTGAAGTTGGGTTCTGTGGCTGCTTGACAATAGAAACCAGAAACTTCTACTTTCCATCTGTTGGGACAGCTGTTCTTGGCATCCAGCCACCCTTCTGTGAGGAAGCCCACATGCACTATGGAGAGACCCCCACGAAGAAGTCCAGGCAGGGACTGACTCAGCCTCCAGCAGGATTCAATTGCTTTTTTAAAAACTTCGTTTCTTTTCAGTTTGATAATTTGAATTTTCTTTATTCTTTAGTTTACACATCTCTTGTAAAATCTACCATCATTTGATCTATTCATCCTTTTTTTTTTGGATCAGCATATTTAAAACAGTTGTTTTAAAATCTGTGTAGATTTCAGGAGTACTTGGGTGGCTCAGTGGGTTGGGTGAACAACTCTTGATCTCAGCTCAGGTCTCGATCTCTGGGTCTTGCTCTCAGGGTCATGAGTTCAAGCCCTGCAATGGGCTCCATTTTGGCAATGAAGCCTACTTAAAAAAAAAAATAATAAAATCCTTGTGGATTACAATAGCAGATTCATTAGTAGGTCTGTCTTAATTGAATTTCCTTTTATTCATTATGGGTCAAACTTTCCTACAATTTACATATATTATGAATTTTTATTCTATACCAGTCATTGACGAACACTGAAATATGATCTTTGTTCTTTCTCCTTCTCCTCCTTCTTTTTCTTCTTCTCCTTCTTCTTCTTCTTCTTCTTCTTCTTCTTCTTCTTCTTCTTCTTCTTCTTCTTCTTCTGCTTCTTCTTCTTCTTCTTCTTCTTCTTCTTTTTTTTTCCTCAGAGGGTACAAGAACTTTCTTCAGTCAGGCAGCCACGCCTGCCCCTTTCGGTTCCACTACTTCGAACTGGGCCAGGGCTGCACTGCAGCTTGTGGTTAGTTTATGTCTGATTTCAAATATGACTTGTGGGATTTAACTTTGTCCTTCAGCTCAATCCCCCACTTTCTTTACTACTGTTGCTACAACGAGGGACAAATAAATCCTTTTGATCCTCCCAGGATTTGAACTTGAAGAGGTTTGATTTTTAGCTTAGCGGGTTACGATTCCCACATGGATTCAAATTTTGCAGGGGCCCTGGGATCCGAGTACCACGAAATGGCTCAAATTTTGACTTTTAGCCCTGTCCTCATAACGATTTCTGCAACTTTCTCAGAAAAATGTCTCAGGGATGGGGAGTGGGGGAGTATGTTGGCCTCAACAATGATTTCACACTTTGAGCTGTTACAGATTTCCCTCCTTTTGCTGGCTTCACTGTTGCCAAAGCATGGCTGATTTCTCCCCACACCTCCTGCTTCCTTCCGTGACAAGTGTACTCTTCCCCGTATCTGCAGTTGGGTTGGAATTTGCCGCTAGGTGTGGAAGCATCTGCCGCTCTTTGGTCGTCTCTCTCTGGAATTTAGCTCATTAAAGCTTTTTTTCCACCCCCTGCATTCATCCACTGCTTTTTGATAGCTTTATAGAAAACTGGTTTTTTTTTTTTCGTTGTTACCATGGGAATGATGGTCTTGTGCACCATTCCACATTCTAATCAGAGGCAGAACTCCCCCAACAACTTAAGAGCATTTATTCATTTTTGATTATAAACTTTGGGATCCGTTCTGTGATTTAGCAGGTTTGTCTTAGAGGATTCCTTTAAATATTAAGCAGGCAGTATAAGAGTATTGGATATGCAATTGGAATTTCTGAACCACCAAATCCACCACTTAGGAGTTTGTGTGAGTCTCTACATGTTGTTCACAAGGGAGAACTTGATTGACAGCGAGGTATCAACAGACACAGGCAGAGGCTGCAGATGCCTTTAATGGAAGTGAAGGATGAATGGTGAGAGCTGTACCAACTTGGAGACTCAGTGGCATTCTCCCTTTTGGAGGTCAATTCTCATGGCTTTAAAATTCCTGGAACAATGCTTGTCAGTCAGTAATACACCCTGTCTGTGGAGAGGTTCTCCTTAAGCAGGTTTTTCAGGAAGCTCAGTCTGGATCACAGAAGAGGCCATTCGGCCTTTCTGGCCTTTATGTGCCTATGACTATATAGAGAAGCACCAGTCATTCTCAGTCCATGCTATGTGCTCACCTGCGGCACAGGGGAATCCAGGCAAAACCTTAAATTAACCCTCTCAGTTGTCCTGAGGATGTCATTTGCTTTTTATCGCTTTGGGTGCACTCTGGTCCTCAAGTCCTTTTGGGAACATGCAGGGTGTGCAGAATCAAAGATTGCTTCGATCGCTCTTGGAAGGCTGACCATCTGACAGAGAAATGGGCTTAAGGTCTTTTCCTTTCCTTTCCTCTCCTCTCCTTCCTTCCTCCCTTCCTTTCTTAAAGGGGGTGGGACAGAGGAAGAGGGAGAGACAGAATCTTAAGCAGGCTCCATGCCTAGTGTGCTGCCTGTTGTGGGCTCAGTCTCAGGACCGTGAGATCACAACCTGATTTAAAATAAAGAATTGAACACTTAACCAATTGAGCCACCCAGGTGCCCCAGGCTTCAGGTCTTTCTTAAGTCTTGTCCTGACACACAAGTAAGATATTTAAACTCTCTGCATCTAATTGCATATGTTAAATATGTGCAGGTTTTGTATATTATATCTCATAAAGCTATAAAAATAAACTCTATTAGCATCAGGTTTCTCACAAATAAGGTGAACTAGTAGTAATATGTAATTCACTGCTGGTGATAATAAGGTAATAGGTGTGTACTTGCTTTGAAAAACGTAAGGTACTAATCAGATTGGGATGTAAGGAGATTTCATAGGGCTTTTGGGTTTGGATGTGACACAATGATTGCATTACCCATTTGTAAACCTTATTATGTAAACGAAGGTATTAGGTAATTATATTAAGAGATTTGGCTATTTCAAGCTCTTAGAAGTAGGGAGCAGTTCCTCTCTATTCATGAGAAGACACTGAGTGTCAGGGATGTAGGAACAAATGCAAAGTGAGTAAAGGGAGAAATTTGATTTGGTCCAGTTTTTGCCAAAGGCTTTGGTCTGGTAAGGTGATTTACTTTATACTTTAAGTAATTGGAAACTACTGAAGGATTTTAAGAGAGGAGTTTTATATTCCCTAGCTTTTTTCCCTAAGACTCAATGCTCTTCTCATTTGTTCTGTGCTACACTTACTCTTTCTACATCTTTCAGTAGAAATATTTTAGAGCTAAATTAACTAGTTTAATTATATTTCATATTGATAAATGTTTGATATAGTTATGTTTTGGAATTTGTACCCTTACCCATCTATAATACATCTCCAAAGTCCTCATTTTGTAAAGCCGTATTGAGATGTATTTTTATTTTCAAAGAAGACATACAAATGATCACAGGTTTGTGAAAAGGGGCTCAATGTCACTAAACAGGGAAATGCAAATCAAAACCATGATGAACTATCACCTCATGCCTGTCAGCGTGGTTATTACTTAAAAAAAAAAAACCATGAAAAAACAAAAGGTGAGAGTTGGGAGGATGTGGGGAAAAGGGAATGCTTGTACATTGGTGGGAATATAAACTGTTGCTGCCACTGTGGAAAACAGGATGTAGTTCTCCTCGAAACCTTAAAATAGAACTGCCATATGATCTGGCAATTCCACTTTGGGTACATATCCAAAGAAATTAAATCACTATCTTGATATCTGCACTCTTGTGTTCATGGCAACGTTATTCACAATAGCTAAGACACGGAAGCAACCTGAATGTCCATCAACAGATGAAGGCAAATGTGGTATATACATAAAATGAAATACTATTTAGTTTTAAAAAAGAGGGAAATCCTGTCATTTGCAAACACCTGGATGAACCTGGAGTCCATTATGTGAGGTGAAATAAGCTAGGCACAGAAGGTTAAATGCTGCGTGATACCACTTAGCTGAAGAACGTACATCAGAGTGGCAGCAAGTGGAAAGGTGGTTGCCAGGGACTGGGGGGAGGAAACGCAGGGAAGCATTAGTCTAAGAGAACAAGGTTTTAGTTATATAGGATGAACAAGTCCCAGAGATCTGCTGTGCATATAGGGAACAGTACTGTGTTGCATATTTAAAAATTTGCTAGGAGGATAGATCTTATATTAAGTGTTCTTAACACACACCAAATTTGTAAAGAGGGTGCAAGGAAACTTTTGGAAGTGATGGACATGTTTATGGCAAAGATTGTGGTGATGGTTCCATGGGTATATACTTATCTTCAAACTCATCAAGTTGTATGCATTAAATATGCACAGCTTTCGGTATCTCAATCATACCTCAATAAAGTGATTAGAAAAAAAAAAAGAAATGCATTTATTTTGCAGGTTGTTTTGTGGCATCACCATAATGACCACCCATAGAAGCATTTCAAGGGCTCCATCTTCAAATAAGTTAAACTCTGATATTTATTTGTTTATTTATTTATCTATTTTTAAAAAGATTTTATTTATTTGAGAGAGAGAGAGAGAGAGCAAGCACAAGTGGGGAAAGGGGCAGAGGCAGAGGGGGAAGTAGACTCTCCATTGAGCAGGGAGCCCAGCTCAGGGCTCAATCCCATGACCCTGGAATCATGACCTGAGCCTAAGGGATACGCTTAACTGACTGAGCCACACAGGCACCCATAAACTCTGATATTTATACTGAAATAGATATAGGAACTGAAACCATAATATTACACGTTGATTCACATATATGAGTATATGCTTATATAGAGAGGCCATTGTTAGATGTGGTCAGTTCTTAGATTAGTCCCTCTGCTTCAGGAGGTTATAATCTCTTAGAGACTGGTGTGAGATGTGACGAGGCGAGTCACAGGTAGGGCCAGGGTTGAATTTTGTGGCCAATGCACCCCAGAATATTTTCATTCTTTTGCAAATATGTGTCAAATCAAGAATAGCAGAGGGTACAGTTTAACAGGCAAGGAAAGCTTTATTCAAGCATGTTGCAATAGGGGAGAGGTGCCAGAACTAAAGTCTGAACTCAACTCTTGAGACAAAGGCTGGGAGAGTTTTGAATCGCTGGGATATGGAGGGATCCGTTCGTGTTTGCTAATTGGCCTTGCCCAAAGGAAAAGTAAACTTTCTCTTATCTTCACGGCAGAAGGTCATTTTACTTGGAGCAAAGTGCCCATGGACATTGGGCTCCTTTCTCCTCCTGGAAACTGGGAGACACCCCTTGATGTTAACATTTCAAAAAGATGGCTCTCAGCTCCCAGATTGAAAAATGGGCAAGAGGTCTTTAAAAGGATTTACATATCGAAGGGGCAGAGAAAGAAGTTACAGGTTTTTAAAAGAAAACTCTCAGAGGAGAGGGAGGTCACCACCCTGAGTCAGGAAGAAGCCGGTCTAAATTTTAATCAAACTGAAAAGGACCTTTTGGGTCATCTGGATGCTTGGAAGTTTTCAACCATGTTGTGGTCCCATTTGATGTTAATTCAATAATAAGATAACAAAGTGGCACTTCATAGAACTTTACAGTTTGCAAAATATTTTCCCACATGCCATTTCTTTTTATCTTCACACCATGAATAATGTATAATTGTTATATTCCATTTATATATGAGAAATTGATTCTCAGAAATGTTGAATGAATTAACAGAATCATAGTCCTGGTGGATGGTAGAGGAGGTATTTTAAGGCATCTGACTCCTCTGCCCTTTCCAACCTATACTGCTTATTTAAGGGAAATCTGTGATAAATTCTTCAGACAAACAAAGGAGGACAGTTGCTCTAACATTATATTTTCTGATTTGAGATTCCTGTGTTTTGTTTCTTTAAATTGTAATAATATAGTAGATTAGTAGATAAGCAAAATAGATAACTACTATTAACTTTGGATGATAAGTAAAGGGTCAGGTCAATTCCCTATTAGAAATGAGTTTATGACTGTGAGAACATTATATAGAAAAAGTAACTCATGAAAACCAATTTTTATTTGCTACAAATATCTAATCACTCAGTTATTTCTCCTTATTCTCATTAAACATTTCCTGGAGTTTTTGAAGTTTCTTGCTCAAAAATCTCCAATGGGATATGCCTTAAAATTTTAGCACAAATAAAGGAAGATGGGGACTTTTATTCAGGTGTGAGTTTTAATTTCATGAGCTATTTAACAGCTTCCAAATGGAGTTTCTCTGTAGCCAGAATCAAATATAAAGATTTTCTTTGCCACGGTTTCAACTTAATTTGAAAATGATTTGGGTGACGGAGAGAAGGGTTTATCTAAACACTACCGTCTAGACTGTCTTGACAAATTTCCACCGGTTTTCTCAGTGTCTTCTTGCTCACCAGCAGCGTCAGACCACTCCCTGCACGCAGCGCTGTCATGGTCTGAACAGCCCTCCTCCCATTTTATGCGTTGAGCATGTTCTCACTTGAGATTTTCTACCAGTCCTTTATGCCTCCTCCTCATCATTCTTCTCTTTTGAAATTTATTGCAGTTTTGATTTCCTGCCATGGTAATGGGTTATCTTTTATAACTGTGAAGATGAGTGCTTTCATTTGGAGAAAGTCTACGGCATTCCTGTCGGTCTCGGGATAATAGCTTAGAAGCGCTATTCATCGAGTTTCTTAACTATGTCAATAGTTCAGGACACCTTGTCATCTATTTTACAGGGTCCAACGGTGTTTTCAATTCCTACAATACAGGTTTGGAATGTTATTGAGGCAAACAGCTCAGCAAGTTTTACAATTGGGTACAGAAGAGGATGGCATCTATAATTACAAAGGTTGGTTGAAAAGGGAGGACGGGGCAGGTTCAATGTGTTCAGTGTTATATTCTGGCATCAGTATGATGATAAAAATTTGGAGCTGAAAGGTATTATCTAGTGACAATTGTAGCAGATCTCTACATGGTTGTGTGTGTGGGTTCTCTCTCTGCCCTGGCATATGGCAATGTCCTGAGACATTTTTTGGTTGTCATGTTAGAGGAGGCATACTGGCATCTAGTGGGTAGAGGCCAGGGATGCTGGGAGACATTCCCTTATGCACAAGAAAGGCCCCACAACAGAGAATTGTCTAGTTCAAAATGTTAAGTGCTGAGGTATGTACTGTATTTTATTTTATTTTTAAAGATTTTTTAATTTATTTATTTCAAACAGAGAGAGAGAGCACAAGTAAGCAGAGCAGCAGGCAGAGAGAGAGAGAGGGGGAAGCAGGCTCCCGGCTGAGTAGAGAGCCTGATGCAGGGCTCGATTCCAGGACCCTGAGATCATGACCTGAGCTGAAGGCAGAGGCTTAACCCACTGAGCCACCCAGGCGCCCCTCTGCTGTATTTTAATACTGCTATTTTGATTACACTATTACAAGTAGTGCTTAGAGTACTTTCTAGTACCTGATATTTTCCTTGTTTATTTTTCATTGTGTGTTTCTCCATCTTGACAGTGTTGGCCACCTCCATTTCTTCATCACACTGATCAGTGCTCAGTTAAAATTTTCTTTAAAAGGGAAATTATTTCTGTTTCATTAGGGTTTTTTTCTTGAGGTTTTATCCTGTTCCTTTGTTCACAGAATATTCCTCTGCTTTTCTGCTTGACTCGCTGTGTGGCTCTGGACTCTCTGCTCATTAGATAAAACAACCAACTACCCCAGTCTTGAAGGCGTAAGAACCTCCTGTGGGACATTAACCTTATCGTTCAAATCTGCCCTAGTTCCTGGTTGTCTTTCAAACATTTGTGATTGTCCAAGCAGCCTATTTTTAGTGGCTGCTAGTAGTTGAGGGCGTGGAAAGACCTGTCCGTGTCCCCAAGGGGGTGGCATGGGGGGGGGGAGAATCTAAGTGGGCGCCGAGATTCAGGCTGATTGAAAATCAGACCTTCGGGGGCGCCTGGGTGGCTCAGTGGGTTAAAGCCTCTGCCTTCGGCTCAGGTCATGATCCCAGGATCCTCGGATCGAGCCCCGCATCAGGCTCTCTGCTCAGCAGGGAGCCTGCTTCCTCCTCTCTCTCTGCCTGCCACTCTGCCTATTTGTGATCTCTCTATCAAAGAAAACCAGACCTTCAGACAGTAGTTTAAAGTGTGCAAATATATACTACTCTGGGACTGCAAGTGTAAGCCTTGTGGGCCACCAAAGCCAGGTGAGAGCGGTGTCCCCTGGTGGCAGCCACAAAAACGGGGGCCACGGGCATAAAATCAGGGCCTCTGAGTGAAATCGAGGCCTCAGATCTAAGACTGGGCGCCAGAGGTAGAACGGGGCACCCCATATAAAAATAGGACGCCCACCCCACAGAAAACCCAGCGCCTGACGTAAACCAGACACGTGGTGTAAAACCAGGCATCTGACGCAAACCCGGCACCTGACGTAAAAACGGGGCACTAACGGCACGTAAGATCTCCCCTCCACAAGCCACTGCCGTTGTGGAGGGAAAGCGCAAAGATGGCGCCCACCAGTGTCCCTCGGGGGGCGGGGGGACGACCTCAACAGGCTTTCAAACTCTGCCTGCCCCTCACGTCCTCGCTCCAAGACAAGAAAGGAGCCTCAGCCACGCGGAGTCCCGGCTGCCCCGTCGCCGCTTCTGCCCTGGACCCGGCCGGTGAGTCTGAGCGCGGCCTGTGCAAACTGTTTTTCACATCTGTGAGGTCTCAGTCTGTCTGCCGGACGCGAGCCGGGTTGGTCTCCAAAGCTGGAAGTTACGGGGAGTTGTCTCTCAGGGGCAGGTCTTCAAAGTTGGGAGTGCCCCATGTGGGATTCAAAGTCTTCACGCTTCCGGGAGAAGCTTGGGTTTTGAGTTCCCAAGCGCTTATTGGGTCTCCGGGTGGGGTGAGGTGGGAGGGTTTACAGAGAGATTCCCTCCCGGGCTGTCCTCCGAGTTTTGGGTCTGTGTGGTCCTTGGCTGAGGCACAGGAGTCCCTCAGCCAGTTTTGGTCCCCCCCCCTCGGCCCCCCCCCCCCCCCCCCCCCGCCAAGAGACGTTGTTCTATAGGTAGCTGCAGATCTGGTATGTTCGTGAGAGGAGCCGAATTTAGGATCCTCTTATGTCACCGTCTTGAACGGGAACCATCTCAAGATTTTCTTGAATATTCTATGTTCCACTGCTGTTGTTTCTTTTAACAAGAGAGGAAACTTAGGACAAAAGTGGGCCAAAAGGTTATAGACCAGCGTGGTGGTAGTTAGTATCAAGATACTGGGGTCTTGATTTACAAGTTAGTGTCCCATCCTGCTGGTGTTTGATGCCCTTTGAGCGAGGCAATTTCGTCCTCTGGTTTGTTTTTAATGTAGACGTCAAGAGAAACAGGCAGCTTCTCATCTGTATTCCTAATGTTTCAAGAGACTCTCATATTTCTTAGCATTATTTTCCCCATAGCATTAAATTAGATGCCTGGTACAAAAGGACTGTACCCAGTTCTCCACATCATGTCCATCATGTCCTATTAGTGGTGATAGGAAAAAAAAAACTAAGTTCAGGGAAATTGGAGGGGGAGGTGAACCACGAGAGACTATGGACTCTGAAAAACAACCTGAGGGTTTTGAAGGGGCGGGGTGGGAGGGTGGGGGAACCAGGTGGTGGGTATTAGGGAGAGCACAGATTGCACTGGGTGTGGTGAAAAAACAATGAATACTGTTACGCTGAAAATAAATAAAAAATTTAATTAAAAAAAAAACTAAGTTCAGGAGAATGAAAACTTTGTAACAATTATGGAGTATGTAAATACTCTCATAGACTCTAGATAAATTTCTCTAAGAAATTTATAGAAATGGTTTGTAAATATCACAATTCTTTTATTTCCTACTTTAATCACATCATAGTTTATGTACTATGCTAGTACACCTCAGATTGACTTTGACTTTTGGTGATCCATACTTGTTGGTGAATTTCTGGAATCTTGCTAATGTCTATCTTAATTACAACTCCCAGAAAACATTTTTTTTCCTCCATATGATGTGTGTAATCAGAATTTAGTAGTCTGCAATGGGTTATCTCTTTTGAAGTGCGCTAGTAAGTTATGGCTTAACTCACCTTTACTGTGGAATCAGCCAGTAAGATCCAGTTTAACAACTTCCTAAAAACGGAGCAGGGATCCAACCTCCATTCTGGATAAAATCTTTCTGTTTTAACTTACATGTTTATTTTATATTACATTTTCTTAGTGTTCTGTGACTTACAGAGCATTTTTTGCCTTTAATCTTTATAGCACCTTTTTTAGGTATGTAGCGAAATATATTCCTAATTCAGTATGCTTTCTACTACATCATACAAATTCATCTCTGAATAGCCCCAACAGACTGTAAGCTTTTTGTAAGGCTGGAAGCACATTTTATACTTCTTTGCATCACATCAGTGCCCTTAATAGGAAAAAGTAAATGTGTTTTTGTTGATTTATCCATTGTAAAAATTTAGTACAGGGGAACTTAAAATACCTAGACAACATGCTAGATTTGGCAAACTCTTTTAGGATTAAGCAAATTCTAAATTTTTAGGACCCCAATCAGTCAATTTCCAATGTATATTTGAGATGTGAAATTCACAGATTTAGTATGAAATATAAGTTTCTCCGTGCCTGTTTAAAGTTTAGCTTTATTTCATTTTCTGAAACTTGGTCTGTTCTTATAATGTTGAAGGTAAAATTATAGAGAAATCATTATATTACTTACAAATATAAAGAAATGCAAGAATTGGCTGCCATCTAGACTCTCCAGGAATTGCCTTTATTATTATTTAAAAAATTTCATAAGAACATATAAATGTATGAAGAGATAGTCTATTTGGAAATATCAAACAAAGGACTAGTGCTGTCAGTTTTTTCATTGTCATCTGGCATTTTTGCACAGATAAAATTTTAGCCACTTAAAATATTTCACCACATGTGAGAACACAGTGTTGAGTGGCATAGGAATAAAATGATATGGTTCTGAGTCTTGATTGTGATATTAAGCATTTGTCCAAATCTGTGCAACTCATGATAATTATACATATTTCACATGATACTTATAAGAATTAAATGAGATTATATGATTGTACTTTGTAAATGGAAAGGTGTTATAAAATGTTAACTATGATGTGTTGGAAGTTTGGGGAATGGTCAGCAATATTTTGCATAATAAGTTACTCCAAGACTTACTGTTGTGAAAAAAAAATGATTTTATTTGCTTGTACTTTCATGGCTCAGGAATTTGGAAATGGTTTGACTGGGCAGCTCTTGATTGGGTCTGTTGTGCAATTGTGATCACATGTTGACTCTCCCTGTAGTCATCTAAAGACTTGAATGACAGGATGTTCAGGATGGGTCACTCACATGACTGGGAACTGAAGCGGGTGGTAAGCTAAACTGTAGCTGGGGCTGTAAGAGCTTCTTCTGTTACTCCTCCTCCTCAGTGTGGTGGCTTCAGGGTAGCCATTTATTAAATGAATTCCCTAGAATGAGTGTCCTAAGAAAGCCAGATAGAAGCTTTGGAGGTCCTGCGGCATCACTTAGTCTTCATCTGCTTGGTTACAAGCAAGTCACTAATGTTTAAGAAGGGAAGGTAAACTTCCCGTCTTTCGATGGGGGGAGTATCAATGATATCACAGACATGTTTTAAAACCACCTCTTGTCATTAGAAAATTCAGAGTAGAGAGAGAAATTAAGTGGGCATGTTTTGGAAAATGAGTTAGACCATGTATTTACAAAATTTTGAAAGAATATTTTTCTCTTCCTAATTCTATTCTCTACCAACATTATTTTGATGATTCGGTGAAAGTGGTGGTGCGATTTCTCAAATTTTAGAGAGATCCATCTTGTTCTCTAAGAAAATCCTCGGTGTCCCATTATTTGAGGGGATGACCTATCCCTGGATATCTTCTTTGTTGCTTAATAGGATGCAGAGTTGCTTTTTGTAGTTTCATTTGATTCATTTATTTGAGCTTCATGGCTTTGCCATTTTCAGGAATTCTGTAATCAATAGGCATATATTCCTAACCTTTCGGCAGTTTAATAACCGATGACTCTATACTATTATTAGCTTGTATCTCTTTCAGAGGCCAATTATCCCAGCAGGTGATTAGGTTTTATCTCAGGCATCCCAGGTGGGGATTTTCCCAGCCTGCTTTGTAGCAATCCCCCAGGTACCTCACAATCACATCTTCTCTGTCTGGCACTCCTGTAAACTGGCTGCCAGGTGCAGTTCACTCTTCCAGAGAAGGATTAGCTTATTTGCATCCATATGTGCTTTGTCATGTAGAAGGATTGGCAGGGAAAGTTGCTGGTGGTACAATTCCTGCCCCCAGGTGAAGCCAAACCTCTCACTGTGAAGTCCAGTGGGCATATTTTGAGGAGGCTGCCTGCCAGAGAGAAGGCTCTGTTGTTGCATTGTTCCCAGCAAAAAGCAAATCTTTTCTGTAAGAGCCTCAGAATTTCCAGCATTGGGTTAGGAAAGTTGAAGGAAGTGTGTGTTTCATGGAAGAGAAGGAGAAGATAGCATATCTTCTAGTGACATGTGGGGAATAATGTTTGTGTGATTGTTGTTATTGTATTAAATTCATCCCCTTTAGTCAGCCTTTTTGTTAGAGCTTTTCTGATTCTTGAGAGCCCCTTTCACTGGACCCGTGTGGCAATAGGTTCTCATGGCATCTTAGAAAGTATATGCCTACCACCATGAGCTGCCGGGGAAAATTTCCACAATATCTGGGTAGAAGGGAGAGATTTCAGAATGCAGATGCTGCCACAAAACAATATATGGTCCTGGTTACCTTATATCAATTACCAAAAATGTTCATACTGACCGCTCTCTGACATTACTCACTATGGTGAAAAGTCACTTACTGTGGGGGCGCCTGGGTGGCTCAGTGGGTTAAAGCCTCTGCATTCGGCTCAGGTCATGATCCCAGGGCCCTGGGATCGAGCCCCGCATCGGGCTCTCTGCTCCGCAGGGAGCCTGCTTCCCCCTCTCTCTCTGCCTGCCTCTCTGCCTACTTGTGATCTCTGTCTGTCAAATAAATAAAATATTGAAAAAAAAAAGTCACTGTGGCAGGAAGAGTTCAGGCACAAGATATTATCTGATTTGATTTCAAATTCCTATAATTCCTGAAGGTGCAACCTGGGGCGAGTCATGCAATATCTCTAAGCCTTGGTGTTCTCAACTATAAGTTGGAGATGATATTACAGATTTGTGAGGTCATTGTCAACATTCAATGAAGTGCAGTGCTCATTGGTCCAATGAATGCTGATGAATCAACTGACTGCATGATAATTGATCCCAGATTGTGGCAGAGGGCAAAGAGGTTGGAAATGACTCATTGGAAATATTATCATCTGACTCAGTAGAAATACTAATTTTAAATTAAACCCTGGCTGTTTGGACTAAATAAAATGAACTTTCATTTTTCGGTCTACTTGAGAATAATTTGTGTTGTTTATTGGATTAGTCAGGAGTTGGTCAGGAGGAAGGAAATTACTTCAGGTATTTCAAACTGGAAGGAAATTAATACAGGGAATTAGAGGCTTTCAAAACAAATGGAAGGGGTAAGGGCGAACACATCTGTAATAAGTTCAGGAATTTCAAGGTATCTCTGCCAATGAGTCCATTTGCCCACATCCCTGAAGTTGGTGATATGCAGGAGGACATTTTGAAAGGCTTGGAAAATTGCCTCATCTGCCATTTGCTGAAACCCTCACTTTGCCCCACCATTGCTTCATGGGAATTGTTGGCTATTTCATTTTCACCTTCCAAATCTCTGTGGTGTGCCCCTCACTTTGGTTTAAAGGACAGTGACACTGATAAATATTTCATGGATAATTTGTGTATGTGGATTAGTATCTGATGTTTGAAAATAACTTTGTAAACTTGAACATACTGTATTATGGATTTTTTTCTAGAAGACAAGCTTTGCTTCATGAGATTCAGCCTTTAGAATAATTTAACAGGGAAACAGTAAACTGATTTAAGAAAATATAGGTGGATACAAATTCAATTTGGATTACAACCTCTTTGAATTACTGCTTTATAACGGACAGTGAGCTGTTTTCCAAAGCTTTGCTCTGGGTGGGATTGTTGAGGAGACACAGAGTGCTCATAAGGCCAAGCTGCTGGTCTCTCTGAAGGGTAGATTCTCTGGATCGTTAGCTCCTGGGCTCTACTTTTATAGAAAAATTGTTAGGTAATCAGCTTTGAGCCAGTAACTCAAATCCAGCAGGCATATGAACTGCTTTGCAATCCATGTTGATTGTTTGATTAATTGACAATATGGTACATTGAATCTATAATAGAGTGAGAAGAATCCATAAAAAACTCTACCACTTCAGGTCTTTTTTCCATTCAGGGAGTGCTCTCTGTAAATAGGGAACCAGGATATTCTCTTTTCAACTTTGATGAAAAAGATTTTCTAATGTGCTTGTGCTGAGCTTTGGGGATTGGAAAGGTGAATGCTTTAAGGATTGGTACCCCTTGTGGAAAATTCTGTACCCATGTTTAGACAAAGCTCCCTCCTTTTTGAGCAGCCTGGCATGTTTTTTTGGTGCATTCCAACTGTGTTCTTCCTTGTGCCTCCTTCCTTAAATATAATGACCAGGTATAGACACCATTGTGTTCTACCTTATCCTCTGAGGACATTGTCCCTGTCTCCATTCCCTGATTTCCTTTCTGTAACTGCATATCCATAATGTATTAGTTATATCCTTGGATTGCCCTTGAAGTGCCAAAAAACTAAAGGAAGAAGACCTTTGTCATAGAGAAACTGTAGTCCCATATAATTGGGCTGGAAGTAGTGATTGCAAATGAAATTTTGAATGAGAAAGCTGTGGCATTTTTTTGGGTATTTGTCTTTAAGACATTTGAACCATCTTTAAAGCTCTATTAATCAGTCCTCCTTTCTATCCCAGCCCTGACTGCTGACCCTGAGCTGGCAGTAGAAGTTAAGCCCTTCTGTGGAAGTGATTTAGTGTTACTTCTATGTGGATAAAGACCCAGAATCATGGATAACGACGAAGAAATGGCAATCTGATGTCACTCACAAAGCAGAAGTTAAAACAAAGTCATTAATGGTAGATAATGTTTTATGTGTATCCTATATTGAGTAGAGGCAGCTGGTGTTCTGAAAAGGGTAGATTTTTCTTCATATGTGTAAATGTGTGTGTGTGCGCATGTGTGTATAGCTTTTATATATATTGTCCACAGATTTTCAGATTGTTAAAATAATTTTGGAACAATACTGTCATTCTTACATATTTTGCTTTCCTTTGAGAGTTTATTAGGCAGTTACCATATTTTTATTTTTATTTTTATGTATTTATTTATTTTTAAAGATTTCATTTATTTATTTGACAGACAGAAATCACAAGTAGGTGGAGAGGCAGGCAGAGAGAGAGGGGGAAGCAGACTCCCTGCTGAGCAGAGAGCCCGATGCGGGGCTCGATCCCAGGACCCTGAGACCATGACCTGAGCCGAAAGGCAGAGGCTTTAACCCACTGAGCCATCCAGGTACCCCAGCGGTTACCATATTTTTAAATGTGATCTATATTTGCAATATGACAGATTCAGATTTTGGGCTCATGAGAACTCCCTAAGAACATATTTGGCAAAGGGTATCCACTTGCCTTCAGTGTCCATGAAAGGAATGAAGCAAAATAGCAGGTAATGGGGCAGTTGTGATACACGTAACATGTTTGTTACTGGTCAGAGTGGTGTTGAGGAAGAATTAGAGGGAAAAGGAATAAGCAGTCTTTACTCTGCCCCTACTCTTCTTGCAAAGCATTGTATTCTCATCTCTTTCCAACTTCCCTGCACTTGTGCACGTGCTTGTTTTTCCTGCTAGATTATAATAACCTTTAAAGAAACGTAGTTCATTTTTTTCCCCTCAAAGCACCTGGTGGTGCTCCTTGAATACATTTTAATAACCCAGGAGGTAGACTTAATTATTTGTAATTCTTAAGCTAAATGATGAGTGTGTTTTGTAAACCACCATTGGTAGCAAGAAAATTCAGGTTATTAGGTTATTTCTCTCAGTTGAATGTGGCTTGCAAAAAGATATGTCCAAATCCTAATTCCTAGAAACTGTGGTTGTGATCTTATTGGGAAAAAGAGTCTTTGTAGATGAAATTAAGGTAAGGATCTTGAGATAAAGAGATCAGCCTGGATTATCCAGGTGGACTCTAAATGCAGTAAATTTCCTGTAAGAGACACGTGAGGGAGATTCCAAGAGAGAAGAGGGGGAGGCAGCATGACCGTGGAGAAGGGACGTGGGTACAAGCCAAGGAACAACATTATGGCAGCCACTGGAAACTGGGAGAAAGACACGGAATGGATTATCAGCCCATAATAGTACCCTGAGGCAGTGTAGTCCTGCTGGTATTTTGATTTTGGACTTTTGGGCCCTAGGACTGTAATAGAACAAGTTTTTGTTTATTTACCAAGTTTGTAGCCATTTGTTGCCACTGCCCTAGGAAACTAACACACCTTAGTTTTTTCTGGACAAGTTCACTAGACATTGCCCTCCCTGTATCTGGAGCACATGGGAGGCAAGGTCCTGCCCCAGGTTTCCTGATGTTGCTTTCTTAAATGCTTTGCAACCCCATGCTGGAGGACTTCTCCTTGGCATAGATTCCAGGGGCAGTGAATACATGTCCTGCCTGAAATCAAAATTATAGTTGCTACACTGTCCAGAGACCAGCTGAGCCCAGGAGCTGAGGGTCAGGCAGGGTAGGTGCTGCTGTTAAAACCTCCTGCTTTTTTGAACAATCTGCCAGAACCCTACATTTACTGTTGTTTAGAATTGAATTCCTATAGGGAGACAAGGTACTCTTAGATGACGGAGACTGTTTCAAGATAACAGCCAAACACAGTGATGACAGTGCAATAGAGAAGGAAATCATAGGGAAGGGAGTGTTTGTATGTAGACAGATATTTTCTGGAGGAAGTCTTGAGCTGGACTGTGATGAAAAAAATAGAGGGTTTGAATAAGTGGCGTGTGGAAAGGAATATATTTTAGGTGGCAGCACAGAAGAAAGAATAAGCAGAAGGGATGGAAACTAGTGATTGCTTGAAGGGAAGACCAGGAGAACCATGTTCTAGATGTGCTAGAGTGTTCAGTTTGGGTTTATTAATCTAGGGATGCACTGAAGTTTGGTGAGCAAGGTAGTGAGTCTGCATGCTTTGAAGAAGTTATCACCAATGAGGTGATGACATTGTGGGTGGCATCCATTACTCCACCCAAGTCTCCTCCTTCAGCAAAACTTCCCTGACTTCTCCAGGCAAGGATAAGTGCCCTCTTTTCCTATGTATCCCATGCATAACCCCATCACTGCTGTGGAGTATCTCTCTCTGTGGTTTGGATTCTTCCTAACCTCAGAAGGCCCCCAGGGGAAGTGTGTTTCAAGCACCTGGCATAGGGCATGGCTTCTGGCAGGTGCTTGAGTTCTAGCAGGAACTCAGCTGATTTTCAGGAGTGACACCCTTAGGAGATTAAAGACCCATATTTCAGCTATAAAGCTGTAGTACGGCCGGAAGCTGTACAAAGAGTTTTAAGGCATTATTCATACTTGGTCAAAGCATGACCATGGTGCCTAACTCAGGAAGAACACTCTTTCACATTTTCAGTTTTTGCACATGGCTCCCCTAAGTGGAAAGCATGCCTTCACTGAGTCAGTGTCAGATTCAGAGGAAGTGTGTCGCTAAGGACAGGGAAATTGGTAGTGTTTAATTGAGGACCAATTGTGTACTGAAAACTGTATTTGAGATCTTATGCTAAGGAAGAGTTTTTCTGCCTTGGATATCACTGAGCTTGTACTCTGTCCACTTTCTTCTAAGTGTGTAATGTGCTAGGGTGAAGGAAAGAAGGAGCCCGGGACCAAAGATTTACTGGTGGGGTTGGTGGGAAACATGCCAATTACCCTCCTCTCTGGGAGACATGAAAGGGAGACACATTAAAAAGGAATGTGAAGGGATGGGGTTGGAGAGGAGAGAGAAGAACATAACCTAACAGCCTGTGTGCTATCTTTGCTGTGTGAGCTGCTGGATGCAGATGACAGTCGAAGGCATTTGTTATGATGCATGTGTAAAACATAGTTCCTGCCTTCAAGGTAGTGGATGAGAGACAGGAGATGTGTATTTCCTGGCTTTTATGTATCTGAGCAGTTTGCAAACAGCAGCCACGTATCTTAGAGTGCTGGCTTTATAGTTTCCCCTCTTACCATGGCTCCTTCTTCATACCTATAAGCAACAAGGATGCATTGCCTAAAACAGGTTCCCAAACATATGGATACATTTAGTCCTGTAGAAAAAAATGGAGAATAGTGGGAAGCTGGTAAAATTTTATGCCAGAATTCTACATTTCACCTATGCCACTGTCCACGCTGGGTGTTTAGATCTGAGCCTCTTTCCCTTCTTAGTTGGCAAGTTTAGGGCATATCATTATTGATTTTAGATCTGGGTTTAACCCATTTCCATACAGAGAAATTTGTTGGAACATAAGATAATTTGTGTCTTCTTCTCAAAAATTCTCTCTGCAAAATAGTCCTCTATCCTCTTCTAGTGGGTGGCAATCCAGGCTCGAGTCTCAGTGTGATGAAATGGCCATATAATTTTCTAACCATCAGCTTTGTCTTATCCTGGAACAGGATTTAGAAGACCTTTAGTGTGTTTACTTGCCTTTTTAAAAGGATAAGCAGGGCTGCCTGGGTGGCTCTGTCAGTTAAGTGTCTGACTCTTGATTTTAGTTCAGGTCCTGATCTCAGGGTCATGAGATGGAGCCTACACTGGGCTCTGTGCTGGACATGGAGTTGGCTTAAGCTTCTCCTTTTCCCTCTCCTTTTACCCCTCCTTCCATTCATGCTCTCTCTCTCTCTCTTTCTCAAAAAAAGGATAAGCAGATTTTATTTATATACCTCACTGAATCACACACGCAACATGGTTCAACAAAATAATTTACTCATACAATATAGTTAGGAAGGAATGTTTTGAATCTCATAAAATGCTTTTATTCAGTGGGAAAGCTGATTAAGAGTGTATACAGTGGGAGTCCAGGAAGTGATGGCATAACAAGATATATTTGTTAAACTCTCTTGGAGTAGAGGCATAGGTGCTTCAACATTTACATCTCTCTGTTTGCTATTTACACAAAGTGTGTAGTACAATTATCTGTTAAAATGTATTTTCACTTCATGAAAACACTTTGTGTTGGGATATCAAATATTTTGCCCCCTAATATCATCAGTAAACTCTCTCATAAGTTTTTTAAAGAAAGAAATATAAGTAAATCTTGACATATCCACCAGAATATCCCAAATAAAAAATACTAACAATATTTAGCATGGTTGGAGATACAGAGCAACTGGGATCTCTCTCTCTCTCTCTCTTTTTTCAGTTTATTTATTTTTTTTAGTAATCTCCACATCCAATGTGGGGCTCAAACTCATGACCCCAAGATCAAGAGTGGCATGCTCTTCTGACTGAGCTAGCCAGGTGCCCCACAACTGGGATTCATATACATTATGGATAGGGGCATAAATTGGTACAACCATTTTGGAAGACTGTTTGGTACTATCTGCCAAGCTAGGTATATACACACCCTTTAAGCTAGTAATTTCATTATTAGGTATGGAAACAATTGAAAGGCCTATCATAGTCACCAAAAGACACCTACTAGAATGCTTGTAGCAGCACCATTTGTAATATCCTCAAACAAGAAACCACCCAAATGTCTACCAAGAGTTGAATAAGTAAACAAACAAACAAACAAACAAATATCTATAAAGTATCCTACAATAATGAGAATGAAGTGTTGCTCTAGGTGACAGTAGGAATAAGTCTAACAAATATAATATTGAGTGAAAGAAGCCAGGTAAAAATAATACTGTAAATAAAATTTAAAAATCGGGGGTGCCTGAGTGTCTCAGTTGGTTAAGCATCTGCCTTTGGCTCAGGTTGTGACCCTAGGGTCTTGGGATTGAACCCCAAGCCTCTCAGTGGGGAGCCTGCTTCTCTTTCTCCCTCTGGCTGCTGCTCCCTCTTTCTCTCTGTCAAAGAAATAAAATCTTAAAAAAAAATTAAAAAATGGGCAAATTATTCCATGACTTAAGAGTTCAGGAAAGTGCTTAACTTGGGGTAAGGCAAGTCAGAGGGGCATATAGTGCCTAGGAGAGGGGGTTTCTGAGGTGTGCTGGTAGTATTCTAGATTGTGATTTGAGTGATAGGTCCATGGAATGTTCACTTGTGAAAATTCATCAACCACTCACCTTTTGTTTTTTTTAATTTTTGTATTTTTTTCTTGTTTCATATTTATTTTTTGTTAGTCTACCAATGTACCTTTTATTTATTGACATTTGTATCTATATTATACTTCATAGAACATTTTACTTACAAAAATTAAAACAAAAATAATGCTGTTCCTATCTTCGTGTGTTATTGGTCTCAAAAGAATTGGACAAAATAGTTTATATTTCCTTATACTTATTATTAAGTTATTTCTAGTAGTTGGATGAAAAAAATATTTGAAAGAAATTAGAAGGTAGAACCAACATAATTTGTTTAAATTACCTTTTATTTTATTTTATTTATTTATTTGACAGACAGAGATCACAAGTAGGCAGAGAGGCAGGCAGAGAGAGAGGGGGAAGCAGGCTCCCTGCTGAGCAGAGAGCCCGATGCGGGGCTCGATCCCAGGTCCCCGAAATCATGACCCGAGCCAAAGGCAGAGGCTTAACCCACTGAGCCACCCAGGCGCCCTAAATTACCTTTTAATCAGTGCTTAAGTATATTAAGAATTAAGGATAGTCTCAGATTAGGAAGATCTTTTCATGCTAAAATTCCTACAAAGTGTTAATGACTGAAAAAAACCCAGTGTTTAAGAGTAAGTTGAAACAACATGGCTTGACAAGTTTTAGAGAGATGATAACATATTTTCACGAAAGAGAAAAACAACTCAGAGTAATCTTGTTCAGACAGTAGATAGCATACCTAGTTTGTAATGGCAGTTTGATTTATGTATGTGTAGTACTTATCAATGGAATAAATATTTGCTATGCAAAATAAAGCAAATCAAATTGAAGCAAATGAAGTATCAACTTTGTTTTAAATTAATCCTAAGAAATTTGAGGAAAAGATAATTAGCACTTAGACTTGAAGATATGGGAACAATATGACAAAGCCAAAATAAGGAAGCAATAAAGTAAACGACAGTAGAACATTTCCTAAAATAACTACCTGCGTATATTGCTTTCTGGGGAGATAAAGAGAACAAAATAAAATTCTAAACACCTTCACTTAATATATATTTAAGTCTTAAGCCTTTAAAATTTGGCTCAAAGGTCATAAACATTTATAAAACATGGCTTAAGAAATGTTATTAAAAACCAAGGAATTGCTGAAAGAATTATGCTAAAATTTAAAAAAATCCCTGAAAATTTCCTTTAGATTTCTCAGAAATACACAAGTATAAGTGAAGTATGGCTGAAATAATAGAGAAGATATTTAAAGGACCATAACTATTTGTTAGAGTGTAAATGTGGTATTACAAATATCTCAGATTTTCTATGTGTAGGACTACCTAAATACCCCAAGACCCCCTGTATGCCAGTGATGAGGTGTTCGCATAAAACAATCAAGACTTTTGCTTAGTATCTCTATAAAATAAAATTACCAGTTTTTTGGGGGCCATTTTACACATTTAATCTGAATATTCATAGTAACTAAGGTAGATGTGAATGAATGTAAAAGTGTATAGGTGCAGGATGGTTCTGGTTATCAAGTTAAGAACTTGCACCCGTAGGGGCACCTGGGTGGCTCAGTGGATTAGAGCCTCTGCCTTCGGCTCAGGTCATGATCCCAGGGTCCTGGGATCGAGCCCCGCATCGGGCTGTCTGCTCAGCGGGGAGCCTGCTTCCCTTCCTTTCTCTCTGCCTTCCTCTCTGTCTACTTGTGATCTCTGTCTGTCAAATTAAAAAAAAAAAAAAAGAATCTGCACCCATAACATGGTTTAGGAGAACTCTACTTTTACCATATTTTATTTGTTATTTATTTGTTTGAAGAAGGAAGAGAAAGAAGAGGAGGAGGAGAAGCAGGAGGAGGGGGAGGAGAATAAGAAGGGGAAGAAGAACTAGGTGAGAGGAGAGGAAGGGAAATGAGAAAAAGCAAGAGAACAAATCTGAGGTTTTAGTTTCCAAATCTGGCTGAAAAACATAGATTCCTGGGCTCCCCCTGTAGCCTATGGAATTGATACAAATCTCTGGTAGCTCTGATTATCAGCAGAGCTAGGGATAACTGGGTTAGAGAATACTGAGATTGTTGGAGCACTGACCCTCCTGGGTTCTACTCTGTAAGGGTTTTAGCAAGTTTTAATGAGATTGTGTACCAGTTGTCCTCAGAATTGCTTTCAATGCCTCACTCCAAAAGAATGAAGAATGTAGGAATCTCAGACCCTATGGCCAGGCCGTGTTGGCAAGTATATTGGAACAGAGAGGGTTTCCTGGACTCCTTAAATTACAACAAACTCCTTGAGGACAAGAAATGTGTTTTTTCTAACTCTACCTCAGGTGCCCAATGTAGAATGATAGTAAATGTACTTAATTTAATGCATTGTGCAGATTTTGTGGGTGCTGCCCAAGACTGAATTCCAGCAGAGACCTTCAATTGTTAGAAGTTAGTCATAGCTGATAAGAAGCCCATGATGCAGATTAGATTTAAAATAAATTCATCTAGGGGAGACATCCAAGATGGCAGAGGAGCAGATCTTAGTTTTGTCCTGTCCCAGGAATTCAGCTAGATAGCTATCAAATCATTCTGAACACCTATGAACCTAAGTGGAGATAAAAGATAAGAATAGCTGCAACTCTACAAAGAGAAAAGCAACCATTTTCTGCAAGGTAGGAGATGTGGAGATGCGGAGAAGTGAATCCAAGGGGATGTATGGAAAGATAGACCGTGGAGGGAGGGAACCCCTGTCAGCCACCTACTGGCAAGTGATCGAGCAGTGGAACACAATATCAGAACTTTTAAAGTCAGCTCCAGTGAGGGATGTCCTACCTGAAAGGTACTCAGGTGAGTAAGTGATGGTGGAACCCTAGGTGGGTCAGTGAGGTCTCAGGATCCCCAGGGTCACAGGAAGACAAGGGGTGCCTGAGTGTGCCAGAGTTCCTGCACATTGGAGTGGTGAAGCCAGCTGCAATCAGAAAGCCCAGGAGTGGGCTCTCGATTCGGGGTTGCCATAAACCATGAACTGTTGCACAATCAGGCATCTACTCCTTGAGCAGGAGCAGAACCAGCAAGCAGCAGAACCAGCGAGACCACCTTTCCTCCTCTGGAAGGAGTGGCATGGGAGCACCCCACAGGAGTCAGCAGGGTTTGGAGACTCAAAACAGCGACATGTATCTGAGATAGAAATGCTCTGTCGTAGGCTGGGTGAACACAGAGTGCAGTCAGAGACCAGGGAGACAGGAGTGATTGACTGCTTTTCTCTGAGGGCTCAATGAGGAGTGGGGCCCAGAGCTTTTGGCTCGGGACTGAAGGTTGTGAGGCCGCCATTTTCATTCTCATCTTCTAAAGCTGCCTGGAAAGCCTTCAGGGAACAAAAGGTATAAGGAGCAAACCAGAGCAAATTACTTAGGCTGGCCGGCTGGTGCAATTCCGCCTGGGGCAAATACACTTGAGAATCAAAGCAACAGGCCCCTCCCCCAGAAGATCAGCAAGAACATCCAGCCAAGACCAAGTTTACCAATCAGTGGGAACTGCAAAACTCCAGTGCTCGGGGAGTACAGCACAGAATTCATGGCCCTTTCCCTCATGATTCTTAGTCTTTCAATTTTAATTAAAAAAATTTTTTTTCTTTCTATTTTCAACCAATTTCTTATTTTATCAACTCTTTCTAAAAATCTTTTTTAATTTTAATTTTTACAGTTACATTCTATCCTTTCATTGTATTTAATTTTATTTTTGTGTATATATATGTTTTTCTTTCTTTACAATTTTGGGATGCAGTTTCTTCTAACAGACAAACATACATCCAAAGTCTAGTGTATGACTCTGTTCTGTTCACCTGTCTGATCATATTCCACTACATATTTTTTTCTTCGTCCTTTTGTTTTGTTATTTTTTGGTAATTTTCATGTTACAGTTACATTCTATCCTTTCAATGTATGTAATTTTGTTTTTGTATATATATGTTTTTCTTTTCTTTACAATTTTGAGATGTAATTTATTCTAACAAACTGACCAAAATACATTCAGAATATAGTGTATTGCTTTGTTCTGTTCACATGTCTGTTTATATCCCTTCCCTAATCTGGAGAAGGAAGCAGGCATCTAAGTCCAGGAGGCACAGACAACCTGCCACAAAATCAATAAAAATAGGTCAACACCCCGACATGTAATAGTGCAACTTGTAAATCTCAGAGACAGAAAGAAAACCCTGAAAGCACCTTGGGACAAGAGGTCTGTAACCTACAAGGATAGAAACATTAGATTAGCAGCAGACCTATCCACAGAGACCTGGCTGGCCAGAAAGGACTGGTATTATATATTCAGGGTGGTAAATGGGAAAAATATGCAGCCAAGAATACTTTATCCAGCTAAGATGTCTTTCAAAATAGAAGGAGTGATAAAAAGCTTCTAGGACAAACAGAAACTGAAAGAATTTGTGATCACAAAATCAGTCCTACAGGAAATATTAAAAGGGATCCTGTAAGCAAAGAGAGAGCCCAGAAGTAACATAGACCAGAAAGGAACAGGCAATATACAGAAATAGTCACTTTACAGGTAATACAATGGCATTAAATTCATATCTTTCAATAGTTACCCTGAATGTATATGGGCTAAATGCCCCAATCAAAAGACACAGGGTATCAGATTGGATAAAAAAGCAAGACCCATCAATATGCTATCTGTTAGAGACTCATTTTAGACCCAAAGACACCTGCAGATTGAATGAGAGGGGGTAGAAAACCATTTATCATGCTAATGGACATCAAAAGAAAGCTGGGGTGGCAATCCTCTATCAGACAAATTAGATTTCATACCAAAAACTGTAATAAGAGATGAGGAAGGTCACTGTATCATATTTAAAGGATCTATCAAACAAGAACATCTAACAATTGTAAAATTTATGCCCCTAACATGGGAGGAGTCAATTGTATAAGCCAATTAATAACAAAATTAAAGAAGCACATCAGTAATATTATAGTAATATAAGGGACTTTAACACCCCCCCTCACTGCAATGGATAGATAATCTAAGCAGAAGATCAACAAGAAAAAAAGGGCTTTGAATGACACACTGGACCAGATGGACTTCACAGATATATTCAGAACATTCCATCCCAAAGCAACAGAATATACATTCTTCTTGAGTGCACAGGGAACACTCCCCAGAATAGAACACATCCTGGGTCACAAATCAGGTCTCAATTGATACCAAAAAACTGGGACCATTCCCTGCCTATTTTCAGACCATAGTGCTTTGAAACTAGACACCAATCACAAGAGATTTGGAAAGAACTAAAATACAGGGAGGTTAGAGAGCATCCTACTAAAGAATGAATGGGTCAACCAGAAAATTAAAGAATACCTGTTCCTCTGAAGCTGTTTAAAAAAAAAAAAAAGGAAAACTTCTAACTCTTCGTATGAGGCCAGCATTACCTTGATTCCAAAACCAGACAAAGACCCCACCACAAAGGAGAATTACAGACCAATATCCCTGATGAAGATGGATGTAAAAATTCTCACCAAAATACTAGCTAATAGGATCCAACAGTATGAAAAATATTATTCACCATGACCAAGTGAAATTTATTCCTGGGCTGCAAGCGTGGTTCAATCCACAGATCAATCAATGTAATACACTACATAAATAAAAGAAAGGACAAGAACCATATGATCCTCTCCATTGATGTAGAAAAAGCATTTGACAAAGTACAGCATCCTTTCTTGATTAAAACTCTTCACAATGTATGTATGTATGCAGCAAAGGCGGTCCTAAGAGGGAAGTGAATAGCAATACAGAAGAGAAATAATAAAGAGGAGCAGAGGGAAAGGGACAGGCAGACTCTGTGCTGAACTTGTAGCGTGATGCAGGGCTCAGTCTCACAACCCTGAGATCATGACTTGAGCTGAAACCAAGAGAGTCAGACAGTTAACCAAGTGAGGCACCCAGGAACTCAGTGCTGTGACTAGTTTTTAATTGGGACTTATTAAATACTCTTTAATATAAAAGGAATAACTTGAGATTAAGAGTGTTCTACTTTTCATAAAGATAAAACAAAAGGGTTCACAGAAATTTTTGGACTTCACTGATTTTGGGACCCCATAACTTTGTGCAAAGTATGATAGGTACTAGCCTTGTGCAGTATTCTTTGTAACCTGCAGCATATGGCAAGACATCTGATATAGAGTCCAATAGAATTAAATTTTAGACAAGGTAGCCAACTGTATAAACACATTGTTTCTGTAAATTTCACACTGCCTTGTTATTTTGGCACCTGCTGTTCAAGGAAAGAGGAAAGTGAAGGAAATAAAACTCAGCACAAAATGGAGCGGGCTCTTGAAGTGGCAACTGCTGGGAGGTACAAAGAGGAGACACAAAAGAAAAGACAAGGTGTGTTTCTTAAAGGTAGGGGAAAAGCTTATTTTCACTAGACTATTGCTCTATTTAATTGAGAAAAAATTAAATAAGGTGAAGTGAAATTTGAGAGGAAAAACAAGAAGGTTTTAATTGATTTTATTTTTTTTAAATTAAAAGAAATTATTTTTTATTATTTTTATTTTTTTAAAGATTTTATTTATTTGACAGAGAGACACAGTGAGAGAGGGAACACAAGCAGGGGGAGTGGGAGAGACAGAAGCAGGCTTCCCGCTGAGCAGGGAGCCTGATGTGGGGCTTGATCCCAGAACCCTGAGGTCATGACCTGAGCCAAAAGCAGACGCTTAATGACTGAACCACCCAGGCACCCCTTAATTGATTTTAGCTCACAGAATCTGAGAGCTGGGATAGATTCTGTAGAATTCCAATCTTGTCATTTTACAACTAAAGAATGGCTCAGACAGGTTGGTGCATGAAATTCACAAGACTCACATGATTGTAGAATTCTGTCTAGACCTATCAATTCTTTTATAAACTAAACACCCACTTCACTTATTTATGTATATGATTTTTCATTCCTGGAAAGATGAAAGAATAGTATTCACAGAACATAAGAGTGATTTTGGAGAAGTGAAATACTGGAGGTCAGAGCTCTCCCTCCAGAAAAAAGAGGGTTCTCTAGTGGATGCTGAGCCTCCGAGATTTACTCGTGGGGGAGAGGACTCTGTCCTGTGGCCACAGTCCTAGTAGCAGAGGAGAAGAATGCTTCTCAGACTTCACTATCTGATTCCTTATTCACTGTACAGACCCAGAATCTAAGGGCCTTGCTAGGATGCTGGAGATTCTTGCAATGTAGACTGGTAGGGAAATTCTTCTAAAAATGTTTTTGAGAGTCCAGATTATGACTAGGTGTCCAGCATCCACCTGTGGAACTGTATTGGTGCCTGGAGTCTTGGGTATTCTGCCCCTGTGTGGCCAGGTCACTGAGAAGAACGCAGACTTAGAACACCCTGGGATAGAATTTTGACTCTGTAAAGGGACATTCTTTATAACCACATATAGACACTGAACTCTCTGGATCTCTGCTTATTGTGAGGGGGAAGGAGAGATGGCATATAAATGCTTAGTAATGGCCTTGTCCGACAAACACAGAAAAGTCAAACAGTAAATTTGCATAAATTTCTTTCCAATTCCTGAAGGTATTTCTTTGACTCAGTGCAGAATCTGATAGCAATAATTTTTTTTTTTTTTTTTGTTATCTAATTTGCGAACTTGAAACTAAGAACACTCAAAATCCTCCTGGATCAGGCCGCCTGGGTGGCTCAGTGGGTTAAAGCCTCTGCCTTTGGCTCAGGTCATGATCCCAGGGTCCTGGGATCAAGCCCCACATTGGGCTGTCTGCTCAGCAGGGAGCCTGCTTCCTCCTCTCTCTCTGCCTGCTTCTCTGCCTACTTGTGATCTCTGTCTGTCAAATAGATAAATAAAAATCTTAAAAAAAAAAATCCTCCTGGATCACTGTATGATGAGATGATGAGTAATTTCCTTAAAAGCACAGAACGCTAACAGTCACTATAGAAATAAGTTTTCAGTGTTGGTTCCACTCATTTTCATATCCTTTTATGTAAACACTTATTCTGACTCGAATGCTATTTTTAAGATATGTAATGGGCTACAACAATTCACAATAGTCGGACAAAGAGGGGGTGGGCAGTGCATGAGTAGATCTGCAGTACAGCTGGAATGAAGGTCAAGGTTCTTTGGAGGAATGGAGCTTACTGATTTCTTTTTCAACTTCATTGAAATATACTTAATATACAAAAAGTTGCATGTATTTAGTGTGTACATTCTGATGTGTTTGTACATTTGCTTACAACCTGTAATAATCATTGCCTCAAATAAGGTAATAAGCATATCCATCACCTCAGAAACATTCTTATATTCCCATGCTTTATTATTATTTGTGGTAAGAACATTTAGCATGAGATCTACCCCATTTTTTTTTTAAAGATTTTATTTATTCATTTGACAGAGATCACAAGTAGGCAGAGAGAGAGAGAGAGGAGGAAGCAGGCTCCCTGCCGAACAGCGAGCCCAACTAGGGACTTGATCCCAGGACCCCGAGATCATGACCCGAGTCAAAGGCAGAGGCTCAACCCACTGACCCACCCAGGCGCCCGAGATCTACGCTATTAACATGACTTTAAGTGCACAACATTGTATGGTTAACTATAGACTCTCAAGTTACAATTATGCAAGATGAATAAGCTCTGGAGACTGGTGCAACATAGAGTTATATAATTTTTAAAAAGATTTTATGTACTTATTTGAGAGAGAAAAAGCATGAGTCAGGGAGGGGCAGAGAGAGAGGGAGAAACAGACTCCTGCGGAGCAGGGAGCCTGATGGAGGGCTCAATCCCAGGATCCTGAGATCATGACCTGAGTCGAAGTCAGAGGCTTAGCCGACTGAACCACTCGGCACCTCATGATGTATGATTTTTTTAAAAAATGATGGTTATTCACGGTAGTGTGCTTTGATGGGGTCAGTTGATTCAAGTGTAATGTTCTAGGAAGGAAAGAACATTTAGAGTCGTGACCTTAAATTAAAAAAAAATCACAGGGTGCCTGGGTGGCTCAGTTAAGGTTAAGCGTCTACCTTTGGCTCAAGTCATGATCCCAGGGTCCTGGGATTGAGTTCCACATTGGGCTCCTGCTTGGCAGGGAGTTTGCTTCTCCCTTTGCCCTTCATCCTGTTCATGGTCTCTCTCTCTCTTTCTCTCAAATAAATAAATAAAATTAAAAAAAGATTGGAAACATAGAAGTTTGGCAAGAACCTTAGATGAAAACAAAAGCAACCACTACAGCAAAAAAGAATATTGAATGGAATATGAAATATGGCAAAAAAGTAATACCACTTATAGTTTCACTTACATCATAAATATTTGAAAACTGATATTAATCTTTCTTCATATTTCCATAGTTCTTTCTGCCAAAGGAATTAAAAAAGTTACTTTAATAGTGTCCTTCATTCATTGAGCTCCGTTTATTGAGTACCAACAATATGGCAGAGAGTATTCAACCTTACAGTGAATAAAGCTAGAACTTTAAATTTTTTTAAAAGATTTTATTTATTTATTTGACAGAGATCAAATAATACAGAGGGTACTAAGGGGTACTGGTCTGTTGGAGATATGCTGAGCAGGGAAGTCCTCCCTGAGGAGGTGATATTAGAGACAGACCTAAATTAAGTTAAGGACAAAGGCATATGGAGTCCTGGGGGAATAACATTCTAGGTACAAAGAACAGAAAAAACAAACAGCATTTTTGCAGATAGGAAGGAGCATGTCACATACCCAGAACAAGAAGCCCACGTGGTTCAAAGAATGGATAAGGGGAGAGCAGAAAGGTAGAAAGGTCATACGTTTTGTTCTGAATTTTTGAATTTTTGAAGCTGTGATTGTTAATTTTTTGTGTGAACTTCACTAGTCTATAGTGCCCTATTGTTTGGCCAAGCACCAGTATAGATGTTGCTATGAAGGTGTTTTTTCAGATATGATGAACATTTAAATCAGTAGACTTTAGGTAAAGCAGATTACCCTCCTTAATAATTAGGCAGGCCTCATCTAATCTGTTGAAGGCCTGAAGAGAAAAGATTGAAGAAGAGGGAATTCTTTCTCTAGCCTGAAACACAGTAATTCTTCCTGAGCTTTCAGCCTAGAGACTTAAGACTACAACATTGACTCTGGCTGGCATTTTTAGGCTACTGGCCCACTCTTCAGATTTTGGACTTGCCAGTCCCCAAAACTGCATTAGCCAACTTCTTTCTTACCCCCCCACCCCAAGATTTCATTTATTTATCTGACAGAGAGAGAGAGAGAGAGAGAGAGAGAGAAAGGAGAACAAACAGGCAGAGTGGCAGGCAGAAGGCGGCTTCCAGCCAAGCACAGAGCCCAACATAGGGCTTGATCCTAGGACCCTGGGATCATGACATGAGCTGAAGGCAGAGGCTTAACCAACTGAGCCACCCAGGCATCCTGCCAATTTCTTGAAATAAATAAATATCTGTCTCTCTGTCTCTTGTTGTCTCTCTGTGTCTCTTTTCATCCTTTTGTTCTGTTTCTCTGGAGAACCCTGACTCATATAGAAGTCCTCAGATTGATTTGAGCAAGGGCATGATATGATCTAATTTGCATTTCAAAGATCTCTCATACTTGGAAGAGGGAGAATTGACTCTTGGCAGCAAGAGGGAAGTAGAGAGACTAGCTAGAAGGCTGTTCTGTCTTGTAGGTGAGACCTGACAGCGGCCTGGAAGTGATTGGAGGTTGCGGGATTTGAGAAATATTTTACAGGATTTTCAGACAGATCAGATGAAGGGTGTGAGAGAGACAGATAAATCAGAGCTTACGTTCTGGGCCTGAGCAGCTGTGTGAATGGTGTGCTATTTATAAAAGCAGTTCTGGAAGCCTGGGTGAGGAGCAGGTGTGCAGAGGTGGAAAAGGTAGGGAGGGAAGATGTATTAAGGATCCAAAGTTTTACTTTAAGACCATTAATTTCATGTTGCCCATTTGCTGTCCAATTGGAGATAACAGGAAGATTGTTAGCTGCAGGCCCATGTCTCTGTACAGCGGTAGTTAAGAGCACAGCCTCTGGAGTTGGAAAATCTGGTGTCGAATCCCAAATCCACTTTTCACGAGAACCTCACTGTCTTGGTCTTCCTGTCTGGAAAACAGGTTGATAATAAATATGCCTTATTGAAGTGACATGAGCCACTGAAATACTCGACACTTATAAGCTCTTAGAATGTGCCTGGATGATCACAGAAAATGTTATATAATTGTCAGCTATTATTACAATCAGAGTTTTATCTTTCTGGCCCATCAAATAAATTGCTAGATTGAGACAAGGGCCTGGGGAATGCCTGCTTTGTATAGTTTTTGGTTGCCAACTTAGAGGTCAAACTATAAACAGAATTTGGGTGAAGCCCAGTGATTGTCTTCCCTTTGCCTGGACAGTGAGCAGTGATGGTATTACTTAGAGTGGTGGCATCAGGAAATTGTGCTTTAATATCATACTTTGTAGCTGATTGCAATATCAGCTGCTCTGATGCAGCCCTACTCCCCCCAGATTACCTCCCTGCCTTTTCTGCTTTGTTTTTTCCATTGTACTTATCACCTTCTCATATACTATATATGACATGCTTATTTGTTTGTTTATTTTCTGTCTCCTGTTGGTGGAGAATGAGCTCTAGGAGGGCAGGGATTTTTGACTTTTTTGCTCAGCGTTAGCACCTGGAAGAGTGCCTGGAGGAATGAATGATGTTTCCTGGTGCTTACTGTTCCCTTTGTCTGTTTCTTATTCTATTTTGTCAAGTATTTTTCCCATGAGGAAACCGTATCAGAAAGAACGCCAGACATTAATATGATTCTCTGGACCTTTCTGACTTGTACAGAACGTCAGTTTTCATTGAGACAAACCTCTTCCATGAAATGGAATTTCAGAGGTAGCCTCTGATGGCAGTTTCAATTTCGATTTTGGAAATCAATTCCAGAATTGACATAGTCTCCTGAAAGTGATGGTACTTTTTGCTGTTGGTTGTCCATTTGGTTTCTCAGCCAGTCTATGTGTGGGTACTATTCTACTCCAATTGTAGATTCTGATCACACATTTTTATTCAGCAATGCTTGTCGATGAGGGGCATTGAAAACTATGCAGGGTGGAGGTTGATACATGGCCCAGTCAGTCTATGACTTATGAAACCTATTGCAAGTCCAAGGCACTGTATTGATTCTGCCGAATGGACTGGAAACTGACCTTCATCGCACAGAACCCTCTAACTTGCTCCTTGTCTGTTTATTCCCAGTGGAGCACTTGCATCATGCAGCTTTGTTCCACAATCATTACCTTTTATTTCCTTTTACATTCCATCCCGATTTTACTATAAGTGTGAAGAGTATGCTGATGTCTTTATTTAGCACAAAAGCAGAGGTCCTGTTTCGGTGTCAGCTTTTCAGAAGCAATTGCTTTTATCTTCTCTCACTGCGTGGTTATGGTACATAGATAGTATTTTCTTGGACATGCAGGCCTCGTGTCAAAATAAATTAGAGTTAATCCTTATTCTGTTTAGGCCAGTACTTATTATCACCCTGATATTGTATTGCAGGGAGTATTTAAAGAATGTTTTTCATTTAACCTGATCAGATTTGTATTAGAACTGTTTCCTTATTTCTTATTGTGGTTATACCAACCAACACATCATGGCCCATGGTTGGAGTTCCACAAATGATGGTTGAAGTGAGTTAATGATTCATTCCTGAGGCTGTATGGGAAGGGACACTGACAGTTTACGCTCAGGTCTTCCTTTTATCTATAGAATGAATTATAGTCTGAAATAGGACATTCCTCATCGGCCATTCTCTTTGTTCTTGAAAGTAGGTGTGGACTGGACCTCAAGACACCACATGGGAAAAACAACTTTCAGGATTAAGTTACAGTCCTTTGTACCTTTGAATTCTAGGCATGTTTTGTATCATTAGAGAAGGGTCATTCTGTTCTAATGACTGAAATTATAGTGCTTTCTAGCTGGAAGGAAGCTTACCAATATTCTACTAGAGAATGTTCATTATACAGATAAGTAGTCTGGGCTGAGAATTTAGGGACAGACTCCAGGCCACAGGGCCATCAGCTCAGGGAGAAGGAAATTGATGGCTTCTGAGCTCCACCATGATATTAGAGCTTGGTTTGGTGGTAGTTAATAAACTTATCTGAGGCAGAACATTAACATTCTAAGCAAACCTATGTGCTTTAAAAATTAAAAAAAAAACTTGAGTATAATTGATACACAATGTTATGTTGGTTTCAGGTATACAACATAGTGATCCAACTTCTCTGTATGTTATACTGTGCTCACCACAAGTGTAGCTACTGTCACCATACAATGCTATTACAGTATTGCCTATAATCCCTATACTCTGCCTTTTATTCCCATGACTGATTCATTTTATAATTGGAAGCCTGTTTCTCCCTCTTGCCTTCACTGATTTTACCCGTCCCCCTGCCCCCTTCCTTTTGGCAACCATCAGTTTGTTCTCTGTATTTATGGGTCTGATTCTGCTTTTTGTTTATTTCAAACCTGCATTCTTTTGCAGAGATGACATGATGTGCCTACTGAAGGCAGTCAGGCAGGGACATTAGTCTATGAGTTTGGTTTCTGAACAACACATGCTCAGTCACTTTCTTGTGGCTGTTGATACTCAGAATTGTCCTGTCATCACCTGGGTCTTTGTTGTTGTAGTTCAGTTGACCCGAGGGGAAGAAAATTGAATTGAGCAACAGAAGATATGTGGACAGTAAGATAAATCAAATAAACACCACCACTTCCCAACACACCCTCAGGTGAAAAGGAAAGTGAAGAATTCAAATAAAGCCTTCTAAGAATAACGATTCACTCATACTAAATGTCATATCCCTGGGGCGCCTGGGTGGCTCAGTGGGTTAAAGCCTCTGCCTTCGGCTCGGGTCGTGGTCCCAGGGTCCTGGGATCGAGCCCCGCATCACGCTCTCTGCTCAGTGGGGAGCCTGCTTTCCCCTCTCTCTCTGCCTGCCTCTCTGCCTACTTGTGATCTCTCTCTCTGTCAAATAAATAAATAAAATCTTTAAAAAAAAAAGTCATATCCCTTGCCTTGAATCTATGATGTCATCATTATTTATATAAAATTTTAGACTGTGAAACTCATGCTGTTTGATAGTGTATTAAAGGGCAGGGAGCCTCATGACTGTTGTTATATGTTTGGAGTATAATCATTTCAAATGGAGTATAGTCATTTATTTATGCACAAATAAGTGGGCTTTTTACATGGCATATTGAATGGTAAGTGGTAGGGAGAAAAATAAGGTGGAGGAGAGGTAATCTTGAGGGACGGTCAACCTTGGACAAACATAGGAACATCCTATTTTATTTAAATTAATTAAATTAAATTAAATTGAATTTTTATTTTTTGAAGATTTTATTCATTTGCTAGAGAGAGAGTGAGCACACATACAAGTAGGGGGAGTGGTAGACAGGGCGAGGGAGAAGCAGGCTCCCCACTGAGCAGAGAGCCTGATGGGGAGTTGATTCCAGGACCCTGGGATCACGACCTGAGTGGAAGGCAAATGCTCAACCGACTGAGCCATCCAGATGCCCCAGGAACATCCTATTTTAAATACACTTCCCAGGTTTGCAAGCTGTATCCTAAATAGCCCATATGGAGCAGATGTGGGCAAAGCCACTGGCACTAAGAAAATGGGGTCATGACCATGAAAATGAGGTCTTTTCCCTTTTGACATGTCCTTAGTCTTGTGCAGATTATTCAAAAGTAAATGAATACATACTAGAACCCATTTTCTTTAACTTTACTGAATTTTAACATTTATTTTTATTTGCATCTAGAAAGAATTCAGACATATGAAAGGATATGTTAGCTTTATTTTTCAGTACAAAAGCCAGATCTTTGTAGCTGATTTTGATAGTGATTCAAGTGGTATATCAGTTAACAAATTATTTAATTTAAATTCACTTACATTTAAAGAGGAATCTTTTCTTTGCCGCTTTTTATTTTTTAATGTTCATCCAGGCATCAGATTTTTTTTTTTTTTTTTTTTTTTTTTGGTTCTAATCGAAGACATTTTTGAAGCACCTTCCCTGGAAGTAATCTACACCAAGTTATTGCTAGCTTCTCTCACCTTTTTCATTTTATGGTTCATAAAAAGGATGTGTTCTGCAGGTATTGACTATGAATATTAGAAAATAGAGATATAGCCTTGGATCCTTTGTGGAGAATCTGCAGCTGGATGGTGGCAAAGGCTGGTCTTTATTAAGTGACACCATTTGTGTATCCACCAAATTTGAGAGGCTGAAAATCCAGCGCAAGTGAAAACAATAGCCCTTTTGCATTTTGTCATGACTTTCTCTGCATGATAGGGAGGAGAGGGGAAAGTTTGAAAGTGCTGCAGTAGCCGGATGCCCAGTCTGTGGACCCAAAGAGCTTCTTGCAGTAGTGTGGGAGGCAGAATAATGGTCTTCTCAGATATGTCCACACTCTCTTCTCAGGAATCTGTGAATACGTTATCTTCCATGGTAAAAGGAGTTTTGAACAAGTGATTAAGAGCATGCACCTTGAGATGGATGGGGACCTTATCTTGAATTATCCAGGTGGACCCAGTGTAATCTGGCTTGATCATTGAGGGATGCAATGGAAAGAAGAGGGAAAGATTGAAAATGTGAGAGTGTTGCATTTAAAGAAGGAGGAGGGGGCGATAAGCCAAGGAGGGTGAGTGTCCTACAGAGGTTGTGAATGGCCCTCAGCTGCTCTCCAGGAAGGAGACAGAGATCTCAGTTCTGCAACTACAGGAACTGAATTTTACCGATAACCTGTGTGAGCAAGGAAAAAGGGTCCTCCCCTAGAGCCTCCAGAAAGGGACACGGTCCTTCTAGTACCTTAATTGTAGCCTAGTGAGACCCTCACCAGATGTTTGACCTGCAAAACCGTAAGCTGTTAATTTTGTGGTGATTTGTTACAGCAGTAATAGGAAACAAGTGCAAATGTTATGGAATAAATGAAAAAGATGAAGAGAACACCCTCATTTGGGTAGGTCACTTTCAGCACTTGGAAGGAACTGCCATGTGGAATAAGGCAAAACATTACTGACAACTCAGGCAAACATCCAGGCCTGTTAAAATAATGAATAAAGACCACATGCATGCAAGAAACAGACTTGTTACATGTTACTGTAGAATATAGCTTTTCATTTTCAGACAGGCCTAGAAGATAGGAAGCACAGCTTTTTGTTGAGATATTTATAAAAAATAATTTCAGATTATTTTAGTGGACTATTTCTTGTTTCTGGGTAAATGTCATATGTAAATGTATCCATTGCAGTTGCTCAAACTAACAATAATTTGTCATGGAAAAATGGTGTGCCTAGCAATTAGGTCAAGTTTTTTTTTTTTTTTTTTTTTTTTTTTAGGTCAAGTGTTTTTTTTCTGCTGTAGTTATTGAATCTTCTACCAAATGAGTGCTTGAGTGTCATCTTTCTAGCTCGCCTACTTTTAACCACCTCTCCTTTTCCCTGGCCTTCTTTCCTGAATATCACCTACTTGTTCATTAGGATCCTGTGTTTGGGGTTCTCCCGGGCATGCAGAACTCTACCCAAGTGTGCTCAGGACTTGCGCAGGGATGTAACGTGGAGGCGCAGAGGCATTCTGACTGGCTGTGCCTGGATCATTGCTAGGTGTAATTGTACTATAATTTCATCTGTTCAGAAATGATTCCTTTTTTGGGAATACAAACTGCTCTGAGAGGTGGGATCTAAAAGTCCATGCAAGTTGTGCTTACCCAGACAGGCCTAGTGAGGTCCATCCTCAGTGCATCCTGCATTAATAGGCATAAGCTGCTATGTTTATGCTGTGTGGTGCGTTGGGTTGTATATAAACCTAGGCAGATATTTTCCTCCTTAGGCCCAGGCAGACCATTTCAGGCCTGTTATTTATGGGCTGAATTGTGTCCTTCTCCCCAAATTCACACGTTGAAGCCCTAACCCCTGGTGTGACTAAACTTGGATGTAGGGCCTATAAGGAGGTAAATTAAGGTTAAATGGACTCATAAGAGTGGGGTCCCACATGATAACCCTAGTGTCCTTATAAGAAAAAGAGACCAGATAGCTCCCTGTGCATTCGCAGAGGAAAGACCATGTGAGGACACTGCAAGAAGGAAGTTGTCTGTAAGTCAGGAAGAGAGATCTCACCAGTAACGAAATTTACTGACACCTTGATCATGGACTGCTGGCCTCCAGAATTGTGAGAAGATATTATGAGAAGAATTGTGAGAAGATAAATTTCTGTTGTCTAAGCCACCCAGTCGGTGGTGTTCTGTTATAGAAGCCCTAGAAGATTAACACAAGACCACTTCTGGGAGTCTGCGTTTCATCCTGAAAAGTCTTTGTAGCAAATTAAGCTTGAGACGCATAGCATCATCCATTTCACATTTGAAACTGAGTATCTCTGGCTGTTGTGTAAATAGTGACATAAAAAGGAGGGTAAGAGGGGAAGTGGAAAGTCAGCCGAGAGGCTACTACAGTGGTTCATGGGAGAGGACAATGACATTTTTCACCATTTGATTATGTAAAGCAGAAATGACAACTCTAAATTGGGCAGTCTGTAACATATTCTAATTGTGCAATTTATAACATATGAAGGTAAGAATATGTGTCAAAAATAGCACAGAGAGTGGGGATTTGGGGCTTGTAGACTCATACTATTGAAATTAACACATTTAATGTAAGATTTTACACTATTAACATAAAATTGATAGTGCTAATTGTATTATTTATGATGTAACCTCTAAGTTAACATGAAAAAGATGCAGAGATATATAGCTAAAAAGCTAATGGAGGAACTTAAATGAAATACTAAGGATATTTCATTAACTCAAAATGAGGCAGAAAAGAAGGGATGGAGAAAAGAGAAACAGATGAAACAATGAGAAATCAAATAGCAAAATGGTAAGCCAAAATCAAATTATATCTAAAATCATATTTAACTTAAATGGAATGAATATGCCAGTTAAATGATGGAGTTTGTCTGACAGGAGGGGAAAAAAAACAAGATCCAATTAAATCCTATCTACAGAAACATACTTTAATTATAAAAACAGATAAAAAGTGACAGCAAAAGAATGGGGAAAGATATGCCATGCAAGCAATAAACATGAGAAAGATGCAGTGACTATGTTAATATTAGACAAGATAGACCTTGAGACAAGAATTGATAAAGAGGGACATTTTAAAATGAAAACAATGCCAACTCATCACAAAGACATAACAATTACTAATACATATGTGCCTAATAATAGATCCTCCAATCTCATGAAGCAAATATAGCCAGAATTAAAGGGAAAATAGACAGTTGCACAATCACAGTTGGAGATATTAACATGTCCTCTCAATAAGTGAGACAAGTAGACATAAAATTCAATAGAGAATAGAAGATATGAACAGAGCTATTAACCTCCTTGATCTAATTGTTTATAAAACAACGTTCTGTAGCTAGAATACACATCCCTTTCATGTGCTGTGGAGCTTTCAAGATGTATGCCGATCCATAAAACAAATCTCAAGAAATTTAAATTGATGCATCTAGTTGGAAGTATCTGTTAAAGCTAAATTTATGCTTACCCTGTGGCTCAGCAAACCTATTTATAGATATTACCATTGAGAATCAAATCGACCAAAAGACAAGCACAAGATTGTGCACAGCAACTTTATTCATAATACCCCAGTTCTAGAAAGCAGCTCAGTGCCCACTGGCAGGAGAATGGAGACATAGTGATAGATTCATTTAAGACAATATAACACAGGTAGAAAAATAAACATTTGTTACACAGGACAATATGGATGATCGTGTAGATATAATGAAAAGCTCCAGAATCCAGGTCTAAATCTAGTCAACCTGTACGATTCCATTTATGTAAAGTTCAAGAACAGACAAAATGAATCAACAGTTATAGAAGGCAGAAGAGTTGAAATAGCTATTACTTCCTGGGGTAGGAGACATTGTCTGGGAAGGGCATAAGGGAGCATTCTGCATGCTGACAATGTATGTCTTCTGTTGGTGGAAGATGAGTCCAAGTCAAGACTACTGACTGGTCTGGTTCAAGAGGCTCAGCCTCCACCCAGCAACTTTGTAAACAGTGTGACTCATAAAGACCTTAGTTTTCCAGTCAGTATTCCTAAGGGCTCCAGGTGGTTCCCCCAGTAGTACTGGTAGATCATCTTTCTGTATTCTTTCCCCCTTACCCATGGATTATTTCCAAATATGATGACTTGAACTATGTGTTCTTTTGGATAGAAGCTTGAAAACGGGTGATCTTTATACTAATTATATAAAGAGATTTTCTTGACCAAATTACTGACTGTGAATCAATCTTACAGTGAGACCTTTTTTTTTTTAATGGTAGTTGCATTTATTTTTAAAGATTTAAAAAAATTTTAACTAATCTCTACACTCATTGTGGGGCTTCAACTCACAACCCTGAGATCAAGAATCACATACTCCACCAGCTGAGCCAGCCAGGCACCCCTACAATGAGAGCTTTTGGTTGACCTAAAAATACAAATTATTTAAAACTGTTTAGGAGCACAAACCTTCCCAAACTGCTATACTGACTAATCTTTGAAGTGTGGCATTGATGGACAAAACTTTTTGTTCAGCTGAAGTTACTGTGACTTGTGAAAAAGAATTTTTTAAAAAAGGGTTTCCTAAGTGGAGATGCAATGTGGGGGCGTTGGGGGGAGGTAGGAAAAGAAAAAATGAAAAGATGGGATTGGGAGGGAGACAAACCATAAAAGACTCAATCTCAAAAAACAGACTGAGGGTTGCTGGGGGGAGGGGGGACGGGAGAGGGTGGTGGGGAAATGGACATTGGGGAGGGTATGTGCTATGATGAGTGCTGTGAAATGTGTAAACCTGGCGATTCACAGACCTGTACCCCTGGGGATAAAAATACATTATATGTTTATTAAAATAAATAAATTAATTTAAAAAAATTAAAAAAAAAAAGGGTTTCCTACTTGTCACACATTTCTTGCCATTAGGTGTCCCATCTTGACTCCCCACCACCCCCATCCCGTTATTCCAGGTACGTTCGGTAGGAGGCATCCCTTCATCAAGGCCAGACAAGCTCAGGCAACCTTGCGTTAAACTTTTGATAGAAATGGATTATACATTGGGATTTCCCCAAGGTGCCATAGTGTTACCAGTGGGAGAGTATGCTTTGTGTGAATGGAGGTTGTGGTTCTTGGATTCCCCATCAAAGATTTATGAGAGGATCTGCGCTGGAATAAAGACAGCCAGAAGAAAAGTAGTAAGCACAGAGCAGTTTATTAAGGACAGCAGACAGGTTGTTTCCAGTCATCTAAGGGACTCCTACCAGCTGGGAGTCAGTGTGTTCGGCTCTACAAGGTTCTTGTGGGAACTGTCATGGCCATCTTCGGGGGGCAGGGGGTGGGTGGGTGGATGGTGGGGGGGGGTGGGGGCAGGGCTGTCAAAACCGCAATGTGAAAATACTATAGTGAAGCTAGAGGTTACCTTGGGGCAGATGTTGACGAGGAGAGTGCTCTTTCTTTTGTAGCTCTTGGTTTGTCAGCCCTGGGGTGTGGGAAGCCATAACGCCAGGATGTTAAGAGCCACAAACTCAAGATGTTGTGCCCTCAGGCTTCTAATGTGTCATCTATTTAGCACTGCTTTTGCCTCCAGCTCCAGTCTTAACCAACTGCCTCCTCTATCAATAGTAGCTTCAGGGACATCAGATAAGTCTCACACACATGGATGTGTGATAGTATAGCATGTGTTAGTAAAACAAGTGTTAAGAGTCAGGCCTGAATCTAACAGTGGTGTGCAGTGTTAGGCAAGTGACTAAAGCTCTCTGAGCTTCAGTTTCCTTATCTGTATAATGTAATTAATAATCATTGCCTCATAGGGTTATTGTGAGGTTAAACATCAAGAACGGTGTCAGGCATATTGTAAGAGCTCAATAAATGATGGTTTTATTATTGTATGATGATGATAATGCTGCTGCTGGTGATGCCATTAAACTTAGTGGAATTTTGACCTCCTCCTTCCATAAATATAGGAAAAAACATCAGCATACAGTTATGCACAATTAAATGAGTTCTTTTGCTCCTTACTTTCTAGATAATGGGGCTTATAAATTCTTCATAAAGCACTTTGGATTCTGGAACTAAAGCTCTAAAGAAGTCTAATGACTAAATAAAATTTAAATGCCATTAGTACTTCACATAATTATCACAAAGTGCCAGAGGGATATTTGGAAAATAAATAAATTGAGTTGGCTATTTTGTTCTCTTCAAGATTTCTACCAAGATGTTAATAGACAGAAAAACATTAAAGATATTGTATGAAATTTATTTTTGTTTTAATTTTTTAAATTCTACATTGCTTAACTGGGGAGGATGTGACTATAAGCAAATTTCAGAGTTGTTTATTAGCTTTTAGAATCAGAGTTAGCTTTGTGAATTACCTAATTACACTCAGCCTCGGTGCTTTTGACATTCTGCACAATCACTGTAGAACAATGCATGTGTGGCATGTGTACACCATAGTTTAATCTGACAGAATCATTCTTTCTTAATGTCTGGGGAATTTGGGGACCATCGTGAAAATAATTGGCACAGAAACTCAAAATGTTTTTCTCTTCTTAAGTAGCAATATTGCACTTACCCAACATATGTGGACAAGGGGCTGGGAAGAGAGCACAGGGCATTACTGTTAAAAAATAAAATGATTAATTTATATATGTTATAAATTCTCTCTTATTATCATCAGTGAAAGAGAAGATTGAATGACCTGCGTAGGTCTGTTTGAAAGTAGCAGGAATTTGATTCAAGTGAAACAAGGGCTATATTTTATTTATTATTATTTAATTTGTGCAAGAAACTACTTTAAGCATTTTCCATATATTATCTGATTTAATCTTTCAGTGCCCCTGTGAGGAGGTGCTCAGTGGAAAATACTGTATTTTTTCAAGAACAAATACTTAACTACATACTAGGCATCAGTCATTATGCAGGCCATTGGGAATTCAACAATGGTTAAAATATGTTTTCTGCTTTCTGAACTCTCACAAAGGGTAGAGATCACCAATATATAAATGGAAAAAATATAGTTTGTAATAAGTAGGGATAGTAAGAATAAACAAGTATCAGTACTGATTTTTTAAAAAAGATTTTATTTTATTTATTTATTTATTTTTTTTTTGAGAGAGAGAGCATGTGCATGCAACAACAGGGGTTTGGGGGAGAGAGAGAGGGAGGAGATTCCCTATCCAGCAGGAAGCCTGATGCGGAGCTGGATCCCAGGACCCTGAGATCATGACCTGAGCCAAAGGCAGATGCTTAACTTACTGAGCCACCCAGGTGCCCATATCAGCATTGATTTCTAAGCGTAACTATTTGTAGGTAGGCATTCTTGAAACAGTCACTACATTACTTTGGAATTGGAAGATTCCCCAAGATGCAGATTGTAGGGCAGGGATGATTCAGACCTCATTTACTACCAAAGATTTAGTGAAAATGTATTCCACACATCTGTGCGAGGCATTGTCCTATGGCATGTGGAGTGTCCAGCCATGCCCAAGGAGAGGGACCTGAAAGATGATGGCCTTGATGTGCAGACCTGGCTCCCTTTTCCACCCACCCAGTATCACAGGTGGGCCCTGGAGGGTGTGTTTCTGGTGGTGATATTTCCTGAGATGTCTCTGAAAGAGGGTAGGTGCAGGGGACTTAATTATCTGGAGTGTGGCACAAGCCTCTCCTTTGCCAGCAGATGGGGCAGATTTGAGAAAAAAGTTGCCAGCGTCTGCTCCTGCTGGCCTCTGGTCCTTGGATGGGCTTTCTCATTGTTTTAAATCTGCACAGAGCTAGACAGCAACTGGCCAGAGGGGCTGAATTACAGCATCTCTCCCTGTCCGGAGGAGGCCATAGCTATATGTCCCAACAGCTCCAGGGAGTCTTTTTCTCTGTCATCCCCCACAGGGCAGCAGCTTGCTTCTCTGACTCCGGCAAGAGCTGTTCAGTTGTTCATTGCCCACTCATTTGCCAATGGCCTGGACATCCTTGTAGCCTATGTAGACAATATAGAGATTACAACCATGAGCATGTGGGGGTCACTGTCATTCTTGAAAGACTGTGGATCCCAGTCCTTGGATGCACATTAGAACTTCCAAAAATGCCTATGTGTGGATGCTGTGCAGACTATGAAGCCGAATCTCTGGGCTGTCTGTGGTCCAAGTACCAGAAGATTTAAAAATCTTCTCATGTGCTTCTGATGTAGAGCCAGGGTTGCAAATGACTAATTCAAAATGACTCAGGATGAACACACACAATAGTTAAAAGGGGATTAATTTTGAGGGAAAACCAATGGATAAATAGCATGGAGCATTAGCGCAGAAAAAAAATGAATCAAACTTTCAAGTAGATGAAATGGAGCAACAGCAACAAAATTACTTTCTGAAATTGGATTTCACAATTCAGTAAAATAACTAAAAAAAAAAATAGATTTCTAGTGAGAACCCAATTATTGTCTCAGAAAACCCAAGTGGCATAAGTAGCTTACGAGATGGACAAATATAAAGAAATGGAAATCAGAAGTGAAAGGTAGTTAACTGATGACTGAGAAGGAAAAAGAATAAATAGAGGATAGGTACTAATGAAAGGAGTAACAGAACCTTTTCAGAGGTGGAAGAATGACTGAAAGGCTCTATGGCTCCCAAATAGCTTTGAAATGAAAGGCTGCAGTATCAAGTGGGAGCAAAAGAACAACGTCTAAATGATTGTTTAGTTTACGGTCAGAACTCTAAGGATCACATATGTAGCAAAGAGAACGTTCTTCTCTTAGGATAGGTTTTTCTTTTCTTTTCTTTCTCTTTCTTTCTTTAGGGAGAATGGAAGATGCAATTAGAATGTCACCCATCTATCCTATGTAAGAAATTCAAGCATAATACAAAAGGGTTGAGCCACGGGGTGCCTGGGTGGCTCAGTGGGTTAAAGCCTCTGCCTTCGACTCAGATCATGATCCCAGGTTCCTGGGATCGAGCCCTAAATCGGGCTCTCTGCTCTGCGGGAGGCCTGCTTTCTCCTCTCTGCCTGCTTTTGATCTCTGTCTGTCAAGTAAATAAATAAATCTTAAAAAAAAAAAAGGTTTGAGTCACCTAAAAGGGTAAGGATAATATAAAATGAATATATGATGTGGTGCTTGGCCAAGTGGAGACAGACTTGGAGTGAAAGCATTCTTATAATTTCATTTGGGCCAGGGAAATACAATGGGCAAATATACTATCTTGCTTGGTAACATGACTACTTAATCTGGATTCATCAGTAGTAAAATGTAGGTGTCATTATAACTATTAGGCATGACTATATATATGGGGCACCTAGGTGGCTCAATCAGCTAAGCATCTGATTTGGCTCAGGTTGTGATCCCAGCTTTAGGCTCCCTGCTCAGTGGGGAGTCTACTTCGTCCTCTCCAGCTCCCATTCCCCCTGCTCATGCTCTCATGCTCTCTCTCTCTCTCTCTCAAATAAATAAATAAATAAATAAAATCTTTAAAAAAAAGAATGGATATATAAATAGTAATAATACTGAAGTGTGGTTATCTTTCCAAAGTAACCAGGCATATGGGTGATGGGTGTGGGGAATAATATGGGAAAAAAATTTCCAGAAAGAGTAAAAATGAGAACACACACAACAATGATAAATAGATCAAATGAAATTAAAGTGTAAGAATAAAACCACATTATCAATTATCACATTATAAAAAAAAATACTGACAGTTTCCATTACCCAATTCAGAGACTCCATAGGTTATTAAAGTGCAACAGTACACAAAGAAGAGAGAACTACTGGTGATAATTAAGACAGTATTAGTTAAACGTGCCAGACCTAGGACGGAGCTCTAAGAAATAAGAATGATTTGGACCAAGTAAAATTATGGTAGTAGGTTTTAATATAACTTGTTAGAAAAATCTTAGCAATCAATTCAATAAAAAAGCCAGACTACCTTGCATTTTACTTATATAATTAAAAGCGCAAAGCAATATGTACTAAAGAAATATTCTAGCTTATGTGCAAAGAGCAAGTATTATTTTTTGGTTCACAGGCATGTACAGTTATCAAAAAATGAGTAAGACCAGGGTGCCTGGGTGGCTCAGTCGCTAAGCATCTGCTTTCGGCTCAGGTCATGATCCCAGGGTTCTGGGATCGAGCCCCATATTGGGCTTTCTGCTCAGCGGGAAGCCTGCTTCTCCCTCTCCCACTCCACCTGCTTGTGTTCCCTCTCTCACTGTGTCTCTGTCAAATAAATAAATAAAATCTTTAAAAAAATGAGTAAGACCATAACGTACTAAAAATTTAGAGCTTTTGCAAAGTCACATTCCTTATTATGGCCAATAAAAGTATAAACCAACAATACAATTACTATACAATCTTAGGATTAAAAAATACAAAGCCTCAATTAAAGAAAAAAATATAAAATATCATGAATTATCTGGATAAACAAACAACAGAAGATTAGCTTGCATTATGGGCTGTGTGACATTAGCCATTACTTTATTTGGAGAAAAAAATTATTATTATTACTAAAGAAAGTCTCGTAATAAATATAAACTATTTAGCTTGAGAAACTAGAACAGGCATGGTAACCACATACTATAAGAATGAAGCTACTGATAATTAGTGTCATAAAAGATAAAATTAAAGAAATAGAAAAGTATATTGTCAAAAAAATAAATATACCCCAAAGTATGGGCCTTTAGAAAAGGCAAATGGAAAATATGCAAAGATAAATACAATAGGAATTAAAAAGTACAGTTGACAGTACTGTAGACACTGAAAAAATAAACAATTTATAAGAGAACATTACTTGTATTTTTTATGAGGATATACTTTATTGATAAGTGGTTTCTTGCTTATTTTAATAATCTGGGCATATTTGTTTTAGCATTGTTCAGCAAACCCTTGACCCCCATCTCAGTTGGTACTTCATTAGGTCTGACAACTTTATTTATAGTACTAGGGTACCCTCATTGTGTTACACTACTTTCATCTTTCAAATAGTACTGCTTTTTATTTTTTTTTAAAGATTTTATTTATTTATTTGACAGAGAGAGACAGATCACAAGGAGGCAGAGAGGCAGGCAGAGAGAGAAGGGGAAGCAGGCTCTCTGCTGAGCAGAGAGCCCGATGCGGGGCTTGATCCCAGGACCCTGAGACCATGACCTGAGCTGAAGGCAGAGGCTTAATCCACTGAGCCACCCAGGAGCTCCTAGTACTGCTTTTTAGTTATAGAATAGGGTTGTTTATCATGAACTCCTATAATCAATTCCAGCTTGTTACTTCAAGGAGGAATTCGCCTAGCAGAATCAACTTATTTGTTTGTTTATTTGTTTGGTTTCCTGAACCAAGAGACACCCTGTGACTTCTTTTGCACCAGCTAGACACAGGAATGGCACTCTCTTCTTTAGTGATAACTTTATTCCCAAACTCAGCATTGTGGGGGCAGTTCAATATCAAGTTTTCATACTGTTGCCATCATTGAACTGGTTGAAATGTGTTTTTATTATAATAGAAATAAATTTCATTATGATATTGTATTTTCCATGAAAATGCATTAAAGGATGTTCAGGTTAGTCACTGAAACTTTAACAACTGCGTTTAAGTATACTCCCTCTTGAGTGTAAAAGTCAGTGTCTCAACATTGAGGCTCTTGGGAAGTGACTGGAAGTTAAGATGGTAACTCTTGGTGGGGCATGACTTTAAAATTGACATAAAAGTTCTCTAGAGTCAAACATAGAGATTTTGAATTAAACTGAGCAGAACAACTGCTGATAAAAATGCCCAGCATTGGGGTATTATCATTTAAAAATGGCCATTTTGGTATACTGAAAATTTTCTCCCCACCTTTTCTCTAGATTTTTCCACTTACTACAACTACCTAGGACTCCAATGCTGGAACCAGGTCCTTTGGCTTAAATAGGTACAAAACCAAAGTGTGTAAACCTGGCGATTCACAGACCTGTACCCCTGGGGCTAATAATACATTATATGTTTATAAAAAAATAAAAAAAATTATGAAAAAAAAGGTACAAAACCTCCTTTCCATTGACTTGTCCACATAGAGCTTTATATGCACACCCAAAGCAAGCTTTAATAGGTGCTTTGGCTTATGCTGATAAGAGAAAGAAAATGTCTGTTAGCGTCAACACTTTTTAATTAAAGTGTGGTTTTCTTCTGCTATTCCCTATAGTTTGACTAACAGATATTATAATATCTTAGTATTAAGATTATAATAAAGAGTTTGTTTAAAAGACTTTTTTAAAAAAGATTTTATTTATTTTATTTGATAGAGCTCACAAGCAGGCAGAGAGGCAGGCAGAGCGGCGGGTGGGGGGGGAAGAAGGCTCCCTGCTGAGCAGAGAGCTCCACGTGGGACTTGATCCCAGGACCCTGAGATCATGACCTGAGCCGAAGGCAGAGGCTTAACCCACTGAGCCACCCAAGTGCCCTGAAAGACTGTTTTAACTCATTGTTTCTGCTACTCAAGGTAGATCCCACATTTTCTTTAAAACAGAGAAATAAGGTCATTAGTTTTAATACTTCTGTTCTACAAGACATATGTCCATTGGATCTTACTTTGTGTTTTTTGTTTTTCTATTCCTTCAAAGCATAAAATTAAAATAGCTAAAGTAATATGAGTGATAGGGTGTATGATTTTAGTTCATTTGTTACAGTTTTCTAAGTTAAATTATGTTTGAATTTTGCTATTGTCGTCTGTGTATTTATTCTTACATTCTTACAGAGAGGCAAGTTTTTTTTTTTTTCCTGTTGAAATCCTTGAATGTGTAACTTAAACCTTGAATTATGGCAGATAAAATTATCTGAATTGCTGTAATGCACTTATCACAAAGCTCCATTTCCCTATGCAGCAGGATGGAGAGGATACAAAATGTTATTTATTATTTAAGAGATGATGTATCAAGCAAGAAAAGGATATAAACCAATACATTTATTTTCAGGTGTTTAAATGAAAAATAAATACTAAGTGAAATGTTTGATGGTCTAAGAAGCAATTTATAATGAGTATATGATAATATCGTAGACTTTACTCCTACTTTACATCACTAAAGTCTGCATAGCTTGATCTTAAATTCTGTGGAAAGGTTTGTAACTCTTTAAGCTGTCCTTGTCTCATCTTGATCCTTCCTTAGGAAAGGGAATTAGGTTGTTTTAGTATCTTTATAAAATTGTCATACATTTCTGTATTTTTCCTTCAAAGCAACAGCAATGATAGTTTATAGAATGCTTTCATGTACACATAATCCTGAGGATTATTGTTCTGATTTAATGACTTGATAAGAACATGCATCTATATAGTAATAGAGTTGGAAACCCTGAAGAATTGCTTGGAATTTAGGATGCAAAGCCTGTATAATTTCATATTTTCATGGATAAAATAGATAAGCTTTCACAGAGTGATTATGCACATATGGGAATGTTTGGTATTTCTATCAGGCCCCTGTAGCTTCACTTCCTTTCATACCTGGCTCCAACATGTTCTTTAGTTCAACTTCAGTTCTTAGAAATACTGTTCACTTTTTTGATCCCATTTTCCTTTCATCATGTTTTCCTGGCAAAGTCCCAACCACACTTCAGTCTAATTGTCCATCTTATTTACATCCAAGTTGTCCAACACTGCTGGCCACAGATGTTAATATCTATCAATTCATAATGTTAATATTTATATGTTAATATCTATCAATTCATAATCTCTATCTATCTAATATCTAATATCTATCAATTCATAATGTTAATATTCATATGTTAATATCTATCAATTCATAATCTCTATTCTTTCTAAAGGCAAAGAACTGTGTCATGGAAATATCGTGGATGCCATTTCTCTATTACCTGACTGTTGATATACCTTCATAACTTATTGGTTCTCAGCATCTGCTGTTAGCATGACATGAACATAAGAATATATCTTTTTTTTTTTTTTTTTTTTTTTTTTTAAAGATTTTATTTATTTATTTGACAGAGACAGAGATCACAAGTAGGCAGAGAGGCAGGCAGAGAGAGAGGAGGAAGCAGGCTCCCCACTGAGCAGAGAGCCCGATGCGGGGCTCGATCCCAGGACCCTGGAATCATGACCTGAGCCGAAGGCAGAGGCTTTAACCCACTGAGCCACCCAGGCGCCCCCATAAGAATATATCTTATTTTAAACTTATGATATATCTTTAACCTAATCTTAGAGCTAATAATTTGAAAAAATACATGTTTTCCAAAAGATGTACAAGATATAAATAAAAAATAGCATTATGTAAAGCTTCTATCACCAAATAATATAGAACACCAGTCAACTTATCTCTAAATTGACAAATGGAATAGTTCCACTATGTCCCTGAACATTATTGCTTAGGGAAATATTCTAAAGTGCCAGATGTTTCATTACTTGGGTATATTTTTATAAAATGGAAATTCATTGATTGCCATCAGATGGAAATTAGAAAACCAAGTATTTAAAATCATCTCACCAATTTATTTTACCTGATATTTTTAAGCATAAACATATATATATATATAACACACACATACTCTCATCCATTTAAATATAGATGCATATTTATATATGTATGATTTTGCTAAACTCATGCAATGAATTTTACTAAAATTATTATATTTTTATAAACATGTTTTCAGGTTTTTTTGAAATATAATAAGTGTACATGCTAAATGTTGCACATGCTAGTATGTTTATAAAAAACGAAGATAATATAGTATTCATCTGAAATTCTTTTAAAAATAGTGTAAATGTCTTTATCTCAACTCTGAGGTATCAAAGGGCAGGTGACGAAGACTTTTGTGTAGATTTAAAGCATCACTGATAATTACCTTTACCATTGCTTTTTATTTTTTCATATGGATTTGAGTTACTATTTCTGCCCTTTCATTTCAGTTTGAAGAACTCCTCTAATATTTCTTACAGGACAAATGTGTTAGCAATGAACTCAGTTTTGTTTATCAGGGAATATCTTTTCTTTTATAACATTGTTTAGCTTTTGCTGCTTATGGGCGCAAAGCCTCCAGGTTAACCAGAAGTGGATACTTAGGATATTCTCAGATCTTCCCAAGCATGTGCACAGCCCTGGACATGCACATAGCCCTATGTATGTGCCTTCAGGATTGCTAGAAATACATTACAGTTTTTTCAGCCCTGTATATGGACATCTCACCCCTCAGTTTTTCCTTTTAAACTTAATGATTAGCCTATTGTTTGTCTAAACTATTATCTACCACCTCAGGCGTTCATGATATTAAGCAATTGCCTCTAATTTTTTTAACAAATCTCTCGAGTCTGTTTGCACTGAGTGAACTTTGAGTCAGTGCTTACAGACTGATTTCCTGTGTCCCCCAACCCCCTAATTCGTATGTTGAAATCTTATCCCCAATGTGATGGTATTTGGAAGTGGAGCTTTTGTGAGGTGATTAGACCATGAGGTGGGAGCCCTCATGAGTAGGATTAGTGCCCTTACAAAAGAGACTCCAGAGAGCTCCTTCCCTCCTTTTGTTGTGTGAAGACACAGTTAGTAGACTGCCATCCGTTAATCAGCAGTCAGGCTCTTAGCATTCACTGAATTGATGTCTGCCTTGATTTTGGACTTCCCATCCTCCACAACTCTTTGAAATAACTGTTGTTTAAGTCATTCAGTCTATGACATTTTTGTTATAAGAGCCTGAATACGGGCTAAGACAATTAAAATAAAGAAGAGCTTTGCAAGTGGAGTCTTCTAGGGAACTACCAAACTGGTTAAATAATGAAAATTCTCTTGAATTCTCTTCAGTGGGCCTTTGAAAGGGCTCCAGTCTTGTTCTTCCTCCAGTGCCAACCTGTTGATTTCCATGTGATTGTGAAGCTGTTGTTTTCAAGCTGTTGTTTTCACTGAGCTGGCATGGGGTGAATGGGACTAGGGCAAGTTAAAAATGTCATGAAACTCTCTGTTCTTCCTGAGATTTAACAAGTTTTTTGAATTAAGCACTATCCAGATTGCTGCAAACCATCAGTTAATGCCAGAGTTCTGAAATGTTGATTCTGACCATCAAACACACACACACACACACACATGCATGCATGCACGCACACAATTTTCTCATGTCTTTTATGGAAGGTTTTGGAGGTTTTTACTTTGCCATTTTTATTAATATCACCTATTCAGTTCCTTTTTGAATCTTATTTTGATCAGATTGAGATAGGTATACTAACAATATCAGAACTGTACTACTTAGAGGTGGGTAAAAGGGATTGTGCCCATCTTACATTCCTCAGTGCATGCACAGTCCCCACAACTTCTACACTGATGACATGCCCATGATAGCTTAATACCATATTGATGGTGGCTATTGGTATTAAGAACAAGCAGCAAACAAATAAACAATAATAAAAGATAATGACCACCCCAAACAAGTGAAAGGTTAAAATCAAGTATGGCTAGTCTGTTGAATTTTTGAAATGGGATTACATGGTTGGTGCTATAATGAATAAAGCACCCATGTCAGCATTTGGCATTCCTGAGTGGGAATCCCAGGTCTGCAGATGCTTTATTTGCCTGATTCTGGTTTTCCTCATCTGTAGTGATACCAAAGACCTTCCAGATTACTCTGAGTATTAGCTACAGCATAAATCTGTGTGTGTCACATAACGGGGATTCAATCCAAAGCAGCTATCATCAGTAAAATGGTACTAATCAGTAATAACTATTGTTATTTTGTCATTTATATGCTATTGTTCACAGGGCATATTGAGTATATTTTCCCAAACTGAGTTAAAAATTCAGAGAGTTTTGTCCTTCGAAATTTGTCTAAAGTTATGTAAATTACTGGGAGTTCATGTTGGGGGGGTGGTAACAAAATGGAAAAGTACTATTGCATGAATGTGCCGTTGAATGTAAACATGTGAGTGTGGGGTAGATAGGGAGGGTAGGTGTGACTTGTGTGTGGTATTGTGAATGAGTCCATGCATCCCAGAATATAGGAGATGAGTAGTGTGGCCCGGGGCTTTAAATTGGTGAAGCCAAGCCATAAAGAAAAAAAAAAGCAGATATAGGATAGGTGAATTGAGGACAAGGAATAGAGAAAGAGAAAGCTGAGAGTAGTGAGCTGTTCATATGTAGGAGAACACAGAGAAGAGTGGATAGACCAAAGAAATAAATAGAATTCAATGGGTCATTAAGAAAACAAGAAGCAAAGTAGGGAGACATCAAGATTCCTGGTGGAAAGGAGAAAGAATCATTGTATCTCTGGCTTCAGTGTTGAAGGTACTCTTATTTCTCTTCCCAATTTAAATTGAACTTTTCCTCTCCCTTTAGAGATGGTAGAGTAACCATAACAAAATGATTGTAAACATATGGTGTGTGTTAATGTGATCATTCGCCTCCTCATTATGGATTTAGTATGACCATTAACATCTAACTGCCTAATTTCCCAATAACCATTGAAAAATTAGAGCAGCATCATTGCCACCTACTACTCACCATAATAATTTTGTCATTTCTAAAAGCATTTAATCTATGTAAAATTGTGCACATCATTTGCCTTTTGTATTTTTTTGACCTTTGGCCTGTATTGACATTATTTATTTGTGAACTATGTGTCCATATAAAATAAAAATTATTTCCAATTTATATAGAAGTAAATTACAGTTATATTTACCAATTTGTAAGTTTTTTTCCTTTATAAGATAAATGTTTATTTCTCTTTGTATATCTAGGTCTGTATCAAAGTTTTAAAAATTATCATCTACATGAATATGGTATCTTTCCATGCTTTGTTAAAATTACTTCCGTAAATCTTCAAAAACAAATGCTTATTGTGTGCACAGGTATAGTTCGTTATTCAATGGGAAAGATTCCTATGAAGCTGAAGACTTGTGTGTGCTTCTGGCTATACAAGGAAATGTGATCTTTGGTGATTTTCACATTAGAAGTGTGCACGTTCATACTCTCATGCTTATACACAAGATCATCTATTTGTTCTCTTTCTTTCTCTCTGTTTCTCTCACTCTCTCTCTTACACACACACACACACACCCACACACGCTGATAAGTCCATAAACACTCACACCCATGCTCAACTGCCGAGAGCCGCGTAGAATATTCTTACACTCTCCTAAGTGCCTATGCAGGTATAGATATTTAAAATGCATTGTGAAAATTTTCTTTTTGATTTGGAACATGGAGAATTCTTCTTTTTACAATGTATTATTTTCACTAACACTGAGGGGTAACCCTTAGAGATTTAGCTGCCTTTCATCTTGGATGTGAATAAGCAGAACTATTTATGCATTTGATTTTGAAATATACTAAATGTTTCTACTAAATACCAACCCTTAATTTTCTCTTTAGGTGTTTGATTAGTCTCAAAAGCATTTGGGGCAGAAATGCACACAAAGAGTTAGAATTTTAATCTTTCTCTTAAAGACCTGGTCATTTGTAGGTTTCCAAAAAAGAGAGTTAATAGTCATCAATTAAATAAATCTCCAATTTGGACTATGGCTAACTACACAGTGATTCTACCTGATGCCTTTCTTTCCACTGGTCCTTCTTGCATAGTAGGTTTTTATTTCATGAGCTTTCACTCCACAGCCAGTCTAAACAACTACACTGTGTGTTGCAGTCACAGCCAGCCCAGGACTACTGATGGCAGCTGTGCAGGTTATCAGCTGGACAACTGGGTGGTGGCTGTGCCGGTGTAACCTTGTGTAACACCTCCATTTTCACTGTGAGTAAACTGGTCCACAAATATGTAGAAACAACATCAGCTCCACCGTGGTCTCTTCGTTAAGAAGGAAGAGCCTAAGCTAGGAAACTCTACCAGCAAACTGTAATGAGCAGTGCTGCAGTGGTTCTCAGTGCTCTGCACCCAGGCCACTGAAACTACGGCTGAAGGAAAGATACATGCAAACATGTTTCCTTCATGCAAACAACCTGTTCTGCAAATTTGTCATTTGGGAATTTCAGAACTTGAACTTGAAGGAACTCTCAATCGAATTCATCTGTCTGCCTTTTCCTGAATATCCCTTTAGAGATGAGAAAATGGAAGCCCCAAGAAGGAAAACAGCTTGCCTAAGGTCACAAAAATAGTTTGTGTCGAGGCCAATACTGTAATAAAAAATCTTCCAGGTTCTAGTCCAGAGTGTCTTCCTTCACCCCTTCAGGATTTCTGATCACCATTACTTGGGTGATTCACCTGCTGTTGCTTCTCTCCCACTAAGTCACGAGTCCCTGAATGTCCCTGTCGTGCACATTCGATAGAATCTGTAGTTTCCTTTCCTTCAAACTCTGGTCCTATGCTTAGTAGCGTGTGCCTGCCTGTGAGTTTTCAATACCCAGGTCTGAAGCAATATGTACCAGATTTCTGGTATTTTTTAATTACTAGCAATTCACTTCTGTGGGAATAGCCTTTGAAATTGTGTCTAGAGGTTCTTCTGTTGTCCTCTTTTATTTATTTATTTTTTGAGACATTCTATTTATTTATTTGACAGAGAGAGAGAGAATGTAAGAGGGGGAGTGGCAGGCAGAGGGAGAGGGAGAAGCAGGCTCCCTGCTGAGTAGAGAGCACGATGAGGGGCTTGATCCCAGGACCCTGGGATCACCACCTGAGCCGAAGGCAGATGGTTAACTGAGCTACCAAGGCATCCCATCTGTTATCCTATTTTAAATCATGAAAAGTAAACATGGAAGGGGCTTTTCTGGTTTCAAAGTATGTAAATGATAAAATTGACCCTAAATAAATGTGAGCTAAGAACCTGGTTCATATTGTATATTTAATTCATTCCAGACTTTTTAGAAGGGATTATATGTTCAATATTTTTGTAATTGGTATGAGCTTTATAAGTAGCTGTATTGGATTATGCTGGTTTGAGACTTTCAGGCAAAAGGATTATTTGAGCAGGTGATAACATCCACAGCAAGGATGTTGTCAAACTGTTAGCTGACCAGAGTTCAACCAATTTAGTCCTAGAGCAGTGAAGTAGCCTTGATTTGATCTGTTCTGCTTGCAGACTCTCTGTGTTTACAGGTACAGATGATATCTTGTGGTTTGGAAGATTTCTAACAAGATCTGTATAATGTGAAGTAGACAAATTAATACTCATTATTCAGAGTAGGAGTTTTGGTTTTAATCTAATTGTACAGATAGCTGTTCTATACCTGTTTTATTTTTCATTCTGGTTTTGCCCGGTAGGTTGTAGGATGTGGGAGGTAGGTAGAAAAATTCCCGAGATCAAACACAATTTCTAGAGAGCTGCTTCTTTGCTGTGAATTTACTGTTAATCCTTAGTCATAATCTCTTCAATTGAATATACAGCACCATTCTCCTAGCTGAAAATGCCAAAATATCATTTCAGAGTGATTAAAAACCTGGTGATAAAAAAACTTCCAGTAATGTTCTCATTTTACAACTATTTCCTTGGATGATTTCCTAAAGATGAAGAAGCAATAATAATGTGTGGGCATTTAATATTAAGTATTTAGGGACTTTAATAATTTGAGGTTAATATTTATAAAACTTTTATGGTTAACAGTAAGATTTAATGTAACTATCTCATTACATTAGTATTATTAGATTGACTGATATAATAGTAAAATATAAATTATGCATTTTTCTCATTGATCCTTGACAAGTTTTTATATGGAAACATGACTGATGGGATGGATATTTGTAGATTTTGGAATTGTTCCAATATGAGATTTAATAGAGGCTGTGGGACTTATTAGTAGTGAGAGCTTCAAAAAGTTAATTGTACTCTGAAGCTCTTCCTTACCTAGTAATGACAATGGTAATTTCTGTCTTGACTGATTTTTTAAAGTATTAATAATACATTGTATAAGTGCCTAGCATAATGGTTTGAGTGTAGTGATGATAATGGTGAATAGTAACAGTAACAATAAGGTAATCGCTATAAGAAATAGGCTAAATACAGTAAGAAACAGCTACTATTGACCTTTAAGAAATTATTCTATTTCCAAAATATCCAAGTATTTTATTGACCATCTCAGTAAACACCAAGGTGTTTAAGTAAGAGTTGCTTTGTATTCTAGGAATTAAGATGAGGCAAGAGATGAAATTCAATTCAAACAAAAGACCTAATGAGTGTTTCTTGAAACCTTTGTAAAAATTGCACAGTTAATAAGGTGGCTTAATTTCATTGCTAGAGGCGCCGATGCATATTTCATTCATTTTAAGTGTTTCCTTTTTCAGAGCCAGAATGAAAATATAATAATTGCATAGTCCATGATTAGCCAGCTGCTTAGCAATTCTCTGTCCTATGCAGTATTTTCTGCTGCATCTCTTTGCCAGCAACAGACAGCAAGTAGACATTTTTAGTTGAGCAGAGGCAATATATTTTTGTTTTGACATAATTGCTGCCCCTTTTATGGAATATTAGGGCTACTGGCAGTGTTTCACTACCTGTGTGTATACAAAAACTGAAGACGACAAAAAGTCACAGCCACAATACACAGAGTTAGCTCTTTTCATGAAGATGCAGCCAGTTTCACCAAATTGATTTTGTAACTCTCTCTCTCTTGCTTTAAGCCCCAAGCCTTTGTTTAGGGAGGATCAATGGACGCTTATCAGAAATCTCTGCCTCTGTGCCAAGTTCCTTACCTGCACAGTGAGTGACTGTAAATAGAGCATCAGTCATAGGGCTTCACATCCACCTTCTCCCACCCCACCCCCAGAGGAGCAACAGCAACTATCAGGCAGAGGAATATTCTAGAAGGAGATTGGGTCTGTATTTAACAGTATAGCCCAGAGCTGGCAGTCATCATGGCCAGTGAAGAGTGTCTTAGGCATCCAAGGAGCATGGTCACTCTTTTTCATGACTGTCTGGCGAGATAATTGCCCTGGACGACATGCATGTCACTGAAAGAAGGCCAAACCTTTCTCTTTCTTTCTTTCTTTCTTTTTTTTGAAAGATTTTATTTATTTATTGGAGAGAAAGAGAGACAGAGATAGTGAGAGAGGGCAGGAGCAGGGAGGAGAGGGAGAAGCAGGCTACCCACTGAGCAGGGAGCCTGATATAAGACTTGATCCTAGGACTCTGGGATGGTGATGTGAGCCAAAGGCAGTCGCTTAACCAACTGAGCCACCCAGGTGCCCAAGAAGGCAAAACTTTTAAAAAACTAGGTGACTGGGGAAGAAGAATTGCATGAATTTGGTTTCCTACTTTTTCATTCTTGACAGGTTAGTCTTTCTTGATTATCGAGAGATTAGCTAAACTACTCCATGATATTGCTGCCTCAGCATCCATTTTGTGTGGCCAGGTGGCTTGTAGTGCCCTTGAACTAACTAGTGCCTCGCCCCAGCACATGCCCTAGATAACAGCCTGTACAGTCACAAATAAATATGAATTCCTGATATGACTCTGCAGCACTCTTCTCCCACACCTCCCAGGGCCGCCTTCTTGTGAACCCCTAAGTAAGACCCCTGAGAACCTGACCAAAACCCTGCTCTTTTTCATTTGAATTGACCAATCTGGTCTAAGCCCAGGAACTCCCAAACACTCCATTTATGGACCCTAATGAAGGCATGTGCCTTGGGTCCTACAGCGCTCTGTGCCTGCTCCTATGTTGACCTCTCCCTCCGGCTCCTGGAGGCATGCAGTGTATTTTCTCCAGGACCTGTGAGTCATAAACTTCTCTATTTCAGTTCCTTGAGAGTCTTTTGTTAAGCCCTGCAGTTTACCATCTGATATCCCCCGGCTCTCCTTAACAAATGTTTATAGTCACAACACTGATGAACCCTAAAGGTCTGTTACAATTCTTCCAGTGACCCCTAACTAAGACCTAGTGCAGTGAGAGCCTAGCCAAAGAGGTGTTTAAGATTTCCTTTCCTGCACCAGTAGACCACAGAGCTCACACTGATTGCCAGATAGCAGAACCCTAAATGCTCAGGGCTACATCATCTGGCAGCAGCTTCTAATATTTTTTTCAAGTTGCCCTACTCCCCCCACTTCCATTGCTTTCTTTCTTATGAGCTGGTACATGTGTAGGTGTGCCCTTTCCCCCCCCTCCTGTCCCTCGGCCCCAAAGCATTTGTCTGCAAAATTACCACCGCAGCCTCCTGGGAGTTTTCTGCCTTCTGAGCCTTGAGCTCTGTCTTCAGTCCAAGGGTTGATGGTGTTGGCATTTCCCAGGACGTCTCCATGCTCAATCACCCTCTGGTTAGGAGCACATTTGCTTCTGATGCCTGCATCACCTTTGCTCCAGACTCCTAAACTGTGCTGTAGAAATTAAATAGGTAAGCCTTCATCTGGCTCACTCTGATCAAACCATCTTCAGTGTTTGTTTGTAGACTAGGTTTGAGTTGTTGCAAACCTTCGATTTAGGGGGAACACAACAATGTTTACTGTCTCTTCTCTGGGGGTGTGTTTCCTTCTCCTATGTATAAGGTGGAGCTATATCCTACACAAAGGTGGCTTCTAAAATTTTCTCCTAAGGTGGAACTGGAACACAGTAAAACATTCCCCCTTGAAAGTTCCCACAAAATCACTCATGATGTACAATATATTGACAGGAGTAACTTCAGTAACCAACAAAGTCAGACAGCTTTTCCTGAAACATCAGTCCAATCATCGTTTCTTCAGTTGAGTGTCAGGTGACATTCTGGCTTGTGTTTTGGCATCATGCTATGTGAAAAATATGTACATTTAACCCTAGAATCATGTTTAGTGAGCTCAGATGTTCACAGCATTGGAGGCAGATGGGTTGACTGAAGAAATAGCAGACTCTGTGGCTGGGGTCACACTCACACTGTGGCATATGCTCACTGAGAGGAACAGAATGGATTGCCAACACTTGCTCTAAGCAGCTCACTTGAATCGGCGTAAGTCAGACGTACAAATGACAACATCCTATTCTTTTGCACAGCTCAAGCCTTACCCTCAGCATTTCCCATGGCTCTCCATAGCATTTGGAGCCAACAGGGATAATAATGACCACTATTATTGAGTACTGACTAAGTGTGAAAAGTGTAATGCTGTGTCTTGTATTATAGTCTCATTGGACTGCACAACAACAATGAATTCTGCACTTTTAGTCCCATTTTCCATACATATTGTATATATGGATTTTTATTTTTTATTTTTTTAAAGATTTTATTTATTTATTTGACAGAGAGATCACAAGTAGGCAGAGAGGCAGGCAGAGAGAGGGGGGAAGCAGGCTCCCTGCTGAGCAGAGATCCCGATGCGGGGCTCGGATCCCAGGACCCTGAGACCATGACCTGAGCTGAAGGCAGAGGCTTAACCCACTGAGCCACCCGGGCACCCCTATATATGGATTTTTAAAGAATGTTTTAGTCAGAACAAAACACTAAGTAAGCAACAACACTTGTTTTTACCCCTCTTGTGTGTATGTGTGTGTTTGTCAATGTTTTCCTTACATTCCAACTGGCTTATGGAATGTGATGTTTTAGAGAGATGAAAGTTGAGAAGGTAATAGAAATGGTTTTTAATATATTGAAATGGTTTTTATTATATTTAGTGGAATGACTGAAGATTGGAGTTAACACATCTTTCCAAGTCATTTAGCTGGTTCAACTTAGTATTTAGTATTTAGTAAGAAGCACTGCTTCTTACTCTTTGTAAGAAAAACATTCTTTGTCTCTGACTTGTTTCTTTGTCTATTTTCTAGTTTTCCAACTTTCTCAGAAGCTGGGACTTTGGTGGTATTGCAAACCACAGGTGGTGTTCTATTACATGATTTCTTCATGTAGCTTCTTGGTTTCTAAGCTACATTTTAAAACTAGATGATCTGTACTTGTAGTTTTGGGACCTTCTCATAGAGAATATCTTGAAAGTTTACCCATTTTCTGGTAAAATACATTTTCTTTGTGCACAAAGGGTTTATTGTTTTATTGGGATTAATGTGAGTCACTCTAGATACACTTTTAAGGTGTTTCCATCAACAGAGACCTAAATATTATGCTGTCTGGATGGGCTGAGTAATGCTATGTCACCTACTTCTCAGATGATTAATAGGGACTTTATCCCATTTCCATTTACTCTGATATATCACTTATTCTGCTTTTTAATTTTACAAAACTCTGCACAATTCTGTTTTAATACTTCTTGTGTTTAATATGTATATGGTTGTTGTCTTGGTTTGTTCATTAAGAATAATTTTTAAGATTTAGGGCATATATTTGTAAATCCTCCAGTGTTAATTGTGTAAAGTAAAAAACGATCACACAGACCTATGTGCCTATAACTTTGTATCTTATTTATTGACATTTGTTGTAACTTGACATGAAAAGAAGTTGTGTGGCAGGAATTGCATGGAGGCTCCAACTTATCAGTTTTGCTGATAGACTACTTTGCAGGTAGACATGCTGCTCTCAGCAAACTGAATACTGCACCCCAACTCTCCATTGGAATAATCTGTTCCCACAGAATTCACTTTCATGATGGCCTCTTAAAACATACTTTTCACATTTTCCTGAATATTAAATTTTTTGTTTTTATTTATTTTTATTTTTAAAGATTTTATTTATTTATTTGTCAGAGAGAGCACAAACAGAGGGAGAAGCAGGCAGAGGGAGAACCAGGCTCACCGCTGAGCAGGGAGCCTGACATGGGACTTGATTCTAGAACCCTGGGATCATGACCTGAGCTGAAGACAGATGCTTAACCGACTGAGCCACCCAGGCATCCCTTTCCTGAATATTTTAATTACTATTAGGCTCAGGCTCAAAAGTGGACAACTTTTAATTGTATTGCTTTCAAATAATAGGCAGTTTTGTAAATATGGATAGTAAACAACCTCTAAGCCAAGAGCAAAATTTCACAATAAAACATTGAGTGTTATGTGTTTTTAGTGATTAATTTTCACTATGATTCTTTAAGTACTTAAAAATTTATATTCAGCTTTTAAAAAACAATCGTCATGGTGCCATTTAGCACAATGCAACAACAATATATTAAATATCATAAATTAGAATGTGCCAGGAAGACATTATTATAATAAAACAGTATCACAAGCAGCTTTGCAGACTTGAGATGTATATTACAGTGAACTTCATCAAAGTTAGCAATAGGATATAGGAAATGAAAATTGATCTAGATTCCAAAGTACTTATACATATACACACATACACATATGTATTAGACAAATATATATATATATACATATATACACATATCCATGTGTACACATATACACACATACATGCACAAACATATGGTATACATTTATAGCAGGGGTATATGTAGACATTTTTAGAACAATATGATCATATAATAGTAAACAGTTGCTCAAAAGACTGCTATATACGCATAATGAAGGGTCAGATAACTTGCTCAAAAAGTCTAAACCAGAGTCAGAGAGGACATCCCGATTTTGAAGGACAGTGTTACTATTCAATCTTGAACTGAAGCTTCTCACTATCTTGTCGATTATGCACTTATGCTGATCACCTTTCTGGGATTATAGTGATTAAATATAGAATATATTTACCTCTATAGCTTAGAAAGTCTGTGTGTGCATGCACGCGCACATACACACACATGTGTGGGATCTTGGTATTTTAATTTAATAACACAAACATGCAAAGAAAGAGTGAGTAATAACTTTTTGGGTATTTTCGCCTGATGTTTAATTCCTTGTTGTGCTGCTGCTCATTATAAGGATTGGTTCTTTATGTCAGGCAGTGGTGGAAAGCTGACACTTTGTATCAGAAGACAGTTGCACTTTCTCTTAATTTTTTTCCTGATTCTGCTGCTTTGTTAGATTTCTTTGCCCTCTGAAACTGGCATCCGCTCTGCAAAAGACATGATGCTCTTTTTTGTGGACAGAAGTTCTGCTTTCAAGGAACTGGTAAGGGAGGTTAAAAAAAATGCAAAACTACCAATAATGGTAAGTTAAATGTAATAAGTGCAACAATATGCAGGAATACCAAAGAATTCTCCATGGGGGTGTTTGTGACTAATCTTAAAGATTGGGTAAGATTTCATCCAAAGAGATGCACAGTGGATATGTGAGGAGTGGGGATCACTAACTGGTGGAGACAGAAATGCCAAGGAAATGTGCCGAGTAGTTATGAAAGAGTAGATCAGAAAACTAAGGCAGGTCCACATTGTTTTCCTGGAACAAGCTTTTCTCAACTGAGGTTCCATGAGAGAATAAAGCCTTACATAAAATAAGTTGAGCAGTTATTTTCTCAACTCTCTGAAAATTACTACATAGCTACCACCAATCTAGAAGCATAGGAGAGAAGTTGATTCATTACATATAATGGGTGCCTGGGGGGTTTGGGTTTAATTCTCTCTGGGAACCTAAACTGAGAAGGGCCAGTCTAGATTCTAGATAATGGGGTGCCATGGAAAGCATGTGATTTGAACTGTGACGTGATAGAACTATGTTTTGAGAAAATTTAACTGTCAGCAGAGTTCAGGACGATTTGAGGAATGTGAAACTAAAGATTACTGGAGTTTTGTAACATGAAAAATTATGAAGGAAATGAAATTGGTAATTGAAAGAAGGTGACGAAAACACAAGATTTATTAATTCACTCATTTGTTTCAAATATACACTAGGTACCTATTAGAAATCAGGTATTGTGGCTACTATAATGGGCAAAAAAATAGACGTAGCTATTACTGCCTGTTGGTGAGTCAGACATTGAGTAAATAAGCACAAATCCATGTAAGTTCATAACAGAGATAAGTGCTTTGAAGGGAAGTTTCTTAGTACATGTAACAGTGACATAAAGTCTGCTACAGGAAGGTTTATGTATTTGGAGAAACAGATATGGGTATGACAGAACGAGGCTTTTTTGCATATGGTGAGTTTGGAATTTGTTTTATTGTTAGTGAGAAACTAGTGGATATTCTAAATCAAAGCTCAAATTATGATAGCAATCCCCTATTTCCTTTTCCTGATAACAGGATCTTTATTTTAGTGATGGTAGGGTTGTATGAGATTCACTATAAATCATAACCTTGAGACCAATGATCATTCAAAGCCACTGTTTTATTCTTCCATTCTGATCCTTACTAAAGAATACTTTTGCAAAAAGTGTAATGATTCTTGCATAAGGTTATAAACACAAACGAGATTTTCCCTCCTTGTAGGTTATAGCTGCATAATCGCTGCATTTTATCTACTGTGTGTTCTATTGTTGAAAAACAGGCTCTACTGAGGCATATCTGAGTGAATTTTTCTGAGTCAACAGAGAAACTGTTGGAACTCAGATAAAAAATAAATGATCAGAAGCTAAAATGAAGAAACATAATTTTTAAAAATTTAAGTGGTTATTATAAATCTGCTATTGAAGATATTGTCAGGAGTGTTACTTGTTCTCCAATACCTTTAGGTCCTATATGAATCTTTCCAGTAAAATTTAGGACCAAGATAAAAGTCTCAGTAAGGAGCTTTTGGTTTCTCAGTTTTGAAATTAAGACTTATTCTGATTTCACAGAAGTTAAGGAGCAATTTTAATGGTAAAGCGTAATTAGTAGACTTGTTTCCTTGAATTAGAAGTCCTAATTTTTTTCTAGTTTATTGATTATACTATATCCATGTCCCATTCAGTTTGCTACTTCACATAGAGAACTTCTGTGTATTTTATTTTATTGTATTTTAATTAATTAATTAATTAATTAATTAATGAGAGGGAGAGAGGAAGAAGAGGGGAGAGGAAGAGAGAGAATCTAAGTAGGTCCAGAGTGGAGGCTGACATGGGGTTTGATCTCACAATGCTGAGATTATGACCTGAGCTGAAATCAAGAGCCAGATGCTTAACAGACTGAGCTACCCAGGTGTCCCCACATAGAAAATTTCTAAGTTAACAAGTCATTATGATTAATCTGATTTTCCATTTCTCAGCATCTAGTTACTTGAGTCTCATGATACTCAATTCTGACACTGTGTGAGTTAAGACGACGATAGCCTTGACTTGTCTTTACTGAGAGGACATAGCGTGAACAAGCTTTATGATAATGAAACTCGTTATGAAGAACAATGAGCATTCCATTCTCATTCTTGCTGTTTGTATTTTCTATTAAAACACAGGTGTCTTCTGGGATGAATCAACAAAGCAGACTTGGAATTTTTGAAAATGTGAAAGACAAGCTAAAAAAAATGTGTAGGTAAATTTATTTCTTGAGATGGGAAATAAACCATAATTTTAGCTTTTATGGTTGTGTTATGAAATGAATGTCCATAAATGTCTAGACTAACACAGAGGGATTTGGACAAACAAATGGGTGAGCTGCTTTTAGGAAATCCTATTGAAAGTGATAAAAGTGCTGAAGAAAGTATAAACAAAAGTCTATAAAAGATTAAGTTTCAAATGGGACTATGAGATCTAATGAGATCCAAACACATGAAAACTGTTACCCAATATATGGTAACTAGTAGCCAACTATATTTAATTATTGTTCACATTTTCTCTGAGACTATAATTTTTGATTTAGGAACATTGTCTTATACCAGTCTTGCCTTTATGTTACACCTTCTGTCTCAGCTGCCTCCCTGACTAGATGCTGGGAGAGAGTAAGACATAGAATTAGAATCTCAGGAAGAGAAAGACACTAGTACGTCATCTGGTTCTGTACCTTCTGTTAAAGAAAACCCTTGAGTTCTAGAATCACTCATTACATTCTTAGGTGAATCCAAGTTTTCTTTTTACTGAGTTAGAATCAGATTGGTAACTGTCCGCAAGATTCCTAATTCTACTCTCCACAGCCATCATAGGACATGTCTAATCTTTTTTCTGCCCAACATTTCTTTAAATATTTAGTAAAAATACCATAAAACTGAAGTAAAATATAATCAGTTTTTACCTAGATGAGATGACATTATTAGGTATCGCCCCATACCTGTACGGTCACTACCCTAATAATAATAAAAATAACCACCATGTATTGAGTCAGTGAGCAACCACAAAATCCTGGACTAGGGATTTTACTTACATTTTTTCCCCCTAATGCGTACATGTAACCAACAATGTGAAGCATTTGTGTAGCCAACAAGGCAATTACTGTTATTCTCTAAGTCTGGCAGTTGACAGAGGTGCTGTCACTTAGTTTAGGTCAGACCTGAATCTGGGTCTGACCATAAATTTGATTCCTTTACTATTCTACTCTCCTTTATATAAACTGCAAGCACATGCCTTATTATTAATTGTATTATTCTGGATAAATTGCATTATTTAAATTCTGTGTCCTTTTAAAACAGTTGGTCTTTGGATTGTGGAAATAACCAATATGATCCTCCCTGGGATAGTGTAATTTTGGGGATACTGTTTTAAATCAAGATCAAGAGGCAGATCACTAGAAGAGGCAGTTTGGGTAAGTCTCATCTAGCATGGGACAGAGTGGGAAGTTGCCTTGTCAGCAGTCAAGAAAGGATACATCAAGGCATCTTCATACTTCCCAAATCTTTAGTTGAGTCCAAGGAACATTTAATTGTAAGTTTCTTGTGACTGTTTATTTCTGTGGTTAAGAACTATAAATTAATAAATGAATGATAGAGATTTAGCACATAATTTATGTATAATATGCATGGTATATATAATATATTTACATGCTATAGTGATATATATGACTTACACAAGATAAATATTTATGTTTAGGTTTATATATATAATGCCTTTTTTTTAACCACAGAGAAGAAAGTATAAATTCATAGTTAGAAATGCGTACAGAAGAAAGTAGAAGTGTTTAAAAATAAATTTAATATCACCTTTTCAGTATTCCCTTACCCCACCCGCCCGCCCTGGCCTTTTGATAATTTGGAGAATATACAAGCATTCTTTTCTTTGTGCTCACATACATTCTTTCCTTTTTCTATCTTTCATTCTTTTTCTTTTTTAAAGACTTTTTAAAAAAGATTTTATTTATTCGTGAGAGACGGAGGCAGAGAATTGACTTCCAAAGTATATGATAACTTGTTTAAATAATAGGTGCCTTTTAAATTTATAGAGATTGTTTGATTATTTTACAAAAAGTTTTGCAATTCATCCTTGTAAAACAATGGTGGACATGCCTTTTCTCCTCAAATTCATAGGATACCATGAAGTTTTTAAATTTTGGGTAATCTAGTGAGTGAAAAAGTGTATGTTATTCATGATGCATAATTCTTTTTTAAAGATTTCATTTATTTATTTGACAGAGAGAGACAGCGAGAGAGGGAACACAAGCGGGGGCAGAGGGAGAGGGAGAAGCAGGCTCCCTGCCAATCAGGGAGCCCGATGTGGGGCTTGATCCCAGGAGTCTGGAATCATGACCTGAGCCAAAGGTAGACGCTTAACGATTGAGCCACCCAGGTGCCCCCATGATGCATAATTTGGATGTCTAGTGATGCTGAAAATCTTTTTGTGTTTAATGACCATTATATGTCCTTTGTGGCTTGTCTGTTGATATCCTTCGCTCAATTTTCTATTGCTTTTTTTAGTTTACTCTTACTAATTAGAAGAACTTCGTATATATTAAAAATATTATTTTTGGGGGGCACCTAGATGGTTCAGTCAGTTAAGTGTCTGACTCTAGATTTTGGCTCAGGTCCTGATGTCACAGTTGTGGGATTAAGCTCCTTGTGGGACACCCAGTTCAGCGGGAAGTCTGCTTGAGATTCTTTCTCTCTACCTCTCTCTGCCCCTCCTCCTCTCTAAAATAAGTGAATAAAATCTTTAAAAAAATATTATCTTTTTGTTGGTCATATTCATTCTAAATACTTTTCCCAGTCTATTGATTATCTTTTACATTTTTCATAGAAGTTTTGGCAAATGATTATTTTATGTCATAAAACAGGGCTAGCTTAAGAAGATCCCCTCAGTATGTGTGATGGTTAATTCTATGTGTCATCTTGACAACGCTAAAGGATGTCCAGACACTGGTACAATAATATTTCTGCATGTGTTTTTGAGGATTTCTCCAGAAGACATTTCTGGTAGGAGGAGTAAAGAAGATTATAGGTGGCCATCATCCAATCTGTTGAGGGCCTGAATAGAACAAAAAGGCAGAGGAAGGGCAACTGCTTTCTGTGCTTGAATTGAGACATCCATCTTCTCCTGCCCTTGGACTCTCTTGGGCATTCAGACTCAGACCAGGACTTACAACATCAACCTGATTCTTTGGCCTTTGGACTCAGACTGAATTATACCACCCCCTTTCCTGGTTTTCCAGCTTGCAGATGGCAGATTGTGGGCCTTCTTGGCCTCTATAACTGCCTGAACAGATTCCTATAATAAATCTCTTATATATATCACTATATATCCTACTGGTTCTAGTTTTCTGGAGAATGCTGACTAATACAGCCTGTTACAAAATTTTTCTTCAGGACAATTGTCATACTTTTTACTGTGAAATTTATTTTTATACTTTGATATCAGGGCCAAGTTTTCTTTAATATCATTAGCAAAAAGGTTAGCTTTATATGACAAATTGAAATTCTTTCCATATTTTCCTTGATCTTGAAAGAAATGGTAAAATATTTAAAATTCAGTAGAATCAGCTATAAAACCATCTGGAGTGAGGTCATCTTAAAGGTAGATGTTTAAGTAATGGTCCATTCTGTGATTATGTGTCTGTCAAGATTATTTGTCTCTTGGATCAAATTTCATAGTTTTCCTCAAGATTTCATTTGGTGTCTCACAGTTGCTCTTGTATCTTAAATTCCTTCTGATACTTTGTTTCCCATAAACCTAACTTTACGTATCTTCAATTTCTCTCTTTTTTAAAGTCATATGACCAAAGATTATCTGTGCATTCCTAAACCTAATCATGGTTGTATATCCCTTTAATTCTATACCTTGACATGTACATTGTCTTCTACTGTGGCAAATTAGCAGGTGATGGAATGCCCGGCAGTTCTCTTGTGGCTCTGAGTAAGTGAAGTTGTAGACGTTAGCCATTCTTTATGGTTTGGGGAGGATCCCACTCTGCTTTCTTTTTCTAAGGGGTTGGCTACCATATCCCAGATGAAAGCCCTGGCCCCGAGTGCTGCTTCCGCCAGAGCTCACAAAGGTTTACACAGGTGAGTAGCTGTTGTAATGATCACCAGAAGTAAATGGACATGTGCTGCCTATCATCCAGAGAGCCAGTCACTTGAGACCACTCATGAACAGTTCTCCTCAGACTGAAGAGAGACAGACCTTGTCTTTTACTTCAGATCCCTTGGAGAAGGAAGCCATGCCTTGATTTCCTTCCTTAGAAATCCAAGCAGGACTTGTGTCCTTGGACCCTCGTGATCCACCAACAACATGCTTATCTGGGTCTATCACCTTCTCCAGAGAGGATATTGACAATGAAGGTAGAGTAGTGATATGTGACCAGCATGCCATTGTCCTAGAATCCTGGAGAAATGACTTCAGTGTTTAGACCTATCTTTGTAAGATAAAAGTCTTTTATGGTGGTCTTTTTTTTTTTTTTTAATTCATCTTCCTTTAACACACTTTGGAATTAAATGCAACCAGATTTTAAGTGTTTGCCTCTTACGAGCATGGTATAATAAGAACTGAGAAAAAGCGGATATTGTTCTGCAAGGAATTTTAGAATTTCAAGGCTGACCCACTTGAATTTCAGTTTCTTAATAAGCTCAATTGTGTTTTGCTTTCCTGCTGCACGTCTAATCATAATCATATGAGTATTTTTCTGCTCTTCTCCATGCAGATTGCCCCATACGTAACATCTTTCCATCTGAGGCTCCCCATGTGTTCTATCACCCTCTTGCAGAAGTGCCTCTCAACTTTTCCTAAGCGTTGCTGGTATGGTCTCGGCTGTCATTTCCTCAGCACCATCTGTAGACTGATATTTTGTGGGAATTTGTATGGATTCCAAGTAAGAATTGAGCTCAACAGGCCAGCATATTTAGTTTTTAAGAGAAAAGGAAGTAATCGATCAATTCCTATTCTAGTCCATTCTCTTTACCACCACCCCCCCAGCTTCTCCCCATTCTACCCTCACACGAAGATATTTTTACAGCTTTGAAATGGAATCAGATTTCCAGGCTGCACAATTAAATTTCAGTCAAAAATTCCACTTACCAGAATGCTCACAATACTAATAGTGTTGTTAGAAATAAGACACTTGATTAAAAGGCGGCACACTTGTCTATATCTTTAATGTGCATTCCTAATGAGTCCTAGCAGGAGGCTGATTCACATGAAAATGCACAATTAGCTCATCCAAGTTTAATATACCATTATCTGCACCCAGGCCCTCTCTTCATTACCATTTGAATGCACTGTTTTCTTTGGAGTTTTGTGCAGGAAACAAATCCCTGTATATGGCACACAGCTCTAGACTCTGATTTGTCTGCATTTGCCCTTTAGACAAAAGGCCAAAACAACGTGCTCTGTGGTGCATTAATTTTCAATCTCTGGCTATTTTTGAAATTGAAATGCAGCACATTTCCTTCTCCAAGGGACTTTAGGCAGTATACAGCATAGAGGTGGATACAGCCAAGGGATTTGTTTGTTATTCTGAGTAGTGGCACACCATCTTTCCCACATGGATTCCAGATAAAAGGGGTTACTTTAAAGAGCTGTTGAAATCCAATGAAATAAAATACTACTTGAAATCTGATTTCACTATATTGAGTCTACATTACTGTCTGGACTTTGAAGTCTGAGACAGCCAGTTGCCTAAAATAAAAACTGAGAAAACAGAAGTTTTATTTAATTCCTATCAAGATTATCATTTGGCCTTTCATGAATTTTTGGTTTTTCTGGCATGCCATACTCCCACAGTTCTACAAACTTCCTGGTATTCAGAATTCTGTTTAATCTGGAGCATTAAAAATACTGTAATATTATTTAAAATGTAAACATTTTAAATAATTTCTTTCCTCTTTTTTCTCATTTTCAAGCATAATGTAAACTTAGCCTTTCAAAGAGACTTAAATAATTGTAAAAAGACAAAATGTCTTTCTTATGACATAGCTGATAGTTTCTACTCTTGAATAATGAATCACAATAGAACATTTTACTAAGGATGAAGTCATTTTAGAAAATACAAATGGTTGTTAATTTGCAGATTTACACAGTGAAACAAAAAAATAAGGCATACTTGAGGTGCACAGATAGGTAAAACGATTATTTGCTCATAAGGTAATGTTAAGAATAAATTACCAAGGTTAAGGAGAGCCGGGGTCACTGGAGGGCACATGGCATATTAGAAAGTAGATGATATTAGAGGTCGTTTCAACCTGTAGGATTTGTTTATAGTCTTTTTTTAAAATAGCATTTACAATTATTTCTGTTTGTCAAAATTTATTCTTAATTTTTTAGTCTCAGAATTCTTCCTTCCTATTCTTACCAACATCTATAAAAAATAATAATAACATCCTTTGTATATCACTGTTGTAAGGGTTAGAGATAAAATCGCATAGACTCCGGACACCTGGTGTCTCTGTTGGTTGGGCGTCTGTCTTCAGCTCAGGTTGTGATGCCTGGGTCCTGGGATAGAGTCCTGCATCAGGCTTCTTGCTCGGCAGGAAGCCTGCTTCTCCCTATGCCTGCTGTTTCTCCTGCTTGTCCACACTCTCGCTTTCTCCTGCCAAATAAATAAAATCTTTAAAAAAAATTACATAGAATCTTGTTATAAATTCATAAAGTTTATAGGATTTAAGATCTATAAAAAATTAACACTATTTCTTTACGCTAGCAATGAATAGTTTGAACTGGAAATTAAGAAAAGTTCTCATCTGCAGTAGTATCAAAAAGAGTAAATTCTCAGGAATAAATTTTAAAAATGAAGGACAAGAAGTCTTGTACACTAAAAACTACAAAACATTGGTGAAAGAAACTAAGGACCTAAATAAATAGAAAGATATTCCAAATTCATCACTCAGAGATTTAATATTATTAATATTATAATACTATCCAAATTGATCTACAGATTCAACACAGCACCTTTCAGAATCCTAGCTGTGTTTTTTTGCAGAAACTGACAAGCAGATCCCAGACTTCATATGGAAATGCAAGGGATCTTGATAGCCTAAACAGTCTTTAAAAAAAAAAAAAGACCAAATTTAGTGGACTTACATTTCCTGATTTACAACAAAGTTATGATAATTGACATTGTGGTACTGGCATAAAGACAGACATTTAGAACACTGGAACAGAATCAAGAATGAAGAAAGAGGGACGCCTGGGTGGCTCAGTTGGTTAAGCAGCTGCCTTCCGCTCAGGTCATGATCCCAGCGTCCTGGGATCGAGTCCCACATCGGGCTCCTTGCTTGGCAGGGAGCCTGCTTCTCCCTCTGCCTCTGCCTGTGCTTGCTCACTCTCTCTCCCTCTCTCTCTCTGACAAATAAATAAATAAAATCTTTAAAAAAAAAAGAATGAAGAAAGATATCCATACATCTATACATCTAGTGGAGGACAGACAGTTGCCATAGTGAGCACTTAAAAGAGGCAACTAGTACCTTGTGGGAAGATGGTGGAGTGAGGACCCTAAGCTCACCTTGTCCTCTGGACACAACTAGATAACACTCATGTCAGTGTAAATATCCAGAAAATGACCTAAAGACTGGCAGAACAAATCCACAACTAAAGGTAAAAAAAAAAAAAAAAAAAAATAGGCCACACTGAAAAAGATAGGAAGGTCAGAGACCTAGTGGGGACCTCAACAGACCCTCACACCATCGTAGGAGGGAGAGACCCCCAGGCCCAGAGAAGGGTGAGAAACAGACTATCACACTGGGGAGCCTAACATTTGGCTTTGAAAGCAAGAGGGGCTGACTCATCAAAAGACAGAGAGAATGAACTCAAATAGACAAATCACAAATGAGAGAGGAGAAATAACAACCAACACCACAGGTACAAACAACTATAAGAGAATATTATGAAAAATTACCTGCTAACAAACTGGACAACCTAGAGGAAATGGATAAATTTCTATAAACAATAATCTACCAAACCTGAAGCAGGACGTTTTATTTTATTTTTTAAAAAGATTTTATTTATTTATTTGAGAGAGACAGAGAGAGAGAATGCCCACAAGCAGGGGGGAGGGCAGAGGGAGAGGCAGGCTTCCCACTGAGCAGGGAGCCTGATGCGGGGCTCGATCCTAGGATCCTGAGATCGTGACCTGAGCCAAAGGCAGAGGTTTAACCCACTGAGCCACCCAGGCACCCCTAAAGTGGGAAGTTTTAAAAAGAAAATTTTTTTTTTTTTTTTAAAGATTTTATTTATTTATTTGACAGACAGAGATCATAGGAGGCAGAGAAGCAGGCAGAGAGAGAGGAGGAAGCAGACTCCCTGCTGAGCAGAGAGCCCGATGCGGGGCTCGATCCCAGGACCCTGGGATCATGACCTGAGCCGAAGGCAGAGGCTTTAACCCACTGAGCCACCCAGGCGCCCCTTAAAAAGAAAATTTGAACAGACTGATTACCAGCAATGAAATTGAATCAGTAATCAAAAAACTCCCAACAAATAAAAGTCCAAGATCATATGGCTTCACAGGTGAATTGTACCAAACATTTATTTTTATTTTTTATGTTCAATTAGCCAACATATAGTACATCATTAATTTTAATGTAGTGTTCGGTGATTCATTAGTTGCATATAACACCCAGTGCTCATCTACCAAACATTTAAAGAAGAGTTAATATCTATTCTTCTTAAACTTTTCCCAAAAATAGAAAAGGAAGGAAACTTTCAAATTCGTTCTTTAAAGTGTTACCCTGATATGAAACCAGATAAAGACACCATGAAAAAAGAGAACTACAGGCCAATATTTTTGATGAATATAGTCACAAAAATCCTCAACAAAATATTACAAATTGAATCCAACAAGACATTAAAAAAATCACTTACCTTCATCGAGTGAGATTTATTCCTGGGATTCAAGTGTGGTTCAGAATTTACAAGTCAATCAACGTGGTATATATCATTAACCTGCAGAAGGAACTCAATGAAGAGGGTTTACTTATTGTGCTCCTCTGCTCTTTGTTCTCTCAGAACATTATCAGATCCACTTGCCAAATGGGAGAACTGGCATGCAAGATCAAGGAATTAGAGCTCCAGCTGAGTTATTCTACAGATGAATCCAAGAATGCTCAAGTTCCAAGTGTATATGGGTATGGATACTGACAGAATCAGTTAATTCCTCATGATTTTCGATGACTTGAGGAACATTCAATCTGGGAAAAACAAACAGAAGCTGTATGTGTGTGTTGGAGATTCAGCTACTCAATTTGTGTCCTGAACTCCCCTTAGTGGTGATCTCTGATCACCATTACTAGCAGGTGAATGTGGGACAAAGCAAGGAATGGGATCTGGGAGTTTGCTGAGAATCTGTTTACCAACAGAGAGATCCAGTTGTCTGCAGAGCTTCAGTTCTGCACCTTAAGTTTGAGACAAGAAAGCTACTTCTGTGCCAGTACTAAGCCATGGAATTCCCTCTGGGTAAATGCCCAGTTACAATAAGTGGGAATTTTCCTGGATATGGATTTTGGAAAATTTCCTTTTGTGACATTGGTGATGGAACCCATATCTTTACATTTATCAGAATTTCAATTTCTGAGTTACTGTGCCCATCCTTTTAGCTTTTGAGTCCAAGTAATGGTGATCAAAGCTCTTTCAGTGTCTTGTGAGCAACATTTCACTCCTCCATCATGATGAGACATAGGCCAATAAATCCAAATAACAAAACACTTTTATAGCAAATGTCTTTGTGCTCATAGCTGTGATCTTTTTCACTTAATTCACATATTGGACAAAGTATTAGTATAAAACTATGGAAGATTTATGAGTCATGAACACAGATTAGATTAATTGGAACATAAGTTGTTGTATTTTAAGTTTTAAGGATCATGGTCAAAATGTTAAAAATAGCATTAGTAGTAAAATAAAAACACACCAAGTGCCAGAATAAGTGTGCTGAAGCTTACATAGAACATAGAACATATGAAAGAAAATTATATAAACAGAGTAGTTATAGAAGAACACAAATGGTGGGATATACCATGGCAAGGGGTTGGAAGATTTAATATTGTTAAGTGGCATTTAAGGAAAACTATATAGATTTAATCAATCTACCATCAAAATTATTGATAGAATTTGACATGTTGATTTCAAAATATTGTTAAAATGACAAAGAGCTATAAATAAATAAGAAAGTCTTGAAGAAGAATAAAGTTGGAAGAATTATTCTATCAAATACAATAGTCATGATAAAGCTATTCTAAATGATATAGTTTGGTATTGGTGCTACTATAGACAATTAGCATTGAGATAAAATAGAATCCAAAAAGGAACCCACACTTATGAGGGCTATAGATAAAATTTACTCTGCAGTGACAAAGGAAAATCTTTCCAGAAGATGGTGTTGGGTCATTTGGATGTCCAAATGGAAAAAAAAAAGATTCCTATGTCACATTATAATCCAAAATCAATTTCGAATGGATCATGGACTGTAAAATGAAAATGAAAACAAGAATGTCTCCAGAATAGAGTATGTGAAAATATCTTTTTGAGCTATAATTATATGCAATAAGATACATACATCACATAAACAGAATAAGTTTACCTTGTTATTACCTTATGATTATTCCTCTTGGCTTGTAGCTTTATTCCAAATGCCATGAGTATTTCCTTCCCAGAAGGTGCTGTCTTCTTGGGACCAGTTTTATAACATCATGTACTTTTATATCGTCAGATATTTTGCTTTGAAAATTTACTAACTGCTAACTTGAAGAGCATCATTTCCATACTTCTTATTTTATTTTGCAAATAATTCTAGAAGCAACGTCAAAATACATTTTTGGGGGGTAATGGTACTTTTGAAGCAAATATTTATATTTTATAACCTAGTATTTGCAATTCTTTTCTTAGCTGCCCCATTCTAAAATAAAAGAGGAGGAGATAGCTCAAGATTCAGAAAACAATCCTTTCATAATTGTTCCATGGTAGTTTAAGGGTATACAGTTATCCTCAGACTCAGTAAGTTGTGCACATTAAATATGGGCAGCTTTCTTATGTCAATTGTACCTTAATAAAGTGGTTTAAAAATTGGGTCATGGAATGAGGATGAAGATTTCATTTGCTCATCAGATGATACTTGGTGACTGAGCTAGGATAACTGGCTGAAGGGATAGGTTATAAGCAGGTCTTGGGAGGGAATATGTTTGTCACCTAGAAGAACTGCATGATATTAGTTATATGTCCTTATTATGCTTTCTTTCCTTAGTACTGATATGATCTAGCAGTAAACTCTTCAATTTATTTTGAGGGGAGTTTTCTCCTGTGAAAGTATTTCTGTATTGATGGAAAAAAGGTCCTGAGCTGTGCTTGAGGGTAGCCTGTTCCAAAGAGGGACATTATGACGTCTTTTCAATAAATTTTGAACAAAACTTATAAAAAGCTTTAAAAATAAGTGCTAAGGGACCTAAAACCATATTCTTTACTCCTGCAGAAAGTAGAACTATTTTTTGTTTATTAAAAAAGTAACAGCTTAAGAGATGTTTTTGTGCTCAAAAGAATGCTGTTTTTGGTGGATGCTTGGTTAAAAGGATACACAAAATGTGTTCCCACCTTGCTGTACCTGTTATTAATTCATAAGACGGATCCTACCTTGGTTCACGATCTTACAACATGTCATAAAACTATATAGAATTTTGCAACACTAAAATCCAAAACTTTTATTCATTTGAAGGTACTATGACCAAGAAGGTCTAAGACTCTGCCTAACATATATTCGTACAGTGGATGGTCAGTAAATACATTTTGAATGAATGGAAGTTAAATCTCTTCCTTAAGGAAAGTTCCAGTTAGTATCTGAACCCGAAGTGGTTGTCAAATCTAGCTTTCTGTTACATTATATGGTTATGTATAAGGTGTTTGACTAAGATAAAAGGACAAAGAATCATATTTTCTCGATGTATTTATTTTCAGGAATGTTTGTCCTTTGATGAAATGATTTTATTTTATTTTATTTTTCTAAAGGATTTTTTAAATTTATTTGACAGAGATCCCAAGTAGGCAGAGAGGCAGGCAGAGAGTGAGAGGGAAGCAGGTTCCCAGCTGAGCAGAGAGCCTGATGCGGGGCTCGATCCCAGGACCCTGGGATCATGACCTGAGCCGAAGGCAGAGGCTTTAACCCACTGAGCCACCCAGGCACCCTTGATGAAATGATTTTAAAGTGGTCGTTGGACCCTTAGTGTTTCTCTGACATACTTTATAGGTCAGAGCAAAGTCTACACTCTGGGTACAGGGCTCCAATAGTGAACAAGTTTGCCATATACAGCACTAGGTTAGAAGTCAGTTTTGACTTCGGGCTAGATCCAGTTATGAGATTTCTTAGTTTTTTTTTCCTGAAACCAGAAATGAGCCTGAGATCACTAGGTGGGCACACTGGCTGATGTGAATACAATGCTACATTTCCTGCTCTGAAAATAAGGACAACCCATGGAAAGAAAGTGTGCATGTGCTTGCTTGTTATCCAGTGCAGGGACTCCGTTACATGAGCCAAGACAGCTCTCCCATGGAAGAAGAGACGTGAGTTCTATTCAGAAAATAAATCTTTGACAGCCACCAACAACTCCACATTTGAGTAACAGTCTTTCTAGTCATCTGTGTTTTAATTTGGGGGGCACTATATTGTACGGTATAATTCAACCAGATTAGATGCAGGGGTAAATACAATTACTCTTGATATTACTATTACTATACTTAGTACTATACTTACTACATAAATTTAGGAAAAGATTATTCTGCCTGAATCAATCTTCTTTAAAGGGTAAATAGGTGTTGTGTATCAAAGATCACAAAAATCATCAGCAGCTATATAAAGCTGCCCTTTATCCAAAATACCCTTTTCTTTCCTAAAATATTCTTTGGTGGTAGAATATAGTGAATAGAGCTGATTATTCTATAGGAAGCACATAAAAGAATAGAGAGTTAATGAGACAAGGAAGGCAGACACATGTTATTGGGAAATTGAATAATAAAAATAGACATTTGGATAATTGCAACAGATGGGCTTGACACAAAACAGAACAGTGCCAGTGTAGAGACTGCTGCATTTCCACAAGCAGTACATAGAACTGTATTTATTTATCCAAAATATCCTATTTATATGTAGACAGACACAAGTGCAATGAAGTTCATTTTTTTCAATACCGTACTTACGTAAGATAGCCTAATTTATATGTGTGTTTGAAGATAAACACAGTTATAAAAACAGAATTATATATGTGTGTACCAAGGAATTTCTACAAAAGAGTTGATAATTTATAGAAGGTTGTATCCTTTCCAAAGGTCAAATGTGTGTGTGTGTGTGTCTGTGTGTAAATATTTATATTTGTGTCAAATATTTGTGTGTGTGTAAATATATTCTATATATATTTGTTCTTTTAACTTTAATGTCAAATGACTTCTCTATGTCCAAGGTGCCCCTGGGCTCTGGAGAACCAGTCAGTGGATTTAGTTTTATCATTACAAAGCCTGCTTGTTCTTTGGTCCACTCTTTATGTTTATATCTTCCCGGCCCCAGTTCCTGGCTTTGACTGGGGCCTTGTGTTGACCTTCACTTTTTATGTACTTCCTCCTAACTCCTTGTGTGGTTCTGAGCCACTCCCTGCCTCATCTCTGCTGCAGACTAGCTTGTGAATCTGTACCGTTCTTCAGTCCTAATTCTTTGGAGGATGGCAATGAATGGTTAATTTGACAACTAAGGCACGAGTTTCCAGTAACACTTGTTGGTCATTAGGCTGCACTTAGCAATATAAAGGTCATTGGTGAGCCTAACAAGAGTTAGGTGTCTAACTCTTGTTAAGGCTAACAAGAGTGGTGTCTTTCGAGAAGTGGGGATGCAGTCTCGACTGTCCTGGGTTGGATGTTAGGAATTGGGCAACTTCTAGGGTAACTCTGTTGAGACTTTTTGCCATAAGGGGAACAAAGAACAAAAAAGTGTAAAACCATATTTGTGCATATAGCTATCTCTCTATGTAATTTTATATTGCTTTTTTTTTTTTTAAAGATTTACTTATTTATTTGACACACAGAGAGATCACAAGTAGGCAGAGAGAGAGGGAGAAGTAGGCTCTCTGTTGAGCAGAGAGGCTGATGCGGGGCTTGATCCCAGGACCCTGAGATCGTGACCTGGGTGGAAGGTGGAGACTTAACCCACCGAGCCACCCAGGCACCCTATATTGCTATTTTAATTTAGTTTAATTTATTGTTAGATAATAGAAACTTAAGTGAGCTTGTTTGCTAAAATAATCCAGTTTAAAGAGAAGGTGGGGCTAACCACATGAGTGGAGGGTTTGGATGGGTCCACGAAGTAGACTTTGAGGTATTAAATATTCCGTGCCAATATGAGGCACTTACTGCCCTGTGATAGGAAGGAAGGAAGGAAGGAAGGAAGGAAGGAAATGGATTCAAGAGCAGGTAGGTATATAGATTGGTTGTTGGAAAATTGAGTGTGTTCATGTATGCTTACTTTTGTTATCTCAATGAAATAGAAGGCAAGAAAAATCACTTGTGAGGAGGATAAGTGAAACAGTTTTAACAAGTAAGAGAATGCATGAAGTATTCCTCTAAGGGGTGGGAAAGTAAGCTTATTAGAAAATAGCAGCGCTCGTGAGTAGTACTAAGTTCCAAATTGAGACTCACAGTCATGATTATAAAGGGAACACATCAGCTGGATTTTTGGCTGAGGTGCTCTGTAGGTTGATATTCCACAAATAAGTCATGGTTATTCCCAACACAGTGAAAGAAAGAGTGAAGAGCACAAAGTCAAAGGCATTTTAAAGGAGGGATTGTAATAATGCACCAAGAAAAGAGGCTGGACAAGAAAACAGAGTCACTTAAAGTAGGACTAAAAGCTGTAGGAATTGCTGTTGGGGGGGATGTCAGTAGATTGGAGGTATCAGGTGGTATCAGGAAGGTGCCTTTGATAGGGGCATACTTGAGCAAGTGAGCTGGTGTGACCCAAAATCCAGTTTTCAGAAGTGTTGTAAAGTCTGGTGAAGACAAGATGCAGGGAGGTAGCGTGTAGGAGGTGGAGGTTCAAGGAAAAGGAAACCAAAGAACCCAAAGTGTAAAATGGTAGCCCAGCAATGTGAACATTATCAATGCCGAGTATACTGGCAAGAAGCTGAGGGAATGAGGAAGACCCTGAGTCAGGACCTACCTAGAGTGTTTAATGAAGAATGTCAAGGAGATTAGCAGGAAGTACAACGAAAGGAGGGGAAGTGGGAATAGAGAGGGTGCTGTAACCAGAAGGATGAATTCCAGGGATCAGAAGAAAGGGGCATATGGACTGGAAAAAGCCTAGGAAACCAGGAGGACCCCTAAATCTCCCAGACTGAGGTATGCAGAGTGTGAGACAGAAAATCCGTTTCTGCAAGAGAGTCTCGCAGAGGAGTCCCAGTGAGGACCTGGGTTTCAGTAAGAGGAAAACAGGTACAAGAAACATTCTCTAAGTGTTTCAGGTAAGAAGGTAGAGTACTGATCACAGAGAGGAAGTTGGAGAGCAGTGCACGAGTGGAAAGTTTTGGAGGAAAAGGTCAATTGGGAATTAGATTAGGGAGAGGACAATGTGTTATATTCTCTCCCAACAATGCTTGTCTTGTCTACCGAGTTGTAGATGAAGTACCATGCCCCTTCGATATGGTGCTTGATAAGCGAAGGACTGTGCTCTTTCTAAGCTGGACTCTGGCTCCTTTACCGAAGTTGGGTGGTAAAACAAACATCCTTGAACGACTTCAGATATGAACTCAGGACGATTGCCATCCTACACTGAGATCAACTTCTGTAAACAATTGGGGATTAAGGGATTCTGAATACTTACTTACCACACAAAACAATCTTCTACCTTGACTGTTGCCTCAGCTTCCTAACTGGGAATGGATTCAGTCATGAAATACTTATCTTCAACTATGGGGCACACGGCATCCCAAGAATGCATTGAGTCACTTGTAACATAAATACTTGCAAAAGTAATAGGAAGGGCAGAGTAACTAAAGATGGTTTAGACCACTGTGTTTACCGTAAAAAAATGCATTATTTTTTAGTGGGTAGATCAACATTAATGTTGGAATCAACACTTTATGATTATATTTCTTTTGGTGGAGCAAATATATAGAATTTTTTTTTAATGAACAAAGTAATCAAGGCTCAATTTTGAGATTTTAAAATTAAAGACAGATGTTTTTCAGCATTTTTTTTTGGTCAATAGCTATAGTTACATATCATTCTATAGCCTGTTTTGTGCCATGTACCTGATCAATGAGATAGTGATAGTAAATTAAAGCTAAAACTAAATGTATGTATTATGATATAATTTTCACTTTTTTCCCATAGTTTTCTAAAGTAATCTAGGGGAGGAGATTATTAGTACTGATACTATGTCAAACAAGGAAAATGGTCAGATTTGTATGTGAAGTGAGGAGAAGCATTTGAAGGAGATGATATCTTCATATTACTTTAAACTTAGTTACTCCATTAGAAAAGGTCACTTTTCCCAATAGATTTAAGGAATAAAGATCACATTTGCTTAGGATTAGTGGACAGGCATTTTGTAAAGCTGCAAAAGATTCTGAATCTGTTTTCATTATTCTATTGTGGTGGTGACTTGGAGTTAATGCTACTGCAAATGTGGGGAGAAAGAGAGGTTTATTGTTGCCTAAAGCTTTGGAAATAAATTTAAAGCAGTCTCAAAGGAAGACCCTTCGATGAATGACCTGCTCTCTTTTGTACTTGTCTGTTGCTATTTCAAGACGCCGTTTTGTTATTGCTAAGAGCCGGTCCAAATCTGATCAACAGAGGTTTCTCTAGAGAAGGCGGGTGTGCTTTTTATCTTTGGAACTATTCAGTTTATCTTTAACTTTAAACTGTCTCTGAGTAATTAGTTTGATTTGATGTTTTAACAGAAAGTAATCCTCAAAACTCTTAGTAGAGTAAAAAACTGATAACAGAAAAAAAAGGAAAGATAATGAAAAATTGCTCTTAATTTTCTCATTTTCAAAGAGTACAAAGTGATAGATTTTACTTACTCATAGACTTGTTATCTATACGTGGAATACATATAGGAATGTGGATATAAACAAAAAGATTAAAAAAACCCAATAACAATAATGCTCAAGTACTAGCATGATTTTATATGTTTGAAAAATGTAATCATATGGTTTATGAACTATTTTTTAAAGGTTTTTAAAAAAATTTATTTGACACAGAGAGAGAAAGTACAAGCAGGCAGAGCAGCAGGCAGAAGGAGAGGGAGAAACAGGCTCTCCACTGAGCAGGGAGCCTGATGCAGGGCTTGAGCCCAGGACCCTGGGATCATGACCTGAGCCAAAGGCAGCGGATTAATGGACTGAGCCACCCAGGTGCCCTGGTTTATGAACTTTTTATTTTTTATTTTATTTTATTTTATTTTTTAAGATTTTATTTATTTATTTGACAGAGCGAGAGAGAAAGAGAGATCACAAGTAGGCAGACAAGTAGGCAGAAAGTGAGAGGGGGAAGCAGGCTCCCTGCTGAGCAGAGAGCCTGACGCGGGCCTCGATCCCAGGACCCTGAGACCATGACCTGAGCTGAAAGCAGAGGCTTTAACCCACCGAGCCACCCAGGTGCCCCCTTATTTTATTTTTTTAAAGGGTTTTATTTATTTATTTGACAGACAGAGATCACAAGTAGGCAGAGAGGCAGGCAGAGAAAGAGGGGGAAGCAGGCTCCATGCTGAGCAGAGAGCCCAATGCAGGGCTCGATCCCAGGATCCTGAGACCATGAACTGAGCCGAAGGCAGAAGCTTAACCCTCTGAGCCACCCAGGCACCCCTGGTTTATGAACTTTTTAAAGCGTTTTTCTTTTTGTTTATTCTTGCCATATCAACAATTATCCATACTGTACCTTGGATGTATATCTGATAAGAGGTAGAGATACTAATTTATGAATTACTAAAATGAAGCTAATTTTTAAAAATTGAAGTATAGTTGACACGCAGTGTTGCCTTAGTTTTAGGCATACAGTATAGTGATTCGACCACTCTGTACGTGATGCCATGTTCACCACAAGTGTAGCTACCATCTGTCACCACACAGTGCTGTTACCGTACTGTTGGCTATATGCTCTGTGCTGTATCTTTCATCCCGGTGACTTTTCATTCCGTAACTAGAAGCCTGTATCTCCCACTCCCTTCACCCATATTGCCCATGCCCCCTACACCCCTCCCCTGGGTCAGCCATCAGTTTGTTCTGTATTTATGGGTCTGTTTCTGCTTTTTTTTTTTTTTTTGTACATTTGTTTTTTAGATTCTATATATACGTGAAATCAAATGATTTGTCTTTCTCTGCCTTATTTCACTTAGCATAATACCTTGTAGGTCCATCCACGTCATCACAAATGGCAAGATATCAATTTTTTAAAGGTTTATTTATTTTAGAGGGAGAGAGAGATTGAGTAAGTACAGCGGGGAGGGGCAGAAGGAGAGGGAGGCAGAGAATCTCTGCCAGACTTCTCGCTGAGCAAGGAGCCCCGCTCAGGACTTGATCCTAGGACCCTGAGATCATGACCTGAGCTGATACTGAGAGTCAGATGCTTAACTGAATGAGCTGCCCATGTGCCTCTCACTCTTTTTTTTGTGGCTGACTTATATTCCACTGGGTGTGTGTCTGTTTGTGTTTGTATGTGTACATGCTAAATTTTCTTTAACCATTCATTTATCAGTGGACACTTGGGTTGATAAAGCTGATGTTTTTTATAGTAATAGAATTTTCATATCGTATAGAACAATATTCCTTCTTGTTGTTCTAATTGATTATTCAGATAAGGGTTGATGATATTAGGCATGGAGAAGTCAATAGTTTACCAAAGAAGAATCATCCTCATCCTTGCAACCCTGAGGTTTGCCAAACTCATCCCTTGAAGGTTGGCCAATCTTTAAAGATAGAAACCACCTTATTCTGTGTTTTTCCAATGCTTTGGAGTTCTAGTGGATATGTGACTTTGCACAGTCACTCTGGTGAATTCAGGGCAGAGAGAAATGAGTAGATTTTCCTCATAACTTATTAGCCTCAACAACATTTAAACAATTTGTTTACAAATTGTATTTGTATTATTTAAAGAAATTTCTCACAGAAACTGGAACTAGGGCACATGGAGGTTTTATGTCTGATTGTCTATAGCTCCCTAGTTACAAGCCAGTGTATATGGCAGAATCAGGACCAGGTATTTATTTGTATACATTATCCATCTTCACCTCTTTTTTTTTTTTTTTTTTTAAAGACTCCATTTATCTACCTAAGAGAGTATGAGAGAGAGCATGAGAAGGGGTAGGGTCAGAGGGAGAAGGAGACTCCCCAATGAGCAGAGAGCCAGATGCAAATCCCGGGACTCTGGGATCAGGAGACCCCAGGAGAAGGCAGTCACTCAACCAGCTAAGCCACCCAGGCACCCTCATCTCTTTCTCTTCTTATCCCTATTTCTTTATTCCTTTCCATATACCCTCCCCCTGTTCCTCCCTTCCTTGACTTCACTGGCCAAATAATGGATTCTGTTTGACAGGCACATTGCTTACCCTAGAGGGCACTGAGATCTGGTTTAGAAAGACACATGATAGGGGCACCTGCGTAGCTCAGTGGGTTAAGCCTCTGCCTTCGGCTCAAGTCATGATCTCAGGGTCCTGGGATGGAGCCCCACATCGGACTTTCTACTCAGCAGGAAGCCTGCTTCCCTCCTGCCCGCCCCCCACCCCCACCCTGCCTGCCTCTCTGCCTACTTGTGATCTCTCTCTCTGTCAAATAATAAATAAAATCTTAAAAAATATAAAATAAAAAGACATGATAAATAAAATATGGCGAGTGGTACAACAAAAATATGAACGAGATGAACATGCAGTTGACTGGGTTATTGTAAGACAAGCACTTGCCTTTCCTGAGTCATGGTACAATAGTTAGCATTTGAATTCTGCAATCAGATTTACCTTCAAGTCTTTCCTCAACCACTGATTAGCTGTGTGACCTTTGATAACTGTCTTAATGTGATTTGCTTTATAATTTTTAGAGAAGGGAGATGCAGTCAGACAAACATTACCCCTTCTTCGTACTTATAAATCCTTGGGAATGTCTTTCTACCTAAAGAAGAAACCCATTTTCCTATACTCACAGCACTCTGACACTGCATGTGTAAGTTTCCCTCCCCCAAACCAACCAATTCTTAAACTCTCTGGACACTAATTGTTGGTCTTGCAATTCAATTATGAATTGCAAAACTAACTAGCTGCAGACCCCACAAGTGAAGGGCTCAGTTCTTCAAGATGGCCATGACTCCAGACGTGGGTCACAAGGTTTAGGTTGTTGCCTGCACTTCCAATCAACCACTTATACACTGGGAGTTCTGCAACCCCCTCCTTATGTACCATAATTTGCTGTAATGGCTTCCAGAACTCAGAGAAACACTTATGTCTATTGTTTTATTATAAAGGATATGAAAAAAGATACAGATGAACAGCAAGATAAAGAGGTACATATGGCAAGTTCTGGTAGGATCCCATCTCAGGGACTTCTGTCCCCTTGATGTTGGGGTGTGCCAACATCCCAGCATGTGAATGTATTCGCCAATCTAGAAGTTCTTAGTTTAGGTACTTTCATAGAGGCTTCATCACATATTCATGATTGATTTATTAACTTAATCTCCAGCTCTTCTTTCTTCCTTGGAGGATGGGGGATGGGGCTGAAAGTTCCAAGCTTCTAATCATGCTTGGTCTTTCTAGTGACCACTCACCATCCAGGAGCCCACCAAGAGTTGCCTCATTTGAAATATAATCCTATCATACAAGAAATTTAAAGGATTTGGAGCTCTTTATCTGGAACCAGGGATAGAGACCAAATAGACATTTCTTACTATGTCACTGTCCATACTCTGGTCTCAGGCCATGGACCCCTTAGAGCAAAGTCATCATATTTTTCAGAGCATTTATATTTGATGTAGAACAGATATACCAGTGGTAGCAACATGAATATGCCTAATATCTGGAGAAGTCAGTGTGAGATAAGAGACAACTAATTTGCCTTACAAAACTATCACATACATTTTCATATTCTTATACAATTTGATTATTCCCCCCTGCTCTTTGTACCTCATGATAAGCTAATGCAGAACTATTGAGCACAGAAATCAGCTGATGGTTAGCTAGATTCAGTTCTTCCCCAGGCCAGTCATTTTCCAAGGGTATCACATCCTGAGGAGGCTTTAATTCATTCTCTATACACAATTGTCAATATTGATATTATCGTAAGACCTATTTACATGAGGTAGTTGAATCTTACCAACTCTAATATTTTAACACATCACAGTGTGATCATAGGACAATGCAGTTTCATTACAGAACAAATCAATAAGAATTGCAGAGGTACTTGCTTTGCCTTTCCAACAAAATCTGCTTTTCCCCGTATATAAGGTCTTATTAAGGACAGACATCATTATAGTTGGTTATCACTCATTTATGTCTAGGTTCTAAGTTAATTAGATACAAAGCCAATCACTCTGTCTCATCTCAGAGGCTTATATGAAGACTGGTTTCCATTGTCTGTAGTTACCTAGCAGGACCCACCTCTGTCCTATGGGGAGCCCATGAGCAGTACTTTGAATGGTTTCTATCCCTGCTAGCTGTATCGCAGGATATATTTTATTTCAACTTATTCTGGGGGCAAGAGCAATCATAGTACATTGATGTAAATTACAAGTGCCACCAGAGAACTTCCATACATTTGGAGGGCCATAAGATTCCCAAAGGAGTGCCCCTAGAGCCACAACAGCTAGAATGGAGGACCATTGCTTAATGGTCAATTCAGACTCCATTTGTATTAAAATAGTCAAGATACCCTCTTGGGTCAGGGTACAGGTCTTTTCCCAGGGCTGGTTTTTAGCATTATCCAGAATTATTTGTTGAGTGTTAGCATCCATTACTAACTACCCCTTAAACTCACATCTCTCTCCAGCTATTGCCATTTCTTTCCTCCTTTCAGCAATATTCCTAAAAATACTGCTTAAAATATACACTTACAGTCTTTGTTTCCTCATCTCACATTTTAAAACTCTTAGTGTACTAGGAAAAACAGTCATCATCATTTACCATTAGGGTTTAATGGATTATCACCTATTTAAAATCTTTATTAGTTATTTCTACAAATAATTTAAAGACAGAAGAATACAGGGATAGTGAGAATTACTATTCATAATTGCAATAAGTGGGGCACCGGGGTGGCTCAGACAGTTAAGCATCTGTCTTTGGCTTGGGTCAAGATCCCAGAGAATAGGGAGGCTCTTTCTCCCTCTTCCTCGGCCTGCTGCTCCCCCTTCTTGTGCACACTCTCTCCCTTTCTCTGTCAAATAAATAAATAAAATCTTTAAAAAAATCCAAAATTGTAATAAGAATTAAACATAGAAAATCTCTTTATATCAGATGATTTTTGCTACATGCACCTCATTAGAGAAAAAGGAATATTGCCACATACTCCTTTAGCAAAAGGGTTGTTTCCAGGTTTTTGTCACAAAAAAATTATGTGATCATGTCCTTCTATTAAATGATTAACTAGATGATAATACTGTATTTCCTTTTTGTCCTTAGAAGTGTGTTATTCGCACATTGATTCTTGAGTTTGAGAAATTTCATCTATAGATGTCATCATCTGAAGACTTAGTCTGATATTTCACTTATATGATCAATTTCATCATTATCAGTAGAATTCAGAGTTAGGCTGTCTCTTTGTATTCATCTCATTTTTCTAGTAATTGTGAAATGTCTTGAGTATTTTCTTTGCCATTGTGGGCAGGAAAAAAATCTGAATTCTCAACTTAGTTCAATGAAAAGTAAAAATAGGCTACAGGGATTGTTTTTCTCCTCTTTTAAAAATTGTTTTCAAAAGATGATACAATACTTCGGATAACAGAATAGGAAAATTGAAGAATGATGATTTATTTCACTATTGCATTATCCTTTTAGGTGAGTTTAGTATTTTCCCACTTTTATGTTTTAGTCTCTTTTTTAGCATGCATGGGAATTATTGATGAACAGTGATAAAATAAATTTTAAGCTTCTGATATAGCAAAATGCTTCAAAAGATAGGAAACATAAGATCATTGAGTTCCTGTCATATACCTTAGATTTACAAAAGGGTTCAGTGGATTCATATGATAATTCATATGAACAAATCTTATTCTATTAAAAATAATAAACTTCTTTGTTTTATTTTTGAAGATCCTAGAGACTAAAATAATGAAATATTAGCCTTTACAAATGGAACTATTCAAAGAAGATACTCAAAAATTGGAAATTAGATCCAGTGGACTCTGATTGTATATTGATATGCCCACTCTTATCAAGCTTTCTACCCTCCACAAATACAATGAGATAATCTTTTTCAGGTTATTAGTAACTTAAGTCTTGACCATATGTATAGTCAATTTTTCATTCTCCTTGTAATGAATTTATTCAAGCTTCTATGTAGCTGACTTCATCTTCTTTCTTGAAATCCTATTTTAAAGGACTGCTGTAACATCAGCCTTCAGCAGTGTTCTTTTTTTAATCTCTTACTCTTACTCATCCAGTCTGAACACTAGAGAACCTGTGGTCTCTAATCCAGTGTTTCTCCCCATCTACTTTCTTTTTTTAGATGATCTCATCCAGTAGATTAGTGAGTCTTCATTTGGTTATACTATATTTTGTCAACAGTACAGTATAGGGATCATTCACCACAATCACGGATTTAGTCCAGGATAGTTTAATAACCGCAAATTGATCAGTGATAAAAACTGTCAACAGAGTGGGTTTAGAGGGGACACACCTGAATATAATAAAGGCTACCTATTACAAACCCATAGCTAACATCGTGCTTAACAGTGAAAAGTTGACAAGGATGTCTGCTTTTGGCACTTTTGTTCAACATAGTACTGGATGTCCTAGCCACAGCAATTAGACACGAAAAAGAAATAAAAGGCACAGAGATGCCATATTTCATATGGCTCACACTGAGCTATTGCATATTCCTTCTCCAAATTGACATTCTCAATCCCAATGTCTTCCCTATGTCAGCACATAGCAGCACCATTCACATCTTGCATGCTACAAACACTTATGAGCCATCCTTGATTATTCAATAGTAAACTTAGACATCTCAATTTTCAAAATATATTTAAGATATGAAAACCTTTTACCATCTTCTATATAATAACTCTAGTCTAAGCCACCACTGTCAGTCACCTGGACCACTGCACCCAATTTCTAAATACCCTTCAATCTTGATGTCCTGCAACTTAGTTTAATCAGCAGCCAGAGAGAGTTTTATAAAGACATTGTTACATTACATTACTTTCCTGCTTAAAACCAGTCAAGGGCTTCCCATTGCAAAGGAATAAAATCAAACTTTATATAATCTAACACCTACCTCCAACTCTTTTCTTCACTCCTCCCATTGTTCTACTCTTCAGGCGCACTGGCCTGCTTTCTGACCCTCAGACACTTAGGAGAAATTTTTTTCTTCCATATTGAAGGGAGAATACCACAAGAAGCCATCTTTATTTGGATCCTCCCATTTTACCAGAACAGTGAAAGCTCCCTATGTAAGACGATAGTCAAAACATCCTTAAACCTGATGAATCTGTTATATGACTCCTCCTTTGAGAGAAAAAGGAATTTAGGAGGGGTGTGGTCAGTATGGGATTATGTGCTAATTATCTGGGTTGTAAATTAGAACATATATCATGGTACATACATAGAGAGTCAGAACTCAATAAAAGGCACATATCAATCACTGTTGGTTATGAGAACCAGGGACCTACTTCTTTAAGAAGTCTTACCAGTAGGGAAAAATAAAACTTACTATACATACATCAGTGTGTAAAATTTTTTTTCACCATGACATATAGCAAGACATGTATTCGACCTTATAGGCCAATCATATATACATACATATATGTTATACATTGTTAGTCTATAACTTTTCATGTCTAATACTAAAGTGTTAAATCTGGAATATGAAGGCTAAGGACAATAACACTAATGCTAATAATGCTAATAATGCTAATAATAGTAATAGGTAGAATTTATGAAGTGCTCTGTACCCTCAACATCCATTGTGGAATTATCTCTAGTGAGGTTGAGTTACTATTGAACAGTGGAATATAACTTTTGTGGGATCAGTTGTTCTACTCACATACTGGATTGTCTTGCATTTAATAATTTTTTTCTATAAATGATGCTTGAAGTAATCTAATGGGAAAAAGCTGAAAGGCTGACTGAAATACTTGAACAGTGAAGCTTATCCTAGGTGAAATAAGGAACCAATTTTAATGGCTCCTTTGTGGCTGGTTATCTTTTCTGTCTCACACAGGGTTTGGAGATACTTTGTTTTTTTGTCTTTATTATGGTCTAGGAGAACAGACTGGTTTTCAATAATTGCTATACCTGTCCTTCACATTTAAATGTTTTTTTTCTCTGCTCTCTCTTTTAAGGTCACAATGTTTCCTGTAAAGTTTATCTTTTGAGAGTACTGAATGAAAGCAAACTTATGGAGGGCGACAGTTTTATTTTCTTACAGACTAGAGTGAGAGAGTTCCCTGTAGGAGAGTGTTCCTGTGTTCAAAGTGGCTTCAGCAAGGGTCCCTGGAAGGAGAGGCTGAGCTTCCAGGGCTAAGATCTACCATACCTAGGTTTCCCAGGTGGAGGGCATGACATTTTGCATGAATGGTGATAAAGAAATACGGTTTTCAGTGAGGAAAGCTTAGAGGGAGCCAGGTGGGGCTGAGGAAACAGATCCAGATGGGGAAAAAGGAGACAGGAGGCTTGTGGATGCTTGGCCAAGAAGGGGATTTGGAGAATTAACGAGGGGGGGTTTTGAGTTATTTTTAGTGAATATTATCATTCATTTCCCTATCTAGATATATAATAGTTTTCACATTGCCCAGTGGTGTTTTTGTATGAATTTGTTCTTTCAGGGAAGCTGTAAGTAGAAGAGAACATAACCAACACCTGGTGTCCAGGAATAGTGCTAGTACAGTTGACCCTTGAACAACGCGGTTTGAATTGTGCAGGTTCATGGAAATGTGGATTTTTTTGGATAAAGTCCAGTATTATAAATGTATTTTCTCTCCCTTATGATTTTCTTTCTTTTTTTAAAAAATATTTTATTTATTTATTTGTTTGAGAGAGAGACAGGGGGACAGAGAGAGCCTGAGTGGGGGTGGGGTGGGGTAGGGGGTCAGGGCAGAGGGAGAGGCAGACTCCCTACTGAGGTGGAAGCGCCAACTGGACTCAGGGCTGGACCCCAGGACCCTGAGATCATGACCTGAGCTGAAATCAGATGCTTAACTTAATGAGTCACCCAGGCACTCCATGATTTTCTTAATAACATTTTTTTTCTCTAGCTTACATATAGCAAACAAAATGTGTTAATTGACAGTTTATGTTGTCAGTAAGGCTTCTCGTCAACCATAGGCTCTAAAGTCTTTGTAAAGTCAGAAGTTATACGGATTTATGACTGCATGTTGGGGACCATATTGTTCAAGTGTCAACAGTAATCTGGACTCTCACAGAAAGTATAAAATTACCTCAACTTGGCCTGTGTCACGACTTTAAAGTCTCAGCTCTGCCTTTAGCAAATCATGTTACCTTAGCCCAAATATCTAAACTTCAGTTTCTCAATGTGTAATGATTTGAATGGAGGGAGTAAAAGTAATACAGAGTTTTTCAGATATTAAGTTTAAATATATGTTAAGCACTAGGTACCTGGGAGATACTTAATAAGGGTGTGTTTCTCTCCCACTTGTCGGTCATTCAGCAGACACTTACTGGGCTCTGTAAGGTAAAGAATTTGTTAACTTTCCACCAAGAATTCCTGTCAGCTCTCAGGGCTCAGCTGTAGTGTAAACAGTAGATTTACTTCACTCTTACTGACTTGAAAGGATCAACCAGTACCATAGTCTGTATTTGTTGCTCTGTATATGACCATGTCTCTGTTTTCTTTTCTTTTCTTTTTAATTAACATATAATGTATTAGTAGCCCCAGGGGTACAGGTCTACGAATCATCAGGCTTACACATTTCACAGCACTCACCATAGCACACACCCTCCCCAATGTCCATAAATGTCTCTGTTTTCTAATAGTACCCAGACATTTCCTCTGGGTGTCCACACTGGACCCTTATTTATCTATTTCTTCAGGAGCTGATCTCATCCTCTGTTCTATTCCTTAGGCATAGGGTTTGGTAAAGGAATGAAAATATAGCCTAAAGCAATCAAATCATAGTGAATCTCATGACTCTTTTTTTTTTTTGGAAAAAAACTATTTTTATTTCTATATTTTAAAAAGATTTTATTTATTTATTTGACAGAGAGAGAGGCTGAGAGAGCATTAAGCAGGGGGAGTGGGAGAGGGAGAAGCAGACTCCCCACTGAGCAGGGAACCTAATGAGGGACTCCATCCCAGGACTCTGGGATCATGACCTGAGCCAAAGGCAGCTGCTTAACTGACAGCCACCCAGGCACCCCTGTTTCTAGTTTTTTTTACTGTGACAATGTTGCAACAAAGACCTTTATACATTTGTCTTAGATACATGCATTTTTTTTTATTGCAGTAGGACAGAGTCCCAACAGTAGTATTGCTAGTTTAAAAATCTGCATATTTTAATCTTAATATACATTTCCAGATTATTTTCCCCTGCTTGCAACAACTCATACTCAAATGAAGAGTCTGGGGGCACCTGGGTGGCTCAGTGGGTTAAAGCCTCTGCCTTTGGCTCAGGTCGTGATCTCTGTGTCCTGGGATCCAGCCCCACATCGGGCTCTCTGCTCGGCTGGGAACCTGCTTCCTCCTCTCTCTCTGCCTGCCTCTCTGCCTCCTTGTGATCTCTGTCTGTCAAATAAATAAATAAAATCTTAAAAAAAAAAAAAAGAACAGAGTCTTAGCTTATGAGTGTTATTGCCTTTTAAGTGTGTGTGCTCATCTGATGCGTAAAAAAGTTTATCATTATTCTTTTAATTTACAATCATTATTTCTTCATAAATTGTGGTAAGAACACTTAACCTGAGATCTACCTGCCTAACAAAATTTTTAAGTGCGCAATACAGTATTGTTAAGTATAGACACAATCTTGTATGGCAGCATTCATTCATATTACATAACTGATATGCTGTCACTTAGCATAATATCTTCCAGGTTCATCTATATTGTCACATATGGCAGAATGTCCTTTTTTTTTTCTTTAAAGATTTTATTTATTTGACAGAGAGAGATCACAAGTAGATAGAGAGGCAGGCAGAAGCAGGTCCCCCGCCGAGCAGAGAGCTTAATGTGGTGCCCAATCCCAGGACCCTGAGATCATGACCTGAGCCGGAGGCAGAGGCCCAACCCACTGAGCCACCCAGGTGCCCCAAGTCTTTTTTTTTTTTTTTAAGACTGAATGTATTATTGCTTCTGCTGTTGTTCATAAGGAGAATAAGATACCTTGAATGAATGTTGTGAATTTTGAAAGTCATACTTCACATAACTTTCCTACTTTTCTTTTCTTTTTCTTTTTTAAAATTAAACTAATATCTTCAGTTTAATGGAAAAAGCATCTTTTTAATCTACAACTTACAACTGTGTTTTGATGTTTGTTTTCATGATATTCCAAAACAAAAGCATACTGGAATATTTTAATTCAGGATACACTTCTCAATTATGATGCAATCTGAAATTTGGTAGGTTAATTATAATTCAAATATCCCATTCAATGCAATATATATATATAATATAATTTATTTTTTATACAATGATATAATTTAGTCTGATAGTTGCTTCTATTTTTGAGACTTCTATTATTTAAAAATACACATAATAAAGATAAAATCTTTATGCACAAATGTACCTAGAACTTTTTTTTTCAAGATTTTATTTATTTATTTGAAAGAGAGAGGGAGTGTGAGAGAGAGAGATCATGAGAAGTGGGGAGGGGTAAAGGGAGAAGAGACTCCTTGCTGAATAGGGAGCCTGATGTGGGACTTGATCCCAGGACCCTGGGATTGTGACCTAAGTTGAAGACAGACACTTTACTGACTAAGCCACCCAGGCGCCTCTATAAGGTTTTTATAACAGTATTTTTGTCATTTTGAATTTATAAGAAATATCCTAGTGTAGTGACCTCCTTAACAAGAAGATTCTCATTACTGCTTCATTTTTAAAATTATGTTTAATATAGACATCTTTCCATTTCTTGGCCCTGCTACAGTACATCATAACATTTTTCAAAAGGTAGGAACCAGAAAATAAAGTTTTTTTTTGATTCTTTTTGGACTCTTATGAAAGATCTGAAAAGAATGCACCTATAGGTAACTTGGGGCAAACTTTGAAGCTAATGACCAACCTGTTTCTCTGTGTGTGCAGTTCTTTTCTATTTGTACTAGAAATGAGAATCATAGTTTCTTGAAGAAAAGAATATAACCATTCTGCACTTAGCTGTATTCCTATATTGCATTTTTTGTGTTGTATGAAGTCACGTAAACATTGTTGTGATTTAAAAAAATTGCCATAGGGAACCTGGGTGGCTCAGTGGGTTAAGGCCTCTGCTTTCAGCTCAGGTCGTGATCCCAGGGTCCTGGGATCGAGTCCCGCATCGGGCTCTCTGCTCGGCAGGGAGCCTGCTTCCTCCTCTCTCTCTCGGCCTGCCTGTCTGCCTACTTGTGATCTCTGTCTGTCAAATAAATAAATAAAATCTTTAAAAAAATTGCCATAAAATATAAAAACATGCCAATTAATGTGAAGATGTGCCATTTTGCCTGAAAGAAAGACTCAGTATTTTAAAAATAAATTATGTCTCTATAAGTTAATGTGTAATTTCATTGTAGTCCCCATGAAATATCTACTAGATTTTAAAATAGAATTTGACACGCTGTTTTTTTCTTGAGCAGAGCCACTGGTAAATTTTTTTCTTTTAAGATGTACAGTCCAACAGAAACTGAAAAAGCAGACCAAGAGAGTTAAATATCAGTGACAATAAGGTAGAAATATCTTTTGTTATGTTGTATTAACAGATAAAAGAGTAACATCTAGAATTCCTGAAGGAAACATTTCAGGTATTTAAGAAGAATATCAATAACCCAATAAAAATGGACAGAAGATAGGAGGAGGCAATTCACAGAAGTTGAAACACCGAAGTTAAGTAAACGTACATTGATTTCAGTAATCATATATTTTATCATAAAAGTTAATTGAAAAAATTTAACCACTTGACAAATTTCCTACCAACTAGACAAAAAATGACAATTAAAAAATACTGCTAATATCAAGTATGGTTAAAGGTGTGTATCAAATATTTTGAGCCCTACTGGGGTTATTAATTGGTATAGACTATATAGGGAGAAATTTGGTATCATTTATTAAGTTTCAAATGTGCATGCTTTATGCATTGCCATTCTTCTTTATGATATTAAATTAAATTAATTTAGCAATAGGGCATGAGAGCATTAGGGCATGAGGAAGTACCTGAGGTACAACCATGTTATTATGACTAGGAAGATTTACACAACATGACATTCTGTCACAGACTGGTTTGCAAGATAGGATATGAAAAAAGCAAGGTAAAAATACATAAGGTATTCTATTAAAATGCAAAAATAAGTTATGTATCAGTGTAGGATGATGTGTGGATTCGTAAATGCTGCAGAGTGTTTTGTAGGACACATTATAGGAATAACAATAGTTGTGGAGGCAGAAGACTGAGACTAATGTGGTTTGTTTATCTTAATTTAAATATTGTCATGGAAATTATTTAAGATATTAGCTGTTGTAATTAAGCATTTATTATTTTTTGTTGAGGTATAATGGACCTATGTTATATCAGTTTCAGGTGTACAGTATAATGATTTAATATTTGTATATATAGTGAAATGATCACCACTAAGCATTTATTTGAGTGGAATTCTACTAAACTGTCAAGTTCAGAATCAGAAAGATACCGCCTTGAATAGGGCTTATAAGCTAGCGTATATCTTTTTAGGTAAATGTAAAAACATTATTTTGCTTCAGTGAAGCAATTTGCCAAAGTAGAATGCCATTTGAAGCTTAAAAGACTGAACTGAAGATTTCTAAAGAGAAAAATTCTAATTACAGACCTGACATACCTTAGGATAATTCTTGGCTCTCTCTTGAATCAATAAGGAAATGCCCTTCCTTTGTGCTGCTATTATATTAAGAATCGATTTTCACAACGACCTCCTTCACACCCTTACCTAGTCCCTATGTTAAGGATCGTGATCCAGTATTTGGCATTACACAAACCTGCTGTTATGAAACAGGCTCTAGGGAAAAACCTCATATGTGGAATGAAGTGTATATATAAATACGTCTATCACGTGCTCAAGACGTGGTTGTTTCCCTTCACAAACTTTAGATTTTTTTGCTGATGAAAGAAGGAGGAGAAGGAGGAGGGAAGGGAGGGAGAGTTTGCATTTTATTTTGTGTCAGAGCACAATATGTGGCCATTGGTTCTTTTTTTTCTTTTTAAAGATTTATTTACTATAGCAGGTGTGCCTGGGGAGGGGCAGAGGGAGAGAATTTGCAAGCAGACTCCTGCTCAGCATGGACCCCGAAGCAGGACTCAGTCTCACCACCCGTGAGATCATGACCTGAGCCCAAACCAAGAATTGGACCCTTAACCTATTGAGCCAGCCAGGCCCTCCTGGCCATTGGTTCTTATGGATGAGGATGAATAAGTATTAGAACATACAGTTTTACAAATGATCTTGTGAGTTTATGTACTGAAGAAAAGAATAAGACACATCTTTAAGAGTTAACCTAAATCCATTCATTCTTTCATTCATTCTTTAGATAATATTTTGGTTGCCTCTACATGCTGTCCTAGGTGGTACTGGAGTAATTGGGGATACATAGACAGAGTTGACGTCCTTGTGCAAGTTAACTTTTGTGTCATAGGCAGATAGGAAAGCGAGTATAAAATAAAATAATTGTGAGATTTAAAAACTAAGAATAAATTAAGGGCTCAGATAGAGAATTAAGATAGATAAAAGTGCCAAGGCCAGTGAAGAGGGTGGTGCACTCTACGCACAGGGAAAAAAGTGCCCTGAGATGGAAAAAGAGCTTGATATCTGCAAGCAGCTGAAGAGTAGTGTGGTAAAAGTACTGTGATCTGGTGGGGTAGAAGGGAGTAGGTTTCAACAGGGGAACCTAGAGAAATAACCTGAACCTACCTAATGCAGAAAACAGAAACCATGATGGAAAGATGAATTTTGTTCCAAGTGCAATGGAACTGTTGAAGAATTTGCAACAGTAATCCAGTTTGGATTCCAAGAATATCACATTCCTGATTATCAATAGTGAAAATACTTTCAAAAAAGAAAACTATCTCAATTTTACATATTTTTCAAGAAATATCTATTGTTCTACACACTGCAGTGTGGTGAGCACATTTTTTCACTGAACTAACACTGTCGTTATTCACATATACACCTAACATTCTTTTTTTTATGTTTATTTTTTTATTATGTTCAATTAGCCAACTTGTAGTACATCATTAGCTTTTTATGTACTGTTCAGTGATTCATTCATTGTGTATAACACCCAGTGCTCATCCCGGCATGTGCCCTCCTTAATACCCATCACCCGGTTACGCCACCCTCCCACCCCTCTCTCTTCTGTAACCCTCAGTTTGGTTCACAGTGTCCAGAGTTTCTCATGGTTTGTCTGTCTCTGATTTCTTCTCATTCAGTTATCCCTCCTTTCCCCTGTGGTCCTCTGCATTATGCTTTATGTTCCACATATGACTGAAACCATATGATAATTATCTTTCTCTGCTTGACTTATTTCAGTTAGCATAATCCCCTCCAGATCCATCTATGTTGATGCGAATGGTGGGTATTGATCCTTTCTGATGGCTGAGTAATATTCCATTATATATTTGAACCACATCTTCTTTATCCATTCATCTGTTGAAGGGCATTTCGGCTCCTTCCACAGTTTGGGTACTGTGAACATTGCTGCTATGAACATTGGGGTGCATGTGCCCCTTCTTTTCACTACATCTGTATCTTTGGGGTAAATACCTAGTAGTGCAGTTGCTGGGTTGTAGGGTAGCTCTATTTTTAATGTCTTGAGGAACCTCCATACTGCTTTCCAGAGTGGCTCTACCACCTTGCATTCCCACCAATAGTGTAAGAGGGTTCCCCTTTCTCCACATCTCACCAACAGTTGTTGTTTCCTGTCTTGTTAATTCTTGCCATTCTAACTGGTGTAAGGTGGTATCTTGTTGTGGTTTTGATTTGTATTTCCCTGATGGCTAGTGATACTGAACATTTTTTCATGTGGCTGTTAGCCATTCGTAGGTCTTCTTTGGAGAAGTGTCTGTCCGTGTCTTCTGCCCATTTATTGACTACATTATTTGTTTTTTAGGTGTTGAGTTTGAGAAGATCTTTATATATGTTGGAAACCAGTCCTTTTTCTGTAGTGTCATTTCCAAATATCCTCTCCCATTCCATGGGTTGCCTCTTAGTTTTGTTGACTGTTTCCTTTGTTGTGTGACAGCTTTTTATCTCGATGGAATCCCAAAAGTTCATTTTGCTTTTGTTTTCTTGCCTTTGGAGACATGTCTTGAAAGAGGTCGCTGTAGCCAATGTCAAACAGGTTACTGCCTGTGTTCTCCTTCAGGATTCTGATGGATTCCTGTCTCACATTGAGGTCTTTCATCCATTTTGAGTTTATCTTTGTGTATGGTATAAGAGAGTGGTCCAGTTTCATTCTTCTGCATGTGGCTGTCCAATTTTCCCAAAACCATTTATTGAAGAGATTTTTTTCCCATTGGATATTCTTTCCTGATTTGTTGAAGATTAGTCGATCATTGAATTAAGGGTCCATTTCTGGGGTCTCTATTCTGTTCCATTGATCTATGTGTTTGTTTTTGTGCCAGTACCATGCTGTCTTGATCACAGCTTTGTAGTATAGCTTGAAGTCAGTCATTGTGATGCCCCCAGCTTTGGTTTTCTTTTTCAAAAATCCCCTGGTGATTCGGGGTCTTTTCTGGTTCAATACAAATTTTAGGATTTTTTGTTCCAGCTCTGTGAAAAATGTCGATGATATTTTGGTAGGGATTGCATTGCAAGTGTAGATTGCTCTGGGCAGCATAGACATTTTCATAATGTTTATTCTTCCAGTCCATGAGCATCGAATGTTTTTTCATCTCTTTGTGTCTTCCTCAGTTTCTTTCATAAGTATTCTGTAGTTTCTAGAGTATAGATACTTTACCTCTTCGGTTAGGTTCATTCCTTGGTATCTTGTGGTTTTTGGTGCTATTGTAAATGGAATTGATTCCTTAATTTATCTTTCTTCATTCACTTTGTTAGTGTATAGAGATGTAGCTGATTTCTGTGCATTGATTTTGTATCCTGCCTCATTGCTGAACTGGTATATGAGTTCTCATAATTTGGGAGTGGAGTCTTTTGGGTTTTAGACATAAAGTATCATGTCATCTGTGAAGAGAGAGAGTTTGACTTCTTACTTGCCAATTTTAATACCTTTTATTTCTTTTTGTTGTCTGATTGCTGAGGCTAGGACTTCTAGTACTATGTTGAGCAAAAATGGTGAGAGTGGGCATCCCTATTGTGTTCCTGACCTTTTTTTTTTTTTTTTAAGATTTAATTCATTTATTTGAGAGAGAGAGAGTGTGAGTGAGAGATCAGCAGAGGAAGAGGGAAAAGCAGACTCCCCACTCAGCAGGGTACCCAATGTGGGGCTTGATCCCAGGACCCTGAGATCATGACCCAAGCCAAAGGCAGCTGTTCAGCCAACTGAACCACCCAGGCACCCCATTGTGTTCCTGACCCTAAGGGAAAAGCTCTGTTTTTCCCCATTGAGAATGATATTCCCTGTGGCCTTTTCATAGATAGCTTTTATGATATTGAGATATGTTCCTTTTATCCCTATATTTTGAAGAGTTTTAATCAGGAAAAGATGCTGTATTTTGTCAAATGTTTCTTCTGCATCAGTTGAGAGGATAATCTGGTTCTTGTCTCTTCTTTTGTTAATGTGATCTGTCACATTGATTTATTTGTGAATGTTGAACCACTCTTGCATCCCAGGAATAAACCCCACCTGGTCGTGGTGAGTAATCCTTTTAATGTACTGTTGGACCCTATTGGCTAGGATCTTGGTAAGTCTTTTGACATCCATGTTCATCAGAGATATTGGTCTGTAGTTCTCATTTTTGATGGGGTCTTTGTCTGTTTTGGGGATCAGGGTAATGCTGGCCTCATAGAATGAGTTTGGAAGTTTTCCTTCCATTTCTATTTTTTGGAACAGCTTCAGGAGAATAGGTATGATGTCTTCTTTAAATGTTTGGTAGAAATTCCCTGGGGAAGACATCTAGCTCTGGACTTTTGTTTTTTGGGAAGTTTTTTTTATTACTGTTCAATTTCCTTGCTGGTTATTTGTCTGTTCAGATTGTCTATTTCTTCTTGTTTCAGTCTCAGTAGTTTATAAATATCCAGGAATGCATCTATTTCTTCCAGATTGCTTAGTTTGTTGGCATTTAGCTGCTGGTAATAAGTTCTAATAATTGTCTCTATTTCCTTGGTATTGGTCAGGATTTCTCCCCTTTCATTCATGATTTTATTGATATGGGTCCTTTCTCTTTTCTTTTGAACAAGTCTGGCCAGTGGTTTATTGATTTTATTAAATCAATCTTCTTGCAAAGAACCAGCTTCTAGTTTCATTGATCTCTTCTACTGTTCTAGTTTCTGTTTGGTTTCTAGTTGGTTTCTGCTCTAATCTTTATTATTTCTTTTCTGCTTGGTTTAGGCTTTATTTGCTGTTCTTTCTCCAGATCCTTTAGGTGTAAGGTTAGCTTGTGCATTTGGGGCTTTTCTAATTTTTTGAGAGAGGCTTGGATGGCTATGTACTTCCCTCTAAGGACCACCTTTGCGGTATCCCATAGGTTCTCAACTGATGTGTTTTCATTTTTATTGGTTTGCGTGAATTGTTCAAGTTCCTCTATAATTTCCTGGTTGACCCATTCATTCTTTAGGAGAATGCTTTTTAACCTCCAATTGTTTGTGTTCCTTCCAATCCTTGTGATTTTTAGTTTCAAAGCATTGTGGTCTGAAAATATGCAGGGAATAATCTCAGTCTTTTGGTATCAGTCATGACCTGATTTTTGACCCAGGATGTGATCTGTTCTGGAGAAAGCTCCGTGTGCACTCAAGAAGAATGAGTATTCTATTGTTTTAGGATGTAATGTTCTGTATATATCTATGAAGTCCATCTGGTCCAATATGTCCTTCAAAGCTCTTGTTTCTTTGTTGATCTTCTGCTTAGATGATCTGTCTATTGCTGTGAGTAGAGCATTGGAGTCTCCTACTATTAATGTATTATTAATATGATTCTTTATTTTGGTTATTAGTTGGTTTATATAGTAGGCTGCTCCCATGTTGGGGGCATAGATATTTATAATTTTAGATCTCTTGTTGGATAGACCCTTTAGTATGATATAGTGTCCCTCTACATCTCTTATTACAGTCTTTGGTTTAAAATCTAATTTGTCTGATAAGAGAATTGCTACCCTAGCTTTCTTTTGAGGTCCGTTGGCATGGTAAATAGTTCTCCATTCCCTCACTTTCAATTTGGAGGTGTCTTTAGATTCAAAGTGAGTTTCTTGTAGACAGCATTTGGATGGGTCCTACTTTTTTGTCCAATTTGAAACCCCGTGTCTCTTGATGGGAGCATTCAGCCCATTCACATTGAGAGTAACTATTGAAAAATACAAATTTAGTGCCATTGTATTGCCTTAAAGTCCCTGTTTGTACAGATTGTCTCTGTTAATTTCTGGTCTATATTACTCTTGGGGTCTTTCTTCTTTTATAGAAACCCCCTTAATATTTTTTGCTTGATGATCACATATTTTTTCAGTTTCTGTCGGTCCTGGAAGGTCTTTATCTCTCCATCCGTTCTGAATGACAGCCTTGCTGGATAAAGTATTCCTGGTTGCATGTTCTTCGCATTTAGTACCCTGAATCCGTCTTGCCAACCCTTTATGGCTTGCCAGGTCTCTGTGGATAGATATGATGTTATTCTGGTGTTCCACCTTCTGTTTGTAAGAAATCTCTTCCCCCTAGCTGCTCTCAGGATAGCTTCCTTGGCTGTAAGATTTGCAAGCTTTACTATTATATGTTGGGGTGTTGATCTATTTTTATTGATTTTGGGAGGAGTCCTCTTTGCCTCTTGGACATGACTGCTTGTTTCTGTCCCTAGATTAGGGAAGTTCTCAGCTATGATTTGCTCAAATATACCTTCTGGTCCTCTCTTTCTCTCCACCCACTCGGGGTTCCCAGTAATTCTGACATTGGAATGTTTCATGGCATCATTGATCTCTCTAAATCTATTTTCATGGGCTCCTAGCTCCCTATCCCTATCATCCTCAACTTCCTTCCTATCATCTTATCTTCAAGATCACTAATTCATTCTGCCTTCATTACCCTGGCTGTTAGACTATCCAGTTTAGACTTCATCTCATTCATAGCATTTTTAAGTTTGATTAGATCTCATTTCTGCCCTTACAGATTCTATAGTGTCACTAATGCTTTTTTCAAGCCTAGCTATTGACTTCATGATTGTTATCCTGAAGTCTATCTCAGATATCTTGCTTATGTCCATATCCATTAGTTCCTTGGCAGAGAACATTGTCTCTGGGTTTTTTCTTTGTTGAAAGTTCCTCCTCCTATTCTTTCTGTTGAGGGATGGTTGAGTGAATGGGCAGAGTCCAGAATATCAACCATGACCCAAGCAAAATGCACCTTAGAAAACATCTGGAATGGTCGAAAGCTACCACAGATATGCCACCAAAGCCATGGTGATCCAGAACAGTAAAAAGAAAGAGAAAAGAAAAGGAAAAAAAAGGAGGAGTGGGGAAAGAGATTATAATCTCTCAGGGTGGACAGAGCAGGGTGATTTGCCTGTTCCTGCTTGATTTTTGGTCTGTGTGTTAGAAGACACTGTATCCCCAAATGGCAAAGAAATCAGAATTTATATGCATATTAAGATGAAATTGAGTAGAGTGAAAAATGGGCTAGTATGGGGCATAAATCTATAAAACATATGTGAAAAAAATAAAAGTTAAGAAGTGACTTAAAAGCATAGGTTGGGAAATAAGAACCTATTTGAAATGGACACAGAGTTAAAAAAATATATAAGAAAAGAAACTAAGAAAGAAGTGTAAAATTTTAGCCTTAAGTATAAAAGTCATGAGGGAGCACCTGGAGCTCCCTATGTCATCTTTCCCTGGCACTGGAGTTTTACAGTCCTGTGGGAAATAAGCTTATCATGCCCCTGTTTTTCCACTCTGTCTTCTGAGGAGAGGCCTGCTACTCAGCTTCTTAGGCGTCTTTGCCTGGGTTGAATTGCCCCACCCTTTGTCGGGGGATGGGGGCAGGCTTAATGTGAGCTGGTTGGCTGTGCAGTTTTTGTTTCCTGGCAACTTTCCACTTCTCCTTAGAGGGTCAGAGCAAATAAGCCCGTGTGGGAATCTCTGGCCCGGAGCTGCAGTGTTGCAGTCCTCACCCATCAACAAATCCTCCAGGTCAATCCGTCTCCACCTCTGCACGTACCAAACTCCATAGACTTGTGCAGTTCTTACCCGCCCCGCCCCCACCACCTGGGAATCAGGGGGACCCGCGAGTGTCTCTGCGCTTTGTGACTTTGCAGTTGTTAGTGGCCGTCAGCTTGTGTGTTCATCCTCTCCCACAGCTCCCAGGTCACGCTGGGTGCTACCTCAGTGTCCTTTGAGGGTCAAAATGGCCTGAGAGTTGTTGTCTAGTCGTGGGAATGGACTCTGTGTGCCAAACCACCAAATCTGGAGGTTCCCACTGGCTGCACTTCTCCCCGGGCGGGTGATGGGGACCCGCGAATTTCTTTGTGCCTTGTGTCTCCGCAGCTGCTAGCAGATATGTGTTTGTGTGTGCACCCTCTTCTGCAGCTCCCAGGTCATGCTAGGTGCTGCCCCAGCATCCCTTCATGGGCCATACACCCTCAGAGTTGTCCTTGTCACGGGACAAGCTGTTTTATATCTCCCCCACAATGTTAGATGGCCCACACCATTTAGTCCTTTTCAGGGTGTTCATGCAGAGGGTGGTCTCCCAACCAGCTGGGTTTGCGGTTTGTGGTGACTGGAACTGAAAGTCTCTTCTGGGCTCGCTGACCACAATCGGTCTCCCTACTCCACTGCTTGGGCGCTCTATCAGTTTGGGCTCTCCTGTTCTTTCTGAGTCTCCTGGAATCCTGAGACCACAATGATCCACCTAGAATTCGGCCCTATTTGCCCCTTTGTACCCTTTTCAAAAGGGGGTATCTCTCAGTAGAGCAGATTTCCAAGGGTTCCAATTTATTTGCTCCAGCGCTATATCACTTTCTGGCGGCCGGCTTATGGAGGCTCCTGTACTCCCTCTGCTTATCTTTGGATATGTCCCCCTAAGATTGAAGGATCTGTACCACCTATCTTGCAAAAAGTAGTCATTTTTCTGCTTGTGGAGATCCAGGTAAGTCTTCTTACATCTCAGATTGAATTTGTGTGTGTTCAGAATGGTTTGATAGATATCCAGGTAATTCAAGGGACCAGATGAAATGAGGTCCCCTACTCTACTGCTATCTTGCACCCCTACAACTAACATTCTTAGAAACATCTTTTTTTAACTTAAATTTTAATTAACTTTTTCTTATTGTGATAAAAACACTTAACGTGAGATCTACCCTCTTAACACATTTTTAGGTTTATAATATAGTATTGTTAGCTGTAGATACAGTGTGGTACAACAGATCTCTAAAAGTTATTAATCTTGCGTAATTGGAAACTAATATCCATTGAATAGCAACTCCCTATTTCCCATTCCTCCTAGTGTCTGGCAATCATGGTTCTATTGTATACTTTTATGAGTTTGACTATTTAAAATACTTCATATAAGTGGAACCATGCAGTGTTTGTCCTTCTCTGGCTTATTTCACTTACCATAATGTCTTCCAGGTTCATCCATATTGATGTATATGGCAGGACTTTTTCCTTTTTAAGGCTGAATAGTATACTGTTGCATGTATTTACCACATTTTCTTTATCCATTCATCCATCGATGGATATTTAGGTTGTTTCCAGTTCTTGTGTATTGTAAATAATGCTGCCAGGAGCATAGGAGTGAAGCTATTTCTTCAAGATTCTGATTTCAGTTCTTTCAGAAGATTGCCAGATCAGTAGTTCTATTTTTAATTTTTTGAGGACCCTTTGTATTGCTTTCCAAAGGGCTACCCAATTTTATATTCCTACCAACAGTGTGCAAATATTCCAGTTTTTCCATATCCTTGCCAACAATTATTATTTTGCTAATAGCCATCCTAACAGATGGTGAGGTGATATTGTGGTTTTTATTTGCTTTTCCCTAATGATTAGTGATGTTAAGCATCTTTTCATATTCTTATTGGTCATTTGTATGTCTCCTTTGGAGAAATGTCTATTCAAATCCTTTGCCAATTTTTAAAAATATGGCTTTCCCCCCTGTTTTTGTTTTTCATTATAGGACTTCCTTATATATTTTGGAAATCAACCCATTATCAGATATAGTGTTTACAGGTATGTTTTCCCAATCTGTCAGTTGCCTTTTCACTCTATTGATTATTTCCTTTGCTGTACAGAAGCTTTTTAGTTTGATATAGCCCCACTTTTTAATTTTGGTTTTAGAATTATAGTTATATATGTGAATAAAGACTGTTATTTCAGTGGAAGAATGTGTTCATCACACTTCGATGCATGAAATATACTATGTAAAGACACATAGACACATGTATAAAAGGTGTTTCTAAGAATCCAGTTGGTATGTGAATTAATAAGACAGTGTTAAAAACCTCAAAAAAAAAACCCCCAAAATACCTTTTTTTTTTTTTAAAGGTAAATAGTATTGGGAATTGAGAAGTTTGTCTGTTTGGATTTTTGATTGGTCAGTTCAAGAAAGTAATTATTCAGTAAAACAGAAGTATGTAAAACACATTTTATTAATTTTATGCATTTTGGGGCAGCTAAAATTTTGGGCAGAGATAAAATCTTCCAACAATGTTTTTGTCTCTGTCTGACTGTTGGAATTAAATTTTGTTCAATCTGGAACATGTGTTCCTAACTAGGTAATCAAATGGCACATGAAATTTCCCCTCAGTATTAATTTTCACAGTGATGATGTCAATATTCAATAAATCCATAACAAGATAAAACATTCCACTACAAAAGCAATTCTTTTCTCAATTGATGGATAAACAGTTTAGCATGAGATAGTTTGATAGTTTTTGCTTTAAACTATTTGGTCTCCCAAGGTAGTGGTATTTTTTAGAGCCAGCCCTTGCACCGTGTCATTGTAATGACACCGTAAAACAGTCCTTTTTATACTTTCCAATAAAACAGTGTGACATCTTAAAGCTGAGTTGCTTTACTTTTTAAAAGGTGAAGAATGCATGATTCCTTTCCATCTGCCTCCCTGCAGCAAGGCAATCATCAGGTACAAAGAAAGAAGCTCAGGGGAAACACACTGTCACTCTATGAATACATTCAAGGTAACCATATAGATGGAGGGGAAATTGTTCAGTCTGAGAAGATAAGACAAGGTGACAATAACCTAGAATTATTCAAAGATAGATTTCAGATTTTTCAGCAGGTAAAGGTAACACAATGGAAGATGCTTCCACACAGATGCACACTCTACAGGGTCAGGGGTAGTTTCAGAATCATCACAGAACAGCCGAGTTTGGGATTAGCCCAACTATAGTGAGACTCTTTGTATTGAAAAGTTGGGGCCAGATCCTGTGACATGGATCAAGCTGGGTGGGTAAGAGAAAGGGGGAGGACTGGAGAGAGAAATATGCAAGGGCATGTTTTCTGGAAGTTGTCTATGTTCAACTAGAGCCAATCTCTAAAATAATAGTTACCCATTTCTCTTTAAAACTCTCTTCAATTTTGATAACAAATGTTTTTCCCTTTTTCCTAAAAAGAAAGTATAACCAGATAAACAGAAACAAAACAACTCATACTCAAAGAGAGTCTGTGTGTAGGATTGCTTGCACATGTTCTGATAATAATTATTTTAATTTACATTGTATTGTGCAGTGTCAACTCCATTTTTGCTTTGAGTCAAAATAACAAACATCTAACTCATCAGAAGGATATAAGTTAATGGGAGCATTTAGATGTATTAGTTTGTCAGAGAAAATCTATTGTTTCTAATACTGTTTTATCTTCCTGAAAATCAGACATTGGTTTTGGGTAGATGGTGATACTGAAGTTTGTAAGGGCTGTCTTAGTCTATTCAAGCTGCTGTAACAAAATACACCAGTCTGGGTGGCTTAGAACTAACAGAAAGTTATTTCTCACAGTTTTGGAGTCCAGAAGACTGAGATCAGTGTGCTAGCAAGGCCAAGTGAGAGCTGTCTTCTGAATGGCAGACTTATTGTATCCTAACATGGCAAAAAGGTTTAGGGAGCTTTGTGGGGTTTCTTTTATAAGGGCACTAATTCCATTCATAAAAGGGGTCTGCACTCATGACCTAAACATCTCCCAATAGCCCCACCTCCCAATACTGTCACTGGGCATTAGGATTTCAAAATATGCATTTTGGAAAGGGGCATAAACATTCAGACCATAGCAGTAGCTGTGTCCTGCTGCCATAGCCAACTTTCTCTTGTAACTTGATCAAATCCATAATGAGAACCAGACTATTGATCTTTGCAGATAATCCACTGGCAAATGTCTTCTTCTCTGAATTCATATTTGAGCTAAAATTCCCAGGATTATCTACTTGCAGTGACATTTTGCAAATATTGATTTAAAATCTTGATTTACCTCTTTCTTCAGAGTCCTGTATGCCTCTGTAAAACCTGCTTTCATTCTCTTTAACATGCACTTGTGTGATGTAAACTGAAGACAGATGTCCTAAATGCATACTAATGGGGAATACTTTGGCTTCTCTAATTTCTGAAATATAAAGCTGATGAACACACGAGGACAAACCCTGTCCCCCTGGGTGTCCTCTTTGAAATTCCTAATCACTGGGCTAAGGATCATTCTCTTTCTCAGTGGAAATCTTGACGCATGGATAGTTGTTTAATAATTATTTTATTACTATTTAGATTTAAAAATTTGTGTCACACAATAAAACTGTGGAAAATTTTATGCCATTATGGAAAAGAAAAAGCTCCCTTAAAACAGCGTGGATGTTCCTCAAAAAGTTAAAAGTAGAACTACCCTATGACCCAGCAATTGCACTACTAGGTATTTACCCAAAGGATACAAAAAAACAACCAAAAACAAAAACAAAAACCAAACCTAACTCAAAGGAATATATGCTCCCAATGTTTATTGATTAGCATTACTGATGATATCCAAATTGTGGAAAGAGCCCAAATGTCCAATGGCTGTTGGATGGATAAAGAAGATGTGGTATATACATACAATGGAATATTACTCAGCCATTCAAAGAAGGAAATCTTGACATTTGCAACAACATGGATGGAGCTAGGGAATGTTACACTAAGTGAAACAAGTCAGTCAGAGAAAGACAAATACCGTATGATTTCACTCATATGTGGAATTTAAGAAATAAAACATATATCGGGGGGGGGGGGAAGAGAGAGGCAAGCTAAGAAATAGACTCTTAACTAAAGAGAACAAACTGAGGGTTACCAGAGGGCAAGTGGGTGGGAGATGGGTGAAACAGGTGATGGGGATTAAGGAGTGCATTTGTTGTGATGAGCACTGGGTGATGTATTGAAGTACTGGATCACAAAATTCTATACCTGAAACTAAAGTTACACTGTATTTTAACTAGCTGGAATTTAAATAAAAACTTATTAATAAAAAAAGAAAGAAAACTTCCTTAAATAGGGGGACCGAAGTGAAAACGGAGAACATAAAATAGGTCATTGCATGAGAAATACAGTTTTTGGATTCTTTATCTACTCATCGTGTGGTAGGCAGAAAGAGTTCTAAGTTTTACTTCCAAAGGACCAAAGCAAGTGAAATCCTAGAAGAAAAATATGAAGGCAGCCAACTAGCCCGTTGATCATTAAACAAGTATAATATAACCTCTTTTCCATTTATCTCACTGCCAAGGAGTATCCTTGGCTTTTGCTTATTAGGACCAGGGATGTGTATTCTGTGGTGCTCAGAAAGACAGCAAAGAACCCAGTATATTTTCACTCTAGAATGAATTCCACAACATCCCATGGGACCTCTTAGGTTTTATTTCTCCCCAAAATAGGTCTGTTGTGGGGTAAAAGGAAGGGCCACCAGGATTTCCTGGTTTAGGGAGAAAATCTTAGGGTCCGGTTGCTCTGTGGACAAGTTTTCAAACAAGTCTCTAATTTTTGGAGGAGCCCATGCTTGGCATATCAGGAGATTTCCTCTCTACAATCTGTCAGGGGTCTGCAAAGTCTCTCTTTCTCTTCCTGATGCTCTGAAGGCACTTCCGTGTTCCCATTCTGCTTGGTCATTATTTCTCCCTGCCCTTTGATGAAAAAAAATTCATTAATTTCTTAAAGCACTTCCTCTTGTTTCTCTGACTCTGTCTTGCACTGGTTCTGTCTCACATGCTTCCTTTCTCCCCGCCTTTCTTTTTCTTTTTTTTTTTTTTTTAAAGATATTTTCTATTTATTTGACAGAGAGAGAGAGGTCACAAGTAGGGAGAGAGGCAGGCAGGGAGAGAGGGGGGAAGCAGGCTCCCTGCTGAGCAGAGAGCCCGATGCGGGGCTCCATCCCGGGACCCTGGGATCATGACCTGAGCCGAAGGCAGAGGCTTTAACCCACTGAGCCACCCAGGTGCCCCTCTCCCCGCCTTTCTGTCTCTCTACTCTGTGTCTCTGTTTCTGTCTCTCTTTTAAGCAGAAGCCTAATTAGTCTTTTGGGAATCTTGATTAATGAATGAAAAAAAGAGAGAAAGAATTGTATTTTGAGGAGATTTGATGTTAAGGTAATTCTGTGAGTTTGAAAGGCATGTGTTTTTTAGAGAGGGAAGATGTATATAGAAATATTTGGAAAAATTGTCATGAATCCACCAGAAGGGATAGGTTATGGGAGCTAAAGGCATATTCTTTTACTCTGAATGTATTCTTGTTACTGTTGTGCCTTCAAATCTTTGCTATTGTTGCTTAAATACGTGCATTTCTTTCCTCCAAAAGTCAGATCTCTTTCAAGCAGTTATTTTACTGAAATATGCACTGTCTTTCTCTATGGTTCCAAGTTTAATGACATGCATTTTTTGAGATAGCCCCTAGAGTCAAGGTGCAGAAGTTCCAGAGTTGTTTCCTGTTTCCCCCAAGATATTAACTAGTCCATCCAGTGGGAGCAAACTTGGGCCTCATGAGCACTGTGCTTCATCAAGCTGCAAAAAATGGCCACATTTTTTAAGAGTGTAGCTAGACTATTAAGAAGAGTACTTCAGTCAAATTTTATGAAGCTTTAAATAAATGGATTTTATGGTTATTCTTGCAAAACTTACTCTTTTTGAGCTAACTTGCAGCTAAAAGTGATGCTTTCTGTCTTTTGTCACCCCCAGATCTCTTAGCACACAAACTACTCCCTAGGGAGAGGCATCTGGGATGGAGACATAAGATAACTTTAACTTAATGGGACCCCAATGGCCTTTAAAAGTTAATGCTGCTAAAGCAATTAATGAAGCTTCTAAAGTAAGGGATGTAAGCCTAAGGATAATTTATGCATTGGGATGATCTGGCTCATTATTGGCATTATTTAACAATCCCTAGGCACTCAAGTAGATCGTGGCTACATATCCAAAAATAGGACAAGACAATATTTTTGACTTCTATAGATGGGAAAATATTCTTCAAATTAAAAGAATGAAAAAGACATTAAAATGGAACATAAGTTGGGGGAAGGATAGTTCTTCCTTGTAAGAATTCAGCAGGGATGCTTGTGTGGCTCAGTTGGTTAGAGTGTCTGCCTTTGGCTCAGGTCATGATCCCAGGGTCCTGGGATCGAGTCCCAAGTTGGGCTCCCTGCTCATCCGGAAGCCTGCCTCTTCCTCTGCCTGCCACTCCCCCTGTTTGTGCTGTCTCTCTTTCTCTCTGACAAGCAAATAAATAAAATCTTAAAAAAAAAAAAAAAGAATTCAGCAAATGAGCACATAGATAAAAGAGTGATAGAATTTTAAAATCACATTTTGCCACTCTGGGTGAAATAATGGGTCTAGGCAACAAGCACAATGAATCTTTAAATCACTAGGGAAAAACTTGATTGGGAATTTCAAAATGAGGACAGACTAACATCATTTGAATCCACTGATAAATCTTAACATTATTAAATAGGGGACAACCAAATATCATGGGGGTCTCAGTGATACAAAATAATATGAAGCACAGAGCGCCATATGTGAGGTATGTTGTCTTGAAACTTGAGCTTGACTATCTCAAGTCCTCCAAGATGTACGTGTCAGTTTATAGGAAATACAATAGACAGAGGAGAGTTAATGTATACACCATGAAGAAGTAATCAGTCAAATGCACAATGTGGAACATATGGTAATACACAACAGTGGAATAAATAAAGCTTAAAAGATATAACAATACAGTATATAGACATTGAGGGATTTTGATTCAAATCAAGTAAATAAAAATTTTCATGATATTAAGAAATTATTGACGATTATTTTATTTATTATTTACTTTTAATTAAAAAAATTTTATTTATTTGACAGAGAGAGAGAGACAGCGAGAGAGGGAACACAAATGGGATAGGAGGGGGAGAAGTAGGCTTTCCACTGAGCCGGGAGCCTGAGGTGGGGCTCCATTCAAGGACCCTGCAATCATGACCTGAGCCGAAGGCAGACGCTTAACTGACTGAGCCACCCAAGCACCCCAGGAATTATTGACTTTTAAAGTACGGTGATTATTTAAAAACAGTCTTAGAGAAGGATACTGAGTATTTATAGTTGATATACTGTGCTGTGGCATTTACTTTAAAATATTCTGGCTAATCATGAGTAAAGGTATTTGACAGATGGTATATATTCAATAAAATGGATTGAATTGAAAAAATATTCTGGCTAAAATATGTGGGTCAATAGATGAAATTGGCACATGCTAATATTTATTACAGCTGAATTATTAGAGTGTTCTTTGTACTCCTGGTTACCTTTGAAACTTTGCATAGTTAAAAGGGGAGCAGGAGTACCCTAAGACACAAAGATGGTAAGTAAAAGAGTTGTATTTTCTGTGACCAAGGACTTGAAGACAGGGTAACATAATCAGAACAAGTCTGGGTATTGTTTGGAGCTGATATAAAATTTTTATTTTTATGTATTTATTTATTTATTTGCCTTTTTATTTTTTAAAGATTTTACTTATTTATTTGACAGAGAGAGAGAGATGACAAGAGAGGGAACATAAGCAGGGGAATGGGAGAAGGAGAAGTAGGCTTCCCACGGAGCAGGGACCCTGATATGGGGCTCAATCCCAGGACCCTAGGAGCCAAAGGCACATGTTTAATGACTGAGCCACCCAGGCACCCCTATAAAATTTTTAGACATTGCTCAGATACAATCACAAAAAAAGAGAGCGTTTCAATTTTGTGTTAAATTACTATTTTTGTAAATTGATTTCAAACACTTCTCCTTGTGAATTTTACCTGTGTATAAGATGTGCATAATAGAATTTTTAAAACATACTATTGATAGTTGTACTACTAATTTAACCAAAGTAAGAATTTTCTTGGTTCTGATGGTTTAATACTGTCAAAATCCCAAATTTTAAAAAACTTTTTTTTAGCAATACTGAAGGGGAAATGTGACCTGCCATTCTTTTGTAAGTGGTACTTTTTAACTTTATGTAAATAACTTAAAATGACTAGTAAAATAATTGTAATATTTGATATTCTTATCTTGGAAATATTTTCTTGTTTCTCCCTCAAATATTGTAGATACACACAAATTTGTGCTTTAGTGTATCTCAGGCAAACCGTGCACAGTGCATTTTAAACGGTTTTATCATATGTGATTATCTGGTCAAGTACCTGTAAAAACACCAGTGTGAAACTGGGGAAACCGAGGTAATAGTATTGAAGGATCTACATCATTTTAAAGGTCCTGAAAAGCAGGATAACTTGAATTTAAATAAGGTAGTCACAAGTGTGCGCATGTGCAGAGGGCCTACCCCATAATACGAATGTTCAGCCACACATATCCTCCCCATAGATTCTCTCCCAAACTATTTAATTCACATGGTGCCCTGTGATTGCCCCACTTTTGATGACTCCTTTTGATTTCTCCACCTTCTCAAACCCATAAGACATAAACCATGTGTGAGTGAAGCAGCCACATCTGCCATGAGAAGATCCCATCTACAAAACAGTGATGTTTCATGCTGATGTCTCGTCTTTATGCATACATGCATACATACATATTTAATTTTACTTTTATTTTGGGAAGAACACTTAACAGGAGATCTACCGCTTAACAGATTTTTAGTGTGCGGTATCATTGACTCGAGGTGCAACATTGTACAGCAGATCTGTAGAACTTATTTAATGTGTCCTGGTCAGTACTGTTATAATTATGTCCCCCTGGTGATCTGGGAGCAGTGCTGTTAATCGTCCTAGCCTATGCCTTTTGTACTGCACATGTGCTGTCAGGTGCCTCTCTAGAGGACTCCTCTCTTCCTGTTCTGCTGCACTGAATGCCGGCCTGTCTCAAGATACTGTGCCTTATGTCCCACTTGACGTTCTTCCCAGCTTATTGTTGCTCTTAAGGTTTTTGTTTACATCCATTCCCTGGTGTAAGTTAGACACACTAAACATCAGATAAAAAGGGAGAAGACAAGTATTCGTGTCTCGTGGATACCCTTGGTTTCTCTGGGCATTTTTGATTGCGGTGTTTTCCTACTTTAATGAGACTCAGTGTTCATGAGAATAGGGAGTAGCATAAAATGCAATGATGCAAACAAATTTGAAAGGCCAAACACCATAGTAAAATTTGCCTTGGGGGACTCTCTAGAACTTTGAAGGAGAATTGTGGAGCACTGTTGTATTTCAACACTGCAGGTCCCTTGCACAGGCGTGAGATAGAGACACAGGGAAGGTTTCTGGATACTGGATCTCTACCAACAATCTTTTATGGAAAATAGCAAATTATTGGTTAGCTTTTCTGGTGGAAGAAATCTCATTCACATTGAACTAATTTCATGTTCCAGAGTAGAAAAAAAATCACTCAGATACTGGAGATAGGGTGATTCCCAGGTAGGTCTATTCATTTGTTTAAAGTGGTGGCTCTTTCAAAGTTTGGTCTCAGAACCAGCAACATCAACATCACCTGGAAATTTGTTAGAAATGCACAATTTTCAAGTTCCATTCCAGACCTACTGATTGAAAAACTCCTGGGTGGGGCCCAGAAATCTGTTTTCACAAGCCTTCTGGGGATTCTGGTGAATGCAGAAATTTAAGAACGACTTGTTTCCTGCATATTTTTCAAAAGACAGATTTTGAAATTTTTAGTCCATTTTTCTATCTTTTTTAATACTATAAAATCCTTTGAAATAATCCTTTAAGTCAGAGCAGAGTCCTTTTTTTCCTCCCGAGAGTGTTAATAAAAGCAGTCAGGTTCATACTAGTTTGATAATACAGCAGGATATTGATAAATCAGAAATATTAATGTTTATTTATTATTATTACTGTCACATTGTATTGTTTTACTGACATTCAGCACTGTAAATGGCCTGATGCATAGCTTTAACAGCTGCGTATTTCTAAGGAAAATAAGAAAGGTATGTATGCCTGCAACTCCTTTAGGTTCTATGGATTAATAATGAAGCAGTAATTAGTCAGCAATAGAGTGTGCAGCTCAACTCGGTTTCAGATTCCAGGTTTGAACAGCCATATTTTCCCCCAGGAAATGAGACAGTACATGTAACATTCATTGCCTTGCCAAGCATACCAAAGGAGCTTAATGTTAGCTTTCATTATCCTGGTGCTCTTTAATACTATTCCAGAGAGAGCTGCAGCATGCTTCCTTGTTTATGTCATTGTGAAGCTTGACCAACTGACAAAAACAAAAAAATAAAGAAATAAAGCAAAACTGTTTTCAACAGCCCAATTTCTCATATGGTCATGTGTACCTATGAAGTTCTAACGAGAATATTAGAAATTAGTGTATTAAAAATAAATTTACTATGACTAGGTCCAGTAAAACCATCCTTATGATCTTTCTATCCTTAAGAGACATATTTTTATTATGAAGTGATATTTCTTGTTTAAAAGTCTGATATTAATATCGTTACACCAGCTTTATTTTAGTTATGACCTTTTGGTATATCTTTCCCTATCCCTTTATTTTAGACAGTTTTTGTCTTTAATCACTTAATTAATTTTTAAAAAATAATTTATATTTATTTGACAGAGAGAGAGAGTGCACAAGCAGGGGGAGTGACTGGCAGAGGGAGAGGGAAAAGCAGGCTCCTAGCTGACCAGGGAGTCTGATGAAGGGCTCGATCCCAGGATCCTGATATCATGGCCTGAGCTGAAGGCGGACGCCTAACTGACTGAGCCACCCAGGCATCCCAGTTTTTGTTTTTTAAAACAGGCCATGTAAACAGCGTACAGTAGGGTTTTATTATTTCTATCCAACTTGAAAATATTTGCTTTATGTAGAATGTTTATTTTATTAACATTTGATTACAGTTGTAGGTGTGCTTATTATGAATTCTGTCATTTTTCTTTTTCTCTATTTTTCCTTTCTCTTTGTTTTTTTTTCTTTTGCTTGTGTCTTTAGATTAATCAAATATTTTTGTTCATCCTTTCTCATTTTTAGTACTTACTCAGTTGATTGCAATATTTATCCTTGATTTGTTAAAGTTTAAATTAGTAGTTTTTATATTTCCAAAGTAATGGAAACTCTGCAAGAGTTTTATAAGCATTTAATTCCATTTAACTCCTACTTGGGACTTTGTATTCTTGTTTCTCTTTTATGTAATACCACTCTCTCTTTTTTTTTTTAAAAGATTTTATTTATTTATTTGACAGAGATCACAAGTAGGCAGAGAGACAGTCTGGCAGAGAGAGAGAAGGGGGGAAGCAGGCTCCCCACTGAGCAGAGAGCCCGATAAGGGACTCGATCCCAGGACCCTGAGATTATGACCTGAGCCGAAGGCAGAGGCTTAACCCACTGAGCCACCCAGGCACCCCACCACTCTCTGTTTTATCTTTGAGGATATTTATTACATTTATTTTAAATTTTTGATCCACATGTTACAGTAATTCAGATGATATGTATTCTTCAGTTTTTGTGTTTCTTGTTGTGTTCATATTGCTCTTTTAAATTTTTTTCATTTTTATTGCATATGAGCTGCTCATAGTCCCCTCAATTAGTAGCCACCTTATCTGCCAGGAAGGGTCAGGGGCAGGTACTGGTCTGTGACTGTCCTGGTGGGTTTGGACATAAGGGAAGGGATGAGCTCTATCATGGAGAGCTGCAGGCACCAGAGAATTGTCCTTAACTCTGAAATGTTCTCTTTCCTCCCAGAGGATTAGGGACTTGTGGGTTAGGTAACTTGAGGGTTAGGTAACTGGAAGATTAGGGAGTAAGAATTTCCCTAGTTTTGGAGTTCAGGGTTTTGAACTCAAGAATAGATGAATCAGTGGGGGCATGGGCACAGAATAACCTTAACCCTGTAGGGGTCGCCTCATCACTGGAATGCCTGACAGCCATGTTGGGCAAAGGTTGTTCCAAAGGGCCATGTATGGGGGAGGGGTAGAAGCCCCCAGACCTACCCATGCCTCACACAGCCCATAAACAGATACAGCACATCTACAACAGTCTCTGATCTGCTGAGGAACTTTTCATACTTGCTACATATTTCCTCATACCCATGCTGTCTTTTCATTCTGTGGTCTCACCATGAGACAGACCCAGTAGCCCATGCTGGGCCACTGTGGAGTCAGGACTGTTTCTTTTTTTTTTTTTTTTTAGATTATTTATTTATTTATTTATCAGAGACAGTGAGCACAGGCAGAGTAGCAGGCAGAGGCAGAGGGAGAAGCAGGCTCCCTGCTGAGCAAGGAGCCCGATGTGGGACTCGATCCGAGGACGCTGGGATCATGACCTGAGCTGAAGGCAGCTGCTCAACCAACTGAGCCACCCAGGCGTCCCCAGGACTGTTTCTTTTATAGTCAGCTCCCCGTGCTTTTTTCTCAGCTCTTTTCTTGAAATGTACAGATTGAGCTCCTGTATTTTCATAGACAAGAAGATTTGTGAATTGAAAGTTAGGGCTGTGAGTAAATAAATGATATAATTATTTGCTCTGGGAAGATCACATATTATGACAGGGAAGGTCCCTCTCCATTCCCATCTTTTGACCAGATTCCAAATCCAGAAATCAGAGATTGAAATGAAAATGAGATTAGTGGTGTTCTTTTTGCCTGTTCTCACTTCTTGCTGGCCATCAGAGATTGAGACAATCTCTGGAGGGGTGTGGGATCATTATAGAGAAGACCCTGTGCCTTGCTGTGAGTTGGGGATGTGGGAGGGGAACCCCGAATGTAGCACAAATGTACCAAATGTAGCACTAAGTGGGGTGTTGTGGCTGAGAAGTCTTAAGAGAGCCATCAGATTTTCTGAGGGCTTAGTGTCATCTGAGATAGCAGATGTCTCCTTCAGTATAGGATGCAGAATAGCCTTCCATTTCCTCTAGCAACCAAGTAGGAAGAGAGATATCCTTCCTTGTTGGCAACAATTCATACTCAACTAGGGAAAGTGCTGTAGAAATAGGTGTCTTTTCTATCTCACCTTCTTCTTGACTTCCCTCTCCTCTCTTCAGTTCTACTCTTGGTGAGAATAGAAAAAAAGAAGCAGAAAATTCAATTTGTACTATGAGATGTGGTTGCCAGTTGTACCTGATCTTCCTTCTAGATGCTTCTCTTTGATGATTCTGAAAAACCTGCCACCCTTTCTGTGAGTAGCAGCTGCCCACCCTGGGGTCTAATGTCCACCCTGACTGTGTACTAGAAGCATCTAAGCAGCTTTGAAGAATAAACAGTGATGTGATGCCTAGCTCCTGACCAGAGATCCTGACTTCAGTTGGTCTTGAGTAGGGTCAGGACATTGATATATTTTAAGGTTTCCCAAGTCACTCTAAGCAGGGCTTGAAGTTCTGCACTGGTGGGATGGCAAGTGTTTAGGACAGAGGAGTTGTAGTGGAGGGAAGAAGGGAATAAGACAGAAAATGGCATTTCCAGAATTCCATTCTGGAATGGAATGGAATAGGAAAGGTAATGCTGGGCCTCTACCTCAGAACCCAGCATATTCACTGGTTGTATGATTTCTGTGGTCTAGAGTCATATTCTTGTGGATGTCCTGGGTGAAAGTAGTCCCCACCATTACCTATGTCTTTTCTCTCAGGGTTCCTTTCTCTCTTGTGACTAATGGTGATTCTCATCATCTCTTCACACCACTTGGCACTAGCCTGCTTTGTTCTTGTTCATTTCCATATTGACATCCCCAACTGGCAAGGGCATTCCTGGTTCTTACAGCTATATCACATAACAGAATGCACTCTGGCCTGGCGGCGACTGTACATGCAAATTTTCATCCCTCCCCAATGTTGATCTTGTTCAGTGAGCAGAACACCTTTCTATTTATTATTGCTAGTGTCTGCTCTTGTTAGAGGGACCTGGTGGGCAGAGGTTCTAAAGGTATATACAAATTAGGAAGTCTCCTGATTATTACTGAATTTTCCATTTTAACCATTTTGGTGATTTTAGATAAACTTTACCCTCCCTCAGTTTTTAGGATTAACAACCAACAGAAAGGCAGTTTTGATTTACAAATAGTTTTCTGTATCTTTTAGTAATTTCCATGTAACATTATATGACAAAGGGAAATAAAGATTGTAGATAGAATCAGGTTGCTAATCAAGTAATCTTAAAAAAGGTAGATTATCTTGGATTATAATCACAAGGGTCTTTTAAAATGGAAAAGGGAACTTGAAGAGAGAACCAATGAGATGGCAGCACATGGTAGACTCATGGTAGACTCAGCCCAGTGTTGCTGGCTTTGAAGGCAGGGGAAGGGGTCCACCCGCCTTGGAATGCAGGCCTCCTTGAGAAGCCGAAAAAGTTGAGGAGATGGATTCTCCACTATGTCCTCCAGAAAGGAATGCAGCCTTGTGGACACCTTGATTTTCATCCAGTGTGTTTGTTTTTAAACTTAAAACCTCCAGAACCATAAGATAATAAACTTGTTTTCAGCCACGAATTTTGTCGTAATTGGCTATAGCAGCAATGGGAAATGAATATATTCTTGAAAAGGATGGGGGAATTAGGCATGATAAAAATGAACATGTAAAGACTTAAAGATCCTTATCATGGAATTGACTATGTTGAGTATCAGTTTTTTTAACAGAATATCTTGTACAAATTTTAAATGATTTGGTGAAATGGAAACATTCTTGAGAAAGAGGCTTAACAGAAGAAGTAATTTCATCTCCTTGCAGGCCTTTTCTTTGATACTTAATTGCCTAATGGAAAATTAGTTCATAATCAATATTTTTAGAAGTAAGTTTATTTAAGGGATTGAAATGGAGCAATTTCTGTTTTTCTGAGCATAATGGACTCAAATCCATTTTACTCCACAAAGGCAAGAGTGCCTCCTCCCCCTCCCCCGCCATATTTCTTTTTAAACATTTATTAATCTAAGTAAAACATGGCTAAGTAAGCATGGAGTCAGTCGAGTTGTATATGGTTTTAATTCATTTTCATGGGTGTCTGTATTTCATGGAAACATTTTTTATATTTCCCCAAAGGAAAAACATTTTAAAAAGAAGAAAGAAAAGGAAATAACTAGAACATTTTCCCCATCAGCTAATGTAATAGTAACAAATGAAACAATAAGAGGAGGAAACTGACAGTTTAAACAATGCTGAAATGCTGCCCCTGGTCAGAAGATGGCTAGCAGCCTGGTTATCTTCTACATTGTTTCCATGTAACTGTCCAACTGCATTTGCCAAAGTGGAAGTTTAGTCATTGCTGAAATTGTTTGCAAGACTCTAAGAAAAATTCTTTAAAACATATTTGGGATCATAAGGACTTTGGATGAAAGGAAACTGTGTAGTAGATGCTTTCTCTGTGAGGTCTGTTATAGTCACTCTTGCAGCCCGGCCTAAATCACACTATCTTGCTTTGGAAGTACTCAGAGAGAAAAGGTTTCATTTTTGTGAAGAGCTGTCGGACACCCGGAAGCTTCACCTTCAATAAGATTATTTCTGAGCACGAGAACAACGGAAGCATTGTTTCTTCGGAATCGCTGCAGTACACTTCAGAAGCGCTCCTTGTAGCATATGCTTTCATTTATGTCCCATCAACGCTCATCAGAGCTTTTGTGTCCACCTGTCTTTTGTCTCTGAATGATGGGTGGAGATGGCACTACATAGACTATTCAGAGAGGTGTTCTGAACTGTCATTGTTTTGGAAGTTCTTCTTTTTTTTCTTTTAAAAAATTATTACTTTATCTTATTATGATAAAACACACACACACAAGAGATCTGCTCCCTGAACAAATATTTGAGTGTCCAGTCTCAGCATTGTTACTTCGAGCACAGTAGTTCTTCGATGAACTTTAAAGCCTATTTGTCTACATTAAATGTTAAGAGAAAGGACTGTTTCCCAGAATAAAAATATTTGTTTAAAAACAGACAGGATAGGTTTTATCAAGAACAGGCCAATAAATATAGTGGGGTTTAGGATTATATATGAGAAATTATGAAAGGAAAGCAAAATATCCTTTGACAAATGAATAAACATACAATGCAATATTATTCAGCATTTAAAAAGAAGGAAATACTGAAATATGTGATAATATGGATAAGCTTAGGGGACAGTACACTACATAAAATAAGCCAGTCATAAACAGACACACACTGCATGATTCCACTTATATGAGATAGCTAAAATAGTCTAACACAGGAGCAGAGAATGGAATGGAGGTTGCCAGGAGCTGGGGGAGGGGGAGTTGTTCAAGGAGCATAAAGTTCCAGTTATACAAGATACTTATGTTCCAGACATCTGCTGAGCAACATAGTGCCTATAATTAACAATACATATTGTGTACTTTAATATATTTAAGAGAGTAAATTTCATGTTACGTTTTCTTGCCACAAAAACAAAACAAAACAAAACAACAGGAGGAAAATTTTGGAGGTGATGTATATGTTTAGTACCTTGGTCATGGGGATGGTGTACAGGTGTATTCATACATCCAAATGTATACATTAAATATGTGCAATTTTTAAAGTAAGCTATACATCAGTAAAATTTAAAAACTAGGGGCTTCTGGGTGGCTCAGTCGGTTTAAGTGTCTGCCTTTGGCTCAGGTTATGAACCCAGGGTTCTGGGTTGGAGCTCTGCGTTGGGCTCCCTGCTCAGCGGGGAGCTGCTGCTCCCTCTGCTTCTGCCTGCTACTCCCCCTGCTTGTGCTATCTTTCTCTCTCTCCCTGTCAAATAAATAAATAAAATCTTTTTAAAAATTTTAAAAACTAAAATTAAATTAGTGAACTTTTTCTTTTTGGAGACTTGCCTATATTTCTGCCTCCTTCTTTGGAATCCTTGCTGCCTTCAGATACATCCTTCAGAGTTGTGTTGATGTGCAGAAGTGTTTTGAAATAAAGCAGGGATTACATGTGCCTGTTTACTTCTGTCTATATCTCTCTTCTGGAGGATGCAACCCCTGGCTCAAATGTTCATATGGAATGTTCCACTGAAGTTTTCTGCTTTGCTTTGTTTCTGTTTTCTGTAGTTTTTCAATAGAAATTTCAACAATCTCATCCGTAGAGAAGTAATTTCTATTTTATTTTTCAGAATCTTGACTGGGAATTTACAACAGTTGAGGAAACATGTCTTTTCTAGATATTTCACTATAACGTCTTTCAGTAGTGAAAAGCTAGAAAGAATAGAAGCGTTTGTTGATAATGCTATGATGACATAAGTTATAGTTCATAATACTATATTTTAAAGGGAAAGAACAGATTATGAGTTCAGACATGTAAAGTGTTTCAAAAGTGTGCTTTTGAAAAAATGGAAGGATATGTTAGCAGTGGTTATCTGTGGAGGGTGGGATTGTGCATTTTATGTGTAGTTTTTATTTTCATTTATGTACTTGTCTCTGATTTATTATTATTTTTAAAAAATTTATCTGATTTATTATTTTTTAAAAAGCAAAGTACATGTATTTCTTTACTTGCAGTTATAACTTATTTCCATTTGGGAAAAAATCAGGTACAGTTCACAAATTTAGCAATTACCTTGTGTAGCATTTTGCTTTCCTTTCGTAGTTTCTCATATATAGTCCTATTCCCCATTATATTTATTGCCATGTTCTTGATAAAACCTATCTTGTCTTTTTTCAAAGAAATACTTTTATTCTGGGAAACATTCCTTTCTCTTAACATTTAATGTAGACAAATAGGTTTTAAAGTTTTCTACTGACTTACTGTGATGTTCGCCTTATTTTATTTTTTTAAGATTTTATTTATTTATTTGAGAGAGAAAGAGAGAGAATGAGCACAAGTGAGGTGAGGATCAAAGGGAGAAGCTGACTCCCTGAAGACCAGGGAGCCCTATGGGGGACTCGATCTCGGTAGTCCAGGAACATGACCTGAGCCAAAGGCAGATGCTTAACGACTGAGCCACCCAGGTGCCCATGATGTTTACCTTATTAAAACCAGAATCAATTTGGGATAGTAATTCCTAGCCTTACTTCAAGTGGCAGCTATGAGAATTGTTTTCCAAGTTTGGGGGCCTGAAATGAGTGTCTTGTCAGTGACATTAAATACCTTGCCAGCAGGAGGCATACATATTATGGTCATAGTTCCTAAATTAAGTATTACAAGAAACCAAACAACTAACTAACTTTCTTTCTTTCTTTCTTTCTTTGAGAGAGAGCATGAAGGAGCACAGTGGGGAGGAGCAGAGGGAGAGGGAGAACTCAAGCAGACTCCCTACAGAGCACAAAGTCCAACTCAGGGCTCCGTCTCAGGACCTGAGATTAGCACCTGAGCTGAAATCAAGAGCAATCAACTGACTGAGACTCCCAGGCATCCCCCAAAAACTTTACTTCTGTGGACTATGGGGTAGACTGTTTTGAAAATTGAAAGTCCCAGAAAATCTCTTGCACATTAGGATATAACATATTGGCATAGAAATGATGTTATCCATTAAATGAAGATTTTTGTACCTTAATGGGATCTTGAAAACAATCCAGGAAGATGAGTATATTTGACAAGCATGAGAAATCAGTGGAGAGATGTAACATATCCAGGGTCTTGTGGCACTTATTGGCATTGAACAAATGATCACTGAAATAGCTACTATGTGCTGGGCACTAGGCTAAATAGTAGGGATTTTTATTGTTTCTGTTTCATTTTAAATTTCTTCATAGTTTCTTCATAGTTTTGACCTTAGGAAGTTTTTATTCTGCTGTAAATGATCTTTTTATTCTCTGAAAACCTATTATTGAATGTTAGCATGCACTAGTTATTGACATTTTATTTTTTTGATTTGTTTTTCTTCATTATATACTGTTGTCTGATAGTTTCCTGTGTATATACAGTGTCTCTCATTTGAAATACACAATATTTTATTTTTAGTTACATAAAAATTAAAAATTAAAAGAAAACATTTTCAGTGAAGCAAATGAACATGATGGAAAAACATAAAGAATTCTTACCTGTGCACATACAGAAGCACACACCTGCACGTGCACACACAAGTGCAAATACATGCTCACTTCCAAGGGTAACCTCTACCATTGTTAACCTTGGTGCGCGCTCTTCCCGGTATTTTTTCTGTGCATTTAAACTTGCACATCGATAAATAATGGTATAGTTATTTTACATTAACTGTTTTAAAATGTACATATTTTGCCACATAATTTGCTTTCCTAAAGTTAAATTTCTTCTTTTAGATTTTTGTATGTCGGTTGCTTGAGCCTGTTTTTCTTAATGACTGTGTAGTATTTATATAGTTTTAGCTGAATTCATCCTTATAGAAATTGCTAGTAATTCATGTATTGGATGACCTTCATTGAGTATTTTCATAGTCAATGCAGAGGTTTATTTTTATCAAGTAAGATTTCGTAGATGCTTTTTTCAAAACATCTACACATGATTAGCAACACTTTCTTTAGTGCCAGTTTTGAATTCAAATAAAAACCAAGTATTTTTATTTCTTCTTAATGTACACACACACACACACACACCCGCATATTCCAAATTTCTAACTACATACACCAGGTTCAGCTTTATGGGTAAGAACTGAATTTTTATTTTTCTTTCCTCACATTGTCCTCAGTTCCTGCTGAGTGAAAGTTCACATGCAGATGTACCAAAATCGTCCTACAAACCTGTCATTTCACCCATATTGTTTTCATAAATTTGCTACCTCCCTCGGTGCAAACATATGATTTTCTTCTTCAGTTCACCTGAAAATTGCTTCTTCAAGCCTTCATTTGGAACAGTTTGGATTTGGGTGTTGTCAGCAGTCCAGGGATATATTTGAATAAAGTCACACTCCCCAGACCTAGGGCAATGTCATCAATCACATGTGTGTCAGGGATTCGTTTTGTGGCCTCGCAAATCTTTGGCTCCAGAATGAGCTAAGTCCCTCACTTATGACCAGGTCCACTGCTGCACTAGATGGAGTCTTTCTATCAATTTCTAGATGACTGGAGCATGGATTTTTCCCAGATGAGGTTTGTACGTGTGAATGTGTTCATTGAATATAAAGCTTTTATTTCAGAAAGTTTTAAATATTCCAGCAGAAAAGAATTCTATCTAAGAGAGCCACTTTTATAGGTACCTAAAGTTCAAGTGTAAGTAACTTACCAAAGAAAGAATTTATATTCCTCCCTAAATTAGGCATTTGAAGACACTGAAGGAAAGTTCTAAATATGGACAGTAGTTCTAGATTTAACAGATTTGACCTAAGCAGAGAATAAGAAGGGAAAGCACATTATCTAATATAATCACTTTTTAAGTTAGAAGGGAACCATAATCCACATTGAAAAAATTAGAAACTATAGAAAAGGAAAAAAAAACTCCTTTAAAATCAGCCAAGAGCATACTTATACGTATTAGTTCGTTTCTTTCCAGTGTCATTTGTATCTGTATGTTTGTGTATTTAAAATGCCATTTGTATAATATGTCATAATACTAATAATTAATATTTATTGAGCACTCAGGTAATGTGTGCATTCTCATTATTTTCCCATTCTAGTGAAAAATCTGTTATATGTGCACTTCCATTTTATAGATCCGAAGACTGAAGCTTGGAGTAGCAAATTTTCTGGGGTACAAGTTTAGTTAAGTTTGGCCCTTTGCCTGTGCACAACCAGGTGGCACTGTCTTCACTTTGCAGTTAACATAATCACATTACATTCATTGTCCATGGCACTGGGTAGTCTGTATAATGATAATTCCTAATGATTATACCATGTCCATTAAGTGGAGGTGCCATAAAAATTGAATTAATCTAGAGTTGAAAATTGTAGTTACATTAAAAAAATTCAGCAGGGTACTTTGTTCTATATCTGTGCAATAGTCTTTTTCATATTTTGGATTATTTTCTTGGGATATAGTTCCATGATTAAACTTTATGCCAGAAACAGAAAATTTGACATTTTCATGACCATTGATTGTGTAATTATCAAATTATTTTCCAAAAGGCTAATATGGATCTCAAAATTTACCAGTAATTTCCTGCATCTTTACCAACATCAATATAATAATTTTAGCCTTTATGAAATATTTGAAATAGAAATTTATTGAAATAATACAAATATTATAATGATGATTAAAATAATGAGACAAAGCTCCTAATTCACCTCTTCCAAAGTCCACTTTCTTTAGTATTGAATGTTACAGCTTCTTGTACTTGCTCCTAAGATATTTTCTATGGTACAAATTTGTATGTATGTATGTATGTATCTCTCTACCTGAAATAGTGTAGCATGTGTTATTCTCATCTGATCTAATTAGTTACCTAAGAAAGTGATGTCACACTACCTGAAAGGCAATATATCAGGTATTCTCAGAGAGAATCTGATTCCTTGCTTTTGCCACTCTCTGACTTGGTACATTGCTTTTGGTTGGGTGCATGCTTGCCTATTTCGAGAGGCAAGGGGGTCTCTGTGTTCCTGGCTCAGCCATAGTTTCATGCAGGTGCTGAGTCTCTGGTTCTCGGGGGTGGGTTCTCTGCCACTGCTCTGTGTATTCAGAAACATCTAATGGATTGAGTCCAGGACGGGTCTCCTGCCCCTTCCCTGAGGGAACGAGGCATTTTTCTTTTTCCTTTTCCCTTTCTCCACCATCCCAGCCACGGCGGATCTTTTACTCTGTCCTCTCAGGTATGGGGTTTGCTGCCTTTTCCCTGGTGGCTTAAACCTTTCATTACTTTGTGGAGAAGGCACCGCAAAGGCACTTTGTGTTTTTGTCCAGGGCTGCCGCTCCCCATGTCCTGGCCCGTAACACCACGGGAGGCTTTGTCCAGTCTTCCCCGGGCTCCCACTCTTTGTCCTGTAGATTTCTTATGCACATGGTGAGTCCTGTGTACCTTGTGCGTCCATGGAGAAGTCTCTAGTGGGTGCAAAATGCCCTGTGTCTGCTACCCTTAGGGTTGCTGTTCTCTCACACTAGCTCACACTGGGCCTTGCACGGCTCACTAAAAATGTAGCTGAATTCCTCTTCTCAGGTCTTATCAAATTCCTCGTATGAAATCTTGTATGAAGATCTCATCTGCTGCTGCAGCAGCTATTATGATGGCGCTCAGGCCCGTCTTCCCTTTGATATCAGAGTAGTTGGTTGTTCTATTACCTCAGCTTTTGATGTGTCCAAGAACCATTATAATTTTGTACATTATCCTCCTTTTTCTTGTCATTAGGGTGGGAATGACGATCTTACCAGCTTTGTACATCTTAGGCAGAAACTGGAAGTCTGCCTACATTTATGAAAAGCATTTCGTAAGTCACAGGATTCTTTGTTGGTAGGTTTTTGTTGTTTGTTTGTTTGTTGTGTGTCAGCACTTTAAAGATGTTCCGGGTTTTCTTGCCCTCACTGAGAAGTCAGTAGTATTCAAATTGGTGTTTCCTGCATGTAGAATTCCTTTTTAAAAAAAATTTGTTTGTTTTTTTCCTGACTGCTTTCAGTTATTTTCTCTGCGACTTTTGTGTTTTTGAGTGTTTTCCTGTGATGTTTTGGGAACTGTGCTCTTCCTTTCTTCCAGCTGTGTTCTTCCTCTTCTCCAGAATCTCTTTCACTATACTGCTTTTTAAAAATTTATTAGTAATTCCTCCAGAATTAATCTATGTTTTACCTCTAACATAGAGTTTGGTAGGCCTGTCACAACCATATCAAGAAGGGGATTGCAAACAATTTGCTTTTACTTCAGCCTTCATTCTGTGATCAAGGTTGCCCATATACGTGGCAAATCTGTTATGATATAATCTTACTTTTCTACTTAGCCTGGCTATCCTCCGTGTAGACTTTAGACTATCAGGTCCCACAAAACTAGCGTGGGCTGGGATTGAGCTGGTGGCCACAGCAATACCGAGGGACTTTGTAAATTTTGGTGACTCTAGCAGTCTCCAGATATGATCCCAGTATTGGTTAATTTTAGAAGCACCTCAGGTGATCCTGAAACCTGATCAATTTAAAAAACCACTTAAACAAGTTTTTATTCTACAGTTTTCATGAAAAATTAGTTTTTTAAAGGTTGGAGAGGATTTAGAGTTGGAGAGTGGAAAAAATTATTCCCGGCGATGGGAGCAGCCCAATCAAAGAAACAGGCAGAAAAGCGAGCTGAATGTAATTACTGCTGGTGTTGGTGGCATGGAGCATGCTAGTCGGAGATTAGTTTGGGACCAGATTTTGGATGGCCTTGGAAGTCAAGCTAAGGATACTGGGGTTCATTCTCTAGATAATAGGAACTCAATTAAGGTTTTTGAGATGAAGAATAACATGATTAGTACTGCCCACACACACAAAAAGGGACTAATCTACTAGCTTGAATAGCCCTGAGTGACATCAAGAGACTAGAAGTGAAAAGACTATTTGCAGTATTCTAGGAGAGAGTAATTATGAGCTTGAAGGAGAGGTTGGCCACTGGAATGTAAAGGTTGTGATAGATGTGAAAGCTAATAAAGCAAAAAGGATCAATAGAAAAGAGGGCAGTGTCAAGGGTAGCACTGAGGTTTTAAATGTAAATGGTTAGGAGACCAGGCTGTCAATTTATAGCAACTAGGAACAGAGAAGCATAAGTAGCTATGGGGAAAATATAAAACATTTAATTGGGGTTAAAATTATTTGAGGGGTTGGTGGTACTTCTAGTTGGTGATACTGCAAACTAGTGCAAGTTCATTAATGCAAATACACAGGTCGTCAGGTGTGCAAACTTTCTGTTTGTAATAGTAAAACTCTATAATTGAGATCTTTCTCGTTTAATCCAGAATACCCTGTGGATATACTGAATTAATACTCCAGTTTATTCATTTTACATTTAATATATGATATTTCATTTTATGGTAAGAATTTGATGTTTCAGAGTGTTCTCAAAACTTAATTTAAATCATTTAAAGAATGAATCAAGAAATTAGATTTACTTACCTAGTACAAAGGCTTATACTAATTATCCTCTGTTTTCTTTTGTGATTAATTTTGACATTATGTTTTGCTTTTCGTATTATAACTTCCATTATTTTTAATCTGTATTTGAAAGTAATTTTTGTCAAATTGTAATGTACACCAATAGAAGCATACAGACGTTAAAAATGGACCTTGAAGAATTTTCACAAATGTCTTTCTGTGATTCCTTCATTTTATTACCCACCTTCTGCAAAGAAGCCACTTCTTTCACTATAGGTTAGTTTGCTTTAATGGAATCATGCAGTATGTAGTATTTTGTGTCTGGTTTCTTTCACTAAGAGTTATGTGCGTGCTATTGTTCCATTCTGTTGCTTTAGAAACATAGTAATTTATTTTTATGAGTTCCACTAATCTTTATTGACATTTGCATTGTTTCTGGTTTGCAGGTATTCACGTAATGTTATTATAATATAGTTAAGCAAAACTTTCAGTCACTATGTGTATGTATTTTTATTGGGTTTGTATTTAGTTTTGTGATTGTTGGTGAGCGGGGTAGATGTGGTAGGGTACGAACATGTCCATTTTCAGCAGAGAGCACCAGTTTTCCAAAGTGGAGATGATGAAGGTTCCAGGCTCTCCTCATCCTTGCAGTTCTGGGTGTTCTCAGACTTTTACATTGCAGTCATAGTTGATATATATGCAAACATAGATCACTGGGAAGTTAGTTTCCATTTTTTTGGTGATTAAGGAGGCTGAACACTTTCTCATATGTTTATTGATCATGAGTTACCTTCTTTTAAAAAATATTTTTATATTTGTATTTGACAGAGTGAGAGAGAGCAGAAGTAGGTGGAACAGCAGGCAGAGGGAGAAGGAGAAGCAGCTTCCCACTGAGCAGGGCTGGATCCCAGAACCCTGAGATCATGACCCGAGCCAAAGGCAGAGGCTTAACCCACTGAGCCATCCAGGTGCCCCAAGTTACTCCCTTTTGAGATGCAAAAGACAGTTGGCCATTTACTGTTGGTTGGTTGTCTTTTATATCTCGATTAGTGTAGATTCTTCATATATTCTGATTATGGACTTCTTGTTTATTAAATACATTGTAGATATATTATCCTACTCTGTGGCATATATCTTTACTCTCTTAGTAGTCTCTTTTGATGAGGATCTCTTCTTTATTTTAATATCATTTATCAATATTTTTGCTTATAATTACTCCATAAGAAGTCTTGCCTACTTCTCCTATGTTAAGTTCCAGAAGTTTTTTTTTTTAATTATATATCTTTTACATTTTTACTTCCTTTACTCTTCTGTACTCCACTTTTATTTTTATGATGTGAGGTAGGTGGTCCAGTTTAACTGTTGTCCATGTAGACTGACCGAGGGCATATCCTTATGCAATGACCAAACTCATTTTATCAAAAAGGTTATTCTGTTCCAACTGTTCTGTGAGGATACATTTGCCGCTCATTAAGTCTCTGTTTAAATATAATCTAAGGGGCACCTGGGTGGCTCAGTTGGTTAAGCATCTAATTTCCGCTCCTAGGGTCCTGGGATGGAGCCCTGCACTGGGCTTCCTGCTTGGCAGGGAGCCTACTTCTCCCTCTCCCTCTGCCCCTCCCCCCTGCTCGAGTTCTCTCTCATAAATGAATAAAACCTTAAAAAAATATAAATGTAATCTGAATCTTGACTATTCTGTTTCATTCATCTGTTTGCCTTTGCTTCACTCAGTACAGCATTCTACATATTCTCTTTTTATGATAAATTTTGATATCTTGTTATGCAAGTCTTCCAATTTTATTTGGGTTTTTTAAGGATAATCTTGGCTGCTCTTGGCTAGTTACATTTTTCATATAAATTTTAGAAAAAGCCTGTTAGTTTAAAAAATAAATGTGGGGATTTTGATTGGTAGTGTGTAAAATCTATAGATCAATTTAAGAACAAAGAAATCTTTACAGTATTAATCCTTCTACTCATGAATATGTTATAACCCTCATTGCCTTACATCTTTATTTTCTTTTGGTAATTTTGTATTATTCTAAATTACAGTTATGCCTATATATTTGATGTTTTTGATGCTATTGCAAATTGTATTATGAAAAATATTCTTTTAATTATTGCTTTTAAATGGAATAAAATTGATTTTATATTGACATTTTAATCCCAGAAGATTCCTAAGGTCACTTATTAAGGTGAAAAATTATATTCAGATTTATTTATATGTTTTATGTATATAAAATGTAGACTTAAAAGACAGTTTTATTTTTCCTTTGAAGTTATTATAATTTTATTTTTTTTCTTGCTTTATTTCTCCTAAATGGACCTTAAAAAGAATATTGAACAAAGCTGGTGATAATGGACATTTCAGTCCCTCCCTACAATTTCATGGAGAAATCTTTTTTTTTCTTTTTAAAGATTTTATTTATTTATTTGACAGAGAGAGATGCAGTGAGAGGGGGAACACAAGTAAGGGGAGTGGGAGAGGGAGAAGCAGGCTCCCTGCTGAGTAGGGAGCCCGAAGTGGGGCTCGATCCCAGAACCCTGGGACCATGACCTGAGGCAAAGGCAGACACTTAACGACTGAGCCACCCAGGTGCCCCTAGAAATCTTTAAGTAGTCACTGTTGGATGTAATTTTTTATTGTAACGTATTTTTTAGATAGCTTACGGAATCTTCTATTAGTATTATAGCAGGTTTTATTATGAATGCTTGAAAGAGTGTTGAAAATTTCTTCAAATATACTCCTCAAAATATCCCTTACTTTGTTAATGTGATGAATTTCATGATTTATTTTCGGATGTTAAAACCCATTGTGCATTCCTGGAATCAACCAGAATTGTATATATTTCTAGCTTATTAAATATAAAATATTTGCCAATATTTTATATATGATTTTCCATGTATGTTTCTGTTTCTGTCAAATTTTGGAATGATAGTTATGTTGGTCTTGAAATAAGCTGGGAATTTTCCCCTTTATTCTCTGAGAAAAGTTTTTCAGTAAGATTGATGTTAATTATTTCTTAAATATTTGGAAGACTTCAATAATGAAATCATCTTGGCCTGAAATTTTCTCTGAAGATTTTCATTGGAGTGGTAATTTTTATAGGTATAAGAATATTCAGATTGTCTGTTTCTCCTTGTGTTAGATTTATGAAGCTGTATTTTACTAGGCATCTGTTCGTTTTATCTAAAATTATGTAAAATTGTTCGTTATCATTTTACATCTTTTTTTCTTTCTCCAAATTTTTATTTAAATTCCAGTTAGTTAACATACATTGTAATATTAGTTCCAGGTGTAGAATTTAGTGATTCATCGCTTATATACAAAATCCAGTGTTCATCACAACCATTGCCCTCCTTAATACCATCATTTATTTAACTCATCCCCCTACCCACCTCCTCTCCAGTAACCCTCAGTTTGTTCTGTTTCTTGGTTTGCTTCCCTTCTCTCACCCCCTACCATGTTCATTTGTTTTGTCTCTTAAATTCCACATATGATTGAAATCATATGGTATTTTAACATTTTTCATTCCTGATATTGTTTGGCTTTTCTCCCTCTCTGTCTTTGTCTTTCTCTTAAAAGTCTTTCCATTAAGTCAACAGTTTTATTAAGTTATTATTTTGTTAAGCTGTTATTTTCCAAACTCCTCATTTAAAATTTTTTGTCTCTAATGGGTGCTTTATTTTACTAGTTTCTTGTTTTTACTATTCCCTTCCTTTTACTTTCTTTGGGTAACTTACTGAGATAGATACACACATCATGGAGTATCAGCATTCATTCTTTTTCTAAATATGCCTTCAAGGCTATAAATTTCCATCTTAGAATCTTTAAATGTGTCCCAGAAGACTCAATATAATTTATGTTTCTTATATTTCCATTCAGCAAATTAAAAAAATCATACAGCAACATGAACTTGAACTCCAGTATTGGGAAATTATATTTTTGTTACTGGTTTCTAATCAAATTCCACTTAGAGATACACATGGAATTATTTTAATCCTTGTAATCCTATGTCTCTCTTGCTAGTGAAGGTACTAGGGAGGTCAGATGATACATAGAGTCCTGACCTAAGTCTGTCTCACTGTGAATCCAGTGGCTTCATCAGTTCCCTGGTGAGTTCCCAGTCCCTCCTTGCATAACAAAGGTATTTATACTTACAGTTTTTCAGAATTCTCACACTGGCTCTCTGACTTATGGAGAAGGAACCAGAATGTTTGAAAACAAACAAACAAATGGAAACCCCTAAAATTCCTCACTGCTCAAAAGACTAAATGAGAAACGATAATGTATCTTGAGAGAAATGGCAAATTTAGTATCACCCCATATACTTAAAGGATGCAAGGTTGGTGGTTTCTATTGTATTTCCATTCAGTTAACCAAGCTAAATCCTGAAAATATCAGGTAGATATCGAAAATAATGGGGAAGTACCATTAATTTAGCCAGTGGTAGCACCAACTACTATTCCGAGGCAGATAACCTCTCAATATTATTAGAATATTATTGACCCTGAAGACCTCTGAAGGTGTCACAGGACTACCAGGATCTAAGAACCAAGAGTGGAACTATCAGTGGTGCCTTCCACCATTATTCTCAAGGACCCACTTGATGAATTTGTGCTTCTGTTTCTCAGAAATGCTTCCACCAGGGTACACAGCAAGAGTGCCACAAAAGCTAAAATCACAGCTATATACTCTCTAGTCGTGCTGAACTCTCACACAGAAGTATGGAAGGTGTTTGAGAAGTTTTTACAGTTAGAAACTTACTATGTTTGGAAAACAGATTATCACTATCATGTGCATAAAGAGTTGCTACAACATAATGAAGGCAGGGAAGTTGTATTTTTATATCTAGTAATTTACCAGAAAGGGGTAATAGCAGAAAGCATGACCTAACGAGAGCGTGGTAACTGGGGGCTCACGACCCTCAAGGATAAAAAACTTTGTTTATCCCAGATCACCCACTGGCCAATTATAAAGGGACTCTTGATCGAATAGTAGAAGAGGTAGTGAATATTATTTGCAACTTTTGGATGAACTACAATGAGGCAGGTCCCTTGTTCCATTAAAATTCCTGTGCATGTTAATTTAAAAAAATTTGACCGTGAAGAAGTGGTGACAGGAAGGGGGTGTGAATTGTTTTGAGTATTATAGAAGTCATACTGTAGCAGATATTGTCAGTACCTCCTCAAAAACCCCAAAGCTTACTGTATCTGCGTGCTCTAGGTAATTGATGGCTGCCAGTATCTGTATCTTCTGCTATATTCCTGGAAGGCTTGGAATGCTTTGGAATGATTTAACACCCTCAGAAACATCCCTCTGTTATCACCTGATAAGGAAGATCACACAAATACCACCCCCTCCCCATAGGACATAAATGACATGTGCTTCACATTTCCCAGTTACTCCAGTCCTCTGTATCCTGTTCATTCAGGTGCTTCTCATTGGTGGTTTTTCTTCCTCACATCAATTCCCACTCCCCTCTTGATGTTCCTCGCATCTTCCAAATGAACTACTCATCCTAAAATCTTTTTCTCAAGGTCTGCTTCCGAAAAAACCCAAGCGAAGATTCGTGGCCATCCCTTTTTGCTAGGTTTTTCTGCCTTTTGGCTCCTGTTTGGGAATTAGAAGATGCCTTATGGGTAAAAGTACTTCTAAATATCAGCCTCAGTTCTTTACTCTTCTTTTCTCCCTGGGTTCTTGACCCTTCAAGTCCTTACTGATTTGATAGCTCTCTGATGCCTTCAAACAGACTTTAAAAAATGTATCTAGCTATTACAGTTGTTCTCAGTGGGAGATTTGGTTCAGTGTAACTGATAGCAGAAATCAATTTCTTTCATAAATCCATGTGTGAATTAAAGAAACTTTAATGAGAACTAAAAGCAGTTACTGCCTTCTTCTATGACATTTTGAAAACTTGAACATTTTAAAAATGTACCATCCAATTTTATAAAAGTGAAAAATAACCAAGCCAAGCTCAAGGCATTCTTACATTACAACTCCTAGAATAACCTTTGATTCTTTGTTTTCTGCTAATCTCTACATCTTTGGGATAGTTTCTTTGCCCTTATTTTATGAGAAAGAATTAGACTTTCAGATTTGCTATTGTTTTCAGGACATGTTCAGGGAATAATTAACTGGCTTTCAAGGATCATCCACTCATTCCTTTAGGAGTAAGGGAGTGAGTATAAAACATTCATTTTTTTTTTCATTTTCTATCCAGTAAATGTATTCAAGGGAGGCACAGTGTACTATTTTGAATGGAAACAGAGGTGACGGGAATGAAAAAGTGCTTGTTTGAGGAGTTTACCATTAAGACTCATTCTGTAGATTAATAGAGAGATCACTAGTCTCTAGGGTTAGCAAGTCAACAATTTCATAAAAATTAAATTTACATGAAGATGTGGAGAAGATGAATAACATTTCAGTCTTCATTGGTAGCAGGTCAAAAAGCCACATCCCTACTGAATTTGGAAATTTGCTTTACAGTGACTTTTACTATAACCTATTTTCCAGTTTCCAGTTTATTGAGTGGCTGAAGGCTTTCTCCTGAACTGATTGTTTTTTCTTTTGTAGTTTTTACTTCAGTATATTCCGGAAGCTGTACCTATAAACTGAGTTGTAAATATCATGCTCTGTGTCACTTGTCATTTAGTGAATGCCATGAAGTTTGAGTATTTCTTGGAGGGTGACAAATTTTGCCATATACCTGTCTCTTATTGAGTCAGACACGGTATCAGTATCACCTTGTTTGCTGATGTAAGGAGTGTCTCTTAACAATCTCTCACATGTTGGTGAAAAGTAAGGGAACCGGGGTGGGGGGTGGCGGGCAACTGATGTATTTATAATAAGGATTAGTCACAATCTGAATATCTATCCCATGATATAAAAAAATGAAAGAAAAAAAAATCCAAATGTCATCATGCTGATTAAATGTAGAAAAAGTTTTCTCTATTCTGTCTGAGAAAGAATATAGTTGCTGATATAGTATTAGTTCCCTTCCTATGAGATGCCACTGTAAAGCAAGGTGTGTGAAAGCGGTACACCGCTGAGGTTAAGATTTGAAAAGGATAGAAAAGTAATATTCAATATATAAAGGCAGAGAAAAGGAAGCTAGCCTGTTGTCTTAAATTCTATGTTTCCCATTTCTTACTGTTTTTTAAACATCATACCTAATCCTGGCATTTGCACTACTGGTCCAAACTTTACAATTCTTTGAGAAAAGAACCTAAGCAGCAATTTTGATTTTAATTCTTGTCCACCACTGATCGTGTGTGTTTATTTGGCACACACAGCTTGGAGCAGTTTAAACTCTGAGGCAGAGACCGAATCAGAGGTTTTGAGACATGGCGATGATATCGTCTGCATTTTTTCTTGGTGGTTGTAATGGTGGTGGTTGGCCCTCCAAATGCAGCTAGCAGAGTATTCAAGGAAATATTCTGGCATGGACAGGATGGATTTTAAAAATTTCCTGTTATAGGAAACATAAAAGTTAGATTCTTTCATTTATATGTCCTGTGTATTCACCAGATGTTCTCACTAAATATCTAAAAATTTAGTATATTTGTTATCATTTATTCATTCATCCAAAATATATAGAAAACGTATGTACTTAGAATAATGCTAAGTAGTTGACATAAAAAGGTTAAAAAATAGATGATTTGCTTTCAAAGAACTGACTAAACATTGATCATTTCAACTTCTAAGTCACACACATACTTCATGAATGTTTGTCTTTCCAAAAATAGGTGTCAGATTTAGGGCTACATTTTTGTGATATGCTATACGTTTATGACTGTTTTTATGAAGACCATGTTACACGATTTATTTATTTGTGAGAGAGTGAGCATGAGCTGGGAGGGGAGGCAGGAAGAGAGCGAGAGAGAATCTTAAACGGGCTCCGTGCACAGCATGGAGCCCATTGCAGGGCTGAGTCTCATGACCCTGAGATGATGGCCTGAGCTGAAATCAAGAGTTGGGTGCTTAACTGACTGAGCCACCCAGATGCCCCTGTATGATTTATTTAGAACAACATGCAATATTTATTTCAAAAGCATATTAGAAAAGAAAATTTAACACACACTATCCTGAGATCAAGATGAATTTTTGTTACGTTTATACAATGCGGACCTTGAAGCAAGAGTCGTTATAGCATATGCTACTCCTACCTCAAATAGTTTTTTCCCTCCCCTAATAGTCATCAAATGCTTACCTTTATGCTGTCACTTTTCATCTTCCTTTCCACTTAACAGAGTCCCCTTAAATATCTTGCAGGGTTGGTTTAGTGGTCACAAACTCCTTTAGTTTTTGTTTGTCTGGGATACTCTTTATCTCACCTTCTATTCTGAATGATAGCCTCACTGGATAGAGTATTCTTGCCTGCAGATTTATCCCATTCAGCATTTTTGAATATATCATGCCACTGCCTTCTGACTTGCAAAATTTCCATTGTAAAATCAGCTGATAGTCTTATGGTTTTTCCCTTGTAAGTTAATGACTTCTTTTGTCTTGTTTCTTTTAAGAGTTTTTCTTTATCACTATATTTTGCAACTTTAATTACAACATGTCTTAATATGGGCCTGCTTTTGTTGATTTTGATGGGAGTTTTCTGTGCTTCCTAGATCTGGATGTCTGTTTCCTTACCCAGATTAGAGAAGTTTTCAGCTATTATTTCTTCAAGTAAATTTTCTGTCCCTTTTCTTTCTCTTCTTCTTCTGGGACTCCTGTAATACGAATGTTATTATATTTGATAGAATCACTAAGTTCCTCAAGTCTATTCTCATTTTGCATAATTCTTCTTTCTCTCTTTTGTGCAACTTTATTGCTTTCCACTATTTTGTCTTCTAGATCATTAATTCATTACTCTTCTTCCATCCTCATGTTCTTTGCATCAGGAATGTTTCTAATCTTGTTTATTGCACTCTTCGTCTCTGATTGATTCTTTTTTAAGTCTTTTATTTCTGTGCTAAGGGTCTCACTTATGTCTTCCATTCTTTTCTCAAGTCCAGTGAGTGCCCTTTTGATCATTTCTTTAAAATTCTCCATTAGGCACGTTACTTATACCTGTTTTACGTAGATCTTTGGCTGTGGCCTTATTGTGTTCTTTCATCTGGGATAAATTCCTCTGTCTTCTCATTTTGTCTAAGTGTCTGCCTGCTTCTCTGTGTTAGAAAAGCCAGTTATGGGGCATCTGGGTGGCTCAGTGGGTTAAAGCCTCTGCCTTTGGCTCAGGTCATGATCCTAGGGTCCTGGGATCAAGCCCCACATCGGGCTCTCTGCTCGGCGGGGAGCCTGCTTCCCCCTCTCTCTCTGTCTGCCTCTCTGCCTACTTGTGATCTCTGTCCGTCAAATAAATAAATTAAAAAAAAAAAAAAGCCAGTTATGTTTCCTGCTCCTGAAAGTAATGGCCTTACGAAGAAGAGGTCACATAGTGCTCAGGACCTGGCACTTCAGGAGTATCTCCAGTGTGTGCTACATGTGCTGTTGTGTTTTGTCTGCTCTGTTTTTCAGGCCAGTCATCTTCAGAGGCTTTCCTTGCCTGCTGTGGTCAGTGTTTGGTCCTTGACCTGAAAGTGATGACTTTTAACTGGGTGTGTCCTGGTCTGCTTGTGAAGTGAAATTTGATACCACCTTCCTGGGAACTGAGGCCCTGCAAAACTCTGCTCTGGAAACATGATATGGGCAGGGCTTTGTGCTGGCCTTCTGGGGAAAGAGGTTGCCTTGCATGACTGAGAAAGACAATTCACCAGAGTGCAGGAGGGTGGGGGTTAGTGTAAGCAAGTTAGGCAGCCAGCATTGGTGCTGAGGTGCTTCCCACTGGTGAGTCTGTGTTTATGCTGAGGGGTGGCAGAGGGACTATGACTCAGGCCAGCTCCTTTGTTGCTGGAGAGGTGTCTCAGTGAACACTGCCTCTCAGGGCCATGCTCTTAGAAGAGCAAAGTATCTCCCCACTGTGTGCCCTACGTGCTCTTCAGATCACTGTTTGCATGCTGTATGCTCCTGGGTTGTTTGCCTGCCTTCTTTCTAGGAGCAGCACAGTGCCCTCTGAGCTCTATCTCAGCCAAGTCCACTGACCTTTAAAATTCCAGGTTTTAAGCCCTGCTGGTTTTAAGAACTCACGAAATTCAACCCCTTTCATTTTCTAAGACAGTGGCTGTGGGAAAACTTTCTCTTTGTGCATTCCTCTGTGTGCTCCTCTCTCTTACCCTTCTCTGTGACTATGGCTCCCTCCCCTCCGCCGTAGTCATGATCTGTTTCTGCCCTAAACCGTGTCTCTGCACTTCCTACCTTATTCATAATGTGGCCTCTTCTCTTCCTTTAGTTGTGGAGTTTGTTCTTTCAGTCTTCAGTCAATTTCTGGGGTGTTTAAGATGATTTGGTAGTTTCTAATATTTGTGGGATGAGGCAATGGTAGGGTCTTCCTACTCCACTACTGTCTTCCTGTGTCAAGGATTTTTTTCAATTTATGTATTATAGGTTTATGATGAGTTATGGTCAAGAAACATACCATTGTTGGCCTCACAGGCCCATCAAAATGCTTACTTGTTTCTGGAGTGGGAGGTTATTCCATACATTGATATTAGTCCCAGATTTGGTTCCTACCTGATTTTTATATGTCCAAGGAAAAGTGAAATAAAGAATTGAGAAGTTTAGGAAAAGTGAGTAAGTACTTTAGGGCATTTATGGTATCAGAGAAGTCAGTTAACACTCCGAACTTAGCTCCCTATTTTTCCCGAGTACCATCTGTGGGATTTGGGGATTTTTCTGAGTTTTCCCGATTGGTCTAAGGCAATGCAGAGGAGGAGAAAGTGACACATGGGCAAAAGAAAGAGAAGGAGTAAACTGACATGACAAACAGAGTGATATTGGAGAAGAAGATGAACAAAAAGATGCATATGGAGAGGCGCTGTCCTGAAGTACCAGAGCGCTTGCTGGATCTCTGGCAAGCACCTGTTCTGTCAATTATTCCCTCCTGCTCTGGTGAGGAGGGATAGAATTCATCACTAGCTTCTTTTCTTCTTTTCACTTCTCTCTAGGGTTGGGAAAGGTGAGCAATTTGTTGCAAATGCATGATGAATTTCATTAAGTATTCACAACTGCTGTTAAAATCACTGGAGATCTGCAAAATAGAAACCCAACATGCCCAGAACTGGTTTGACACACAGAGCAAAGATGTGAAATTTGCCAGAAATTAAAAGCTATGCTGGTAAATTCAGGTCCTTTATGATTCACTTTTTTTTTTTTTCCTAAGCTGAACATGATTTTGTTGAAATAATGACAGTTACATGTTTTATTAATGTACTTTTTAGACAGGCTTTATAACATGATCTCATCATAAAATCCTGGAAGGTAATGGATTTATCATTCAATGAGTTAATGCAGTAGAGAGTGCTTTGTAGCCTGGAAAGTGCTAAATAAATACTCGTTATTGAAGTTATAATCCACATGGCATTTTCTCTTATAGATTTTTTAAATTTTAGAACAATTTTAGATTTATAGAAAAGTTACAAAGTAGTACAAAAAGTTTCCACGTATCTCACACCTAGCTTCCCCTATTATTTATATTTTAAAGTGATATGGCACAATTATTATAACAAATGAATCAATATAATACATTATTTAAAGTCTATATTTTATTCAGATTTCCTTAGTTTTTACTTCTCTGGTATCATCCATCATTCCACTTTGCATTTAATGCTTAGGATCCTCTGGGCAGTGGCAGTTGCTCAGACTTTCCTTGCTTGTGATGACTTTGACAGTTTTGAGGAGTATTGGTCAGGTGTTTTATACAATGCCTCTCATTGGAGATTGGTCTAGTGTTTTCATAATATTAGACTGGGGTTTTGAATTTTTAAGAGCATGATCTCAGAGGTAAAGTGCGATTTCATCACAGCATATCAAGAGTACATACTATCAACGTGACTTACCACTCTCAACACTTACTTACCTTGATCATCAGGCTGAAGTTGTGTTTGTCAGTTTCTCTCCTGCAAAGTTACTCTTCTCCTTTTTTTTTTTTTTTTTTCTTTTTAAATTTTGAACTCTTTGGAGGAAAGTCAGTATGTGTAGCCCACAATCAAGGAGTAAGGAATTATGCTTTACATCCTTTAGGGTGGAGTATCTACCTAAATTATTTGAAAATCTTCTGCTTAGGAGATTTGTCTTTCTCTTCCATTTGTTTATTTATTCAATCATATGCTTATATCTGTATGGAATTGTAAATATTTTTTACTTTGCATTATAGTCCAATGCAACTTTATTTTATTCAAATTATTCCAGCTTTGGCCATTGGGGGCCATTTAGATTGGCTCTTAAGTCCCTTGACATACCCCCATCATTGTGAGTGTGGGCGTTTTTGTTTTATTGTTTTGTTTGGCATTTCCTTACCTTCTGGCACCTCAAGATTCTCCAAGCTCATCTTGCAGATATTCTGCCCCAGTACTGAGATCAACCATTTCTTCAAGGGGCCCTGGTTCCTTTCACTGAAGAATGGTTGTAGAAACCAACATCTGAGTGATAAATGCGATTTTTGCTACTGAAGTGTCATTTTTCTGGGCCTTCTCAGCTGACAAAGCAAAGGAATGTAAGTGTATATACATGTATATATATTAACCTGTGTATATACACATATCTATAAATATTTTATAGGTAACCATCAGCATGCACACTAACACACACATAAGTTCTTATTGGTGTCTTCAACTGCCATCCATCATCACATGGGCCAACTCCTGCTCCTGCTTACATGAAACAGCCCATTCCAACAATGAGAAACATGACTCCTAGCATTGCTATTTATTTACTGAATTGTTTTGTTACAGATTTCCACATTTATTATTAGTACGCTTCTTGTGTCCAAGAAGCAAACATCAAGATAGAATTAGACATTCACAGATTTGTTAGGATATATACCTGGCTAGGAACAAGGAAAGAGCAGAAGTAGGTAGGGAAAGGTCTTAGACTATGAGACAGGTGTCACACTTGTGAAATGAGAAAGAGAAGGAAGGAAAGAAAGAAGGGAGGGAGGAAGAAAGAAAGGTAAGAGAGAAGAATGTACTAGGAGGGCCTCATACTGTGGGGCAGTTCTGAGAAAGTCTTTACCAAGACACTGAGGAGTCCCAGATTAATTATTTCCCATTAGAGGAGATCCATGCAGGGAAGAAATGGCTGGCTCTGTCCCCACTGTGTCCTGTCATTGACCAGGAGCAGTTCAGAGGTAGTGTGGCTTTGTTATAAACATTGCAACAGATGTCAGGGTTCAGCAGCTGGGGACTGCCATCAAATGATTCAGTTCTTGCAGGATATCTAAGCCACACACTTCCAGGGCCATTATAATACTCTATTACTTTATTGATCTATTTTGTGCTAGATTGTGTCCTCCCAAAATTTCAGTGTTGAGGTCCTAACCCTCAACAGAAATAATTAAGAAATAATTAAGGTAAAATGAGGTCATAAGAATGGGCCTAATTCCAATATGACTCACGACCTTTTAAGAAGAGGAAATTAGGATATAGGCACCCATAGAGGGAAGACCACGTGAAGACACTGGGAAGATGGCCACCAAGTTGGCCAAACAGAAAAGCCTCAGAAAAAACCAACTCTGCAACATCTTGAACTTAGATATAGCTTCAGAATTGTGAGAAAATTTCTATTGTTTACGCCGTCCAGTCTGAGATACTTTGTTATGGCAGCTTTAGCAAACTAATACCAGATCCTAACATTGAAGTCTTTAATTAAAAAAAATCCATCTCACACATATTTAAATATTTAAAAGGAAAATGTTATGATGTCCGGAAGTCATTCTGGCACACTCAAGCCAAAAAACAAAACAAAACAGGGGCGCCTGGATGGCTCTGCCTTCGGCTCAGGTCATGATCTCAGGGTCCTGGGATCGGGCTCCGCATTGGTCTCTCTGCTCAGTGGGGAGCCTGCTCCCCCCTCTCTCTCTGCCTGCCTCTCTGCCTACTTGTGATCTCTTTTTGTCAAATAAATAAATAAAATGTTAAATAAACAAAACAAAACAAAAGGAGTATAGATGATAAAGAATGCCAAACTGATTACTGTGGAAACTGTTTTGAGTCCATGGAAATTCATTATCTGTTTTCTCTACTTTAGTATATGATTGAAAATTGACATAATAAATAGTTTCAAAATCTAACTAACTCATTATTATTAATTATTGATGGATCTACTGGGCACAGCATGCCAGGATTTGTATGGATTTTAAAATGTTAAAATTAGTAAACCACAACAGTAATGACTACCCCGCTCATAGTCAGGAGTTCTACAATATACTAATTATGTAAGCTATTCTAATGATTGCAAGATAGGCCAATGAAGTAACTGTTATTGGCATTAATTTACACACTTATAAATAGTTTAGTTTAGACTTAAATAATAGCCTACCTGTTTTAAAAGCCAGTGTTATTTCTACCATAACTTTCTATTATGCCACTGTCTCACATAATAAGAACTGCTTTTACTGATTATATGTCAAGTATTTTTTACACCAGGAAGGAATGCCAAATTTAGAAAAAAATACTTTTTATGCCTCTATTGATATAGTCATATTGTTATTCTGTTTTTTCTATTACTGTGATAAAATTGATTTTTAATAACTGTATTTGGATATAAGTGACACAAAATTAACTGCACTTAATTTAAAATTCATAATTTTTTACATTTAATGTATGTATGCACCTGTGAAACAGTCACCACAATCAAGATGATTACTATTTCTACCAGCCTTCAAAAGTTTCTTCATGCTCTTTTATAATCCCTTACTCCTGCCTGCCCCCTTCAAAACCTCACAACCAGTGATCTATTTCATGTCACAGTTAAGTTACCTTCTATTTTTTAGGGCACTGGTCAGCCAACCGTGGCCTCTGGATCCAAATCTGGTCCAGCCATTTTATTGGAATACAGACACATTCGTTTCCCTATTGTGTTTTGGAGAACAATAGCCAAAGTTCTTGCAATTTGTAAGTCTACCCTGGTTTTGTATTTTCTGCTGAGTCCCCTTGTAGTTTCTCTGGGAAGACATAAGTCCTCATGATTCAAAGAGGGCTATTGGGATAACTAGGATCCCCTCTAGTACATCCTGAGTATCTTTGCAGTTTTGCACACGCGTGGCCATCATGTTTGCTTGAAATCCATGGGAGTGTATCAGGGGCCACCAATATCTCATTCCGTGAGCCCTGGTAAGTTCTGGCCAACCAGGCAAGCTGCTGCCTGTCTCAACCAGACCTGCAGCCTCGTGCTAACTATATTTTAAGTAACCCCGTTGTTTGCCACCAGGATTGCTGCTGTTGTGGACAATGGCCAGGACTTTGGGAATTTTTTAGCCTCTGATCCAAATTAAGTCAGTGCCCTCTCGCAGAGAAGCTGCTCCTTCCTGCTTTGCCAGGGTGGTGGGGTAGGTGTGAGGCAGATGAAATGAGCCCTCAGTGAAAGCTCCATCGAGTACCAGTGATCTTACCTCAGGTGTGCTCGTTGTTCTTGAATCAATTTTTCTCCGCTTATTTATATGCCTCTGCTTGATCTCTAGACTGTAAAGTGGTTGTTTCGGTCATTTTTATCCAGTTGTAGTGTTACTTTCTGCAAAGCGGTTTTGCTGAGCTCTTAACATACCACAGTTCCGGAAGCCCTGCCTCCTTGATGCCCTCTTATAAGAGGTGTTCTCATTGGCCCTGTAACTCCCTCCTTCTCCTCACGAATTCCCACCTTCTAAGAGCTGTCCGCTGTCACTATAATTTTTCTTTGGCACACATGAAAAACGTGCTTACTGTTATGTGACCTTCATGAGAGCTTCCTTACTATGTTTATAGATTATTTTATTCATTTAACAGATACTTTCTTTGTATTTATGCTTGGCCTGTCAAGGTGTGAAGGGCTCTGAGTTAGGAGAGATGCTGCAAATTCACTGGTCTTTGCTCTCCTGAAATTCACCTTTGTGTTTATAGACATAAGGTACATACATAATAAGTAGATAAAACTATATGTACATGAATATTATTAGTGCTTTTAAGCAACTTTCAAATGAGTGCTCCCTCTTTACATCCCACCAGTTGAAGGCTTTTATTACTTTAATTTCAAACTAGGTATCTGAATTACTGGTCTGAGAGAAAAGAACTCAAACATAATTTTAACATTCCTGTTCAGATTGGCTGATATTTCTGTTTCTTGCACTGTCTGCGTGTTTCATGAACAAGGAGATGGATTGACACAAATACCGGGTTCTGGTTTTCTCTCACCCACTGTTGGAGGTTAGGGATAAGCCTTACCATGATCAAAGAGGTTTTCTTACTACAAGTGTATTAGGGCCCTTGACACTGAAGCCTGTTTAAAAGTTAGAGTCTAGGATCCTTACTTTTCACACTGAGGTTTTGTCACACTAAACCAGGAGATTTACGTTTTATATGGTTATGGCAGCATATGAGAGCTACAGTGTATTACAGATCCCCATCCTGACCTTAGTTTTTTTTTTTTTTTTAAGATTTTATTTATTTATTTGAGAAAGAGACAGAAATAGTGACAGAGAGCATGAGTGGGGAGGGGAGGGAGAAGCAGGCTCCCTGCAAGCAGGGAGCCTGATGTGGGGCTTGATCCCAGGATACTGGGCTCGTGACCTGAGCTGAAGGCAGATGCTAACTGACTGAGGCAGCCAGGCACCCCCTGACCTTAGATTCTAAGAAACATTTTTTTTTAAGATTTTATTTATTTATTTGAGAGAAATCACAAGTAGGCAGAGAGAGAGGGAGAAGCAGGCTCCCTGCTGAGCAGAGAGCCCGATGCGGGGCTCGATTCCAGGATCCTGAGATCATGACCTGAGCCGAAGGCAGAGGCTTAACCGGCTGAGCCACCCAGGCACCCCTCTAAGAAACATTTTTAAAAAGGCAAGAAGAAAAATCAGTTTACTTTCAGATATGAAAAACAAGTATCTAAACAAGTATGCAGATAGTGAGTTATTGTTTAGGGCTGGACATTAACAGAAGTAGATGTGAACAATGACACGTGCTAGGGGAACATCCCGGGACTTTGCGTGGTGTCCCTCATAGCCAATGAAGGGGAGATACTGAACTCTTCCAAACACAGAGATTTCTTTATACATTTGACTTCTGAAGGGCAGTGATAATTTTGACAATATATGCCACTTCATGATGGGTATCAAAATTTTTAGATGTTTATGAAGAAATAGAAGCAGATGAACTCATTTCTCCTAGGATATAGATACATCTTCTTCAAAAGTGAATATACACTGTGTTAATACCCCATTCAGCAGAGAACTGAAGTAAAACAAGTATTTATCTTCCATAAAAATGATGAAACCTGATACATGAAATATAAAAGCAATCTTCAGAAAAATAATACATATTTTAAAACCAGACCATTGTTAGCAGATGAAAGTGTGCTATTTACATCCGCGTTTCCCACCATTTTCACCTTCTTGTTTGTGTCACGTACTGTTAGCAGTGCTTTTTTTTTTCCATCTTATTAAAAAGTGGATGAAGTCGCCACCTCACTCTGGTATTATTAACACATATAGATATGCTTGTCCTTATGTGCTCATGCATGAGTATGCTCTGTGAGTGAATAAGGAGAGACTCTGTGAGTCTATAAGTAAATTATATTCAGATAAATAGGACATGAAATATTTCAGAGGATTTTACTATCTCACTCATAGCCAGAGAAATATTGTATTCCTCAATTAAAGAATTATTATTAGGTTTTAAAAGCAGCCACAACAGAATTGCCTAATCTAAATTAATTAACAATAATTCTGTATTGTCATGAAATAGTAAATATTTCAAAATCCCCAAATGTATCATTTCCCCCCCTTTTAAATAGACTTTCTTTCTTAGAGTAGTTTTAGGTTCACAGAGAAGTTGTGCAGGAAGCATAAAATATGCGCATATACCCGTGTTCCCACATCTGCACAGCCTCCCTACTATCAACGTCCTGTAATAGCTGATGGACATGTATTGACACATTGCTCCCCAAAGTCCATCTTGTACGTGAGGGGTCACTCTTGGTGTGGTACATTCTCTGGGTTTTGACGAATGTATAATGACATGTATCTGTTACTTTAATTTCATACAGATTAGTTCCTTTTCCTCAAAAAGTCCCTTTGCTCCCGTTTATCACTCTGTCTCCGCTAACCCGATAACCACTGATTTTTTGTTTTTTTAGTTTGTCTTTTCTCAAATGTCATGTGGTTGGAATCATACAGTATGTAGTCTTTTCAGACTGGTTTTAACAGTTCATAATATGTTTTTAAGGGTTCTTCATGTCTTTTCATGGCTTGGGAGCTCATTTCTTTTTAGTGCTATATAATATCCCATTGCTTGGGTGTAACTGTTCATGCTTTCAGCTCCTGAAAGACATCTTTATTGCTTCCAAGTTTTGGCGATTATAAATAAGGCTGTTATAAATCCATATGCAGGGTTTAAGTTTTGTGTGGACATGTTTTTAGTTCATTCAGGTAAGTACCACGGAGTATGATTGTTGGATTGTATATAAGATTATGTTTAGTTTTAAGAAACTGACTGTCTTCCAAAGTGGCTGTTACCATTTTGTATTCCCACCAGAATGAATGAGAGTTCCTGCTGTTCCGCCTCCTCACTAGCATTTGGTGTCAGGTTCTGGATTTCGGCGGTTCTAATAGGTCTGTAATGGTATCTTACTGTAGTTTATATTTGCAATTCCCTGGTGGCATAAGATGCTGAAATTTTTTATAGGTTTATGTCTTGTCTGTATGTCTTCTTGCTGAGGTGTCTGTTAAGTTTTCTGCCCGTATCTGAACTGAGTTGTTCACTTTTTAGTGTTGTGTTTTAAGAGTTCTATGTATATTTTGAATAGTAGTCCTTCCTTACATGTCTTTTGCAAATATTTTCTCCCAGTCTATAGCTTGTCTTTTTATTCTCTTGATATTTTTGATTTTGATGAAGTCCGGTTTATCAATTATTTCTTTCATGGATCATGACTTGGTATCGTATTTAAAAGTCATCATTATACCCTAGGTCCTCTAGATTTTCTTTATGTGATCTTCTAGGAGTTTTATAGTTTTCCACTTTACATTTATGTTTCATTCATTTTGAGTTCATTTTTGTGAAGGATTTAAGGTCTGCGTCTAGATTTTAGGGTTTTTTGGTTATTGCTTTTATTATTTTCTATGTGGATATTCAGTTGTTTCGGAACTGTTTGTTGAAAAAGTTATCTTTTCTCCATTGCACTGCCTTGCTCCTCCATTAAAGATCATTTGACTTGATCTATGTGTGTCTGTTTCTGGGCTCTCCATTCTGTTCCACTGATCCGTTTGCTTTCTCTTTCACCAATACTACACTACCTTGATTTCTATAGCTTAATAGTAAGTCTGGAAGTCAGGTAAAGTCAGTTCTCTCTCTCTCTCTCTTTATTTTTTTTTTAATTAATTTATTTGACGGAGAGAGAAGGGGAGAGAAAAATAAGCAGGGGGAGGGGCAAGGGGAGAGGGAGAAGCAGACTCCACCCTTAGCAGGAAGCCCACTACAAGGCTGGATCCCAGGACCCCAGGATCATGACCTGAGCCAAAGGCCAGGGCTTAACTGACTAAGCCACCCAGGCACTCCTCTGTTCTCTCTTTAAATATTGTGTTGGCTATTCCAGGTCTTTTGCCTTTCTATATAAATTTGAGGATCAGTTTGTCAGTATCCACAGAAAAGCTTGTTGGGATTTTGATTACATCAATTGTACCTTTTTTTTTTTTTTAAACTCTTTATCAAGATCCAAATCAGGTTCAAGTACTGAAAGGCACTTAAATATTTTCTTAAATATTTTATTTATTTATTTATTTGATAGAGAGCTAGAGGGCTAGAGAGAGAGAGAGAGAATGAGCGGGAGGGGTGGAGCACAGGGTGAGACAGAAGCAGACTCCCTGGTGATCAGGGAGCCCTGACATGGGGCTTGATTCTAGGACCCCGGGATCATGACCTGAACCAAAGGCAGAGGTTTAACCAAATGAGCCACCCAGGCGCCCCTGTTTAAATATCTTAAAGTATCTTTTAACAGATTACAAAAACAGAATTAGTAGTTTTTTTCCCCATGTTTCTTTCCATGCAATGTATTAATAGAAGCAACATATTAATTATTCTGTAGAGTTTTCCACAGCTCCGATTTGAATAGTGTATCTTTCTGGTAATATTTAGCGTGTTTCCCTGCTGTCTGTGTTTCTTATAAATTGGAAGTTAGATTTACAGGTGTGATCTAATTCGAGCTAGAATTTTTGGGTAAAATTGCTTCATGGGTGGCCTTCTGTGCTTCCATCAAAATGTACCCAATCTCATTTCCAGTCTCTCTGGTGTTAGCAGCCATTTGCAAAATAGTGATATTCTCATTCTATTCCCTTTTCAAATATAGCTGGAATACTTCTTAAAAAAGAAAATTTCCTTTGTCAGCTATTTGGTTAATCAAGAGTGTGGTTTATATAGAAAAAGCTTGAGATGGAGTTGGTTCCTTCCTTAGCCTTCTTCAAAGTTTATTGATACTTCATTACCAGTTATGAAAATGTATTTAACTTCATTAAAGGATATTATGAATAACCTATGTCAATAGATTTTAGAATTCAAGTGATAAGAGTTTTAGAAAATTTCCTAGAAAAATGCAGTGTATAAAATGGAAACCAGAAAAAAAAAAAGGAAATATGAATGTGTATTAATGGTTAAAGACATTAAAACCTGGGACTCCTGGGGGGCTTAGTTGGTGGAATGTCCTGTTCTTAATTTTGGCTCAGGTTATGATCTCAGGGTGGTGAGAGCTCCATGTCAGGCTCCCTGCTGACTATGGAGTCTGCTTAAGATTCTCTCCCTCTCCCTGCTCTGCCCCTGCTCACACACTCTCGCTCTCTCGCTCTCAAAAAAAAGACACTAAAAATCCCACAAAGAAATCTTTAATGAAAATTCTTTAGTCCTACTTAAGTTTCATCAGTGAGTTTCTAAAGGACATTCAATAAAGAAATACTGCAATTTCTCTGCCAATTATTCCATTACAGAGAAAAGGAGGAAATGTTTCTCAAATTATTTTATGGTTGTAGTATATCCTTAATACCAAAACTTGACAGAAATAGTATAAGAAAGGAAAAATATAGACAAATATATTACGTGAGGTGAACACAAAATTCTAAATAAATTATTTGTATATCAAATTCAGTGATTATAAATAGCACAGTACATCATGAACAGGTGAGGTTTATTCCAGGAATGCAAAGTTGATTTGATATTCTTATATCCCTAAGTATAGTTTAAACATTAACAGAATAAGTAAGAAGTATCAGATTGCACCTAAATAGATACAGTAATAGTCACTTGATAATTCCATACTCCTGTGTTTAGAACATTTAGCATACTATCAATGGAAGGGAACTTCCTTAATATGATAACATCTATAATGATGTAATGACTTCATTCTGAGAAGACAATAAAACAAGAGTTCGGCTATCATCACTTTAATCAACAGAGTAGTAGAGAGCTCCCCCCAGTTCAGTAATGCAGATGCTGAAGTGAACAGAATAAGGAAAACATTGTAAACATAAATATGTACACAAGTATTATTTCAAAAATCCAAGCACAGAAAATTAGAATATGCTGATATCTAACTATACATAAAATTAATATCAAATTATATTTGATACTTAATCAACCTGTAGAGAAAGTGAATAAACGCTTTTTCTAAGGTCTGTCTTTGCATTTATTTAATATAGTGGAAAATATATGGGTTTTTATTTTTAACTCAAAACCAGGCAGTAGTAAATACTCTCTGTATCTCAAATGATTTTATCGTGTTTTATTTACCGGATACAGGAATGATATTCCTTCTAAGGATTACAATTAAATTGTACGTATACCGGGAATGACCCGCCATGAGCAGAGCTAGAAATGATGAAAATTAGTGCAACATGGTACGTGGATAAAGAACAAATAACATTTTGTCTATCTTCAAGAATGTTTCTTGCTTCTGAAATTAAACCCAGCAGGTAGGAAGATTCTAAACAGACTTCAAAGTGTTGAACATCTGCTCATCCTCGCACAATCTAAAGCAAGAAACACATAACATTTTACAATGGTGAAATTCATACAATCTAGTTAGAATCATTACACAATTAAGATTTTTTGGGGAAACATGTCTCAGACCAAAATGTTTTCATGTTCAAGTTGTGAAATAGTATTAAACTGTCCCAAGCAGCTCTTCCATTTTGTTAAAAATGTTGAATATCTTTAGCTGATTTAGGTTTATATCATTTCCTAAAATTTCTCAAAATGAAGTATAAAATTGATAAACCCTAGGGTCAATTATTTTTGAATAAGATGAAAATGTAGATTTTAGCTTTAAGATGAGGTTGCTTCATTTTCTTCTTTTATATCCATGTGGCACCATGACCCTTTCTGGTTTGCTGCAGGTAAGAGAGGGCTCAGTTCATTCTGGGGTGACAAAAATGCCCAAGAACTTGTATTACTTATTAATGTAATAGTCAGTAGAAAGTGGGACGGCCCTTCTAGTCCTGATGTTATAACTCAGGGCCATTGAAGAATCTGGGGAATCCTTTGTAGAAAGACTTCACCCATTCCGATTCAACTAGGTCCCAGTATATCCTTCTGGGAGGTACAGACCACTTGGCTTAGAGACCTTAGAGCACGTTGCATGAACAGCTGCCACAGATGGCTCAAGAGTTTTGTATTTCAAAGCCGATTTCACTGCCTCAGCTCATCTTCTGTGCAGAAAGTCCTCACTTACCCTTCAGCTCTCGAGTTGGTCATCTTCCTCATCACAGACAAAACACGCTGTACACTGTATGGCCGTCTCAAAAAGGCGAAAGTATAGTGATAAATGGATCCCTGGTTTTCAGGGCTTAAGGGAAAAGAGGAAGGTGTGATTATAAAGGGCTAGCTCAGGGAGTTTTCCTGGGGTGATAGACTTGTTCTGTATCCAGATTGTGAGGGTAGTTACATGAATCTAGAGAGTGTTAAAATTCATAATGTGTACACCCAAAAAAGTCAGTTTTACCTTCTGGCAATTTAAAAAATAAAATAAATCATCCTAAAAGAAAATTCGAAGTGTCGTTATTGTAGGGAGGTTCTGTTGTTGACCCCGGATCCACACCCACACAATCCAGTTAAGTAAAAAGTTTTCCAAGCACAGGCTCCCATGCTACTCTGTGTCTTAAACAGGATTATTTAAAAGCATGCTAAAGCAATTATCCCCTGTTGATGCCTAAGGAGAAGAAAAAAGTTGCTTTTTAAAAAGCTTTTAAACATTTAAAGCAATAAACAGCCTTTGAAAAAGCTATTTTCTTTTGTTAAAACACCACTCCCCCCACTACCACAAATGGTGCTTTTGTTGGTGCCTATATGAAATTTCAAGGGAAAGCAATACTTTCAAAATTCTTTGCTTTAATGTAAAATTGGTTTGAGATTGCCCTTTGCCTTTTCCTTTGTCTAATTGTCCTAATGTGAAGATCACGTATCTGTATCGTTATTCAACAAGTATTAGAACAAAGAGAAAACCTGTCCTTGATTGCACAGCAATACAGAAAAAGAAACATAAGATTCGTGTGAATATTTTTTTGTTGCGTTGTGTCCTTTATGTTTCTGTTACTTCAGTTTTTTTCCCCAAGAGTTGAGAGTTATCAGATAATAGAAATGTAGAGATAAGCTGAAGCAGAACAGTGATTCTATAATTTGTCCAAGAGAAACAAAACCCATAAGCTTATCAAATTCTAAGGTTTATGTCTCTGAATAATTTCTTTTTAAAAGGATAATTTGTGTAAGAATTTGACAAAACCGCATGCATGGCTATGAAACCTGAAGGAAATCAACAAGCTAAAGATCATGGAACTTGTTCGTGAACTTCAGCAATGTTCTTTTGTATGTGACCTTTCCTCTCCATGCAAAAGACTGTAATCAACTTTCTTACTCAGAAAATAGCTAAATTGTAAGGAGTCTTTTTGAGTTTTTATGTAAATATACCTAAGTGAAATGAATACCCATGTTTCCTATAGCTAAAATCACCGATTTCATAGCTAGAAACATAGTTGCTTTTTCATGGGTTTGCTGTGGGCTTGTTCATTCAAGATGTCTTATTCCAGAAGAGGGGACCCAATTGCAGGGGAATGTATGTGCAGGACCAGACATGGACCAAGCGCCTCTTGGTTTGCACTGTTCATGGGGGTGTTAAGATGCTAGAACACAAGTTACTCAATCTTTTTCCTTATGCTAAATTTTGTTATTCTAGGAGGCTGAGAATTGAAAATTTAATGCAACAAAACTTAGTTCTAAATCCAAATGAAAGTATCATCATTCTGTGATTCCTTTTCTGAATTTTCTTTGTTCGTTAAAATATGTCTGCTGGCATATTGCATTACCTGCCTCAGAAGATTGCTTTCATAGTTTTGCGTTTATTTAAAGTCGAATTTAGGTTCCCACCTCTTTCAGACATAATACTAAATGCTTTAGAGAGAGAAAAATTTAATGACATATGGTGTTCCAAGAAAACATACTCATGTGTATATATATTACTCTGTAATGATTTACAAACACAGTCTTGACATCCATGAGACAAGAGACCTGCTGGATAAAGTAAAAACAAAAGGGATTTGAAAAATAAGTGAGGTCTTCGTCAGAACTGATGGTGAGAAATCAGAGTTGATTAGCAAAGAAAATTGGTAAGATATATTAAATTGCATTCAGAAAAGGGTAACACAGAGTTATAAAACTATGTAAATCAGCATGTAAAAGGACTTGTTCATCAAATACCTGACTTTTCTTGTAAGCAATGTGATTTTACTCGCATTAATTCATACATTTGAAGCATAACTTTCTGTAAAAGTAGATAGTAATACCTTTCTCTTAAATTTGCTGTGGGGGTGAAACAAAACAATATGTACATTTTAAAGAGATCTAGCACAGTTCCAGGCACTAACAAGCACACAGAACTCCTCCCTGTCTTTTGCTACTTAAAACCACATTTCTCAAACTTTTAAAACTCTTAGGACGTTTTATTTTCGAACCCTCACCTGGAACCCAACATATGACAGATGGAATCAGAGCTCTTTGGGTTGAAGAGGAATTGAAGTCAAGGATTTGGAGTCTTGGAGTCTTCTGTCTGCTTTTCTCCTGCCGCACTCCACTTCCACCCTCTCTCCAACTTGCAGACCCTCCTCCACCCCTGTCTTACCACAAACGTATTGGATACAATCATGATGGTTAAAGAGGAATAACATAAAAATAATCACTCATGCGAACCTAATGCTTTGTGTTCACTAAAAACCACATGCATATATGTTACTTACTTTTAGGTCTTTTCATATAGAACCAGTTCTTTTTTTAAAAAAGCAGTGTTCAATTAACTGTAGTTCTTAGGAAAAATATGTTTGTGATTCTATTATCTGTGATACCTAGTTTGACTTTCTTTAAGTGCATAGTTTAGTAGTGTTAAGTATATTCATGTTGTTTTGAAATAGATCTCCAGAATTTTTCATCTTGCAAATCTGAAACTTTGTTCCCATTAAAACAACTCCCCTCTGTCCCCTGATGGTTTTTTTTTAAGTAAAGTAAGACGTTGAAGAGACTTGTGTAACCATCTATGAGCAAAATCTTTCAATTCGTGTTCCTAAACTTATCTTGGACTGCCATTCATATCTAATTCAAAAGCATTTTTACAGTGTATTCCTTTATTGTGTCTTTGCTAAACATTCAAATTATTTTTCTTGGAACAAGCAAGTATTATGTCTCCCTTATATTTCATTGCTTTTTCTTTATAATTGTATTATAATTTAATTAAATTTCAGAGATATATCAAGCACAATTAGCTTAAGAAATAGGAAACATCTCCATACACTTTTAGTAAGCATATATCTGATTGTAGAAGCAATGTCAGGCATCCTAGCAAACTGTACGCAAGCCATGCGCTGTAGCAGGCTATGAACTTTGGCCAGTATGATTAACAAAAAGAATGGAATTTATTGATTAATACAATGTTTATCAAATGCAGATCATGGACAATGAGAAAGTGTATTGCTATCCATCTATTTATGTGTCTAAATGTATAGGAATATCTATATCCATAGAAATTTGAAAATATAAAGTTGGTGGCTATGAAAATGACCATTGATGTTGATTACACACTTTGAAAATGATTATATGTGCTTAGCAAAATTATTAGAGCAAATACTTTAATACTTTGCTATTATGCTGAAGACATCAACTAGAAAAGGCAAGTAAATAAATCCATAAATAGTGTGCAATTGTAAGCAATATACTTGCTTTCCTTAACTAAGCTATAAGAAATGTTTGTATTTTTTCTTTTTTTTAAAAGATATTTTATTTATTCATTTGACAGAGAGATCACAAGTAGGCAGAGCAGCAGGCAGAGAGAGAGGGGGAAGCAGGCTCCATGCTGAGCAGAGAGCCAGATGCAGGGCTCGATCCCAGGACTCTGAGATCATGATCTGAGCCGAAGGCAGAGTCTTAACCCACTGAGCCACCCAGGCGCCTCTATATGTTTTTTTCTTAAATGTAGAACAAATTGTCTTTACTCTCAGGTAAAGTATGGGGAGGATGAGTATGTTGAAATCTGAAATGGACATAGTGAAGGAGGCAAAATATTTTTCAAGTTAGGAGAGAGAATCTAACCAAGGATTACAAATTCAGGGAATATGTAGAATTTTAGATAGAAATTTGGGGGGTTTCTATAGTCTGAAGACCAAATTGGCAGTTATGAAATGTTTAGAGCTCTGCAATAGTTGTTAAGTTGATATAGAATTTATCAGTGAACTGCTGATAAGGTAGGGCAGCCTGTCTCTTCCCCCTTGGAATGCTAATGAAAAATTCTTGTCTCATTCTTTCATCCCTGTGTTCTCCACTCACACTGCTTTGTAATTAGGTATAACTCAGTTGAAAATCTTCATCACCCGCTGTTTCGATGGGCTGGGAACTGATCCAAATCTTTGCCTTAGTGCCATTTTCTTGTTTCTCTTGCTTTCTGGCCTCTCCCTTTAATCCTTAGAATGCTGTCTATCATAATCTGTCAGACTCCATCTTTAAAATATGGAAGTCCACGATAGACACTACAAATTTGGGCTTGTTTTCTATCAATTTTTAAACATATCTTTTTTTATCTTTTAATGCTGACAGAAATTCTGTGATGAGATCATGGCTTGAACTCACATTCTGTAAAAGCAGCTCTCTCATACCACTTGGTTCCAGGTTTGTTTGTTTGTTTTTTTCTCTAGAAAACCTGTTTGTTTTTTGAAGACTTCAATTGCATATTCTCTTGTATATGTGAGAAAACTGAGAATGCCGTACATGGATTCGTGCAACAAAGTTAGAGCACAGAAACAATGTCTATGAATTTTTGGAAGGGAGCAAGCAATCAAATACTTACCAATGACTCTGCCATCCTGAAACATGTGTTTGGTGTATCAGCTGAAAGGGAAACTGTGCAATACACCGTTTGGCATCTTCTCAGTTGATGAGAGAATATGTTTTGTAAGCCTGTCTACCAAAACAGGATCTTCTTTTTGGAATTCTGGTTCAATAAACACTAAACAAGTGAAATTCACACTCTTACAACTCTTCCAGGCTTGTTCCTCAAACAGGCATATCGTACTCCTAATAGGTAGTTTCTGGTTTCTACATCATTTACTTTTACCTAATGAGTCCGTAATTTGTCAGGGCTCATGAGGAATGTTTGTCCTCTCTCCTCCATGTGGCATCAGTCGGGAGGGCTCAAGTGGGAGCAGATTCTACTTGGGATAGCTCACTCATGTGGTTGACAAGCGGCATCTTTGTTCCCCTTCTTCTGGGCCTCCCCACATAAGTCTTTCCAAAGGCTGCCCCAGCTTCCTTACAGCATCATGTCTGGGGTTCAGGAGTGAATGTCCAAAGAAACAGAAGTGGAACTTAGCATTTTCCGAAGATAGGTGCCAGAAACTGGCACAGCACCTTTCCCACCTTATTCTTTTGGTAAAACAAAGCCCAGATGCAAGGGGAAGAAGGCACATGGAACTCAACTCTTGATAAGAAAGCCGTTGAAGGAATTTGAGGTCACATTTTAAAACTACGATGTCATATATTTAAAAATATTTTTGAATTTGAATTATGACTCCTTCTTAATATTTAGGTTAAACAGGAATTTCTTAGTAATATATAAGGAAATTTTCTAGTTATATTTTGTTATAGAATTCAAGCCTAATTATATCATGATATTATTTACTACATGTCATCAGTTGTCAAAATGTTTAGGATTTGTTTTGCATTTCAGAAGATGATTATTTTTTAACAGTTCTTTTGAGAAATGGAGATAATTTAGATATATTCCAGAGTTTATATTGTATCAAATATAAGAGTTAGGTCAGCTTTTTTTTTTTTTTTTTTTGCTTAAATATATTTTTTGAAATTTTTTATAAACATATACTATATTTTTATCCCCAAGGGTACAGGTCTGTGAATCGCCAGGTTTACACACTTCACAGCACTCACCATAGCACATACCCTCCCCAGTGGCCATAACCCCATCCCCTCTCCTTCCCCCCTCCCCCCAGCAACCCTCAGTTTGTTTTGTGAGATTAAGAGTCACTTATGGTTTGTCTCCCTCCCGATCCCGTCTTGTTTCATTTATTCTTTTCCTACCCCCAAACCCCCCACGTTGCATCTCCACTTCCTCATATCAGGGAGATCATATGATAGTTGTCTTTCTCTGATTGACTTATTTCACTATTGCTTAAATATTCTATATCATTGCCAATTTTTTTGCTTTGTCCATCAGATACTAGGATCCATAAAAATGTCACACATTAATGATGGATTTTCTGTTTGTTTTCTTTTGGCTTTATCAAGTATTTTGCCATTTGTATTTTACTTTATGTATTATTTACACGTGAGTTTAGAAATATTATGTCTTTTTGTGAACTAAAATGTTTACCAACATGAAGTGTTTCTCTTTACCTTCAGTTATGCAAAATGTTTTCCAGCTTTCTTTTGGTGTATTTGTGACATAAATTTTTTTATCTCTTTACTTTCAGTGTCCTTATCCTTAAGGTGTGTCTCTTCTAAAGAGCGTGTCATTGAAATTTGTTATCTCCTGCAGTTTGATAATCTATATAATAATGTATTGCTATCATTTGGATTTTTGAATTTAAATTACTGTTTTTTTCCTCCTACCTGTTCTTTGTTTCTTTTTCTCTCCGTTCTTGCTGTAAGTTAAAATGCATATTTTCTTAGACGTTTTCTCCTCTATGATTTTATGTGTTACACATTCTTTGAGAATTGTTTCAGTAATTTCCCTAGAGATGCATAGATTCATGCCACAGGCATAGCAAATGTATCAAAGTTAACACATATTAAAAATTTCCTTACTTCCCAGAGAAAACAATGTTCTTAGGATAACTTGATCTGTTATTGTTCTCAAGCATTGTAATCCTCTATCTTACATATTTTAAATGTCACAGTGCCTTATTATTATTGCTTTATACAGTCATCATTCATTTAGAGTCACCCAGTATTTTACATCATCACTCAGAACAGAATACTTTTTGGCATGTACTTTTTTTTTTTTTAATATCATTCTGGAGATTTCATTCCATGTCTCCTTGTTTCCATAACTTCTGCTGAGAAGTCTGTTGCCGGATTTATTCTTGGTTCTTTGAAGTCATTGCTTGTTATTCCCTCTGGCTACTTCAACACCTTTTTTTCTTTTCATTTGGTTTTCAAAAGTTTATTTGGTTTTCAAAAACTTCAGAAGTTTTAAAAAAATATGACCTGCCTGTAATTTTTTTTCCCCCCTTCAGCTTCTTAGACTTGATGTCATTTGCTAGTTTTGGAAAGTTCTCAGCTAATCCTTTTTCTAATCCTTTCTATTGATTCTCACCTTCAGGTCTTCAATAACATGGAAGCGCTTTTCATCGTAAAAGTAACTTACCCCCTACTTTTTTCTCTTTTTTCCCTCTGTTATTTATCTTGGCCATTTTGTTCTCTCCTGTATTATAGGTAACTGAATTTCTCTTTAGCTATGTATAACCTGCTGTTGAACACATTCATAGTTTTCAGTTTTTATAATTGATAATTTCCCATCGTTAAAATTCTATTTATATCTTTTTATATAAAATTTACTGTTTTATGCAAAAGTTCTTGATCTGACTTTTATTTCCTTAAACCTATTATGCAGGGTTGTTTTAAAATTCATGATAATTCTATTATCTGAATCCTATTTGAGTTTATTTGTATTTTCTGCTCTTCCTTGATTTTTGTCATTTAGTAGCATCTACTAGTAGTGACCTTTTAAAAAAACTCAGTGCTATATAGTGGGAATAAGAAATTGTTAAAATAATTTGCACCCTAGAAGGATGTACTCTTTTTCCAGAGAGATTGTAAGTTTGCTTTGGATAGAAGGTACAGTCATTAGCAATCACTGGTCTTGAGAAAGCTGATGTGTCTCCAGTTGATCCTTTTCTTATGGTGTGGCCCTTTTGTTTCCCAAATCACAGCCTTTATGATTTACCAAGGCTCTCTCTACTTGAAGGTTCCTTAATTCTATTTTTGTTCTCCTAATCCTAGAAATCTATCAAAAGCTTTGATCTTTCAGCCTCTAACACGCTTCAAAAATGAACATTAATTTCTTTGGTAAATATAGATTTTAATTCTGGGTTCATCTCAGTGAGTTTCTTATGCTGGACTTTAACCTTTTAATTTTTTTATTGCCTCATTAATTCTCTGATGCCTTCACACCTAAATTTGTAATTTTAGTTTTTTAAATGTATCCCAGTTAGAAGGTTGTTCCCAGGGGAGTAAGGGTGGCCATTACCAAAACCGGAGTTCTTATTTTTTTTATATATATATATGTCTAGATATATATATATATATATATATGTCTAGACATATATATATATATAAAAATTTTATAAAATTTCTGATATATATCTCTAGATACATCATCTAGATATATATCTAGAGATATATATCAGAAATATTATAAAATTATTTTAAACAAATGTATAACCATGTAATTTTGTTTTTAAGTTCATATCGTTAAAGCTGTGAGATATGGGTGTTCTGTGACCACTGAAAGTTTTCCTCAACCCATCTACCTGTCACTGTTACTCAAAATTCTGACTTACATACATTTAACTTTATGACTGTTGTTAAAATTGATTGACTCTTTAAAAATTACTGAAACTTGGAGCTAGAAGAATCTTTGAACATCGGTAAACGTCTCCATTTTTATAGGTGTGGTAACTGCAATTCAAAGTAGTGGGAGCCACAGGAGCAATAGTTATGCTGTGTACACCACAAAGATTATACCTACTTCATTCTACATAGTGAACATATCGGTCAAGGACCATACTTATATGGTATACTGATATTATCTAGCAGGAGTGTATGTCTCAAGGACACTTTAGTTCTGAGGTCAATAGGACCATATAATTATCACCAGTGTCTGACAGATATTCCCAGTGTGTTCTTCCATAATTTATCTGCACACAAATGGTGGAATCCTGCCATGCAGAAGGAAATTGTTCCCCCTTTTAAAACGAAACCTGTTGACTTAACCAAAGCATGTAATTGGAGGACTAACACGAGAAATGAGGTCAAAGTAATTTTACTATTTGCCTGTGACAAGAACCAGATCAAATGGGGGGATGAGAAGATATTACTCAACAGTCTAATCTTTTATATTTAATATGTTAATACATCTAATTCAGATCAACATAAAGAACTTTAAAATCGCTAAAAAATCATGTCATTTCAGGCATAGAATAGAAGATAAAAGATAGGTGCAATTTTTACTACAGGTAATATGACATTTAGATACCATATGAAGAGAAAGGATTTTTGAAACAAAGTCCTAATTCTAGAAATTTTATTGTCATTTCCAATGTTTTAAGAGTCTAATATATTTTCCTCTTTCCTACATAGTACCATTATACCTGCTGAATTTCTGCTTTATCTTATATCACATTTATCAGTTATTGGTATAATTATATATTGCTAAACATGCTTTTACCATTTTTATTTCATAATAATCTTCTTTTGGGATAGGAGACAAGATTTTCCTCATCTTAATCAAACTAATTTACATTTTCATTCAACTCTGAGTCAGATACAATAATTCCAATTCAGGGGCACCTGTGTGGCTCAGTCTGTTAAGTGCCTGACTTTTGATTTTTGGCTCAGGTCCTGATCTCAGGGTTGTGGGAGGAGCCCTGCATTGGGCTCTTCACTCAGCATGGAGTCCGCTTCTCCCTCTCTTGCTACTCCTTCCCCTGATTGTGTTCTCTCTCTCTCTCTCTCTCTCTCTCTCGCTCAAATAAATAAATAAATAAAATCTTAAAAAATTATTAAAAAATAATTCTAATTCAATGTAATGTTTTAGTATCAGGCATTGTACATGATTTTTTGTTGATTGTATCTTGATTTTTAAACATGAGTTGATTTAAAGGAAAATATTAAAATGAAAAAACTGAGGAACACGTGCCCTATAAGAATTTCTGCTTTTAAAGAACAGGTTTTCAGATAAACATAGGCAGTTGGCTTATAAGCATTAAACTAATTTCATTACCCTTTCAATCGACAAAAAATGATACTGGTTTCTGAAAATAGGAGAAACGTATCTTATGTAAGGTGATTTCAATATTATGTCTAGCTTTTTTCTCTATTACTAATATGTGTTGCTTGCAATTCACAAGCCATTATATAATGCCATATAAATTTAATATGCCCTGAAGGAAATATGCTCTAGGGACACATTAAGGAGGCTAAATATGATTTTAAAAGCTATAAACTATGCTTTCCAATCTAGTGTTATTCAATCAGACCTAATTTATATTTTTAGCATAAGCTGGAAATAGAGTTTGCCTGGTTAATGTCTAAGGCAAAGAGGAACTTTTAGCAAATTCTCTGATGTATGTCTAATTGATAGTTCTATTGATAAAAGTCTGACAATGTTTGGTAGTATCCCTCAGGAAAAAGAAATGCTTCTGATAGCTATAAGTGCATTTGCAAAAATCATGTTGTATTTTGGATCAGTGACTATCTCAGCCAGCTTCTTTCATTGGTATGGTTTCTAAGCATAGGCTTCTGCCTATGTTAATAATAAAAACTTCACTGGGAGGGACGCCTGGGTGGCTCAGTTGGTTAAGCGGCTGCCTTCGGCTCAGGTCATGATCCCAGGGTCCTGGGATCGAGTCCCACATCGGGCTCCTTGCTCAGCAGGGAGCCTGCTTCTCCCTCTGCCTCTGTCTGCCTGTGCTCACTCTCTCTAACAAATAAATAAATAAAAAATCTTAAAAAAAAAAAAAAAAAAAAACTTCACTGGGAGTGTGATTCAATATCTGATTGTTTTCTTATCTCTGGCTGTTAGCCAGGAATCAATCTTTAAGCACGTGCACCATACCCTTAAGTATGCCATTAGCACCGTGACCAATAAGTGTAGTACACTGTCATCGACCTACCCTAGCTGTGCTGTTAACTGGGACAGGCAACTGAAGAACAAAATGCTTCAGTGGAAGGAAAGCACTTTAGAGGACTCCAAGGCCAAAAATACATCTCATGGACCTTGGTATATTTACGGAAATGATACAGTATAGCCTTGGCTGTCAAGACAGAAATGCCCACATTTACAAGTGATAATCTACTATACTGGATTACAGTCTAGTACTGTACTAGTTGTAGTCTACTGTGCAACTGTGTCTACTGTAGTATACTGTACAGTATGATTTACCTACTACTTGTGTGATTTTTAAACATTATTGATGTATAATTTACATACTATAAATTTTACCCATTTTGAGTATTCAGTAGTTTTAAATAAATTTACAGTTTTGCATATAGCAGCAGAATCCCATATTTCCATCCCCCCAAAAGATGCCTTTTGCTCAATCTCATTTCCTACTCCCAGCGAACAAGAATCTGCTGTCTTTATAAAATTTCCTTTTCTAGGCATTTCCTATAAATAGAAGCTTCCTATAAATGGAAACATATAATGTGTGGTCTTTCATGTCTGGCTTTTTTCACTTAGCATAATTTTTTTTTTTAGCATAATGTTTTTGAGGTTCATCTGTATTTTGCATGGAGCAGTAGTTCATTTTTTTTTTTATTGTTAGGAGTATTACACTGTGTGGATGTACTATATTTTATTTTTCCATTTATCAGTAGATGGACATTTTGATTGTTTTCACTTTTAAATTAGTATTTGTAATGCTATTGGAAACACTCATTGACAGTTCTTTGTGTGGACATGTTTTCAGTTATCTTGAGTAGTGATCTAAAAGTGGAATTGAGGGGCACCTGGGTGGCTCAGTCATTGGGCATCTGCCTTCAGCTCGGATCATGATCCCAGGGTCCTGGGATCGAGCCCCATGTCGGGATCCCTGCTCAGCGAGAATCCTGCTTCCCCCTCTCCTCCTCCCCTTGCTTGTGTTCCCTTTCTCGCTGTCTCTCTGTCAAATAAGTAAATTTAAAAAAATCTTTAAAAAAAAAAGTAGAATTGGCGGGTTATATGGGACATTTATATATAAAGTTTTAAGAAATAAGCAAACAGTTTTCCAAAGTGGCAACACTATTTTAATTCTCATTAGAAATACGTGAGTATTCCATTTTCTCCACATTCTTCCTAAAACTTGTTATTACATATTTTTAAAAATTTTTTTACTTTAACCATTGTAGTGGGTGTGAAGTATCACATGTGGTATTTACCTTTTCCTGATTAATGATGCTGAGTATCTTTTATGTGCTTGTTAATCATATTTTTTTTTTTTTTGGTAAAAGTCAATTCTATGCTTTTGTCCATTTTATTTTTATTTTTTTAAAGATTTATTTGAGAGAGAGTGTGTACGTACGTGATTGGGACGAGGGACGCAAGGAGAGAATCTTGAGGCAGACTCCCCACTGAGCACAGAGTCCATCTCGGGATTGATCTCATGACCCATGAGATCATGACCTGAGCCAAAACCATGAGCTGGTCATTCAACGAACTGAGCTGCCCAGGCACCCTGTGCATTTTAAATTAAGGTTTTTTTAATTTCTTAGTTTTAAGAACTCCTTATAGTTTTTGATCCACATGTTTAATATTTAATTTGTAAATAATTTCTACGAGTCTGATGCTTGTTTTGAAGTTGTACTAATGGTGTCTTTTAAAACACAAATGTTTTTAACTTTGATAAGGTCTGACTTATCCATTCTTTTTTTCATTTATAGGTAGTATTTTTGGTGTTGTATCTAAGAAGGTTTTGCATAACCCAGATTATATATAGATATTTTCTCCTTTGTATTATTCTTAAAATTTCATAGCTTTAGCGTTTTCATTTAGATATATATTGGGTTAATTTCTCCTGTGGCTTTTTCCATCTTCAAAGCCAGCAATGGAGACTCTGTCTCAACTTATTTATTTATTTATTTATTCGTTTATTATTAACATACAATGTATTATTTGTTTCAGGAGTACAGATATGTGATTCATCAGTCTTACACACCACACAGCGCTCACTACAACACATTACCCCCCCCCCCCCCCCCCCCCCCGCCAGTGTCCGTCTCCCAGCCACCCCATCCTCCCACACCCTCCCCTCCAGCAACTTCTGTTTGTTTCCCAAGATTAAGAGTCTCTTATAGTTTGTCTCCCTCTCTGGTTTGGTCTTGTTTCATTTTTTCCTCTATTCCTTTATAGGGGGCTCTCTGTCAATTTAAATCTCCCCCATGTTTTGAATTTTTCTCCGGGAAGAGCCTCATTTATTTTTAGGAATCATTCGATTAGGTCAGATCCAGGGAGAATCATAATCCTTTTTAAAAGTCAGCTGTGTTGTGTAAGACAACCTAATCACATTCTGTCATGTTCTTCAGACCTTCCACACTTAGCAGAAGAGGGCTATAGAAGGTGTGCATAATGGGGAGTAAAATAGAATTACTTGAGGGACGCCTGTGTGACTCAGTTGGCTAAGCCTCTGCCTTCGGCTCAGGTCATGATCCCAGGGTCCTGGGTCCCAGTCCCGCATCGGGCTCCTTGCTCGGCAAGGATCTTCTCTCTCTGCCTCTGCCTGCCACTCTGCCTGCTTGTGCACATGCGCGCTCTTTCTCTCTCTCTGACACATAATAAATAAAATCTTTAAAAAAATAGAATTACTTGAGATACTGGAATTCTGCCTGATACTGCTATTGATGTGTCTATTAAGGCATAATATATTGAGGGGAAAAAGTATAATAATTATAGTTTCATTCTCCACTTTCAGGGAGCTTTTAAAGTTAAGTCACAAGTAACAAAACAAAAACACCACCATTTACTTCACAACTTCAATTTGTGTATTAAAAAATTCTCAAACAATGATTTTGTATTAACATTCTTTAAGTGTATAAAATTCCAAGTGTATATTCTAATGTGTGGTGATTTAAACTAAAATAGTTACAATTATGGGGCTTAACCCACTGAGGGGTTAGTGGGTCATGATCCTTCGGCTCAGGTCATAATCCCAGGGTCCTGGGATTGAGCCCCATATCGGGCTACCTGCTTGGCAGGAAGCCTGCTTCTCCCTCTCCCACTCCCCCTGCTTGTATTCCCTCTCTCGCTGTGTCTCTCTCTGTCAAATAAATAAATAGAATCTTTAAAAAAAATAAAATAGTTACAATTAATATCTAATAGTAGGCAATATAAGTTTCAAATCTTATGATTGGATAAAGGTATTTTTATTTATAGTACTTACTGTCTTATTTTCCATTATTTCACTTATAAGATAAAGACAAACAGAATGTGGTGTCAGGTAGGAATATTTTCATGATAAATAAGAATCAGTGTGGTTGCCTTCAGAGTTAATGTGCAGTTTGGACTGGTCTTTTTCAAATTCAAGCACATGATAATTTACATTGATTGCATTTTCATGAAGATACCTGTGTTTAAAACGATGGCCTCATAGGAGCTATAAAATGCTGTACTTGAATGGCTTTGAAAATAAAAATACAATTACTTGAAACCTGATATGTTGAGGGGCTTAGAATATATTTGGTTTTAAAGGCCTTAACCTACTCTAATTCTTCATTAAGGAAAATCAATCACAGGATGAGAACATGAATTAGATATCCCTAAATGTCATAACATTTATATATTGGATTTTATTTTTACTTCATTAAGAAACCAAATACGACTGTAATTAAAGAAAACGATAGCATATGGTAGAGAGACTGCTCATGGTTTTCCCAACTTTAAACACCATTAGAAATTCTACACTGTGAAGGACAAACCAAGTGAACTCTATGCATAATTGATTAGAAACTTATCCACTTTTAAATCACAGGGAAATCTACTTTGATTTAATTTGAAATCTGTTACACAACTCTGTTTGAAATTGAATGCCCTAAAATTTCCCATGAAATCTGAAAGGGGTGGAGAATGAACAAGATGGCAAGGGCTTGAAAACTCCTTTCGCAGTATTATTTACTTTAATAGAGTTATCTAGATACATCTTGAAATTATGTTTTTATAACTTCTATAATAACAGGTTAATATCGCTCTTCAAAGCCTTGACTCATTGAAAATGATTTGAATACCTACTGTCCGCCAGGTACCAAGAAACATTCTGAGCAAACTGAAACAAAAGATTTGATTAATGCCCTCACTGAGTGGGTTAGAAAACAAGACAAGCAAAGTAGTATTTATAGTACATTGTGATAAATGCTATCTGCTCTGAGAAGAGTGACTGAGGGACACATCAACATATAATCTTAAAAGTCACTCTGATCACCCACAAATTGTTAGGATTTAACTTTATTTTTCCCTCTCCTATCCCAGTTTTCTGGCTTACTTACATAACCACAGTTTTCCTTGTGTGTATTCACGTATTTTGGAGATATGCACAAAAATATCTGTTCCTGATGTCTAATAATTTTTGTTTGGATCGGTATTCTGTGGCCATGAAACTGTGGAAGAAGGAGACTTTCTTGAATTTCAGCATTCCCTGTTCCCACTCAGGATTGAACCAGTATGAGTGCATAGCAGCTTTTATGTTTGGTGTGCGGTAACTTGAGGCGTGTGTGTGATTTGTTGTGATGGTAAGTGTGGGATGATGTGTGATACAGTGTGGTGTGTGGTTAGTGTAATGTGGTCTTTTTGGGATGGTAGATGTGGATGTGGGGTGTGTAGTGGAATGCAGTTTAGTGTGTGTTGTGTTCTGTGGTGTGTTAGAATGACAGGTGGTTGTGTGTGCACACCTGCGCATGTGCACACTGTGGGATCTGGTGTTTAGGGTGGCGTGTATACAGTAGGGTTGTAGATGTGTGGTGTAGATGACAGGTGTATTGGAGCTGTAGGTCTGGGAGTGTGGGGTTTAGTATAATATGATGCTATACTTAGCGCTCCATTTTTGAAGTTTCATGTTCCTGAAGTCCTGCAAATACTGAAGGAAATATGTTCTCACAAATTACCAAGGAATCCAGGTTACACTCATTTAGAATGTATTATTTGAACTTGCTAGGTTTCAGTATGTTTTCGTGGCCTTAACACAGCAGTGCACACATAGGGAAGGCTTGTTGGACATCAGAGAGACTGAATGTTCCTAAGAATGAGTATGACAAACTAAGTAAGCATCCTCCAGGAGCTTCAGTCTAGGAGGAGTATAAATATGCTACCAATGTGTAACTTTTATGCTCTTGACAAGCATGAGATTTCCATTAAGGGAAGGAAGTATTTTAAGGGAAATATTCTGATAGATGCCTTGAACTAGGGGGTGAACTGTGGGGTGAAATCACCAGTGTGTGAGTGCACCCAGTCACCATCAAAAGCTACTCAGGTGGGTTTCCGTAGTGTAGTGGTTATCACGTTCGCCTAACAAAAGCTACTCAGTAGGAGAAAATGATATGACTCTTTGATTCTTACATCTTTTTCTTTATGAAGGGACATGGGGGAAAATATAAGTGAGAGAAGAGACAGAGAAAAGGGACGAGTGAGATTATGTTGTCTGAGGGCTGGCTGAGGAGGGGGTGAGATAAAGGGAAGCTAGCATATGTTTTAAGAGGTTATTCATGTTTAAAATAAAATCATGTAGGGCGCCTGGGGGGCTCAGTTGGTTGGGCAACTGCCTTTAGCTAGGGTCATGATCCTGGAGTCCCGGAATCGAGTCCCGCGTCGGGCTCCCTGCTTGGCGGGGGGTCTGCTTTCCCTCTGACCTATCTCATGTCCTCTCTCTCTCTCTCTCAAATAAATAAATAAATAAAAATTTAAAAAAATACCTTCCTGTCATGTGAACACACCTTTCATTTCCATCTTTTAAAAACTGACTTCTCCTTTAAAACTATGCAGTTTAGTAACCTCAGAGTGATGTGTGAAGAGGGAGCCCCAGAGGGTGGTGTGAAAGGAGGTAGGACCAGAAAAGCTCAATGATGACTTCAGACTGAGAGGACCCAGGGCTGAAATGCTTAATGTCCATGCGTCTTGGAGAAGATTCTCTACTACTCCAAGAAGTTGTTTCAGGGACTTCCACTAATCTCTTCAGGGACAGGGGAAACCCAGCTGAACTCTGATTTATGCTTATGAGGCTCATTCTTCACATTATAAGGGGAAATACAATGAAGTCAGAGAGTGTAGTTTTTCATTATAGCTGAGGCATGATGGTTGATAAGGGGCACCTTGATGGTGCTGTCATTGGCAAGAACTAGGTGCCTTATTGACATGGAGGAAAAATAAAATTGAGAGAAGATTATGTGAAAGTATTGCATAGTAAGACAGGGTAAATACGGGACAAGAGAGAGTTAAAGCTCATCTTCTCTTTCACAAGAAGTCATTGCTCCAGCAGAATTCTTCTGCTCACCACTGCACAGATATGTCTCCCCTTGTCCAATCAGCCCTCCTTCCTCTTGCTATATCTTTCCTGTTCTTTCTCCATAACTCCTGCTTATCACCCTCTCCTCTGACCCTCACATACCACTGTACAGATTGCCAAAAGTCAGTGCAAAGAAACCTCACAGATTTTAGAGTTAAAGAAAAACACAAAATACTCACTTTGATGGACTCTAGGACATGGGACTCTTCCCATGATTCCTGTCCCTCCTCAATTTTATACCCTTAAGTGTGTGTGGGACCTGTGACTTGGTCCTGGCGAATAGAATATGAAGGAGGTGAAGGATTATTTCGGATGTAATTAAGATGTCAGATCAGTTGATTTGGAATTAATCAGAAGGAAGATATGCCTGGTGGGCTTGGCTTTATCAGATGAGGGCCTTTATAGCAGGGACTGAGCTCTCTCTGAAATGAGAAACCCTCTCTCCATCACTGTTTTGAAGAAGTAAAGCTACCACATTGTAAGAGGGCCTCTGGAGAGGGCCATGGAACAAGGAACCATGAGTGACCTTTAGAGGCTGGGAATGACTCTTGGTTGACAGAAAGAAAACAAAAACTTCAGTCCCAGAGCTATAAGGAGATAAATTATGTCAAAATCCTGAGAGTGTTTGGAAGCAGGTCTTTCTTCATTCATGTTTCTGATGAGACCATAGCCCTGAGGACACCTGGACTTTAGGCTCATATGATCCTGAAGCAGAGAACTCAAGTAAGTCCAACATTAAGGTTCTTAGTCTTCAGTGAGGACTCTCTTCTTGCTTTGCAGACAGCTGCCTTCTCCTTATGTTCCCATGCGCATACATAGAGATATTGATTAAGTTCTCTGGTGTCTCTTCTTATAAGAACAATAATCCTATCATCATTTTGCTCATACCCTCATCTAACCTTAATTACTTCTTTCCTCTAAATGCTGCCATACCAGAAGATAGGGCCTCAATGTATGAATTTTGGGGGGAAGACATACATTCAGTCCCTAATAGTACTTTTCCTCATAGGATTTCACATAACCCGTAAGTGTTATATAATACATAAATCTGGGGCGCCTGGGTGGCTCAGTGGGTTAAAGCCTCTGCCTTCGGCTTAGGTCATGATCTCAGGGTCCTGGGATCGAGCCCCACATCGGACTCTCTGCTTTGCGGGGAGCCTGCTTCCTCCTTTCTCCCTGCCTGCCTCTCTGCCTACTTGTAATCTCTATCAAATAAATAAATAAAATCTTTAAAAATAATAATAATATATAAATCTATAGGACATAAAAAAAACTCTTACAAAATAAGCAAAATGATGATTGGAACAATAGAAAATTTGGCAGATGAATCCCTAACATTATCTGAAAAGATCATTTGATGTCCTAATAATAAATGTAGATGAAAATTATGACAATGATTTTACCTATCAGATTTGCAAAGATTAAAATAGTTCACGATTCTCAGTGATGACAAAATTGGGGAAAAATAATCTCCTACATGTTGCTGATTTGACAATTTCTCAAAATTTAAAATGCACACACGATGTAAGCATATAGAAAGATGTCGATTATAACATTGTTAGTGGTAGCAATGTATTGGACTCATCTAAATGTTCCATTAGGAGGACAGTAGTTAAATAAATTACTATGGATATCACCCTAGCGATTTGAAAAACAGGCAGACCTATTTGTATTGATTTTAAAATAAGGCCACTACATAGTATTAAGCAACAAAAAAGTTAGCTGCAAGTTATTTCTTGTAGTGCGTTACTGTGATACATTTATTTGTTTATTTATTTAATCTATTTCACCCCTCCCCCATCCACCTCCCTTTGGCAACCGCCAGTTTGTTTTCTGTACTCAGAGTTTTTTTTTCTTTTGTCTCGTTATTCTTTGTTCATTTGTTTTGTTTCTTAAGTTTCACATATGAATTGAAATCATATGGTATCTGTCTTTCTCTGACTGAGTTACTTCACTTAGCATTATACCATCCAGGACTACCCATTTGTTGCAAATGGTCAGATCTCTCTCTCTCTCTCTCTCTCTCTTTTTTTTATGGCCTTTTTGGTATTTACCCAAAGAAAACAGCCAATACTAATTTGAAAAGACATATGCACCTCTGTTTATTGCAGCATTATTTACAATAGCCAAGATTTGGAAGCAGCTCAAGTGTCTATCAGTAGATGAATGGATAAAGATGGGGGATATATAAACAATGGAATATTACTCTGGTATCTTTTTTACAAAGTACTTAGCACTGTGTATACGTATCACTGACAACAGTAATGGTATCTGGATACTGAGATTTTTGAATGATGTTGGTTTTTATTTTTTTAAATTTTCTGCGTTTGATTTTTTATTAATGAAATCTTTCTAACCATAAAGCGTTTTAAAAAGTAGACTGAATCATGTTTCATAGGAACTTTAACACAATTAAAAATAAAATACCTCTTTTTTATATATAACTCCAGATTTTTGTTTTGTTTTTAACCAAGTAAATGGAAATTCATTACCCTTATAACTGTGCTAAAGCTCGCCAGTATAACTGTACTAGATGATTCAGCTTTTCTATTATTCACTTAGATGCAATACTTTTTCATTTTTAACAATATCTGTGCAGTCTGTGATTCATTCCAATTGGTTTGGTGAGTTATGTTCCATTGCTGTTCCTCCTTACAGAAGAGGAATACAAACTTTGAGAGTGGTTGCTTTGCTGAAATTAAACAAATCAGTCATTCTTTTCCAAGTTACCCCCCTACCCCCCGCTGCCAAAGTTAGCGTATTATTTGGTAATTTTGTACTCAGTTCTGTTGCAGAGCTGTGATTCGCTCATTTGGACACAAGTTATATTTGTTTGATTATATAGATAAGATTATATAGATAACCTCCCCCTCTCTCCTCTTATCTATTCTTTTATCAGTGCATTCCTCCATTACTTCATTAAGAAACAAATTGTACAACAATTATATTTAATGAACATGTTCAAATCATGATGTATGCAGCCATTGTGAATTTTAGATCCTATCAATCCTTTCTTTTTTTTCCTCTTTCTCTAAGGTCTGTCTCCTTTTATAGGATATAATTACGATCTAATGTTCATCACTACAAAATAACATGTTTATCTGGATCAAAAGGGAAGTCCTAAAAAGGCCATATCTTACTGGTCCTAAGTACATATGATGTATGACAAGACTCTTTCAGTGATTAGGCAAATATGATAAGACAGCACCCTTTAAATGGCTGAGCTGGGGAAAATAGCTCAATCCAGTGATTATAAACACAAACTTCCGTGCTGAGTATGACACAGGCTCTTCTCTGAGTCATGCACTGTATCCTGTCTTCTTCCTTTTTGACGATGAAATGTTCTCAGTTCTTTCTGGTCCTGATCCCTGTTCAGGTTCTGCAGTGGACTGGATGCAGATGACCTGCACCTTCAATTTGAGACACACGAGCTTTGTGCAGGTGTCTCAATGAATAGAAATAGATATGATATTTGAAGCAATTGCCCAGATAACTAAGGCACCAACACATTTTTCCTTTAAAAATATCAACACACTGATGCCTGTATTGACCAGATTGGTCTTTTTCTTTGCTGCTTGAGAAAACAACTTATGTAGGACATAGTTAAGGAAACAAAGAAGATACTTGAAAGTGGAATTTAATCTTATGATTATAATCAAAATTTATTTTCTCTGATATCTTTCACAGTAATTATATTTTCAAGTGGTTAAATATTTGAAGCTTCTTGAAAATGAGCCCCAATAGAAGTTTTAGTAAGTTACCAATACTCTTAGTAATGAGCCTCCAAATGAGGAAGATTGTGCATCTCTCATCTTTTTTGTTTAGCTCTTGAATGTAATCCACATCACTACATGTCTTTATAAAATAGGCTGAGACACAAGCCCATTTATGAAAGTTGTTGAGACAAATGGGATTACTGTGCCTAAGTTTCCATACTGGATTAAAACAAATAAAACATTGCATTTTTTTCAGCAATAAAACTAAACTTTGAAGATCACTCTTTTGCTAATGGCACCTATGTTGACATAACAGTACATGTTGAAATTTGCTGTGTAGCTGAGTAGAAATTGACGGTGCCCTTAATTTGAATCCGTCATTCTACCTCCAATGATATTTTGTTATTTCTGCTCTGAAAGCACTAAAATTTATCAAACCCTCTGAGAGAAGGGATGTGTGACCTTGCTCATTTTAGCTGTCTTTGAGACTCCATAAACAAAATGACATGGTGTGTGCAGTAAACCCCACCAGAAAAATATCAATGTGTAAAGTTGATTAATTAATAAAATAGGTCATGATCTGGTGGGTTGTGGGATTGAGCCCCGCCTCGGGCTCCACTTTCAGTGGGGAGTCTGCTTGCGGATTCTCTCCCTCTGCCCCTCCCCTTGCTCATGCACATGCTCTCTCTTTCTCTCAAATGAATGAATAAATCTTTAAAAAAAGAGAATAAAGTATGTAATACATAGAACATACAAAATATGTGTCGGTTGACTATGTTCAATTAGTAAGGCTTCCAGTCGACAGTAGGCTATTAATGGTTAAATTTTGGGGAGTCAAAAGTTATATGTAGGGGCACCTGGCTGGCTCAGGTGATTAAGCATCTGCCTTTTGCTCAGGTCACGATCTCTAGGTCCTGGGATCGAGCCCTGCATCAGGCTCCCTGCTCAGTGGAGATCTGCTTTTCCCTTTCCCTCTGCCTCTCCCCCTGCTTGTGCCTTCTCTCTGTCTCTCAAAAAAATCTTAAAAAAAAAAAAAAAGTTATATGTAGATTTTCAACTGCATGGGTGTTGGTGCCCCAGCCCTCATGTTGTTCAAGGTCAACTGTATTTTTTTTTCATATGGTAGCCTATATGATCCCATTTTAGTTTAAAGGACTCTTTTTGGGTTTCATTTTGTTTTATTTAGAATCAGAAATGAATTCAATTCTAAAATATTGTTATTACTTTGTGCCTGTGCAACGTATTTATTGTTCTTCAGATATTTAAAGTCCTTCACATACCTTTGGTAAAATTGTTCGGTGTTTTAAAGACAAACTATTTCATGTCAGCTGAGTACTCAGGCCTTTTCCTAGAGAAGCAAAGCATCTCTTTCTCAAGGAGCTCACAGCTTAAGTTAAAAATAAACCTCAGGAAAATGTTCATAGGAAGACGTTTATAAAAGAATTCTGAAAATGTTCTACTAAAGATGTATTTAGGTAAGAACATGTCAAACTCTCTGATATTCATTGTAAATATGCTTTTTTTCTCCTCTCCTGTATGAAGGATGAGAAGTGGTTGGAATGGAAATAAAACATCTTACACTGGTTCACTTTTTCTTTTTACTGTATGAACTTTAATTCCCAGTGTTTTCTGATAAAATCATGATTTTTTAAATTAACTTTCCAATACCAAAATCACTTTGTAAATAGGATCTGAACATTTGAGTCACAGAGGAACCCACGAGAGAAATAAAACAACTGTATCTTCTTATTCTCAGTGGCCTTGAAAATACCACTGATTTAATAACCTCCAGAATACATTTAAGATTATTGCATATCAATTCAAATAATTGTCTGCCAATTATTACATTAAAAAGGAAACTTGCATTAACTTTGAAATATTTTTCTTCTTTGAATGAATAGAATTAAGTTGGAGGTGATTTTGATGTTTTTGAAGAGGCCTTAATCACACTATTTAAGCTGTTTATCCAAATCTTTTCATGAGAATGCCTAAGGGATGTCCCCCACCCTCATTACAACACAACTGGGAAAATATTAGATCTTAATAGCAAGCCATACTGGTACATTTTCTACTAGGATCTTTTTTTAATTTGGAATTTAATTTAAGGATTTAATCTAATTTTCTCTTGAATTGCTCATTTCTTTTCACAGTGCTGAAGTATGGGTTCTCATTTAAGGAAACCTCCCAATTATTCAGTACTATGTGAATATACCAAATAAAAATTAAAATTAAAAATTAAAAAGGTGTTTCAGGTATCTGACAATTTCTCTTACCATTTCTCTTTTATTGAAGATAAAATTTAAGGCTGAAATATAGAAGAAAACATATCCCACTTGCAAAGCTGCTTAGAACAGATAATAAGTAGCTGGGACTAACTGATCACATACCATCTGCTGAGCATTGCTCACAAGATTTGCATTATGTTACTTATTTCTCCCAGGAACCATATAGAATAGATACTACTATTATCACCCAAGGCACAGAGAGGCTAAGTAACTTAAATAGAGTTGCACAGCCTGTGAGAATGGAGTCCAGCATCTATACTTAAAGTAGTCTGGCTTTAGAGCTATAGCTGATTCTCAAATCATACCCTTTGAGTAGCATATTTCATTGATCAAAAATTGTTAGCAATAAGAACTGGTCTTTAAATGTAGTATGAAATTTTGGAAACCAACAAAAATGGAGAAATAGCTGATTGCCTACTAGCTATAATAGTCTACTTAAATCTATCTCCAAAATTTAGTAGATTCAGTTCATAGTGCAAACTTTAAAATATTTTTTCTTGTGTCTTCTTGAATATCGTAAGATACTTTCTGTATCTGAGTTCAAATCACCAATAAAAATGCTAAACAGGACAGCCCTGGCCAGAGTCCCCTGTTGTAAAATGTAAAGGTCGCTCATGGTGGAAATCAATCCAGCAGCATTGGCAAATGACAGATAAATTAAAATGCAAAGACATTGAAGAGTACTCAGTCCACATTTCACCATTTTGTCAGTTCAAATGGAAAGTTTTATCAAATATTGTGGTGAAATTCAAATAGTCACATGTTTTAGGAGTGAACTTTGAAAAGGGCCAAGGCAGCATTTCTGCCAGGCTACTATAATCCCTGACATTCCATGAACCAATGAGAGGATGTTTATAAGTGTACAAAAATGAATGTGCCGTAGAAGCAAGGTTTTTCGAAGGTTATTTTTTTCCTTTGAGAGTGAGGTGGAAGGATGACCCTAGTCATGACTTTCTGCTGTATACTAAGATCCTGAAAGAAATGGTCTGTTCTCTCCATGGATAAAGGCTGTTGGTTAGGGACAAAGTAGGGACGACTAGGCTTTCAAGAAGTATTCTCTTCCATCAGGATGCTAACAGAAAAAAAAAAAAGATAAATTTTGTGATGGAGAAACCTCAGCAAAGAAAACCGGTTGTATATGCAGTGAATAGGTTATCAGCAGTAGGTTTCCGGAGCTGAGCAAAGAAACAAGAGAAACAAAGTCCACAGGGGAGGTGCAGAAGACGTAGGAAAGGGGAAGTGCAGAAGGGAGTTCAAATAAATGAAAGGTGTAATACAAGAACACACGCTCATGTAAATGGCACATGGAGTCAGCCATGATGCCCGCAGCATGAAGAATGCTGGCCCAGACAGCCTGGGGATAGGATTCTTCCAGCTCCTAATCAGAATTCCCGTCAGCATCATATGCCTATAATATACGTTGTGCTTTTCATCTAATTACTCAGTGCATTTGTTTAGAGGTTTACCTAGCGGTTCATCAAGTAATTCTTTAATAATAATAAAAAAAGATCCTTGCTTAGTGTTCTGATTAAACTATCTGGTGGAAGAAAAATCCCTTTGTGGTAGAGAGCACTAAGTGCAGTGTTCCTTGTCCCCAGACTGATGTCAAACCCCAGATGATCTCAAGAACGGAATCTGTCTGGTCTTATACTTACGGTGGAATGAAATAACCACAGAGCATAAAATCTGGCTCATAAAAGGAATCGCTAGTGAGATATATTAGATTATTTAAATTTAAATTAGAACATTTTCTCATACACTTATTTTTCCTATTCTTTAATCATCCTGGTTGTCTCAAGTTAAAAACACCAGTAGTACAAGATTTTACACACGCACGTGCATGCATTCTAATTTTTAGGTTTTGAAGTTAAATGTAATTCAAAAGATAAGACTGAAAATATTTTACTGATGGGAAAGGTTACTTTACGTAAAAAATCTTAACTGCCATTTAAAATATTAATCTTCAAATGATATACTGTTTCTTTTCACTATCAGCATAAAGCTCTCTTAATGTCCAGTAGGTGGGTGACTGAGGATGGGGCATGGAGCTTAAAGATCTCATTCATTACTTCAGAAGGAAGCATTTGAATTTGAGTGGTCCATTTGGAGATATTTTAATGAATACAAATACCAAAACAGGTTGATGTCTGATAAATCTCAGAATCTGTCTTGATAATAATAATTATCATGTACTATCTATAGTTTTTCTTTAAAAATAGTAATAATTGAATTTAGAAACTCTATACTGGTACTTTTCATTAGGTAACATGGACAATCTGCATTTCCTGTACTGACCACAGTTGCATTTTGCCACACAACTCTCTCCAGAGTTGGTCTGATTTGACAGTTTGAATCTTGCAGATTAGTTGAGTGGACCAGTGAAACACTGTGAGCAAATCATGAGCAGATGGATTTCTGCAACTATGTTGGGTTTTATCTTTGGGAATTTTAGGTTCAAGGGCCTCTTGAAATTGAGGTTCTAAATTCCTAGATATGTAACAATATGTAAGACAGAGAAAGAAAATTTCCATTTTATATCTCCCTTCCACAATTTTTGTATATTTTGTGTCTAAAATTAACCATTAGATCACATAAAGGATTGGTTTTACTCATTTATTAATATACTACCTTCATACTTTAACCCGGTCTTCGCGGCCTACAGTGCTAACCAAAGTGTGGTTCTTTCATCACACCTTTAGAGGAAGTGCTGTTTCTATAGAAAATGCTTTTATGGAATCTAGCTTGGATCCATGAAGCCCCATAGAAAGATGTCCTGCAGAAGAGATTTAGGTCTCAACCAGGGCTGTTAGACTGTACAACTCTGCAGGGACTCAGCTACACCGTTGAAAATGCGTGGCATGGAAGAACACCTGAATGGAGAAATATGACCAAAGTGGTATGAACTAAAATCAATAAAATCAATCAGGAAATCACAAAGCATATATTCTGGGCTACGAAGCAGAACATTTTCCCTCCGTGGTACAGAAATTGTCAGTAAATGGCCTTGATTAAGAATAAAGGGAACGCACTTCGCACATATGTTGTCGAAGTATAGCCCAGGAATTCCTTCTCAGTATTCAGCCACTTTACAGTATATCCTGGAGATAATGTGCTGAGGAGAAAAAAAAAGGAAATTCACATTTATGGAACATTTACAAAGAGTAGGTTTTGTGCAAGACAGCGTACGGGATCTTCACGGCCACTTTCCCGAATTACAATTATTCACATTTACTGTTGACGTCAGTGAGGCTCAGAAACAGAGTCATTGTGACACGTGAGTCAGAGGCAGACTCGGCAGTCAGTGCTCTTTAACTTATGATCCTGTGCTCATCCCCAAACACCATATAATTTGTGAATTTAATTGTGTTAGGATAGAAGATGTTCTTTTATTTATCAGGTAATTCCTGGTGAGTCTCCAATGCTCTGGACTTTGTCTCCTTTCTCAACTCCTTCTGATACATTTCTTCCACGCTGGTGTTTCTTGTGATTCTGTCCTAGACCCTTTCAGTCATACTCTACATGCTCTTCACAGGCACCCTCATCCCCTTTTATGGGTGTGCTTATGGTAATCCTCTGCCTAACCCCATGTGCTGCTTTCACTGATATCCACCATTCCTCAATGAAATATGTTCATTGATTCTCACAGGATGTTGAACCACTGTGCCCGGTGGACTGCATTTTCTGTTTTTCCCTCCTGCTGGTAGAATTGTATGCTTATCTTGGTCAGTGGGTTTGTTCCCAAACCTGTTCAGACATGTTACTGTTTTCTGTATTTTAGTGATAGATTGTGTCAATTGAAAATAGATTGAAACAAAAAACAGAGTTGTTTCTATGAAAATCACGTTGAATCCATTGGAAAGACTTGTTATAGGAAGTCATGAGGATTTTTTTCCTGTTGATTTAAAGGCAGGAAAGAGTAAGAAAGAACAATAAAAATCTAGAATTCTGTACTCAGGTATTTTTCGCAAATGTTTTGATGTTCTCTTTCCATTATAAAAACTTGAAACCAGAAACAATTAGATAATGCATTGTGAGCAAAGTTTTGCTTGAAGGGTAATGGAAAACAAAAAATAGTAAACCTCTTCTAAAGAACCAGAAAATCTTTTCTGTTCTTTAAGTAAAATGTTTAAAGTATATTACTATTCTATGCTTTTACCTTTAGCTAACTTTTTCAATTAAACAGGGAAATTGAGGAAAATGAAAGGGGTGAGCAGGGTTTAGGGAAATCAGCAAAGAATAATTCAGTGCTGAAGATCTAGCAACAGTGGGGGATGCTCTACCTCCCCTATACTCGAGGAGACCCGGGGACAGTAGCTTGGCCTTTGGTGGAGGGGCAGTTAAAGATGATCCTGCAGGAAGGAAGCCCTAGAAAAAGCCACCAACCTCCTGTTCTTCTGCCTCTGATATCCAGCAGGTGCCTACTACCGGAGAGGTTAATTAAAGATATGTAACATAATCCATCACTTGTGTCTTTTACATCTGCTTTTGATTTTTGTATGGGTGGAAAATTTGTGCACTCAACAGTGAATTCACAAATCTGATTATGTACTGTAACATCTTGAGAAAATACCAATTAGAACATATTCCCATCTGTAAAACGAAAATGTTAGCAATGCCACTGCTGTTCTTATAAGGTAACAGGGGGAAGAGGGAATGCATTGACAACAATGACAAGAAACATTACTGGAAGAGTCCCCATTTATGGAGTTCATCACAAAGCCAAAGTCAATAATCGGAATATTGTCCTTCTGTCATTTCTGTGTTTCGCTTACTATCCATTTTGACCTTGAATTGCGTTCTTTTTCTGGAGGGGTGAGTTGAACCTTCATTTCTGAAAAAACCCTTGAATATTTCTTCATGGACTTACCTTAATTTTTCATTGACCGGGACTTTTGGACAATGGGGCACTAAGAGGCATCTTTTTGGATCCCCTAGATTTTACGTAAAATTTTATTTGTACATACCCCTCCCCCTGCTGCTCCCACCCGAGACTATAGGAGATGAGGTGTTCTTTCAAAGCTACTATCAAGACTTTCTGATTTTCTGCTTGTTTGTAAATTGGACAGTCTTGGTTTTCAATTTCTCTTTTTCTCCAGGTACCTCTTCTACAGCTCTCAGAAGCATCCAGCTGACTCTGTTTTCATTAATATTACTAATTCTGCCATAGTAGCCAAGTATTATGGCCACATGACCTCTTACTTCCTGCCTTCCACTTGCACCTCATGCCACGTCATCGCCAGGGAAAGTCGGAGTAATTGTAATGCCACCGCATCCCGTGGCTTAACGTTATATCACTTTCTCACAGCAAAGTGGCTTTCTGTGTGTCCCTCAAAAATATGAGCAACCCATTCTCAGAGTCCTATTTGAAAGTTTTTTTCTGGGACATTTCTGGTACCAGTTACTGTATCTGCCACAGTTCTCACAAGGATCAGAGGACTACAACATGCTGATTGAGGAGAATTTGTTAAAGGGACTATTTACAGAAGTGTGGACAGAATTTAATGGCACCCAGGAAGGACAGCATATGCTATAAGGACAAGAGGCAGTGGGAAGATTTTACTCTTTCGAACATCTCCAGCCTTTAGTCTTCTGAAGGAAAGGGTGGGGAGCAGGTTCCAACAGAGGGTAGCTGTTGGAAAAGCGCGCTTTCCTTCTTAGCTTCCAGCCTTCCGTGTGACAGAGGTACATCTTTATTAATTGGAACGGAAGTGGGAAGACGATCCTTCTCCTTTTGCCCTTACCCACAGAAATAAACTGGTGTGTGTGTGTGTGTGTGTGTGTGTGTGTGTGTGTTGTGTATTTGTTTGTTTACTAACACTTTCAGCATTTGTTAGCTCTCGGTAAAAATACTGAAATAAAACTAACATGTATTTTTCAAGATACACTGAGATATGGAGAAGAGGCTAAAATTAATGAAGTTTTCATTTATATATAGAAATGATATGGGTTGATTATTGATATGTGCTAAGAATTATGTGAGAAAATTTCATTGAATACCTGGGATACCGGGACACCAGGGTGGCTCAGTTGGTTAAACATCTGACTCTTGGTTTGGGATCAGGTAATGACTTGGGGTCCTGGGATCAAACCCAGTGTCAGGCTTCTCACTTAGCAGGGTCTGCTTGAGGATTCTCTTCCTCTCCCTCTGCCCCTCCCCTGTGCTCTTTCTCTCTCTCCCTCTCTCTCAAATAAATAAATAAATAAATAATAAATAAATCTTTAAAAAAACAAGAATACCTGGAATTCTATGTTATGATTTTCTCATGATAATTATAATGAATTCATAATTCCCCGCATATTTGTATACAAAGACCTGAGGTTGGATTGTGTTCTACATGTACACATAGAAAAAAATACTCTACATGCATTTCATAGTTTATAATTGCTTAACCAGAATCTTTCTAAGTAAAATAGCATGAATCATTTACTATCAGTAATAACTTATATTTTTGTAACTATGAGACTCTTTCACAATACAAATCATAATATGAGATGGTTTTAATGAGAATCACTTCTGTAAAGCTCTTGGCCAGAAATGCGCACGCACGCGCACACACACAGACACAACTTTTTAACTGTATAGATTATTCAAGTTGACTTGAATATTTAAATTGTGAATTTGCTAATGAAATACAGTCTTTGAAAAAAGACAGACACGTTGGCTACAACTTGACAAAATTTGTCTACAAAACAGTCATTGTCTACAATTTAACCAAATGAGGCTGTTTCAAAGCTGTTAGATTAATCAGTTTCTTGAAAACCATTGCTAAATCTGATGTATAGAATTACATTTTTAATTTTACAGAATTTAATTTCTTGGTTTAATTACTCTGCATTGCTCAGGTTGTAAAAGCAACCTGATGAGTTATTTTTATTTATAGTGCTCCCATTCAAGGTGTTCATAATTATATTTCAGTGCAATGGCAATATGCAATCATCTATTTCAGTGCCTTTACATTTTTTGAAATTAAGCTTTTGCTAAAGGTTAAAGAACTGTTTTTAAAGATAAAATATTATTTGCTAAAATGATAAATAAGGAAATTTGCACGTAGGTACAAAAATCATCACACATGGATGAGTTTATAATTTTTATTTGATAAAGTCATCCAGTCTCAGAATCATTAAATATTTATTGAGTATTCTGTACCTTGCATTTTCATATGACGTCTTCATTTAGTGCTCAGAAATGTATAAATTTGATATTTTTAATAACACAAAAGGAAGTCTGCTCTTATTTAGGAGGTGACTTATGAGTACTATAACCGTCAGGCGACATAAAGATACATTTCAGATTCTTCAGCTTGGGTTAGAAGACCTTTCATGGCCTTGCCATCCTGCCCCACACGCTGATCATTCCCCTGGGCACATCCCCGGTGACAGCTATCCCGGCTTTCAGCGTGGAGGACCAGCACAGGCTGCGCAAACCGTCAGAACTTGTGAAGAAGCTATGTCCGTATGTGGTAGGGTCTTGGTGGGGCGCCTGGGCTCTTCAGAGGGAAAGACCTTAGCATTTCACTCTTTCAGAGTGCATATGACACATCACTTCAGAGCTGATGCATCAGATGGTTTTCATGTTGAAAGAACTCCCAACAAAGCATTAGCAATCTGCCCAGCCAGTTCATAGCACAGCAGATTAAGGGTTGCTGAAGATACTTTGCTTGGTTAACACAGTTGAACTTTCTGCTTGGGAGTTTACTCCAGTCAGTGCTCAGAGGGCATGTTTTTTACACTAATGAAATTAAGAATGGCAAGGAGCCTTCCAGTCAGAAGTGATTCATGCAGTAATGGAAATGTAGCAATGAAATATATATGTATGGAAAAGAAGTAATTGTCAATTTGGTAACTATAATTTCCCACTTGGTTTAAGTGAGATTTTCCTCATTCCCTCCAGCACCCTGAGGTGGTCAGTGTGAGCTGGTCTGCGCTGTCTGGCCACACACAGTTTTCTGCATTCTTAAACATCCTTTCCCTTTTTGCCCTCCTCCCACTCCTCATGCCATATGCTTTCATCTTTCAATCCAGTTGTTTTTTGTCAATATTGTCAGAGTGACAAGTCGTATCCTGTAGCTTGTCAAATTTATTTATTTATAACAGATTTTTGCAAGGTCTCTGAAGTCTGGGGGGTGAAGGAGAAGACTGCTAACGACTTGTCAGAAGGATGGATAATCAAATTAAATCGAGTTTTGTAACTCTTAATGGAGGACCCCCATCAGGTGATGCTGAGCACGGCATGGCTTTCCAGCAGCGGTGGTGGGCAGTGAGCACATTGTAAGACTTGTCTACCTGCGAGGAACTCAGGCAGAGAACCCCGCCTACCATTCTCATTTCCTTATGAAAACCAACTATTGATGCTTTGAAGAACAGAATACCAATTAGAACATTTGGGGCATGGAGGTAATTTAGTGGGTGAGGAAACAAAGCTATCATCATCAATTCTGTTGCTTACAGAAAATTAGCAGGTGGCCCAGAGAATGAAAGCTGACGAACATTGTGCATTCATGAACCCAGTTCCCCAAGGTGCAACAAGAAAACATGTTCATCTCTGAAAGCAGGCATAGCTTCTAGACATTTCGGCACTTATTTTTAAAATTGTGGAAATAACTCTTGCTTTAATATGAATCAGAGCTGAAGCTGGGTAATAATTTCCTTCCCTGATTCGGGTTGCCTTGAATTCTCAATTCAAAACTGTATTACACTGAATAGAAACATATAGAAATCCAACCAAACAATTGTTCACATACATTTTCTGACAGATACAAAGCCACCTTATACTTTACTTTTATGGATGACAATTCAGAGAGGTTTACAGGTGATTTGATCATCTAAGCCAATTTGCATAAATGCAATACGAAGGAGGGATTTCTATTGCTAAATTGGACAAGGTTCATTTTTGAGTTGGCATGATGTGTTCTGCAAATTGTTCAGTTTTGTTACTCTACACCCCAGGATTCTCAACACAGGATCTTTATTGGATTTACTTTCTCTGAGTGGGAAACGATTGATGGCACTGAATGAAGGATTCAGTGTAAAAGATCAGCATCAGTGAGCAGAAACAGGTTTCACGGTGACTTGCCTTATCAGAGCCAAAAATGATAAATCTATGATAATTAAAATGGTGTGATGCTGACATAAATAGGTCAGTGAAACAACTTGCGTAGTCCTTAAAGAGACTTTGATGTGATGCATGCAATAAAATGAAAAAGAATAGATTATCCAAAAACTCATTGGGATAATTAGCTTTATAAACAAGCATGCACATGCACACACATGTCTTAGAATTTTTTCTAACCTCAAAAAATATTCTGAGTTGTAAGATCTTTACTTACATTTATAATTAAATTGCTGGCATCACAAAAACATATTAAGCTAATAAATAGAGAAAGTATTTCTGATTTTAAAAAATCTTTGGAAGAAATAATATAACAAGCCCTAGACTACTTAGCTCCCATGAAATGTATCTTGTGTACATCAGAGGCACTGTGAAAAATTAAAAATTGAATGACAAACTAAGAAAAAACATTCACAACTGTTATGACAGAATGGTAGATAATGGAGAGGGATTTAAAATATGTCATACAAATTTTGAGAGAAAAGAGTAAAAACAAATTAAAAATAGGCAAATGGCATGGGTGGAGGGAAAATGAGATGCTGATAATTACTAAACTTTAGAAAAGGTGAGTTAGTAATAAAAAAAAGTATATCAGTTAAATACCAGGCTATAATGAACACTCAAAATCTTTCTGAAAATTGAGTGAGTCATGAGGCAGAGAGGGGAGAAGCATATATACTTACCCTGGTTCCATCCTTGCCAAGAAACTTCGTCTGAGTGTGCTCTTTGGTCGATGGCCACGGCACCTGCCAACTGTTACTCCTTAGTGATTTCCTCCGTTTCAGACAACCTCTTGGCCTTTTGCCCTGATAGAAGAGGCGGCATAACTTTCTTATGTGGCTAGCCTCAGAATAGTGTACTCTGTTGGTTGTCTGTAACATTTCCCCACCTCTTTGTAAAGAGTGTTTCAATTACCCTACTAAATTTGGCATCAGTTTTCTGTTAGGATATATCAGGATAAATCTTCCAATTTGAGCTTCTTCACAGGCTCTATGCACTTAACTATGAAATTTTAATGGATGTTAATTTAAACATTAAATGAACAAAGAGATTTATTTTCCATTGCATCAGTTTCTTTTTAATACAAGCAATAGAAAAAGAGCTTTTACTGTCCATTATTTACAGTTTGCATTAATTTATGATTATTAAAATTCCAATCTAATGACATTGCTAATTGGAAAAATATTTTCTCTTTAGAGTAAATTTAAATGAAGCAAAGGGAGGGAGAGAGGCAGGCGAGGTAGAGGGGCAGAGGGAGCAGGAGATAGATGATCTTAAGCGGCTCCACACCCAGCATGGAGCCTGACACAAGACTCGATCTCATGACTCTGGGATCATGACCTGAGCCATGGGCCAAAATCAGGAGTTGGACACTTAACTGACTGAGCCACCCAGGTGCCCCAAAGCTAAGCACTATTAATATGTATTTGGGAAATAAACTTCTTTATATAAAATCATTAATTTGTTTTCACTAAAACCACCAAAGCAAAGATAAACACCCATTAAGTAACTGGGCAATGAAACACTGATGGAGAAGGGCACCATTAAAGTAGGAATTTTATAAAAATGCCTCATACAGGGCACCTGGGTGGCTCATTTGGTTAATCAACTGTCTTCGGCTCAGGTCATAATCCTGGAGCCCCGGGACTGAGTCCCGCATTGGGCTCCCAGCTCCACAGGGAGTCTGCTTCTCCCTTTGACTTTCTCCCTTTGACTTTCTCCCCTCTCATGCTCTCTCTCTCTCTCTCTCTCTCTCATATAAATAAATAAAATCTTTAAAACATGCTTCAGTACAGCAAAAATAAGCAAGAAAAATATGTAGTCAACATGTATCAATTAAGGAAAATCCCTTCTGAGAAAAAATCAGAAAATAGAAATAAACTATATTAACAATTAAGATGGAATTACATATACTCAGAAGAACATTTAACAGTATGAAAAAACACTTGATTCATGTGGTCAGAAGGTAAGAATAGAAATGAACAACAATAGGCAAAACCCAGGAAGAAAAAGTTTCCTGAGCAAAGAGAGGGAAGAAAAAGACAGAATGATGTCAGAAACATAAATTACAAAATGTTCAAGTATGAAGAATAGACTGAAGTTAAGCTTTCATTATAAGAATTGCAGAAAGGCAGCAACCAAAAGAATAAAAATGAAAATGTTAAAAAGGTGTTAAAAAGATGAAAAGGAAAGTAGTGGGAATGGAAGATAGGAAAAGAAGGACTAACATTCATGTTATTTTAGATCCTGAAGAATAAAACAAAATGATGCAACAGAAATAATATTTTAAACTCTTAAGAAAAGTTCCCATAGTTTTATTCACACACTCACATACACACTAATGTTTTATGTGTGTATACACATTATGTATCTGCATATGTATACACACATATTCATGTACATACATGTGCATGCACACACACATATCTTCTGTAGTCATTCCCTTATTTAATGAGAGATAGTAGTGATATTTCCACTAAGAACAAGTTTACCCACAATCTCTGCTACTAATCAGCACTTTAAGGCAACTATGAATCAATATTTGAGCAAGAGAAATGACTTAGAGGCATAAGAATGGGTGAAATAAGGAAAGAGTAACACTTTCTTTTTTTTTTTTCCAGCTGACATGAATGTATATCTGAAAAACTAAGGAATCTATAGAATCAATGATGAAACTAAAAAGAAAATTTTTAGTAAGCTATCAGGAAATATAATTCACATGCAAAATTAGTAGAAGCAGTTTGAGTACCAGTTGAGGAAAGGTTTGAAGGATACAAAATTGACTTGAACAAATGGGAAGACATCCCCTGTTCTTAGAGAGGGTGACTCAATGTTATAACGACGTTAGCACTGTCCATCCAACTTACTCGCTAAATTTTAACTGAGTACCCGCCAAAAAGAAAAATTACAGCAGTCATTTTTCACAGAGCCAGACTAATGGGCACTAAACTTTGTGTAGAAATAAGAAGCTGTAAGAATAGCAGTGAAAATAATGAAACACTTTGAGGGGAACAAACCCTACCAGGTGTGACTCTATATTCTCTGTGACTCCAATAGTTTGGTACCGGTGTGTGGGTAGACAAATAGAATTGTGCAACAGAACAGAAAGTCAAGAGATAGACCCAAATACATATGGAAATTTAGTATGCGATAAAGGCAGCAGATGAATTTTATAATAAGCGGCACTGCTTTAAAACTGAGGACACATTTACAGAAAGATAAAATTAATTCCATAATAGAGTAGAATGCATTATTCCCCCAAAAAGTGAACTGAAGGAATATAAGAAATAATTTATAATGTTACATAAAACATAATTTAGAAAAAAAGTCAGAAAGCAGAGACAATGATGTTGCTTATTGATAAATGTTGTTGGAGATCAAGAAGTAAACATTGGTATGTAACATTACAGACACTTCAATATGTTACACAAATGCATTCCTAAATTCAGGCATGTCTAAATGAGAGAGAAGAAAGGATGCTCTCTTACTGTAGAATGCTATATAATGTAGAACGATTGATGGTATTAACAAATCAGCAGGTTCAACCATCATAATTACAATTTATTCAGGCAATAAGTAGTGATGGATTGAGGCTGAAAACTACTGGGTGAAATTTAGATGGGAAACCAGGTATTTACATGGGTTCAAATATCTCCACAAAAAGTGCTTGCTAAATTATAACAGTTGGATATCATTCTAATCAAGCGGTCAGAGTTAACACCACCCTTGTAGAGAAAAACCATCATCTGATTCATGATATGTGGCCCTTAGTGAGACATCAGTATCTCTGTGGTGTTCCTGCTACAAATGCATAACCTTCATCTAACCATAAGAAAATCTCAAATAAACCCAAATTGGGGAATGTATCATACAAAATAACTGGCCTGAATTCCCCCCAAAATGAGTGTCTTGAAAAGCAAAAAAAAAAAAAAAAAATGTTAAGGAATGTTTAGGATTACAGGTGACTGAAGAATTACAACAAATACATGCAATAAATATGTGATCCTGAACTGGATTTTGGGGTATAGAGAGAAATTATCTGAAGAGCAGTTATTAGCGACTCTGTTCCCTATGCTGTACTTCTCATCCACGTGACTGACTTATTTTATACCTGGAAGTTTGTACCTCTTAATCCTTCTCAACTGTTTTGCCCATCCCTCGCCCCTCCCCTCTGTCAACCACCAATTTGTTCTCTGTATTTATGAGTCTGTTTCTTTTGTTTGTTTTGTTTTTTAGATTCCATATATCAGTGAAATTAAATGGTATTTCTCTTTCTTTTTCTGACTTACTTCTTTAGAATAATATCTTTTAGGTCCATCCATGTTGTTGCAAATGACAGACCTCTTTCTTTTTTATGACTGAGTAATATTCCATTATAGATCTATACCACATTTTCTTTATCAGTTCATCTCTTTTTTTTTTAATTTATTTATTTAATAAACATATAATGTATTTTTGTCCCCAGGGGTACAGGTCTGTGAATCACCAGGTTTACACATTTCACAGCACTCATCATAGCACACACCCTCCCCAATGTCCGTATCCCCACCACCCTCTCCCGTTCCCCCTCCCCCCAGCAACCCTCAGTCTGTTTTTTGAGATTGAGTCTTTTATGGTTTGTCTCCCTCCCAATCCCACCTTTTCATTTTTTCTTTTCCTTCCTCCCCCCAAACCCCACACATTGCATCTCCACTTCCTCATATCAAAGAAATCATATGATAGTTGTCTTTCTCCGATTGACTTATTTCGCTAAGCATAATACCCTCTAGTTCCATCCATGTCGTCGCAAATGGCAAGATTTCATTTCTTTTGATGGCTGCATAGTATTCCATTGTGTATATATACCACATCTTCTTTATCCATTCATCTGTTGATGGACATCAAGGTTCTTTCCACAGTTTGGCTATTGTGGACATTGCTGCTATAAACATTCGGGTGCACATGCCCCATCGAAGCACCATGTTTGTATCTTTAGGATATATACCCAGTAGTGCAATTGCTGGGTCATAGCTCTATTTTCAGTTTTTTGAGGAACCTCCACACTGTTTTCCAGAGTGGTTGCACCAGTTTGCATTTCCACCAGCAGTGTAGGAGGGTTCCCCTCTCTCCACATCCTCGCCAGCATCTGTCATTTCTTGACTTGTTAATTTTAGCCATTCTGACTGGTGTGAGGTGGTATCTCCTTGTGGTTTTGATTTGTATTTCCCTGATGCCGAGTGATGTGGAGCATTTTTTCATGTGTCTGTTGGCCATCTGGATGTCTTCTTTGCAGAAATGTCTGTTCATGTCCTCTGCCCATTTCTTGATTGGATTCTTTGCTCTTTGGGTGTTGAGTTTGCTAAGCTCTTTATAGATTTTGGATACTAGCCCTTTATCTGATATGTCCTTTGCAAATATCTTCTCCCATTCTGTCAGTTGTCTTTTGGTTTTGTTAACTGTTTCCTTTGCTGTGCAAAAGCTTTTGATCTTGATGAAATCCCAATAGTTCATTTTTGCCCTTGCTTCTGTTGCCTTTGGCGATGTTCCTAGGAAGAAGTTGCTGCGGTTGAGGTCAAAGAGGTTGCTGCCTGCATTCTCCTCAAGGATTTTGATGGATTCCTTTCTCACATTGAGGTCTTTCATCCATTTTGAGTCTTATTTTCATGTGTGGTGTAAGGAAATAGTCCAATTTCATTTTTCTGCATGTGGCTGTCCAATTTTCCCAGCACCATTTGTTGAAGAGGCTGTCTTTTTTCCATTGGACATTCCTTCCTGCTTTGTCGAAGATTAGTTGACCATAGAGTTGAGGGTCTATTTCTGGGCTCTCTATTCTGTTCCATTGATCTATATGTCTGTTTTTGTGCCAGTACCATACTGTCTTGATGATGACAGCTTTGTAATAGAGCTTGAAGTCTGGAATTGTGATGCCACCGACTTTGGCTTTCTTTTTCAATATTCCTTTCGCTATTTGAGGTCTTTTCTGGTTCCATATAAATTTTAGGATTATTTGTTCTATTTCTTTAAAAAAAATGGATGGGATTTTGATAGGGATTGCATTAAATGCATAGATTGCTTTAGGTAGAATAGACATTTTCACAATATTTGTTCTTCCAATCCATGAGCACAGAACATTTTTCCATTTCTTTGTGTCTTCCTCAATTTCTTTCATGAGTACTTTATAGTTTTCTGAGTATAGACTCTTTGCCTCTTTGGTTAGGTTTATTCCTAGGTATCTTATGGTTTTGGGTGCAATTGTAAATGCGACTGACTCCTCAATTTCTCTTTCTTCTGTCTGGTTGTTAGTGTAAAGAAATGCAACTGATTTCTGTGCATTGACTTTATATCCTGACACTTTACTGAATTCCTGTACAAGTTCTAGCAGTTTTGGAGTGGAGCCTTTTGGGTTTTCCACATATAGTATCATATCATCTGCAAAGAGCGATAGTTTGACTTCTTCTTTGCCAATTTGGATGCCTTTAATTTCTTTTTGTTGTCTGATTGCTGAGGCTAGGACTTCTAGTACTATGTTGAACAGCAGAGGTGATAACGGACATCCTTGCCGTGTTCCTGACCTTAGCGGAAAAGCTTTCAGTTTTTCTCCATTGAGAATGATATTTGCAGTGGGTTTTTCAGAGATGGCTTTGATGATATTGAGGTATGTGCCCTCTATCCCTACACTTTGAAGAGTTTTCATCAGGAAGGGATGCTGCACTTTGTCAAATGCTTTTTCAGCATCTATTGAGAGTGTCATATGGTTCTTATTCTTTCTTTTATTAATGTATTGTATCACATTGATGGATTTGTGGATGTTGAACCAACCTTGCAGCCCTGGAATAAATCCCACTTGGTTGTGGTGAATAATCCTTTTAATGTACTGTTGGATCCTATTGGCCAGTATTTTGGTGAGAATTTTCGCATCTGTGTTCATCAAAGTTATTGGTCTGTAATTCTCTTTTTTGATGGGATCCTTGTCTGGTTTTGGGATCAAGGTGATGCTGGCCTCATAATGGAAGTTTTCCTTCCATTTCTATTTTTTGGAACAGTTTTAGGAGAATAAGAATTAGTTCTTCTTTAAATGTTTGGTAGAATTCCCCCGGGAAGCCGTCTGGTCCTGGACTTTTGTTTGTTTAGAGATTTTTGATGACTGTTTCAATCTCCTTACTGGTTATGGGTCTGTTCAGGTTATCTATTTCTTCCTGGTTCAATTGTGGTAGTTTATACGTCTCTAGAAATGTATCCATTTCTTCCAGATTGTCAAATTTGTTGGCGTAGAGTTGCTCGTAGTATGTTCTTATAATTGTTTGTATTTCTTTGGTGTTGGTTGTGATCTCTCCTCTTTCATTCATGATTTTATTTATTTGCGTACTTTCTCTTTTCTTTTTAATAAGTCTGGCCAGGGGCTTATCAATCTTATTAATTCTTTCAAAGAACCAGCTCCTAGTTTTGTTGATTTGTTCTATTGTTTTTTTAGTTTCTATTTCATTGATTTCTGCTCTGATCTTTATGATTTCTCTTCCCCTGCTGGGTTTAGGCTTTCTTTGTTGTTCTCTCTCCAGCTCCTTTAGGTGTAGGGTTAGGTTGTGTATTTGAGACCTTTCTTGTATCTTGAGAAAGGCTTGCACCGCTATATATTTTCCTCTCAGGACTGCCTTTGTTGTGTCCCACAGATTTTGAACCGTTGTGTTTTCATTATCATTTGTTTCCATGATTTTTTTCAATTCTTCTTTAATTTCCTGGTTGACCCATTCATTTTTTAGAAGGATGCTGTTTAGTCTCCATGTATTTGCGTTCTTTCCAAATTTCCTCTTGTGATTGAGTTCGAGCTTCAGAGCATTGTGGTCTGAAAATATGCAGGGAATGATCTCAATCTTTTGGTACCGATTGAGACCAGATTTATGACCCGGGATGTGGTCTATTCTGGAGAATGTTCCATGTGCACTAGAGAAGAATGTGTATTCTGTTGCTTTGGGATGGAATGTTCTAAATATATCTGTGATGTCCATCTGGTCCAGTGTGTCATTTAAGGCCTTTATTTCCTTGTTGATCTTTTGCTTAGATAATCTGTCCATTTCAGTGAGGGGAGTGTTAAAGTCCCCTGCTATTATTGTATTACTGTCAATGTATTTCTTTGATTTTGTTATTAATTGGTTTATATAGTTGGCTGCTCCCATGTTAGGGGCATAGATATTTAAGATTGTTAGGTCTTCTTGTTGGACAGACCCTTTGAGTATGATATAGTGTCCTTCCTCATCTCTTATTATAGTCTTTGGCTTAAAATATAATTGATCTGATATAAGGATTGCCACCCCAGCTTTCTTCTGATGTCCAATAGCATGGTACATTGTTTTCCACCCCCTCACTTTAAATCTGGAGGTGTCTTCGGGTCTAAAATGAGTTTCTTATAGGCAGCATATTGATGGGTTTTGGTTTTTTATCCATTCTGATATTCTGTGTCTTTTGATTGGGGCATTTAGCCCATTAACATTCAGGGTAACTATTGAGAGATATGAATTTAGTGCCATTGTATTGTCTGTAAGGTGACTGTTACTGTATATTGTCTCTGTTTCTTTCTGATCTACTACTTTTAGGGTCTCTCTTTGCTTAAAGGACCCCTTTCAATATTTCCCGTAGAGCTGGTTTGGTGTTTGCAAATTCTTTCAGCTTTTGTTTGTCCTGGAAGCTCTTTATCTCTCCTTCTATTTTCAATGATAGCCTAGCCGGATATAGTATTCTTGGCTGCATGTTTTTCTCGTTTAGTGCTCTGAATATATCATGCCAGTTCTTTCTGGCCTGCCAGGTCTCTGTGGATAGGTCTGCTGCCAATCTAATGTTTTTACCCTTGTATGTTACAGACTTCTTTTCCTGGGCTGCTTTCAGGATTTTCTCTTTGTCGCTAAGACTTGTAAAGTTTACTATCAGGTGACGAGGTGTGGACCTATTTTTATTGATTTTGAGGGGCGTTCTTAGCATCTCCTGGATTTTGATGTTTGTTCCCTTTGCCATATTAGGGAAATTCTCTCCAATAATTGTCTCCAATATACCTTCTGCTCCCCTCTCTCTTCTTCTTCTGGAATCCCAATTATTCTAATGTTGTGTCGTCTTATGGTGTCGCTTATCTCTCGAGTTCTCTCCTCATTGTCCAGTATTTGTTTGTCTCTCTTTTGCTCAGGTTCTTTATTCTCTGTCATTTGGTCTTCTATGTCACTAATTCTTTCTTCTGCCTCATTTATCCTAGAAGTAAGAGCTTCCATTTTTTTTTTTTTAAAGATTTTATTTATTTATTTGACAGAGAGAGATCACAAGTAGGCAGAGAGGCAGGCAGAGAGAGAGAGAGGAGGAAGCAGGCTCCCCGCTGAGCAGAGAGCCCGATGTGGGGCTCGATCCCAGGACCCTGAGAACATGACCTGAGCTGAAGGCAGCGGCTTAACCCACTGAGCCACCCAGGCGCCCCAAGAGCTTCCATTTTTGATTGCACCTCATTAATAGCTTTTTTGATTTCAACTTGGTTATATTTTAGTTCTTTTATTTCTCCAGAAAGGGCTTTTATGTCTCCAGAGAGGGTTTCTCTAATATCTACTATGCCTTTTTCGAGCCCGGCTAGAACTTTGAGAATCGTCATTCTGAACTCTAGATCTGTCGTATTACCAATGTCTGTATTGATTAGGTCCCCAGCCTTCGGTACTGCCTCTTGTTCTTTTTTTTTTTTTTTGTGGTGAGTTTTTCCACCTTGTCATTTTGTCCAGTTAAGATTTGCTTTCTCCTCCTCTAGAATTCCGCTATTCTTGGTGAGTGAAGTTGGTCTTGGCTGGGTTTTTTGTTGATCTTCTGGGGGAGGGGCCTGTTGTGGTCATCCTCAAGTGTCTTTGCCGCAGGCGGAATTGCACCACCCTTGCCAGGGGCCAGGCTAAGTAATCCGCTCGGGTTTGCTTTCGGGAGCTTTTGTTCCCTGAGCGCTTTCCGTAGAGTTCCGGAGGACGGGAATGAAGATGGCGGCCTCCCAATCTCTGGCCCGGAGGAGCCGAGAGCTTGGGGTCCCGCTCCTCAGTGCGCCTTCAGAGAAAAGCGCCCCACCGCCCCTGCCTCCCTGGCCTGTGGTCGCGCCTGGAGGAAAGCAGTCAATTGTTGGCACTTGGAGAAAAGCGCCCAGTCGCTTCCGTCTCTGTGGCCTCCAGCTGCGCTCCGAGCCCACCCAGCCTGCGACTGGCTCAAGGTAACCCCGGGCTGAGAGCTCACTCCTCGGCTTTGTCGCTGTAGCTGGCTTCCCCGCTCTAATACCTGCGAGCTCTGTGACACTCAGACACCCACAGTCCTTCTGTGACCCCGCGGGACCTAGGGTTACGCTGACCCCGCGTGGGCTTCCCCCCGGTTTAGCCTCTGGAGCGATGTCCTTCCATGGAGCAGACTTTTAAAAGTCCCGATTTTGTGCTCCATTGCTCCGCCGCTTGCCGGGAGCCGGCCCCTCCCCTTGCGGTCTATCTTCCCGTCGCTTTGGATTCACTTCTCCGCAGGTCCTACCTTCAGAAAGTGATCGATTTTCTGTTTCTAGAATTGTTGCTCTTCTTCTCTTCGATTTCCCGTTGGATTTGTAGGTGTTCACAATGGTTAGATAAGCTATCTAGCTGATCTCCTGCTACCCGATGTCGTCTCAGCCTGCTACTTCTCTGCCATCTTGACTCGGAGGCCTATCAGTTCATCTCTTGATTGAACACTTAGGTTTCTTCCATATCTTGGCTATTGTAAATAATGCTGCAGTAAACACAGGGGTACATATTATCTTTTCAAATTAGTGTTTTCATTTTCTTTGGATAAATATCCAGAAGTGGAATTATCGGAGCATGTGGCATTTCTATTTTTAATTTTTTTGAGGGAGTCCCATATTGTTTTCCATAGTGGCTGTACCAGTTTGCATTCCCACTGAGTGTGTGAGTGTTCCCTTCTTTCCACATCCTTGCCAACACTGTTATTTATTGTCTTTGTGACACAAGTCATTCTGACAGGTGTAAAGTGACATCTCATTGTGGTTTTGATTTGCATTTCCCTGATGGTAAATCATGTTGAACATTTTTTCATGTGTCTCTTGGCCATTTGTATGCCTTCTTTGGAAAAATGTGTATTCAAGTCCTCTACCCAGTTTTGAATTAGGTTATTTGTAATTTTTTTTTTTTTTTTGGTGTTGGGTTCTTTATATATTTTGGATATTAACCCCTTATCAGATATATCATTTCCAAATACCTTCTCCCGTTAAGTAGGTTGCTGAAATAGGCAAATTTTTTAAGCATCCCCATAATAGGACGTATTTGCATATTTGTTTATAAGTCAGATAACCATATTAGGTAATAATTACTATATCTATTATACTACGAGTCAATAAAGCTGATTAATTTTTCCAAGGTATTGCAATTTACCAAGATCCTTATAGCATATTGCCAAAGATAACCTTTAAAACAATAAATGAAATATCAAAGATTATTTCCATGAATTGATTTTTTTCAGTCACTCTTCCAGCTGTCAGTATGATCCACAGTTATTAAAATATTTTTATATTAAAAACTATGTCAATTAATATATTAAATATTAAAGCTATCTCAGGTTAAACAAAGTGAGTTTCTGAATCTGTAACTATAATAATTAATTAACGGAGCTTTTCACCTGAATTTATTGAAGTAAAATATATAAACTCTTTATCAAGAGAATAGAAATTAAGCAAAAATATCAAAAACTTTTAAGAAGTACTTCTCAAAGATTAGTTAATATTAAACAAAACTTTCATAAAATGGAGTATGAATTTATTTATACAACCTATGTTTCAGTAAGAATTAATATGACTATATCATTCTTTATAAATTATGTTAAATAATCATTTTGTTCTCTGAGAATATTCTACCTACTGCTACAACCCTTTAATGCTCATTTGTATCTCTAAAGTCAGACATTTGCCTGTGGTGAGAAACACAGTCTCTTAATTACTACTATTAATTTGGATGGTGACTTTGCCTTTGTATATATGAAATATTAGCAGATGTGATAAACAGTGCATTTTGAATCTAAAAAACTCAACAAATACATAAGTGCTTTTTACATTTTTATTTAAATGTGCCTATATATCAAAATGTCTATGTAAATTTTTCAGCCAGTAACATTTTCTCAATGTCTCGTCTTTTTACGTAGATATTTATACATACACATTCTTTTGCCCATGGGAAAATGTGGTAACCTTCTTTCAAAACATTTCCAAAGTTTTAAAAAGGGACATATTTAATGTCCTTTTAAAAATGCAGTTATAAGGGGCACCTGGGTGGCTCAGTCATTAAGCGCTCTGCCTTCAGCTCAGGTCACGATCCCAGGGTCCTGGGACGGAGCCCTGCTTCAGGGCTCCCTATTCAGCCGGGAAGTCTGCTTCTTTCTCTCCCACTCCCCTTGCTGCTGTTCCCTCTCTTGCTGTGGCTCTCTCTGTTAAATAAATAAATAAAATCTTTTTTAAAAAATGCAGTTATACAATAGAGAACAGGTCACAAGCTATGGGTGATGGAGGGAGGTGGGTGGGGGATGGACTAGGTGGGTGATGGGCATTGAGGAGGGCACATATTGTGATGAGCGGGGGATAGTATATGCAAGGGATACATCACTAAATCCTCCTCCTGAAACCAATATTACACTGTATGTTAACTAACTAGAATTTAAATTTTTAAAAAAGACAACAAAGGCTACAACAAAAGAACTTTCACTCACCAAATAAAGAGACCCTTTAATTGCTTCCAAAAAAAATTCATTTATATTTCAAGTTTAAAGTGAAGAATCAACTGATTCTTAACTGAGGATAACCAGACTCTACTAAAAAGAAATTTGTTTTTAGGGAGGCCTTGGCAGACATACCCTAAGGCGGCTCCCCATAATCCCTTCTTCCTGGTGTTAATGTCTTTGTGTCATCCCTTCCCTTGAGTGTGAATATACCTGTGACTTGCTTCTCAGCACAGATTGTGACAAGGGTGACGGATATAATGGCACACATGGGATGCTCTTCCCATGATTACACTGTAACAGTCTCTCTTGCTTGTGCACTTGCTCTGGAGACTCTGGCCAATGAAGGTAAGCCACCAAACTGATGAAGTCTACAAGGCAAGAAACTGTGGGTAGTCTCTAAGAAGTGCAGGTGGCCTTTAGGAATTGTAGGCAGCTCCTAGAAGATGAGGGAGCCTCCAGCTGACAGCAAATAAGTCTGTGTCTTCATTTGTACAGTCATAAGGAAATTTATTCTGCCTATAATTTGAGTAAGAATGGAAGTAGATACTTCCCTATTCTGGCTTCCAGATGGGAAAGGCAGCCTGGGTATACCTTGATTTGAGCCTTGTGGAATTCTAAGTGGCAGATTACCCAGCTAAACTGACCCACAGAAACTGAGTAATAAGGGTGTGTGTGTGTGTGTCTCTGTCTATCTCTGTGTGTCTGTGTGTAACTGCTAATTTGTAGTAATTTGTTACCTAGCAATAGGCAACTAACGTGGATAACTTTCTTTCATTTTCTATAATGTTCCCCAAAGAGTTTTGACATTAGGCAGTGTCAGTATGGCTAAAAAGAAAATAAAGCAGATTTTAGTCATAAACCATCAATCTAAAAACTTACTAGAATTTTAAAATATTAAGTACAATTAGGAAGGTTTTTGTTAATTATATTTCTGCTAAAATATTAGGCAAAACAAACTAAAGATAGCTCACTCCTAAATAATTCCAAAGAAGTTTTAAGTTCTTTTTTTTAGAATTTTAGGACAATTGTTAAATTAACTTTCAAATGGTTGATAGAATATTAGACAATTTCTGATAAAGCTTTATGAAAGAACTCAAATAAAGCTTAGTGTCTTTGAGCTGCAGTTAGAGAGATTGATAATTGTTCAAAAATATGATGATTTTGTGTCAGCAAGAAATGCATTTATAGCTCACAGTTTCCCACTAAAATAAAGAGAAAACTCTCTGGAGTAAGACCTTAATTCTTAAATTATTTTTTCAGCCAGATTCTATACATAAGTGTATGATTCTTTAATTCAACTATTTTTGAAAAATTAAGAAGGGAAAGAGAAGTTAAAATTTATAGAAGACTTAGAGCACCTGGGTGGCTCAGTCGTTAAGCGTCTGCCTTCGGCTCAGGCCTTGAACCCAGGGTCCTGGGATTGAGCCCCACATGGGGCTCCCTGCTCAGTGGGAAGCCTGCTTCACCGTCTCCCACTCTCCCTGCTTGTGTTCCTGCTCTCACTGTCTCTCTCTCTGTCAAATAAACAAATAAAATCTTTTAAAAAAATTTATAGAAGACTTAACCTGATACATTGGTAATGATGCCTCTGTATAAATAATTTCAAGTTCTACTTCGGGCAATAGAAATTTTAACTGGGTGTATTTATGAGTGACAGGCTGATCTGAAACAAGACTATTCTTAAATATTCTATCTTACCATCCCCATAAGAGAGCAACTATTCTAAAAAGTTCAAGTTCCTTGGAAACTAGTAACTTACAAAATAATGTCTACCAGTATCATAAACGTTCAAATGACTTGAAATGTAAGTTGCATGTTCACTCATTCATCAGATTATTTGCTAAAACACCCCCCGCCACACACACACAGTTCCTATGTATTCATCAGTCCAGTGCATGACATTCAGATATTATATGATACTTCCTTATTCAGTACCATGATTAGGCCACTAAAGTGCCCATTTTAGTATTTTAAAGAACCCCCTATCTAGACCAATGGAAACCTGGTTTGCAGGTGCACTGCATTCACACAAACCCAGCTGCTTTAAGTCCCACTTCCTTAGTTAGCTTCCCATTCTTCCCATTGGATTCTTGCCATTTTCTTTCATTCTTTTCATCCTCCTCCCCCCGCCCCCATCTGCTCTACAATTTTGGACAATTTCAAATTTCTACAAGTATTCTCTTTTGATTTTTTTTAAATGAAATATCTTTATACTTTCAAATGAATCATGTAATTAACTAAAAAACAAAGAAATAATGTATAGAAGAGAAATCCATCCAGGCTACGGTCACTTCTATGAAACCATATATTCAGTGGCCATTTAGGGCAGATCAACAGGCAATTTTTATGGCTCAGCATTTCTTGCTATATTTTCCCCAAGCACTCTTCTTGTGTACGAAGCCCTTGAATGTTGTCCATTCAGTTTACATCCCAAGGTAAATTGTGAATTTGTCAAACAGAAAACAAATGCACCATACTCCTTGTGACCAGCGGGTGGGCTGAGAGGGGAGTTTGTTGCTTAACCGACACTGAGGTTGTACTGCTCAGCTCAGCAGGAGGGCAAAGGATGAAGGCGGACACCAACCTCCCAGTGTCATGCTTTATTTTTACAAAATCTTCGTTTTTTTCCAGCCTTGAGAAAGTCAAATGCAGCACTTAACCCCATTTCTATACATTAAGTGCCCAAGTGTGCATGTATATGCCCTCTCCCTGCTGGTTCAGGCAAGACACAGCCATTTATAAGTGTTCATTGCCTCTTTATGTAGGCAGACTGCAGCACAACGTCAGTGACACTTGCACTAAATTTGCTCTCTGGTTCCTGCTGCTGGGAAGTTCATTCTTTCATTGCAAAAAAAAAAAAAAAAGCAATTTTTTTTCTTTTGTATTTATCTTGCCAAAGTGAGTAAAGGATGAGTAACCAATCACAATTGTCATCATCATTATGATTATCATCTCTCTGTACATTTCCATTCTTGTATCCTGAGTGATATTAAAGATGTACTTTGCTATAAGAATGGGTTTTCCATTTTCACTGCTCTGTAAACCAGACAAGGATCCCCAGTCAGAACGAGGTTGATGGAGATCACACTGTTCAGAAAAAAAAAATGTGCGCCCTTTATTTCAGGAAACTGTTCCTGGAGTAAAGCTGGTTTTGAGGCCACAGAAATCCTTATATTCTTAGTTAGCATACTAACATGGAGCCCACATGACATCACCTGTGTACAGTAGGACAAACCTGAATGAGGAGTAATTGATGTCAAAGAAGTCAGCTTTATTACAAACAAATGTCAAAACTTTTCTCATTTAGAAAAGTTTCTCCAAATCAATGGCTCTGTTCTGTTCTCACATCATGTACTAAATATACACATTTATTAGTAATTTTGCCTCATAAAGCTTCTCTAAAAACATATTCATTGCCAAAGGGAAAGCGTTTTGACACCAGAAACACTTTGAGAAACATGTTCCTCCTTCTGCCCTATTTTGTAAAGACTTTCCCCCCTTTATGTTTTCCATTAATATTCTGTATTATGGTATACAAACATTAGTGTGGATCAGAGTTTCTAAGTTAACATACATTTTAAAACCATTAGAAAAAGCACAGACTGTGGTTCCTCTTTTTATGAGAGTAGGGATTGAAGCAGCTGTTTCAAAAGCACTAATATACTTCAAACAATGATGTAATATCTAATGTACATAACCTTTTTAAGCCTGGTAATATAGAAGACATTTAGATTTACTGTGGAAATATGTCTCAATTTTATTTCCTGCAAAAAAAAAAATACAGAGAGACTTGTGGAACTTGGTTTTTCTATTTGTTATCTAAATGCCATGACCCATAAATAAACCTACATATTACCCAGAACACAGATAAATTTGGCAATTATTATCCCAGGCTAACAAAAAGTATAAAAACTATACAGAATCATTTAGGATCATAACTGATGTCCCTTTAGGCTAGCCAACAGTCCCTTTAGACTAAGTATTCTGCTCAACTGGGGACTAATTAAACTTTTGCTTGGCTCTCAAAGAGTCATACCTTCTATAAATACTAATTGAGCATCTAATTATTTCCAAAGATGTCTGTGGGAAACAAGTAGACTAAACCATAGTCTGTCATTCTGGAACTTCCCATATGGAAGGGAAGATTTTAATCATGTCAATACAAGATGTGTTAGTTTCTTATTTCTGCTGTAACAAATCACCACAAACACAAATTTATTATCTAAAAGTTCTGGAATTCACAAGTATAAAATGGGTTGGCAGCGCTATGTTCCTTCCGGAAGGTCTAGGGGAAAATCTGTTCCCTTGCTGTTTTTGGCTGAAGAGTTCTCCCACATTCCCTGGTTTATAGCCCTTCATATTCAAAATCAGCTGCATAGATAGCATTTTCAAATCTCCGTGTCTCTGCATCTTTACATCTTATGCTCTAATTCCAACTCTTCTGCCTCCCTGTTGTAATGACCCTTACAGTTATATTGGGCCCACCCAGATAATGCAGGCAATTTCCCCCTCTCAATATCCTTAACTTCATCATGTCTGGAAAGTCCCTTTTGCCATGCAAGGTGATATATTCACAATAGGTGTCTTTTGGAGTGGGGCAGGTGGGAGGCATGCTCTGCCTAGGACACAAGGTAAGCTGTCTAAAGTGCTGGAGCAGTGATGGAGGGCAATATGGACTATCTAAAGGTGGGAGATCAGTTCGAATGGGTGAGAGAGGATAGTGCTGAAGGAGGTGGTACTCTGAAAATTACTTTACTTGAACATTAGCATTACTTGAATGTTTAGGACTTCCTAGGGGCATAAGAGAAGGTGGATACAACAGGCATTACTTACAGAGCAGACTGTAGTACCCAAAGGAGGAAGACAAAAGATTCAGCTAATGTGTCTGACATATGTCTTTATGAAGATGTTGAGCAGGAGAGAATCCATCAGATCCATCTTTTAGGAATATAACATTGGCAATAACATAGAATTATGTGATATGTGCTCATCTTGGTGGGACATAGGGAATGCCAACAACTGGGATTAAGGGAAGAAATTTTTGAATTTTAATTCTTATTTATTGTTATATTCACTTTAATTTCAAATTACGTTTGATTTATAAGATGCAAATGTTAAGTTTAGTGAGGTGTCTGACTTTGGCTCGGCTCAGATCATGGCCTCAGGATCCTGGTATTGAGGGTTGTGTTGGGCTCACTGCTCAGCGGTGATTCTGCTTGTACTTCTCCCTCTCCCTGTGCCCCTCTCCCTACTTGTGCTTTCTTTCTCTCTCTCTCTATTTCAAATAAATAAAATCTTTTAAAAAAGTTAAGTTTAGCAGAATATGAGTAATATTATAGTTAATATACATGTGTTTACGGTACATGTATTATTATTTTTTAACTTCAACTCACTTCTAATGGCTCAAACCCAATAACATTGACAATAGCAATGGAGATACCCTGCCCTTATAAGGTTAGAGATTACTGGTGGTTCGGGGCATGCATCAGGTGGGGGAGAAGTGGGAGTCATTTTCAGCCAGGAACTTCAATAGCGGAAGAGTGAGAAGTTAGATATCCTGTTATATCTACTACTACTTTGTGAGACTGTATGTGATTTCTTTTTATTATAAATGTGGAGAACGTAGATCCTGAGACAGTTTCAAAATCTTAGACCTTAACGACTGGGGGTATAACCTGAATTAAAGCACAAAATACAGAATACAAAGAAATCATAGTAGAAAATAATGAATCATAAAGTAAGGCTCTCAAAGAACAAATGTGCTATACATTCTCTTTAATCTGCTAACCATGGAGTTTTGTTGGATAAGAGGATGATGCAGCTCTGTGGTATTATATCCTAAGTTCCTTTAATAGAGATGGAGGTTGTTAAAGAATGGAATACTAGGGTAAGGTGCACTATTGTTTTGAAATTTACTTATTCAGTGACTGGTGATTGCAAAAGAGGGTTTCCTTACTGTAAGAGATGGATTATACTATATCTCATCTCATATTGCTGTTTTTAGAAACCAATGAATTAATAATTATATATAACATTTAATTAGTACTCAGATATTAGCCATTATAAAAGAATGTTCTTAAAAATGTTTAAAAGCAACTCTTATACAAATATATAGTAAGCACATGTAAATATTTATTCCATTAATGAGGAAAAAAGAAAAATGTTAGAGCTAGTTAAAAATGAATTCAAAAGATAGTGTATATACAAACACAGAAACAAAGAATTGTTGGCATAAGATCACTAAATAAAGGCAATATAACCTTAAGTTTTGGGGCTATCTTTTCACCTAGACAGACAACATTGGCAACTTTAACAGAAAAAAATCTGCAAGTTAACATAAAACTTCCTAGAATCTCGACTCTAATAAGTAATAAATACAAAGTAAAATAAAGGCACAGTCCCCTTTAGAATTAGTAGTCATTATTTTGTGGAGACCCATTTGGCAGTATTCTGGTAATACAATAAAATGACACAGAGCCATCATTTTGCCTCATTCCCAAGTTTTAAATAATAATACTGTTAAGTTCATTATGCAGTGAGAAAACAGAGCTTTAGAAAAGATGCAACTTATCCTAGGTAAAAAAAATTTATAAATGAAGGAACCAGGATTTCAACATAGGTAGTTTGGGTATAAATAATAATAATAATTTTGAAGGATTTTATTTACTTGAGAGAGGGAGAAACAGCATGAGTGGGGGCATCAGGGCAGAGGGAGAGGGAGAGACAGAATCTCAAGCAGACTCCGTTCTGAGCATGGAGCCCAGTGCAGGGCTCGATCTCATGACCCTGAGACCATGACCTGAGCTGAAACCAAGAGCGGGTACTCAACTCAATGTGCCAACCGGGTGCCCCTTGGATATAAATACTTATTAATAACAGTGGCTATCGTGTACTAAGCCTTACTATATTGTGGACCCACCTAAATATTTTACATGTATTAACTAATTCTCACAGTAAACTTGAAGTTGCTTCTGGTTCTACCCCCATTTACTAATAGACTACTACTGGTTGCCAGCTCTGTGTATTAATTAGAATGAGGAAAAACTAAGCTACTGAAGTATATATTGCACTGAGAATTATCAGTTTTCATCCAGCCATGTTACTTGAGCAGAAGATGGAAGAGTAGGTGGAAACAGTGATGTCTGCAGCACTAATTAAATTTGCCATGTCCTTCATGATGAAGAGATGAAAGAGAATATATGGATTATTTGTTTTTTGAGAGTCTTAATTTAGTGATCCGTACATTCTCCCTTGATTTCCTTCCTTTTTCAGAACTTATTGATTCATATCCTATCCATTTGATTCATGTCTAACCTTTGAAACCATCTCAGGGTCTCATCTTCTCCATCTATTTAATTATATATATATATTGATCATATCTTGTAGTTCTACTTTTTCAAAGTAATAAAAGCTTGTGAATCATAGCAGCATTTCTTTAACTCAACCTGATTCCATTTATGCCTTTTCCAATCCATGCTCTACATCAACTATCTCTAATCTCAACCAAGGCAAGGATAGAGCTGTTGTTGGTACTGGTGGTACTGGTGACGGTAGCATTTTTAGTATCAGGTTTGAGGTATACATACAAATTTATAACTTGTCTACATGTTCTACTGTCCTGAAATACTATGTACATTACAAAATAACAACACATTTGAATGATAGATATGAAATAAAAATAAATCAAGCCCAGTTGATTTTCTTCTCCCTACTTATCTCTGTCCAGGTGTACACATTTCGCTTAGGAGATCGTAACTCTAAGTGCTGCCAAATTATCTTTCTAAAAGAGGTATCTGATAGTTCCACTCTCCTGCTTGACATTTTTAAACACAGCCTGAGAATCAAAGTCTCCTGCACCTAATTTGTCTCTTCTTTTTATATTATGGTTTATGATATGGTTCTCTCTGTTTGGAAAGGCCTTATTCTTACCCATCTTTCTCTGTAGCCATCTCTCTACATTAATTAACATCTCTCTATGTTAATTAACACATGTTTCTTTATGGTCCTTTCCTAGTCTCTGTTAGAACAGTCTCTTCCCTATTTCTCTATTAAACAATACCTTTGTTACAGCAGCATGACAGTAGACACTTTGGTGCCACTGTCAAAGTCTTTATCTCCCGGGGCGCCTGGGTGGCTCAGTGGGTTAAGCCTCTGCCTTCGGCTCAGGTCATGATCTCAGGGTCCTGGGATCAAGCCCCACACTGGGCTCTCTGCTCAGCAGGGAGCCTGCTTCCCCCTGTTTCTCTGCCTGCTTGTGATCTCTCTCTCTGTCAAATAAATAAATAAAATCTTAAAAAAAAAAGTCTTTATCTCCCTAAGAGAAACTCAAGATAGACTGTGGCTACATTGTCTTCGTTTTTTTAGCAGTCCTTGCAATGGATGCTCAATAATGGGATGTCAGATAAATACCTTATTTTAAGACCAAGAGAGTTAGGCTTGAATTAGTTCCCACTTGAACAAGTATTTTAATATTCACTTCTGATTAAATCCCAGAAATCACCTCCTGTGTTTATTTCATGATCCTGATTGGTTTGTCATATTTTGCTCGATTCAGTTGGTGACTTGCAGGGAGATTCATACTGTTGCTAGCAGGTGGGTTTCTGTAAATGGGTCTAGATATTATTGGAGGAAAAGTTCACATAAATCTCAGTTATTCTCTTCAATAAACAGAGTTGAAACAGGGCCTCATACTGAATCCAAACTATCTATCTTGCTGTATTTGAAAATATTGTTTGAAGGAGTTTAGTAATTTTTAAAGAGCTTTCTTCTATCTCTGCTTACATAAAAAGAGCAACCACAACCTTTTTGCTTTTTCTAATGGTTTTAAAACTTAACTTAGACATTCTAATACACTGTCATGTTTTCATATCATGATAAATATTTAATGTTAATGGAAAAGAGTCATATATTTTGAACATAAATGTGGGAGAAATCTTTAAAAAATAGAGAAAGGAGAAATTTAAGTTTCTAAAGGTATTTTATTTCTCAAAATGCTTTCCCACTGCCAATGAATCTGCTTTTTAAAAACCATTATGATACAAAAGTACTAATGAGTGTGTGTTTAGTACAGGAAGGAAGAATAGAGTATGTGCCTGCTTTTGAGAGATACCTTTTCAGGTCTAGGGGAAGAGAGTTTCAGTTCTATTTGTGTCTGGAGTTGATCTTCTACCTTAAAAATTCACACGTAGGGTACCCTGGTGTACAGTGTTGAACATACGGGACATGGGTCATCCATTTGAGGGTTGCCTAAATATATTGAAATGTAAGAACTTTTATGATGTTAAGACAAACTTTGATTTGGCAACTTTTCCCAAAAGCATGGGCACACATCTATTCTTTGAAGAATATAATCTCAAAGTTCTTTCGTAACTGAAAAATGATGAGGAACCCCAATCTTTACCTGGTTTGTGTAACAGAGAGAATCATTAGACATCACTCAAGATAAAAGGATCAAAACAAAGTGGACATTTTTATTTATTTTATACAATTTTACTCATCTGAGAAGAAAAAATGTAAAAGAATATCAGTCCATTTGAGGTGAAAGTTTGAATTGCACAAGAATAAGTCATATTGTCATAACCTGATAGAAAGTGAGCCCCAAGATCCTCCATCCTGTATTACAATTGCCTGCTTCAGAAAGTTGTCAAGGAGGATATACACGTGTGAACTCCATGCCTAGAAAAGAGGCCACATTCTGCCATGGGTATTGATACTGAAATAAATTGGGGCAATTACATGCATATTAGGGAGCTTCGAGGGCCTTTCTTGGTCCTTCCTTCTCATGCAGACCTGAGCATCGTTCTGTCGGTGTCAACGTAAGCACCAAGGACTGATCTGTCACCTCTTCTCTACCTCTGCTCCCTGGTACTAGGAACTGATTTCATGAACTTCACAGCGTACTTGTTTTGGTCCTGACAAATTTATAGTGTGCCTTGGGATATAAATTTAATTGACTATCATTTCAGGCTTTGTCATCAGAAAGGTCACTGGAGAAGAATACATAGGAAAGTTCTGAAGTATGAAAGTGTCAGTTAATTTGAGCTTTTCATTTAACTGAGGTTTTATTTTTAGGTTCACTTGGACTGTGCTGTGCCAAAGGCCATTGTAAAACTTGATGGAGAAATAATTTTCTTTCTAAAATGATATAACATTTAATTGTAATTCTAATTCTATTTAATTTATTGGTAACGTGAAGGTATATTTTGAATGGAGGCTAAGAGTCCTTTTTGTCTTACTCCTTGGCAACAGTGGAATTGTGAAGCTACCAGAGTTGAATAGCATTTGGAATTATGTACTACCCTGGTTGGTGTGAAAAAAATACTTAAATATATGCACTTTAGAGATTCCTTGAAATTCAGATCATAAGAAAGAAAGAGGCGTAATTGGAAATGTGGTTTACTCAGACCCCTATTTATTTATTTATTTATTTAACTTTTTAAAAAGACTTTATTTATTTATTTGATAGATCACAAGTAGGCAGAGAGGCAGGCAGAGAAGGGGGGGGGAGGCAGACTCCCTGCTGAGCAGAGAGCCCGATGCGGGGCTCGATCCCAGGACCCTGAGATCATGACCTGAACTGAAGGCAGAGGCTTTAACCCACTGAGCCACCCCGGCACCCCCCCCCTTATTTATTTTTATTTATATATTAAGGTATTTCTAGTTAGTCTATGGGTGGCGTTTTCCTTTCTAGTCATTTCCTAAGATTTATGCAAAATTGTCGTCTCTGCTGTAGTTTCTGCTATGATCGCTTTTCTTACAGGGTTAAATAGTTCTTCTTTTCCTGGGTAACTAAATAGAAATAGCAACAATTATTAACTCACTGTCTCCAAAGAAAAGTCAACATAACTGCCTCAACTTACATGCCCTCATTCCCATGATTGTTGTTTATGTTTTTCAATAGGTATTGAGTGCTTCTTGCATATGTAATTTACTGGGTGCAGGGAAGAATTAAAAATAAGTAATGTGGCTCATACCAGCTTTAAAGGATGCCTGAGGAATGTAGATGCTCTAGGATTTGGTGACACGTCAAGTAACAAGAACAACACAAAAGAGGCAGATAGTTTTTTTTAAAAAGGATAAGATGGACTTGTCTCTAGACTAATGGAAAATGTACATAAAAGACAGGAAACTGGTGTAAGAGTTACTGAATGAGAAGAATTTAGATAAGTCAGAAGTCGTGGAAGAAATGACAGGAAATGAGACCAGCAAAAGCCAAGGCAGAATTAGGAATAGTGTAGGCAACAGATAAATAGGAGCAAAGAAGACGGTTTGTGTGGAGAGAAAGAGGAGTCATTCAAATGGCAAAGAAAGCTGGAACTGATTTTCTAAGGCTTTGATTTCCAGCTATTTCACAGCCGTAGTGTGAACGGATGGTGATACAGGACACTTCAATTTCCTATTATAAAAATCAACAGAACCCTTGAAACTTTTGTGGTACATTAGTGATCACTTGATGAATTTTGAAAAAGCTCATTATATTTCCTTAAATAGATTATTCAACACTGAAACTAATGGAGGATAGGGAGCCTAGTATTATGCTCAGACATACTTTTCTATCAATGCTTTAATCATTTTTTAAAGACTACTAATTGTTGCCTCAATCACAGATATGATAAAACAGGAATGGGTTATGCTACACCTAATTGTTCTTTCCTCTCTTATATTATTCTCATTTTATAACAATGATTTTTAAAACTTAATTTTTAGTTATAAAAATAAAAATGAGTCATTTGATAGCTCTCGCATTCAAAATTGAAACTCAAACATGTTCTTCTGGCATGCTTTCTTTACTTTTTTCTTATCTTAAAAAAGTTAAACATGGGGTGCCTGGGTGGCTCAGTGGGTTAAGCCTCTGCCTTCGGCTCAGGTCATGGTCTCAGGGTCCTGGGATTGAGCTCCCTATCGGGGGTCTCTGCTCGGTGGGGAGCCTGCTTCTCCCCCCAACCCCTCTTCTCCCGCCTGCTGCTCTGCCTATTTGTGATCTCTCTTTGTCAAATTAATAAATAAAATCTAAAAAAAAAAAAGGTAAATATAACGCTTGTCTTAAAAAAAATGCAGCAGAGTTGATATAGATGGGCCCTGGATTTCTTCTGGCTTATTTTACCTCCTGCCGGCTGTTCTAAGTGGTTGTATCATCAGGCAGATATTAGAACTATATAAACACATGCATTTTGCTTACAGTCTTCTAAGTCAGATCTCATCTGCTAATGGGCAACCCAATTCTCTGATGTATTTAAATCCATCTGGTGCTTTCCTTGTTTCTCTGATGTATTTATTCACTGTCATAATTTAGGTGTCAGCAACATGTTTCTCTGCCTTGAATTATCCACTTTTGTCATTCAAATTATTAGTCTATTCATTAAATGAGCTTGCATTTACATGCAACAGGGCCTTTGTTACTACTTTTAAATCCTTTTGGGAATTTTAAGATATATTTCTAGAATCTGACTGTGGATTATGATCCAAATTACTTTTCATTTATCCCCGCTAAAGAGACATATCATTGGTTCGTATTTCTGGTACCAAGTACTTGCACATCAAGATTACTTACAAATCACCCAGAGGAGTAAATACTAGCCAACAGTGAGAGATTAATTAAGTAGGATGTTACTAATGTCCTTCAATATAATGATTTGTAAGTATAGAGATGTAAACTAAACTTTAAGAAAATCAGGAAGAGGGGCACCTGGGTATCTCAGTGGGTTAAAGCCTCTGCCTTCGGCTCCGGTCATGATCTCAGGGTCTTGGGATCAAGCCCCAGGTCGTCGCTGTCATCGTCGTCCTCGTCCTCTTCGTGGGTGTGCTCTCTGCTCAGCAGGGAGCCTGCTTCCTCCTCTCTCTCTGCCGGCCTCTCTGCCTACTTGTGATCTCTGTCTGTCAAATAAATAAATAAAATCTTTTAAAAAAAAGAAAATCAGGAAGACTCTTAATCTCACAAAACAAACTGAGGGTTGGCGGGGGAAAGGGAGACAAAGAGGGTGGTTGGGTTATGGACATTGGGGAAGGTATGTGCTATGGTGAGTGCTGTGAAGTGTAAACCTGGCAATTCACAGACCTGTACCCCTGGTGTTAATAATACATTATATGTTAATTTAAAAATTAAAAAAAAATAAAATCAGGAAGAACCATCCATTAAGGGAGTGAAAATGACAAATGAGGCCCACTCATTCTAATGATTGGCAGTTATCTAGAACATGAAATAGGGGAAAACATGGAATAAGAAGTAGGATCCAGTGAACATTTAGTTGACTTTTCGAGAAAGAGGGATCTGTACATCTACAAAAATGAGGGAAAGGACTAGTAAGTAATGAGGAAATCTCAAATTACAACATCAAGATATCATTTTACCCAAGTAAAAATACTTAAACATACCAAATGTTGGTTGAAAATAAAAAAAAGAGAAACCGGAATTCTAAAACACACCTGCTCTGGGTTTCAAGTGAAAATTGGCACAACCACTGCTGAAGATGATTTCTAGCAAAGTTCAATATATGCATTCACTCATGACCCAGAGGTTCTACTTACTGTATACAGTAATCTTTACACACATGCATAGAGAGATATGTATTTGGATATTCATTATTTGTGAGAGCAAACAATGGGAATGGGATTCCGATTTCTTTACATCCTCACTAACACTTGTTATTTCTGTTTATCTAAGAATAGCTCTTTTAACAATGAGATGATACCTCATTGTGGTTTTGATTTGCTTTTCCTGAGTATTAATGATGTTAACCATAGTTCCATTTGCCTGTTGGCCATTTGTATGTCTTCTTTGGAGAAATGGTTTTTCAAGTCCTTGGCTCCTTTTAAAATTCATTTATTTGTTTTGTGTTGGGTTATTGAGTGATAGGAGTTCCTTATGTATTTCAGAAATGAATCTTTATCAGATATATGGTTTATATATATTTTCTTCCATTCTGTAGGTTATCTTTTCACTTCATTGATTGTTTCTTTTGCTATGCAATAGCTTTTCAATTTGTCTAATTTCAGGCCTTATATTTGACTTTTTAATCCATTGTGAGTTGCTTTTTGTGTATGGTGTAAGAGAAGGGTCCAGTTTCATTCTTCGGCATGTGGATACCCAATTTTTCTAACATAACTTACTGAAGAGAATATCTTTATCCAACTGTGTGTTCCTAGAACCATTGTCAAAGATCAGGACTGTTTACCTGTGGGTTTATTCCTGGGCTCTCTGTTCTGTTCCATTGGTCTGTATATTTGCCTCTGTGCTGCTACTGTACTGTTTTGATTACCATAGCTTTGTAATATGTTTTGAAATCAAAAAGTGTGAGGTCTTCAGTTTTGTTCTTTCCAAGGGTTGTTTTGGCTAGTTGAGGTCTTTTGTGGTTCCATATGAATTTTAGGATTGTTTTTGCTATTTCTTTAAAAGATGCCATTGGAATTTTTAGAGGGATCAGATCTGTAGATTGGTTTAGTAGTATGGACATTTTAACAGTATTAAGTCTCCAAGTCTGTGAACGTTGGATGTGTCCCCATTTATGTATGTCTTTTTAAATTTCTTTCAGCGATATTTTGTAGCTTTAAGTGTATAAGTCTTTCTCTTCCTTGGTTAATTTTATTTGTAAGTATTTTATTCTTTCTGATGCTATTGTGAATGGGTTGTTTTTCTTAACCTCTTTTCAGATTGGTCATTGTTAATTATAAAAACACAGCTGGAGGCATTTGGCTGGCTCATTAGGTGGAGCATGGAACCCCATGATGGATGTGGAACCTACTTTAAAACAAAAAGAAACATAGTTGAATTTTGTGTGTCTATATAATTTTTGACTTAAAAAATGTTTTAGCATAGAATCAAGAGAAGAAAATCAGAAAATTACAAAGACCAGGTAGGGGAGATGGGGGAGGTGAGTGATGGCAGAAAATCAGTGGAGATATGGGCATTTAACAGGGTAATATAAACTGCAGTGTCATGGATAATAGATTCAGGCCTTCAACAATGAGTTCATCCATCTTCCCTGGGTACCTGCCATCTACTGTGTGATAGGTATTGTGATGTGCATTGGAAACACAGTGGTGAAAGTCCAAGGACAGAAGGTAGGACTGAATATCTGAATTTTTCAGCAATGGGAGAGATTTTTAGTAAAGCTGAAACACACAGTGTTAGGTCAAGGCAACAGAAAATTTCAGGAAGAGAGGGGTCAACACGGCCACAGTCTGAAGAGATATTAGTTAAATTAAGGAAGCATGGCCACTGTGTTAGCGACAAGGCAGGCATAGGTTATATTGACAAAACTAGTTCCAGTGGATTTTATTTTGGGTTGGAAGCTGAAGTATAGAGATGTGGCAGATAAATGAAAGGAGTAGAAATAAGTGGTGAATGGAACCAAAATCAGATTAAGACTTCTAGTACCTGTGAGCATAAAAACAGTAGAGCCTGCTCTCTTAAAGGTTATTCTCAGTACAATTGTATTTTTCAAAATGACACAAAATTTACACAAAGTCTGGAGTTGGAACAGCTTTCTTGTACATTGTCTAATTGCACAGTTCTGCATGCATACGCTGTAATGGACTCCTTGGTATTTTTGTGCTTTAACTTTGTTGTTGCTGACAATTCGCCACTCCCCATGTGTGTGGTTGTGCAGCACATTTCAGGAACTGGACTTTGAAGGAGAGGAATTAGATCGATTGAAAGTGAGTTGGGAAATCATGACTGAGGGTTTCAGGGGGAAGCAAGGATTATTTAATTTTTCATTTGGGGAAGCCTTAAAAATATTTAAATGTTGAAGGAATACAACCCATAAAAAACCAAAAAATGAAAACCGTTTGGGTATGCCTAAGAAAAGGCAGAATTGATGAAGCAAAGTTTGCTAACAAGTTGGAAAGGACAAAATTGGGAGAAGAAGTGAAAGGATTGGTATTAGTCACCAAAGCAACATATTAGGAAGTACCTGACGTGTCTACCTGGAGTAAGTTATGTTCAAGATAAACCAACATAACACAACAATAGAGAACATCCCGTTGTCTGACATGTACATGTACATGTTCCTGCTCAGTTCACATATGTGTGGTTCCTGTAAACTGTGAAACATATGTATATGTCTTCATTTATTTTGGTGAGATGCATTATGTTTTGAGGCCTTTGATTGGAGAAATCAGTTGAACTAGACCTTATGTAGTGTTAACTTAATAAAATATAAAATGATAGCTAGGAATTTTTAAATGATCCCATGTTCTAGGCATCACAAACATGTGGGTTAGTGACTATTAATAGTGCCAGGGGTCACATAGCCAGAATATAAACCAGGATTTGATTGTAAAGCCCCTGCTCTTATCTGTAGCGACATACTGTTTCCCATCATTTACCATATTTAAAGTAAGTTTGAACATGCAGAGAGAGTTCCTATAACCAGCTCTGCAGTCACTGTATGTCTCAGACTAAAGTACAGGTAGATGGAACCACAAAGGTAGAGGACCGACTGGAAGTCAAGAAAGGTGTGTTCACACATTGTCAAAACTCAGTAACTAGGCTATAGCATTAGTGGAAAAGATGCTTTATAAGCAACTGATAGAGATCAGTTTAAAAAGTGAATTTTTCATGGTAATTGGCAAATACATAAAATAATGAAGAGATACCTCCCGCAGAAGTATCTACTCAAACTCATGAAGAAGATTGTTTAACAGGGGCTAAGCAGAAACTCAAAGGCATATAGGTGGTGTCCTGTACTCACCATCCTGTGAGCCCTGAGGCTGTCTCTACAGAGTGGTTCTCTAGCTTCCTGTCCACCTCCCTCTGGTCCATTTCTCTGATGCTCCCCTCTTCCTCCTCTGTCCATTCAGTGGCCATGTATTCTTGAGTTGTATTCCATTGTCCTCTCTGTCCATCATAGGTTTTGAAATCTTTACTCTGCTTGCATAGACATGCCTGCATCTCAGGAATGATTTCAATTCAGTCTCCGGATACTAACATAACATTTCTGGGAAGGATGGCCTACTGTTTCCATTTTCCAGTTGAGCAAACTGAACCTGGAAGTGATTTTTCCAAGGTCCAACCCAGAACAGAGCTTAAATTCTTTCTTCCTAATACCAAGTCTCATAGCCTCCTCTAAGAAAGTATTACCTGGATATAGAATTCTCCCAAGACACTTAGGTAGCACAATGTAAATTGCTTTGTGAATCTTGCTCATTCAGATCATAATTCTCGGGTTTGACAGGTAAAGATGCTGAACTGTGAAGAGTGATGGAAACAATGTGTGAGTGTAGATAAGAGCACAGATGGTTGCTGAAAATGATAAAATCAAGGTGCCAGGGGTTATGAAGAATCATACCCTGAGTGTACATATTTTGGCTGTTCTCAAAATGACAGAAACTTATGATAAATGCATGAATGTATGACATCCTTGATGTTATTTTTTTACTATCATATTATTATCAAATACTCTTAGTGCCTAAATTATCACCATAAAATCTCAATAGACTATAATATTGTAGAAAACATAAAAATATCACTAGTGCAAACCCACTAGGACACAATGAAAAATCACTAATAGCAAATGTCTTTAAGGATGCAAAGGAGCCCATTAGAAGCATTTGACTGTGCTTTTCTGTTGCTGTGTTTTCTATTTTTACTTTACTTTTTCTGTAATTACAAAGAGAAGAAACAACTATTACCACCGACTTCAGAGGCTAGTAAGGAAAATGAGTGAGAGATTTTTTCCCCACATGCAACATTACCAGTTTTAGATGACTTCTGTTGTTTATTTAATTGTTGTTAAAAGTTCTTCTAATAAACTATTTAAAAATTATCACACAGCACAAAAAACGTTCATTCAGAAGAAACTAATATACTAATATTACCCAGTCTATGAACCTCTTAGTTCATCTCTATTTCTTTAAACAAAATCAAATGCTTTTTCCTCTTAGTATTAGGTATTTTGTTAATTAATCACTCACATAGTCATATAGAAAAATACCCTTTCCTCTTGGGTATGATGCACTAATTATACGCACTCCTTAACTTCTATCTGATGCAGCTATGTAGATAATCAGTTTAGATTCTAAGGCTTTGTTTTAAATATTCAAGATTAAATAAATATTTATTAAAGTGAATTTAAAGTAAGGGAGTCCCTATTAATGCTTTGCTAAAAATGGAAGTGCAGAAAATACCAGCTCAGTTACTAATTTGTAAAGCCGTAAGGAAGTTAGTTAACTCTCTGAGATTCAATTTTCTCCATAAGAAGAGCATAATAGTTTTTTTTTCATAATGCCAGAGATTTTAATAATTTTGTGACCTTGTGTTAGGCAAAAGGTTCTCAGATATGATACCAAAAGCAAAATGCAAGAGGAATAAATGTCTAAATCTGACTTTAAAATTAAAGTTTTGTGCTCCAAAAGATATCTGTAAGGAATAGGAAAACAAGCAACAGACCAGGATAAAATATTTGCAAATATATCTGATAAATGATTTGTATCAAGAATATCTAGGGGCACCTGGGTGGCTCAGTGGGTTAAAGCCTCTGCCTTCAGCTTGGGTCATGATTCCAGGGTCCTGGGATTGAGCCCTGCATTGGGCTCTCTACTTAGCGGGAGGCCGGCTTCCTCCTCTCTCTCTGCCTGCTTCTCTGCCTACTTGTGATCTCTGTCTGTCAAATAAATTAAAAAAAAAAATGTCTAAAGAACTCTTACAACTTAACAATAAAAAACAAACAAATAACCTAATTTAAAATTTGGGGGGAAAATGGAATGGGGAGTGATTGTTAGTCTTTTTGGGGATGGTGAAATGTTCTGAAATTACGTTATGCTGCTGGATGCACAACTTTATAAATATACTAAAAACCATTGAGTTATACTCCTTTAATGGGTGAACTACATCTTATGTAAATAACATTTTAGTAAACTGTTAAAAATGGGCAAACCACGAATAGACATTTTACCAAAGAAGATATATGAATGGCTCATAAACATGTGAAAAGATGTTCAACATCATTCATTAGTCATTAGGAAATGACAAATTAAAACCACAATGGAATAACACTCCACATTCACTAGAATGGCTGGAATAAAAAAGATAATACAAGCATTGGCAAGCATGGGGAGAAAATGCAGTCCTCAGATATTACTGGTGGAAATGTAAAGTGATATAGCTACTTGGGAAAACAGTATTGCAGTTTTTTAAAAAGTTAAATGTGAATATATCATACAACCGCACAGTTCCATCGTAGGTATCTACCCAAGAAATGAAAACATATGTTCACTAAAGACTTGCATGTGAATGTTTATAGCAGCATTATTCATAATAGACAAAAAGAGGAAACACTCAAAATTTCTATGGCCTGGTGGAGGAATAAACAGAATGTGTTATACCTATATAATGGGCTACTACTCAGTCATAAAATGAACTAACCACTGATACATACTAGAACACGAATAAACCACAAAATATTATGATAACTGATGGAGAAAAATACTCAGAAGACTATCTGTTGTGTGATTTCATTTATATGAAATGTCTAGAAAAGACAAGTCTATATGGACAGAAAGATTAGTGGCTCCCTGGGGCTGGGGTAGAGACTGGGATTAAATGCAAATGGGCATGAGAGATCCTTCTGGGCTGATAGAAAAGCAAAGTAAAAATAAACTGGCAGTTATTTAGAACATTTAGAAGTACCAGGAAGGTTGTTGATTCTCCATATATCTACAGCAGACTATTAATCACATAAATATATGTATGGATATGTATATATAGTTGAGAATATATATATATATATATGATTTAATAGTCTGATGTTAATATGATATTACTCTTACATTTCTAGAGGAGTACTGCTGGTTAAATAATGGAAAAGAACAAGAGTAATTTATTTTAAAGGAATTGAAGTTACAGGAGCTTCTGTAATATAGTATAGACCACTTACCATCTTTGCCATATGACTTACTGAAGGATCACTGTTGGTAGAATGATCAATTAAACCACCTCCTGGGGTTTGCTTTAGGGTTATGAGTTAAGTAATTAAAATGATTAAGAAAAGATGTCTGTTTACTGACATGGTGAGAGGATCACTTCCTTTTCTTTTATATTCCATTACTAATGGTAGAGGAATAGAACTTTGAAAGATACTGTATTCCAAACTACATTCTTGTTCCTTGAATTATATTGTACTTATGGAATTAATTCCTATGATTCCTATGATTAATTAGTTTTTCTGTTAAGAAAATTCTGAAATTAAGTTTTCTGTTAAGAAAAATAGCCAGGGGACACCTGGGTGGCTCAGTGGGTTAAGCCCCTGCCTTCGGCTCAGGTCATGATCTCGGGGTCCTGGGATCGAGTCCCGCATCGGGCTGTCTGCTCAGTGGAGAGCCTGCTTCCCCCCCTCTCTCTGCTTGCCTCTCTCCCTACTTGTGATTTCTCTCTCTGTGTGTCAAATAAATACAATCTTAAAAAAAAAGAAAAAGAAAAATAGCTGAGTTGGCCTGTATAACAAAAATACTATCTTTGTTCCTTTCTAAGACCTAAGAGACAGATTAGCAATTTGGGAAACTTGTAGGAGTCATTCATACCTTGGGGAGGAGGGGCCAATGGTGAGAAACCCCATCAAGAGTCACTGAGAAAATTCGGAGCTGCGATCTCTGTGCTTGGCAAGAGGAGGCATATAGCTTAGCATCTCTCACAAACCATGTCTTCCCTTTGTGACCAACCTTTGATTTCTACCTGTCTAACATTTCAGAAAGTGAAAATACCACTTCCTAACATGAATATCTGATTATTCCTTTTGGGGGAAGATTTCCGTTGCTCTCTGGTGTAACAGAACAATCCAGGAAATACCCTAGGAATTCATTGTCTGTTGCCGTGCTTCTCAGGCTGAGTATTCCGGGTGGTACAGTCCACGTTTCTGCATGTTAGGCTTTCCCCTGACATCACTTTCTTATCCTAATGAGTTTGAATACCAAGTGCACGTATACATATTGGTGATCTCCTAACCTCAAAAACACAACGTTCCCCTCAAAAGTGGTATATAAATGTGCCTTAAGTCTGTAGTGAAAGAGTACTTCATCAAAAGTGGAGTAGAATATCTATTTTATGATGTTTGCTAGAATTCTGAGACTAGCACATTTCCTGAGCTGAAACTATTTGGTTTGCAATTTTCTGGCAATGTATGGACATGCTATATAGTACAGTAGGAATTGCAGATTCAGCTTAATTGCTAGGATAACATAACAGGGCCCATCAGTCACTATGCCTTAATTGCTGAAGGTAACAGCCACCTAACGCAGGAATAAATTACACCCAATTGTTAAGGACAATTATGTGTCTTATCAGTTGGTCAGCAACAAGTGACTGGGATATATAGACCATTAATCTGTATGTGAGCAGCTGTTCTAATATGTCCTTTCCAGAGAGGAAGCGAGATACTTCTTGGCCTCCCTTGTCAATCATTAGCAAATTAAAAAACAACCTACCTCGCATCTTCTGTATCTCACAGGTCATTTTTTTAAAGGAGATTATTAGCCTAGATAATAGACCTATATTACATTTATTTATTTATTTATTTAAAAAGATTATTTTAGAGAAAGAGTGAGTGAGTGAATGAGTGCAGGGAACAGGCAGAGAAACCCATGTGGACTCCATGCTGAGTGTGGAGCCCAACTCAGGGCTCTGTCTCATAATCCTGAGATCATAACATGAGCTGAAACCGAGAGCGGGATGCTCAACTGACTGCACCACCCAGGTGTGCCAACCTACGTGACTTTTAAAATCAGTCCGGGTTTCAGAGCCTTTACCCTCCATGCTTCCTCATATTCTTTTTTTTTTTTTAAAGATTTTATTTATTTATTTGTTTGTTTATTGATTTACTTAATGCTTCCATGAGCAGGGGAAGGGGTAGAGAGAGAAGGGGGGAGAGAGAATCCCAAGCAGACTCTGTGTTAAGCACAGAGCCTGACGTGGGGCTCCATCGCACAACCCTGAGATCATGACCTGAGCTGAAATCAAGAGTCAGACACTCAGCTAACTGAACCACCCAGGCACTGAACCATACTCTGTAATTAAAGCACTTTAGGGAGAAAGAGGCTCAAAACCAGGAGATTCTACAAGTCATCACAACCTTAATTCTTACTTTAGCAGTCCAGCCTCCATCCTGAGAGGATAAGAAACTGATCAAGTATATAGCTAAACAAATACATATTTTTAAAGTGGGGGAACAATGGAAACATAGAGGTTAAAAAAAAAAAAAAGGATGAAACCTGGGAGGTTAATTGCTAAATGCGTTCTCTGAAGCTCAGTGTATTTTCTAAGTCTAACTTTTAAAGTACAGTTTAGGAAGTTTACCACAAACTCACCTAGTTTTATAGTAACCGAGGCAAGGATAGGAATGATTCATTCTGTCTTTTATGACAAGAACAACCAGATAATAAGAAAAACACAATTCTTAATACTGCCACCGGAAAGAAATTTATCACAAAGAGACTGTTATGTTATGTAGTGACTCATCAGCAGCAGCGTCCTTATCCATGAATACTGAGAGCATCCTGATTTTCTTTTCAGTCAGGGGATGGCATAGTACCAAAAACTTGTTAGGTAAAATAATTGGTTCTGGGGAACACTTGGAAGGCAGACCATGTTTATAATGAGCTCTAGGGGAAGGGATTGGCAAAAAGAACCTTAGTAATGCAAGTTGGCATGCATTATGAACTCAGAAAAGGACTGGCGATTTTGCAAGTAGGAAAAGACCGTGCATGCATCACCTGGATTGGAGCTTAATCCAGGGACTGGGTGGCCTCTGTGTTCACCCCTTTGGAAAGAACAAGAGTGTATTCAGTGTTTGTGAGGAAGAGTCAAGTGGGTATTTGGGCATGACAGATGCAGGATGTGGCAGAAGCTGGCAAGATAGTCACCCATCTCATTGGGGTGTCTACACATGTGGGAAGAACATGTCCCAGTTTCCTTGCAGGTATATTGGAACCATGGGACCAGTTCTGGATGGTGGAATGTAGCAAGGGGGTAATAGATGCTTTTTCTTGGCCCTGAGATAACTTGTGTGATCCTATGCAAGCTTTTCCTTTCTCCTGTCTCTGTTGTCCATGCCCTATAAGGTGAGTGCAACATGAAAGAAGCCTGGGTTTCTGAGAAACCATACGGGAAGGGAGGGGATAGCTAGTCCCTGGACATCAAGCTGTGATGCAAGCTAGGGTTATTACCCTGACTAATCCAGTTAATGAACAAAATATTTATTTGACAGACAGAGATCACAAGTAGGTAGAGAGGCAGGCAGAGAGGGAGAGGGGGAAGCAGGCTCCCCGCCAAGCAGGGAGCCTGATGCGGGGCTCGATCCCAGGACCCTGGGATCATGACCTGAGCTGAAGGCAGAGGCTTTAACCCACTGAGCCACCCAGGTGCCCCAAAATAGTCCTATTTTTTAATGGTGAAATACATGTGAGGCAGAATTTACCTATTATCTTTAATTTTTATTATCATTATTTCATCTAATATTATTGAACACATTTAAGAATAGTAAGTATAATTTCAGACTTATTTAAAGTTTTTCTTACCTCTGTTATCATCAGAGTTTTTTTTGCTTTCAATATTTGGAAGGTACAGATATGTTAAGTACCTGTCAAGTCACAGAATTCATGAAATTATCCATTGAGTTTTTTTTGTTTTTTTTAGCAGGGAGTGATTTGATAGCTTTTTCCATTTGTTACTTGGTGATGTGTTTAGATTATATATTTTGATAGGGTCAATGTGGTCTTATATTATTAAATATTATATTTATAATTATATTTTGCTAGATAATCTTTCCTTTTACTAAAGTTTTCAAGTTTATTTGGGTAGAAATTAAGGAATGTATTGACAGGTGATATATGAATAATCATTTTGACCTGAACAGGCTTTGTATGTTTGTATGAAATTGATAGTCTTCTTCAAATGACTGAAAAATTCTGTTTTTAATTTTTTTTTGCAAAAAAATACATTTTTATGAGAATTAAATACATATATAAAGCCATAAGAACCCAATAGGAGACCAGTGTATATTAAGTAGTAGTAGTAGTAGTATCTCTAGTGAATTTTCTATTTGCATGGTTAGTTGTATTCATTTGATTTTTCTCCATCTAAAAATTTAAATTAAATACTATGTAGCCATCAAAAGAAATGAAATCTTGCCATTTGCAACAATGTGGATGGAACTAGAGGGTATTACGCTTAGCGAAATAAGTCAGTCGGAGAAAGGCAACTATCATATGATCTCCCTGATATGAGGAAGTGGAGATGCAACGTGGGGGGTTTGGGGGGTAGGAAAAGAATAAATGAAACAAGATGGGATCAGGAGGGAGACAAACCATCAGTGACTCTTAATCTCACAAAACAAACTGAGGGTTGCTGGGGGGAGGGGGGTAGGGAGAGGGTGGTGGGGTTATGGCCATTGGGGAGGGTATGTGCTATGGTGAGTGCTGTGACGTGTGTAAACCTGGCGATTCACAGACCTGTACCCCTGGGGCTAATAATACATTATATGTTTATAAAAAAATAAAATAATTTAAAAGCTGTAAAAAAAAATTAAAAATTTAAATTAATTAATTAATTAAAATTGGAGTCATTGCCCTTGTTCCACATCCCATCAGTTCTCTAGCCAGATGGGAAGCACATCTCTTTCTCATTGCCTGTGGCAAATGGTGGAAGGGCAGGGAAAGGATGCAAAGCGTTTGTCTTGCACGGCAGTTCTTACTGTGGATCCCTTATTGATTACCACTGATCTTTGAATTTGAATGGGGAAAGGGCATTCTTTTTGTACATCAGACTAAAAAAGAAGTGAGAGAAGTTGATAAAGATGAACTAAATTTAAGTTTGGGATCTCAAGAACATAAATTCTTATGGTATACTGTAGAGGATGAATAATTAGAGGGAAGATGGTATAAATATTAATGTTTAGGACAAAGGGTTTGGATTATTTACATTAAAAATAACATTTAATGTACCAACAGTCTGTCATACAACATAAAAAAATTATCACTAATTTGTCTTAGTTGGTAAGGATACACAAAACAGTATTTTAGAAAGTAAAGTTTTTGTAAAGATTGGGAAAATGAGCTCTCTATTTTGGTAAAACTGTATTAAACATTGATTGAAGATTTCTAACTGTGCTATTTATTAACTGTATAACCTTAAGCAAGTCCTCTTAGAACCCTGAATCTCAGTGTCATCATTAGCATAATAGTAAAAAAATAATTTTTAATGAGATTTTGAGCCACTATATAAGAAGCACTATATATAGCGCCCAGAGGTGAATAGAGCTTAATGTATGTCAATACTCTTTCCCTTTATTATTTCTATTTTTTATAGATAGGCCCAAGGTGAGGGTAATAAAGAAAACTTTGCTGTGCTATATATATTGCAGCAATGTGGAAGAGAATAATATAAATAGTAAGTTATTAATGGAATTTTGATTCCTACTAAAATAGAGGTCACAGCGTAAACACTGAAAGGGAGAAACTATACAAAACAATTACTAAGTGGTTCCAGGCAGGATTTTAGTTTATATTTTTCTGATTCAGAATGTATGATTATGCATAAGGCCATAGTGTTTGAAAGTAAAAAACAAAATAAAAACCATCAGTTGACATTTCAATAAAGAAAGCAAATATTCTAAAAGGAAGTATAGAATCTTCTTTGGAGAGCATTTTGAACAGAAAAAAATTTCTGTTATTTGGAAACATTGTATGTACACGGAATTTTCCAAAATGACAGGTTTTTTTTGATTGAGGTATAATTGACATATAATATTAGTTACAGGTGTACAACAAAATGATTTGATATTTGTATATACTATAAAATGATCATTGTAGTAAGTCTAGCTACTATCCATCACCATACAAAATTACAAAAATATTCTTTTTTTTCTTGTGATGAGAACTTTAAGTCTTACTTTCTTAGCAACTTTTAATTTTGCAAATGATATTATTGATTATAGTCACCATGCTGTACATTTCATCCCCAATAAATGATATTTCTTTTATGACTGGAAGTTTGTACCTCCTGACCCTATTCATCCATTCCCACTCCCAACTCCCCTATCCTCTGGCAACCACCATTCTTTTCTCTGCATTCTTTTGAGGTTTGTATTTGTTATGTTTTTTAGGTTGCACGTATGAGTGAAATCATATGGCATTTGTCTTGCCTGTCTGACTTATTTCACTTAGCATAATGTACTCAAGGTCTGTCCATGTTGTTGCAAATGGCAAGATTTCATTCTTTTTTATTTATCTTTTTAAACAATTTATTATATTTATTATATATATTTTATTATATATCTTTTATTTGTTTACTTTGTTTTATTTATTTATCTTTATTCATTTATCTGTTGATAGACATTTAGGTTCTTTCCATATCTTGGCTATTGTAAATAATGCTGCAATGGACATAGAGGTGCATATATCTTTTTGAATCAGTGTTTTCATTTTCTTCAGGTAAATACTGAGAGAATTGCTGGATTATATGATAATTCTATTTTAAATTTTGTTCGTATACTAGATATTTGAAATCCAGCAGTTTTATACGTGTAGCACACATTAATTTGGACTAGTCACATTTCAAGGCCTCAATAGCTCATTGGGGAAACCATATTGGATGTGCACACATACCTATAGCGATCTCAATTACACTTGTCACAAATAACTAAGGTTGAAATACATATTTTCTCCTAAATTAAAGATGTGATGAGACAAATTAACTTATGATTTTGAAGTATTTATTTTTGTAACTACCTCAAAGATCCATCCGATTTTGTAAACTGTTGCTTCTGAAGGGAGGTTTTCAAATTAATCTGTCAACTGACAAAGAGTGGTAGATCTTACAGGCTGTTGTTCTATTTGGATAGAGCAGTAGGTAAAACAATAATCAACTAAAAGGAAATTGAGAATAATAACAAGAGAGAAACCCCAAGAACAATACTGGAGGCAATTAAGGCTGTAGGTTGAAGTAATAATTCCAGGAGTAGATAAATATTAAACACAGATGGAATTTAGCAATTAAAACAGAAAAGAACTGGTCAAAAACAGTAGGCATTGTTTCGCCACCATGTTGAGAATATTATCCAGAATGATTCAGTATTGGTGAGCAAATGATGCATGTCTTCTCTTTTCACGTCCCCAAATAACACATATATGGTGCTCTCTTCCTCACTTTTTCTGTTCTTGTTTGTTAATATTTTATTTCTAGGGAAAAACTAATTTTAATTAGAGTTAAATAGAAAATAGAATTAGGTAGAGTCTTTTAAAAGTGTTGATCACTTAAGTAACCTTTTGGGATTAGAATTTTGAGTCTTTTCCCTGAAATGTTAATAGTTCTATTTTCCTGTTTAGAATGTTGTCTGGATTATCTCTTGCTTGTCTCTTATAATTTGCAATTAGATCGTAGTGAGTACTGCTGGCAGAATTTCTGTTCCTACACAATAATCAGGGTACATAAATCATGCTAAGTGACACCAGCTTAGTTCTGTTTCTCCTTCTAGTTAGAGATATAGTCATCATAACTAGGTAAAGAAGTAGAAAGCACTAGCCAAATGATTATTTCAAAAGTTAAAGACTCAGTACATAATCATAGGTTGGCTATTAAGGATAAAAGTCTACTTTTAGTTGAGTTTCAGAAGCAGGATTTGGGGCACTCAAAGTTAGAATAAATTTTTTTAAACTCAACTTCTAATTAAAACAAGCTGGGTTCTCAGTCTCACAGTGTTCAAGGTGGATACATGAGATAAATCATGGGCTTAGAATCACTTACCTTTCTCATTTTAACATTTTCTGAAAATAAAAGGAAGGAGCATGTTTCTAGGTAGTGCCATGAGGGAGTAGAGGTGACTCTGCCTTAAGAATTTGAATGAGAGATCAGTTTAATATAATAATGATCTTTCCACGTGCTTTTGTAACTCCCAACAAGGATACTAGATAAAAATAAAAGCTATCATGACTCTCATGATAAAATCATGGAAGTGGTTTTATTTAGCTGATTCCAAATAAAATAAGAACACAAAAGATATAGTTTGAAAATCATTGTTATAAACTATCCAGTGAAAGGTTTTCTTAAAAGCTATGCCACTCTGTCTTTAAAGATTCATAAACATAATTGTATATATGTAAAATGTACTGTGCAGCATAGAAAGTGCTTTACATATAAGACTAGATGTACTTTTTTTTCTTTACACCTCTCTTTCTATGTATACAAAATTGGTATCTGATTGTGATATGAATCAGCCTGATGAGAAAAAGCACATTTGATTTTTTCCTCCTTTTAAAATCAAATCTTTTGAGATAATTATGGGTACACGTGCAGTTATAAGAAATAACATTAAGTGATCTTGGGTACTGTTTACCCAATTTTGCCAATGGTACCACCTTGCAAAACTATAGAATAATATCACAACCAAGAAAATCACATTGGTACAATCCACTGATTTTATTTAGTTTCCCACACTTTTACATGTATTTGTGTATGTGTGTGTGTGTGTGTCTGTGTAGTTTTAGACAATTTTATCACATGTGTGGGTAGGTGTTTCTCTCACTCTAGTTAAGATAAAGAACAGTTACATTACCACAAGGAACATCTACCTTCCTCCTATCACCCATTCCCATCTCTAACCCCTGACAATCTCTCATCTTCTCCATCTCCATGATTTTGTTATTTTAAGATGATTATTTGTATGATTAATGGAATCATAAAATATGTAACCTTTGGGATTGGTTTTCTTCACTCAGCACATTCTCCTTGAGATTCATCCACACTATCCTGTATATTAATAATTCATTCTTTTTTATTGCTGAGTAGTATCTCATGGTGTGCATGTAGGTACCACATTTATTTAACGATTTATCTGTCAAAAATGTGGTTTGTTTTTAGTCTTTGACTATTACAGATAAAGTTGCTAGGAATATTTGTCTGCCGGTTTTTGTGTATTCCTTCTCTTTTTTAGACATACGAGTGTAAATCCTATGGAATTTTGCAATGTGGACTAAAATACTCAATTTTGTTTAAAATTATAAATTAAACAAGATAGTGAAACTCTAACTTCTTTGAAGATGTTTACCAAAAACATGTTTTGGAATCATCATTTAAAAGTAGTTTTCAGGGGCACCTGGGGGGGCTCAGTCAGTTGAGCTTCTGACTCTTGGTTTTGGCTCAGGTCATGATCTCAGGGATGTGAGATTGGGCCCCGCTTCAGGCTTCCCGCTCAGTGGGGAGTCTGCTCAAGATTTCCCCTCTCTCTGCCCCTCACCTCACTCACGCTCTCTCTCGCTCAAATCGATCAATCAATCAATCAATCTTTGGGCAGAAAAAGTAGTTTTTAGATTTTTGCATAAAACAAAATTGAGCATATTTGAGATCAAACTTTCTTTGAAAGAGAAGATAGATGAATTTAGAGAGAACCCTGTGCAGATGAAGAAAATTAGAGAGAGTTTGGGATTCTTCTTGAATCAGCTTAAAACGAAATTCCAGTGATCTCCCATTGAGCAGGATGGGCCAAATGCCCTGAGTGGTCTGCACTGGGAAGGATGAGGACAGTAAGGGTTGGGCCTCTGGCGCCCTAAGTTTAATCATTCCTTTTGCCCTGGAAGAAAGTGAATGAGTTTGCGAAGGGCTGGTTGTTAAACTAATTGATGATGTCTCTCTACTTTTCCCATGGAGCAAAACAGCAAGAGTTAGAAATCATTGTTTCTACCTCTCAATGAGCTCATAAAACCAAATATTACCATGCAAATGAATGCCGTTTTGGATTCCTTTAGAATTACTTAAGGGTGGTTTCCAATACTAGGGATCTCACGAAGTCATGTTTCACTTTGTTTAGCTCAGGGGCGAGACCTTGCTGAGGAAAATGCTTTAATACTGTGTATCAGAGAGTCACAGTGAGAGTGACACCTTCAGAACTTGGAGTAAAGTGAGTTAGATATTTTTAGAGCATTCTTTGTGTCATTAATAAGGTAGGGGACTCTGCCAACTACTTGAATAAAAGATAAAAGCATACTACTTTCTTCAAGCAAGACAGTACAAAACCTGCTGATGTAACATATTTTTAAAAGAAAGTAAAAACCCACAAATTCTGTTCAACAGCCACTTACTTTCTAATACAACTCTATTTCTACAAATCAGTCAAAGGTTTGAGTACTGCATTGAACTGTAAAGCTGAGCTCATCGTGGTAAATCAGGTAGACAGTAAGATTGCATCATCATTTTCTCGCTCAATTTTGAAGATGAAGCAATTCCTAAGCCCCCAGTTTTGCTGTATAGGGTAGAGGCTATTCGTTGCCCTTCAGAAGTGGGGATGGTTGGGTTTTTGTGTTAAGGTCATTTAAGTCACAAAAAACCCCAGAAATTTCTCTCTTTCTGCAAATTAAACACACTCCCCCGTTGTGTGGTAATGGATTTCAGTCCTTTGTAATTAAAGATCCAACTGTTCACCTCCTGAAACCAAGAGCTTTTTACCACATTGTTGCTTCATTTATCTCTGGGGAAAGACACTCATCCACCCATTTGCTGTTGGAGTGACACAGCGCTCTCAGTATTGCTGGCAGTAACACAGTAATAAAAGCAAACAGTCGACGTTTCGGAGGAGAACCATTACCTCAACTCTCTAATGAGTTTTGTTTTTCAAGAGCTTTTCAGTAAAAAAGATTTACAACAGAGGAAACCTCAAAGTAAGATGACTGGCTCTTCGGAGTATTATCACTGCTCACAGTGATTAAAGGATTTCCGCTCAAGTTCTTCAGCTAGACTTTGTTTCTCTTTTCTAGTATTTCCTTTCATCTTCATAACAGAATTTCATTTCTTGGTTGTTTTCTTCTCTTTCACTTCCAACTCGTTTCATGTTTCTATATGACCCACGACAGATTCTTCTTTCACTGTGTCCTACTCTGGGTTCCGCAGCAAGGAGATCCTGGGGCTGAGAGCATGTATTCTATTACCAAAGGAAGTGTGAGTGAGCAAGAGGGGAGGAAAGCACAGAAGGAGGAAGATGGGAGGCGAGGATGTGTTTTCTTGCTGGGGCTACTAAGTTTGCTGAGGGTTGCCGGATCCATGGTAACAAGCCCCCAAGAAGCTGTATAAACTGCCTTGCAACCAACTGGAGGGTTGAAGGGGGAAACACTCATTGACGGGATCCTGATTCCGGTTGCTCAGAATTTCACCCTATGAGGTGTTGCATTTCTGGTGATATATGTATGGACACGTGCGTGCTGTCGGTTCTCCTACGGGAGTTAACCAGGAAGGCCCACACGGAAGTAGAGGTGCTGTGAAGGGCCTGTTTTTGAGAAGCCAGCCAGAGCTCATGCAGAGCTGGTTGTCCCAGGAGCGGTTGGACAGGAGCAGAAGACAGGTGAAGTCTAGAGCATCTGAGGGATTGCCTGTTAGGCATCCAGTGTGCATGGCAGTTGGACCGTGCAAAAGCATAGATGAAACTGGCCCCTGAAATGAAGACGATTTAAAATAGCCTTAGAAAATGGCCTTGGAATTCTGTTCTTATCTTTTAAGAGATCACTAGTTCAGTCCGCTCTGAGCAACCAGCAAACAGGAATCATACATGATTCATTCTCCATGTCCAAGATGAAACAAAAAGTTTGCCACCAAACAGATGGCTTGGTACAATTTTTAGTAATAATAAGTATTTATGCATAATTTGCATTTTAGGACACTACAAATTTAGTTATTAAAAGAATAACATCAGTGTACTTTTATGACACTAGTTGATAAGACGTCACCAATCATATTGGAAGTCCAGTCTCTGACATGTTAGGGCCATCTATGAGTTCTGCTCTTAATACTTGTCATTTCAACTCAGAAACCTCTTGAGACCATAAAATGTCCATTTTCATCTGATTAGTCTGGTTTGTCTGAGCCGGAAAGTCCTAGATATGGAGAGATGTTATCCAGTATATCAGCTTGAAGGCACATTGATAGTTAGTTGGTAATAGCTGCTCATGTTTATTTGTATTGATGATGCTTTAGGAAATTTTAGCTAAAATGATTCATTAAGAGCACTAAGTGATTATAGGCAAAGAGAGGTTAGAAAATAAATAAGTATATAGATTAAATAAGTGTGTTAAAGCAACATTATATTGGGCCATGCTTATTTTGCTTTTTTTTTTTTTTGGCTGTGCTGTTGAATGTTTTAAGTTGTTTTTGTTTTGAAGGCTAATTGAATTATGTGTAGACTGAATCTTAGGGTGTATTTAGCTGTTAGATTTGAAAAATCATATCTTTTTTGCTATGGAAGTATTAATTTGTAACAACCAAATGATTTATGTCCCCTCCCAGTGAAATTCAAGCACTGATTTTTTTCAAATCTGATACTAATAGATCCTTTGGTTAGATCCTTTGTATTCTTCTTCTTCTTCTTCTTTTTTTTTTAAAAAGATTTTATTTATTTATTTGACAGACAGAGATCACAAGTAGGCAGAGAGGCAGGCAGACAGAGAGAGGAGGAAGCAGGCTCCACGCTGAGCGGAGAGCCCGATGCAGGGCTCCATCCCAGGACCCTGGGATCATGACCTGAGCAGAAGGCAGAGGCTTTAACCCACTGAGCCACCCAGGCACCCCAATCCTTTGTATTCTTTTAAAATTTTCTTTTTCAAAATATACTTCATAGTCATTTAAAGAGATATAAGGATTTTGAAGTCATATTCTTTGAATAATGTTTAAGATGGATGACTTTTGATTTGTCCAATAGCCGAAATTAAAAAAAAAACCAAAAATGTGTATTCCCAAATCTTCATTTAAAGACTTAATTGTCCATAAAATCTGCTGAATCCAACCATCCATTTGATAAGAGAATTACTTTCTTTTTTGTTAATTTGCTGTTTTAGAAATAAAATGGTGGAAATGAGCATGCATTTTGATGAAGCATTAGCACCCAGAATGAGAAATATAGATAGATATTAATGGGTTCACTTCCTCACTTGTCCCAGTATCTACACATCCTTAGTCAAGAGACTTTATAATTTCTCCTGCGTACTATATTTATTAATATCGATAAAGATATAACTTTTTTTTTCATACTTCTTGACTCTGGATTCTGCCATGTAATCAAGAGGTGACTATGCCTGTCCAAACCTGGGAAGACACATATAAGAGTGCTTGCTTATTTCTGCTTGCTTTCTTCTGCCTCTGACACTTCCATTAAACATATATGACCAAGCTAAGCCACTGGCTCCAGGAGGAAGGTGAGAGACACAATGAGCAGAGTGGTCCAGCATATAGCACGTTCTTCCATCTGATTCATAAGCACATGAGCAAGCCAACTCAAGATCTTTACAGCCTCCCAGCCAAGGCCACTCTAGATAAGATGACCCCCTGACCCAGTCAACCCACAGACATATAAGACATATAACAAATAATATTTATTTGGTATATATAAATGAACTACTATGTTTGGAGATAGATAGATGAGAAACAATAAGGATGCGTCTGCTACCCACAATCACCATGAACTATCTCTAATATATGTTATTGTCATTATGTTGAGTAACATTTCTGCAAAAATTACAGCTCTTATTTTACCTATAGCCATGATATGACTGGCAATGGAGATATACTACTCTCCATCCCTTACTAAAGGAATCTCTCAAATGCACATATAGAAGGGTTTCTTCTGATAGCACTACAGTAAATTTAATTCCATTCCATTCCATGGGGGAATTTGGAAGTGCTATCATCTATGATAGCCGATACATCCTTAGAATTTTGCGAGTTTATGTAGAGCATTTGTGGTATGGCATTACTCACAGAGATGATTTCCATTAACCAGTCTAATTTATTTATCAAATCTTTATCGAATGCCTGCTTTTTCTGGATCTAAAAATATAAGTATGAAAGGAGTAGCCACTGCCTTTAAGAAGAAAATAGTATCATTGGAGAGATCAAGTATAAGTTAACTTCTATGAAAGAATTTGAGAAATATGGAGACTCAGTATCATTTTGGAGTTGGGTTAAATAGAAATGCTTAGATACTGGTATGGGTGATATTTTCTAGAAGATATTTGACGTGGTGAAAGTAGTTTTATGTAGACTGAAATGATTTTCCTTTAAAAAGTTATGAGAGAATGTACATCCTAGATTTCAGTGTTAATATTATTGAAAGTTTTCAACAAGTATTTTTAAAACTACTGTAAAAATGTCACAAATGAAAAAAAATTAAAATGATTTTCCTCTTTCCGTTTACTTTTTTCTGTATTTACTTCATGAACATCTGTCTTCCCTTGAAGTTAGCCTGTTTCAATACCCAAATAAATGTCCTGTTCATTGTAGATTCTCAAAAATTACCACATTATTTATGGAATACCCATATTTGATCATAGTGAAGTCAGAGTTTTGAAAGAAATATTTTAGGGCTCCAAGTGTGAAAAACACGTTATAATAAATTGTGCCCCAGATCCCAGGGAGTGAAATCAGTGTCCTCTCTTTGATATTTACCACCGTTTCTTGCTAATCTGAAGTGCCATCAAATGATTTCTCAGGAGTACTTCTGGTCCTTGTTTGATTTGCTGATCAGCCATGGCACATATATGGGACATAGACATATGAAAACCTTATTTCTGAGCCTCCATCTGAATTGTTTATAGTTAGAAAGAAATTCCCTATTTCCTAAGCCCCAATAACAGGATCTGATGCCATCTCACATATTGAGGTAGTAGAGAAAGGAAAGCATAGAGGTTAAAATTGGGAGCTTGGAAAGAGAGGTTGCCTCCAGGCAGATGGGCCTGCACCATTCACCAGCTTTGTGAAGTTCCTTGGTTTCCTTGCCTATAGAATGGTGTTCGAAAGGATTCACACACGGAAGGTGCATGGGACAGTGTGGTGCATGGAGCTGGTATTCCACAGGGGTGAGCTATGGGTTTTCCCTCCTTTTTGCCTGCTTGGGATCCCCAACAATTGCTTCCATTCTCGGATTTTTCTCCTTCCTAACACTGCACTGCTTGGGAAAGCAGCCCTCTCCATGGCTTTGGGTGTGTTGGTTTTTTGTTTTAGGTTTTTTTGTTTGTTTGTCTTCTGTCTCTGTTTATCAACCCTTCTTTTGATATGTTAATAGCACACAGAACACTCTTCCTTCCCTAAAGGCTGATAGGAATGTAAATAGTTCTGCTTTCTGACTAGAGAGGAGGGAGGCCACTTTTGGGGAGAGGAACCAGACTGCCTTCTGTGCTCTTTCCTTGCAGGTGACCTCAGAGAGCTCAGTGAGAGAAAGTGTGGCTTGGGGAAGTGGCCAGAGCGTTTTCAGCAGAACAATTCAGAAACAATGCATTATTTCTGATAAGTGTTACCTTCTTCATTTGTGGGGGCAGGCTCTGGAGAGTCCTTTGCAAACAAAACATAATTTGCCTGAATGCAAAATGCTTCATTCTGTTCTCTAAACATACCCCATTTTCAGTACCCTCTCTGTCTTATTACATCAGGGAAGAAAACTCAACTGTGCACTGTTGCGAGTAGGGGGGTAGCTTTGTTGCGTTGCTGTCTTTGTTCTTGGGCTAGGCTAAGTCTCGGTCACATGATGGAAGCAGTAGGGAACTCACGAGAGTCCTTCAGGGGGCAAAATCTCATGTAGCAGTAGTTCTGAACTAAGTAATCTGCCTTTTTCTCTGAATCTCCTGTCAACGATGCTGACGGGAAGAGGTCCTGAGGATGAGGGAGGTCTCCTACAGGGCTGTCACAGGCAGCTCTTTGGTTCAAAATGTGTTTGCTGGTAAGTGGAGGAGGCCATGAGGTTCCTCAGCAGCATCAAAAAGAATGGAAACAGTGTTTTTGTTTGCCTTAAAACAAGACATGGAAGTCATATTTTCATAACGTTTCTGGATTTAATGGCATGATTCGTGTTAGCCTCCAAAGTGAAGGAACAATTAATAGACTGTTATCTTCGGTTGGGACACAAATGATTAATGGCTCGAATTCAGAAACCCGTCCTTGTTGATGCTGGTTGGAAGCCTTTTACCTGGTTGGTGGTCAGAACTTCTATTACATTTTGTCACAGATCATAAAGCAGGCCTGAGTGCCCTATATCCACAAAATACAATGGACAGAAATGCATTGATGGAATAAAAATAACATCTGACAAACCCACACTTTGGTAATATTCTCATTGCAATATATTGTCTGTTCTGAAACACTTCGGTCAAATGTGTGAGCAGTTAAAGAACATACGCAGCAACCAGCAGAAGAGAAACATATGTTTTCCGATTGTCCAGTGTGTGCGTGCACACAGTGTGAGAGCACACACACTCTCTTTCTTCCGTCATTTTATTGCAGTTGCTCCTCTGCTTGAATTTTACTCCTTTGTTCAAAACTATGAAGGATAAATGTGTTCAGAGATTCAGGAAGCATTATGATAAATCAGGAAAGTCTAAGTGTTGATAGCATTGGCACCGATTCTTAATGACTGCATAATAATTTCATCTTTACTCCCTCAAAGGATCTGAACTTGATCTCCCCATACCATGCAAGAAAAGAGAGATGAAGATCTAAAATGGGACGACCAGATGAGCCGTAACTCTAAAACAAACCCACCAATTTAATAGAGTTTTGAGTTTTAAAAAAATAAGCCCAACATATTGAATATGGATAGCACATCTTTCCAATATTATAAAATTTGCAGTCATCATGAAAGTTTATCAGTCACTTGCACGTGATTTCAACACACACATGCACACACACACAAATTAAGAAAGATATTTAGCTATATATATCTATATTTAATAGACAGTATTTAGATATTTAGATAGATAATAGATATTTAGATATATATATATCAAACACATACATTTGATATATAAATAACAATTCCCAGATGTTTTAGGTATGTTATAGTTTATCTTCTTAAGAAGTCACTGTCATTTGCCAGAGCATGTTTCTTATTATTTCTGAACATTTGCTAATGGGTTGGTTCATTAGTGTTGCTTGAAAGAGACAGAAAGAGTCCCTTATGTGAATTTAAGTTGTTTCTTCTAAATAAGGTACCTTTTGTTACGCTCCATTGTGTTATTCTTGCAAATTCTCTTAACAGACTCATCTTTAAAGTCAGTTGATAAAAACAGGCACAAAGTAGGTTGGTATGATGTTAGCTGTTAAGGAGACATTAGTATGTGTGATTATAAACTTCCATCCATCTATTAGTGTGTGTGTGGTTATAAATACCCATCCATTCTTAATTGCATTGCTTTATCACAACCCAATAGGGGAAAAAGCTATATTCAGCAAAGCAATGTTTAGTAAGATTTGATACCCTCTCAGCCTAAGAATTGAATAATAAGTTAAAGACATTATTATTATGATTATGGCTATTATTATTATATAAATTAAGAAGGTAAAGGTAATATAGTTTTGGAATTGGCTCAATCTTTAATTGAAAGAGCACATGTAAATTTAGTAATTATATTTTTCTTCAATCAAATGCTCGTTAGTGAGAACAAAGTTAAGGGAGAGAAACTCTGCTAACCCAAAGAAGTTAGATTTTATACAGTTCTTAAGATAAGGGAACTTTCATCAAAGCCTAATTCCCTGGGCTTCTCTGACCTACCCCCTGATGTCAACTCATTGTCTGACAAGAGGAGTAGTTACCCATTTTGCAAACGCCAACCTCTAGATGCAACTTGGAGTTGCAAGAGCTCCTGTCATCAAGCAGACCTGTGGTTCTGGGGTACTAGGAAATGGGCAGAGCTGAGGGACAGAAAGTTCTGTATCTGGATTCTAGTTTTTGGTTTGCAGACCAAAGATATGAAACACTGTAAACCAACTAAAGGAAGTTTTATTACTTGAAAAACCCATTTTGGAAAAATGGTGGTCTGGCATTAATCCATCCTAAGACCCTCCCCTGGCTATTGTGCCATTTTCACAAGATGTAAAAGACAAAAATGATGCAATTCACTTCCTCTCGTGTGTGATCAGAACAAGAGCCAAGAGCCATAGTCCCTGGGAGCAAGACCAGAATGGCATGACAGCTGCACGTACTCACTGTCCCCAGAAGGCGTTATAAGTAATGAAAACTGCGTATGAGGTACTGCCTTCCTTTCTTCCTGCTACGAGTGGAAGTGTTCATTGTGGTTACTTAGCTGTCCCATCATAAGTATACAGTAGATGAATTGGGGTCAGTAAGATGGTCATTTGGCTACATGTAACTGAACAATGAAGAGCCCCTTCTGAATCTCTTTGAAAGCAATGCACCTTCCCCCAAAGGTCCTGGACTAACAGCTGGACCAGTCAGTGGGCCAGATTTTGGCAGAATTAGTGTGCATTTTATGTGCATGTGGGAAAGTTGCATTATTTTGTTTAGGATTAATTGTTACATTACATGTTGGAGGGGTGGGGATGAGGATGCTAAGGAGGCCAGGAATAAAATGCATCATATTTTCGTCTGCTGAACTTTCTTTTTGGGAACCTTTATGTGAGCTGTGTGGTACTGTCCGTCGGGTGGGCTGGCCCTATGGGTACCTGATCTCCAGTGGGCAAATCAGGGCATGTTTCTTCTGGACATGTTGATTAATATGTGGGGGACACAAGAGTCATCAGTGGTCTTAAGGAGACAGATGGGGAAAAATGGGAAGGTACCAGGAGCATCTCCTAGCTGCATGGAGATGGCCATGAGTGTGAAATGAGATAGAGGTTTGGGTATCCAAGAAATCCAGCCATACCCCATGCCTTAGCCGGGGGTGTGCACCAGTAAAGTCACTACTGCATCATTTTCTTATTTATGCTATAACCATATATAACAAACTTAGTAGCTTAAAACAACACAAATTTATTATCTTCTGGAGGTCCAAAGTCTAAAATTGGTCTTAACATGGCTGAAATCAAGGTGTTAGCAGAGGTGCCTTCATCCTGGAGGGTCTAAGGCGGGATCTGTTTCCTTGCCTTTTCCAGCTTCTGGATGCTACCTGCATTCCTGGCTCATGGCCCTTCTTCCACAAAGTTAGTTATGTAGAATCTTCATCTCTCTTTGCCTCCGATGTCCCATCACCTTCCTTGACTCTAACCCTCCTGCATCCTTCTTATAAGGACCCTAGTGCTGTATTGGGCCCATGATTTCACCATGTTGGGATCTATAACTTAATGAGATTTCAAAATCCTTGTAAGATAACGCATTAACAAGTTCTAGGGATTTGGAAATGGACATCACTGGGTGGCATCATTCGGTCTGACACATCCGTCTTCATTGGGTTTGAATTGGGATTTTGTCACTTTCATCCAGGAGAATTCTGATTAAGACACAATGATTCTGCTTTCTTATTTCCCTTAGAAACCAACTGCCTGTTAATAATATATCCCCCTGCATTTGGTATGTATTGTAAATTCGAAGAGGCAGAGATATTTAGAAGAAATGACATCAGAATGTGAATTATTTGTATTTTAATTCACACTAGAGCAAATTACATACCTGATTTCAGGCTTAGTTTATTCATTTATAGTATGCAGATAACAACTCTTGATTTGCCTGATTCACAATGTTATTGTGAAAATCAAATGAGATTTTTAAAATGCACTAAATTCATGCTGCATTCATATAAAAGTTGCTCCTGTTATTTTATCTTATGTGTGTGTCAGCCTTTAGGATAAGTCATTTGCCGAACAATATTAACTGTAGTTTTTCGACATGGCGTCTGGCTATAATTGCTTTTATGTATTCCTCCTGTTTTAAAACAGACAAACAAACAAAAAACTATGTAGGTGCCCTCTGGTTAAAGAAGGCAAAAGCAGAGAAGTAGGTAGTGTCATCTTTTCCTCTGCCTCCCAGTTTACTGGAAAAGCAAGCAAAAACAAGAGTAAATGTAGAAAAACTGAATTTTAATGGAAGGAAGGAAGTTGTCACATCCCAACACTACAAATTGGGAAGAAAATGTATTGAATATTGTGGAATATGCTTGGAAACACATGAGGGCAGGAGGAACAAAAACATTCCTTTTCAGATTATCAGGGAGTCTAAAGATTCTCCTGATATCTTGTATCTGAGTCCAGGGCAACTATTCTTTGGTTAATTCAGAGACACAGGATACAGGAATATGAATGGCAGAGGAGATGCCGATGCAGGGAAACTCCTGGGACAGCATGTATTTATCACCTACAACTCCTACAATCCGAGGGAGCTGCTTGACCTCAAGAAGATGGGAAGATAAGTAATAGTTGCCAGGTCAGAAATTAATATACCTATGTTTGCTGCAAGCACACTGACATCATGCTTGCTAAAACGGAAGGGACGTATAGAGAAGCACAGAAGAAATCATAGTTTTGATGGGAGTGTGTTTGAGGTAGCCTGCCCACAGTTGTTATGGATGCCTCCATAAGATATATGGATGAGAAAAGATCTAGTGAGAACCAATTAGAACCATGAGATCTGAGCACCAATCAAAAGGAAAAAGGAATTAAAACATGGGGAGATATGGTCCATATATACAATGGAGTATTATGCCTCCATCAGAAAGGATGAATACCCAACTTTTTATCAACATGGATGAGACTGGAGGAGATTATGCTGAGTGAAATAAGTCAAGCAGAGAGAGCCAATTATCATATGGTTTCACTTACTTGTGGAGCATAAGGAATAACACAGGGGACATGGGGAAAAGGAGAGGAGAAGGGAGTTGGGGGAAATCAGAAGGGGAGACGAACCATGAGAGACTGTGGACTTGGAGAAACAAACTCAGGGTTTTGGAGGGGAGGCGGGTGGGGAGGTGGGTGAGTCTGGTGGTGGGTATTAAGGAGGGCACTTATTGCATGGAGCACTGGGTGTGGTGCATAAACAATGAATCTTGGAACACTGAAAAAATAAAATAAAAATTTAAAAAAAAAACATAGGAAGAAAAAGGGTATACACCCTAAAGAAAAACTGCCTAGAGAAGGCGAGGTCATCAAGATAATTGACATAATCAAAATCTCCCTGAACAAATTCCGTAAAGAACAGATGGACGTATTTTAAAATTCTTTGACAAAAGAAGAAAACAGTGAGGAAGGTTATTGCAGAGATGAAATATTTATTTATTTTCAACCAAGCAATAAGTTCATTGGCTTGAGGTTGGGGAGAGATTCCTGGTGGATGTTCATTGGTCAGGAGGTGAGTTTCAGTCTTCGGTGTATTCCAAATATATTCCTAATTAATTCCCAAGTATAAAATCGAACACCTTCCCCACCGCCCCTGCCCGAACTTAGAGCTTGCATTTGTCTTGTGTAAAAAAGCACATCTTGGGCACCTAGGTGGCTCAGTGGGTTAAAGCTTCTGCCTTCGGCTCAAGTCATGATCCCAGGGTCCTGGGATGGAGCCCTGCATTGGGCTCTCTGCTCAGCGGGGAGCCTTGCTTCCTCCTCTCTGTCTGCCTGCCTCTCTGCCTACTTGGATCTCTGTCTGTCAAATAAATAAATAAATAAATAAAAATCTTAAAAAAAAAAAAAAAGCACATCTTGTCTTGTCCCAGGAAAAATTGTGTCAAATTTAATTGGTATTTTTTTTAATGTAGGTTTTATTGCTATTCAAGTAAAATGAGGGCAATAGATCAGAGACAATTGCCATTGAACGGGTAGTTTGTTATTCACAGTTCCCAAGAGGAGGGGGCCCATGTGGTGCAGAGCCATACAGGGTAGCACCAGAGTCCCTCAGGAGGGAGAGGGAGCGAAGAGAAAAAGGGGGCAAGAGCCTTTATAGTGGTTTCCCTGGGACTGAATGGGTGAAGCAGGGGAAGCAAAATTAGCGTTGGCTAATTTGAATAATTTCAGCAGACTCTGGGGTGTAGAGTATAGGGGCTGCCCCTAGTTGTCTGAAACGTGATCGTGGGGTGATTCGGGAGGGGAATACTGGCCTGAAGTTCAGTGCCCTGGAAAGCCAGATTCAGGAGGTGGTTGAGGTTTGGGTTTTGGACTGGTTGGTTTGCATATGAAAGGCACACTGCATATGAAAGGCATATTGGTGGAGTTGTTGCTATCTCTAGGAATTAGTTAATCTTGGAGAAAGTTATCAGGAAATACAGAAAATAGAAAACATGATTAATACCATTTGTAGTAGGAGGGCTGTAATAGATAATAAGTTGCAATACAGTTAAATGATTTGCTATACTGTGCAAGAATTGTCATTTGTTGTGCCTGTGATCTAATATTTATTTAATTAAAGCCTAATGAAGCTGCATTATACATATATACCTTATACGTATAATATATATTATACGTATATATATCATATATAATACATATATAATAGAATACATATATGTATACAATACATATAATACATATATAATATATATTATACATATAATACATATATTATAATATATATGTATAATGTATATATGTATGCATACATATGTATATATGTATACATATATATTAGATCATTGACTTACAGGGGAATATACTTTTGACAATTTCATGTTGTAGTTTTCAAAAAGAAGCTTGTCTTTTCTTAAAATTAGATATTCCATGAATGCTCTATTTTATATTTTCAAGGGAGAACACTGGGAATGCCTACTCTGAAAATTTGTATTTCACTCCATGTAAATTAAAGCCTGAACAAAGACGTAAGACTAATAAATTTTAATAACAAAAAATACTAAAGAAATATATAGATGGATATATTTCATGTATATGCCCACAGACGCTGGGCTCATAAGAGTTTGCATGTAATTGGAACCTGGGATGTACAAAAATCTGGCTCCCCGCCACAAAGATAAAAAGGAATTTAGGATTCCAGACAAAAAGGGAAAAGACAAAGAGAAGGAATATTTATTAAGTCAGTGGGAGAACTTTTTATCCAGACTCAGTAACATAAACAATTAAACCTACCTCAGAAACACAGACTTCTTTTGTTAAAATAATGCCTGTGGTTTTGAGAATATAGGAATTGATCAGATGTCATGGTAGAGAAGGAATGAGAAGCAAAACTGATTTATTCTGCAGAAATGATTGGTCAGTTTATAGCATTATGTAGATCATATAAGTATGAGGTAACTACTCAATAAAGTATCATTCAGATCTGAACTCATCAACAGAGTAAAAAAAACAAAACAAAACCCTGGCACTGTTCTGCAGGGGTAAGTATTTGAAAATAGGTATCAGTGACAAAGGAAAGCACTGGAGATGTTTGTCATTAAAATCACAAATGGCACCATGTTGTATGTGAGGACATACAGTCTGTAATGTAGAAATAAGATGCTAAATTTCCTTTATAAGTTGGAGAAATGAAATGAACCATCAAAATAGAATGAAATTGAAGAGGGACGTCATTGGCTCATTGACTGTGCACTTCCATCATTAAAGTTTCTCATCTGAAAAACAGACATAAAATCTGTAAACAGACAAAGGACAAAATCCCTGGTCACAGCATAGTTACCAGTAGCATGAAAAATTCTGATATAAAATCTGTGTGCATGCTTGACTCGCTTCTGAATGCCATGTGTGCTAAATTCTTTTAAAACTCCAGAGTAAATTTCAACTATTTAGTTTTTGTTGAGGATAAAGATCTTTGTATTTTTAGCAACTTTGCAAAACTGTTAAGATAATTAGCACTTCTTACTTTTAGATCTGTGCCTTTATTTTGAAGAGGGAAAGAAAAAGATAATTTGAATGTCTGAAATATTTGATAGCAAGGACTTGCTTTTTTGTGTATTCACGTGTACTCTGCATTTACTTTGAAGAGATTTGCGGTCTCATCTGTTTACACTGAAACCCAATCAGTAAACTAATTTATGTGGGATCATTGGGAATTTTCTTAAGAAACAACTGATAGGATCTAAATGTATACCATGTTGGGCCAGAATATAATATTTCCATGTACATTTTAATGATGGATCCTAATGATCACTTATGTTGCTTAAGCAACTCGAAGGGTTATCTCGTTTATTGTAGAACTTAAGATAGGTGTTCATGTTTGCTTAAAAATGAGAAATTTGGAGTTTAATAGGAGAGGCACTAGAAATTAAAGAGAACTAGATAATAAACCAGGGTGAGATATGGCATGAGTTTTGACACCAACTGGATGGATGGGCATCACTTGGTATCCCTTGGCCTTAGCATTTGTTAGTGTTGCTCTCACCTACCAATTATTTCTAAAATGGGTAATAATTCAATACATCCTAACCATTTCCTTACCTCTGGGATTCTTCCCATCTCAGGTGTGCTCCCCAGCTTTATCATTCATGTAAACATTTAAAGTAGTACTCCACACACAGTGAGGGTATAATAAATACCAGTGCTTAATGTGGTTACTATTAGTATTCTCATTTATTCAACAAATATTTGTTGAACATGAACACGAACATTATTCTGCTGTGTGCATCATATTTAATAAGGGGAAAGCATATAACACACATGATTTCTCTCCTTATACTCTAGTGGGGCTACAAAAAGCATCTATTCAAAATCTAATTCTCCCCATCATGCTGCAACAGCTGCTCAGGTTTTATAAGACAAAGTTCATCGCTCTGACATGTCACCCAAGACCTTCCGTAATCTTAACATTTCCCACAACTTCAGCCTTCTTGCCACTTGCTGTTTTAAAATTATAGCTTTCAAAGCACCTATGTTTTGTAATTTCCTTGTCTTCTCTGCAAATTAGTCATGCAGAATCTCACCTCTGTGCCTTTGTGTATGCTATTTCGCTTACTTGGAATTTTCTGCAAACAATACAAAACTGGCTAATTGATGCATATCCTTTAAGTCTGGACTCAAATTCTACCTTTTTTGTGTAGCCTTCTCTGATTTTTTTCTCAACTTCCAACTGTAGGCTGTGTGTTATTTCTGAATCTGACACATTGGTGTGTAACAGTGGTTCTCAGCCAGGGGCGCTTGTACTCCATAGGGAACCCTTGGCAATGTCTGGAAGCATTTTAGTTGTCATAACTGGGGTAATGCCACTAGCATCTCTTGGTATAGGCCAGGGATACTGCTGAACATTCTACAAAGCACAAAACAGCCTTCCACAACGAAGAATTACCTGGTCCTCTGTGTCAGTAGTGTTGGTGTTGGGAGACCTCATGTTGGTAATTCTGCCTCATCTACCAGGAATGAGCTTCGCATGGCCTGTAGCTTTGTGTCCTCAGCTTCAAGTCCAAAGCCTGCAGTCCAAAGGCTGTTCAATTGATATTTGCTGAATAAATGAAAGAAGGGAGTGAAATGTGCGTGACTTTATAAATAATCAGAATGTGCTTGCTCAGGGGTGCCTGGGTGGTACAGCCAGTTTGGTGTGGGACTCTTGATTTTGGCTCCGGTTGTGATCTCAAGAGTCGTGACGTTGAGCATGGTGTCGAGCTCTGTGCTCAGCACAGATTCAGCCTCAGATTCTCTCTCCCTCTCCCACTGCCTCTCCCACTTGTGCGCTCTCGCTCTCTCTCAAATAACTAAATAAATCTTGAAAAAAAAAAAAAGTGTTCGTTCAGTAATAGACGTTGACTGGAGTTGGACCAATAGCAATGCTTCCCACCCTGGGAATAAAACTTTTGAATGGGTGGGATTTGGCAGAAGGAATAGGGATAAGGGACAGAGAAATCACATTAATTGAGGATTAAAAGCCTATTAATAGAAAAGGAAAACTAAGAAAAAATATTAGAGACCCTTGTATACAGTGACATTTTGAACAGTTTAAACCTTCATATATGTGGATGAAAATGTTTGAATAATGTTTATTATTGCAACCAGTCAAGATTAATGATATGTATAGTTTCAATAAACAAGGTTATTTATCCTTTTATTAAAATTAGAATTAATGTAACTTATCTAAATATTAGCACAACATTGATTATTTAAGATGTGCTGTCTCAGTCTTTTTTTTATTCTAAGCATAAAATTCTATGTAAGCAAATGCTTCCTTTTTATGACATTAGTTGATGGTAGGTGAAAGAATTCTTATAAAATAAGAGCTACTTTAAACTGTCAAACTAAAATCAAATGGAAACAGTTTTGAAGTTTAAAATAGTTCTTTAAATTTTCATGCCTTTCTGAAGTGTGTTATTTCCATCAATATCAGCCAGGAAAGCATTGAATTACCACCAAAAGTAGTTCTTGAAATACTTCCAAGTTTTGTAGAAAAAAATATCCCCAAACTGAAAGGACTGGAAATCTCACAGGAGAAAGGTAGGAAGAGAGTTAAAAAATTAGAATTAAAAAAACTAGAGAATCAGAGAGTCTGAGATCCCAAACTTCCTTAAAAATCATTGACACAACTTTTAATAATATCACAATTTCCCCAAAAGGTTAACTGAAAGTGTAATGAGAATTTCCCATTCTTGCTCATAGATAATTAGGAAAACTCATTTACTAATATATTTCCATGACATCTCATTCCAGAACTGAAGGCCCCCCTGACCCCCCGCCTTTCAGGTTCTTATAATGTATCTCTTTTTCCCACATTCTTTCTTAACACTGTTTTTTAACGTCAAAAAAGAATTTGTGAAGTTTTTTACATATGAACAGTCTCCATATAGATCCATTTTTTAGATGTTCTCCCCCTTAAAAGCATTTAACTAAAATGACCCATCAAGGATATGCTCTCCCCAGATACAGCCTGTAGTCTTTCTAAACAATTTTTATTATATTTTAAATCACCATTTTCATGAGCACTAAAAGTTTCTAAACAAAATATTCCCTAAAACTCTTCCTTTGGTGCAAAAGAACTTGACAGTCTGACTCAATACCGCCTATTGGTTATCACTTCATTACAGGTACATAGAAATTTCTGACCCCAAATTTGTACACAGTTGGAGTAACAGTTAAGTCATGATTTATGGTAATCTTCTACATGCCTGTAGGTGGGTATGTGGCCACCCACAGATACCAAATTTTAACTTCCAGAACCTGTAAGTATTACTTAACAGGGAAAAAAAGGTGTTTTCAGATGTGATGAAGGAAAGGATCTTGAGGTAAAAAGGTGATTGTGTTTTACTGGAATGGGCCCTAAGTGCAATCACAAGTGTTCCTGTAGGAGGGAGGCAGAGGAAGATTTGGGACAGACAGAAGAGGGAAAGTGCAGACACATGGAAGAGGAGGCAATGTGACCACAGGGCAGAGATTGGAATAATGTGACCACAAGCCAAGGAGTGCTGGCTGTCACCTGAAGCTAGAAGAGTGGGTTGTCCCCTGGAGACTCTGGAGGGAGTGTTTCCCAGTCAACAACTTCATTTTGGTCCAGTGATACTGACTTCAGACTTCTGGCTTCCAGAACTGTGAGAGTTGCTTTAAGCCCTTAAGCTTGTAGCACTTTGTGGCGGTAGCCACAAGAAATGAATACATGATATGTGGCATCAAACTATATCTTTATAAATGGAAAAAAGGGACAGAAAAGAAAATTCTACTCACGGGTCCACGTATGAATGTTAATGAGGCCAATTCCCCTAGTATATGTGGAACTCTAGAATCAAGTTTGAAGGTGAGTTGGGAAATCATTTGTTCCACATTGATTCCCGATATAACTCTCTCTAATAACTTCTCTCTTGGTTGATCATCAGGCGTTCACGTGAGTCCTTTCAGAGGCAGCGAGCTCGCCATTTTTAAGGCACTGCACTTAGTGACTGGCCAGCTGTGATTCCTTGAAGGATGCATATGTCACCATAAAAATGAGGACAAGATAAATTTATTCATTTGACAAATGGCAATTGAGCATCTGTATTGTATCAGACAACTTTTCAAGACACTGGTGCATAGCACAATAAAGAAGAAGAAAAAGAGAAGAGCATTTTTTAGCTTGTTACAGCAGCCATGGAAACTAATACATGCCTGATATAAATTAAGTGGAAATAATGTAGCACATGGTGACTGAAATAAGAAATCAATAATGAGAATAAGGGAATGGTAAAAACAAAAAAAAATAAGGTTGTTGATAATAATATGATGGACTTCATACATTTAACAAGATGTTTATGGAGGACATTTTTTTAAATGAAAAAATCAGGCCTAATATTAAAGTAACTACTTTGCCATTCATACTGAAAAGTGATTAATAACCCCTGGCCAGTGGAAAGTAAATGAGTTTTCACACAAGTATAGTTGTTCTAAAAGAGGGAATACAAATAACTTTCATTAGTTAATTACATCATATTGGTTCTTCTACAAAAGGAAAAAAAAAGTCCCGAACACTAATAAATATTAATATGGTTTGCTCTTCTGTTTAATTTTCACATAGCTATTATCTTCTTAGTTCAGCATAGTGCTGAATAAAGTTGCTTAGAATATCATATCCTGTCATCTCTTAAAATAATACAGTAGAATTGGGGTGCCTGGGCGGCTCAGTGGGTTAAAGCCTCTGCCTTTGGCTCAGGTCATGATCCCAGGGTCCTGGGATCGAGCCCCACATTGGGCTCTCTGCTCAGCGGGGAGCCTGCTTTTTCCTCTCTGCCTACTTGTGATCTGTGTCTGTCAAAAAAATATATTAAAAAAAAATACAGTAGAATCATATTAAGGGAGAGAGGGTATAGGGTATGTGTGGGAAGAGGCATGACCAGAAGAGGTCAGAATTATAATGACAGTGCCTTAAAGACCAGATGAGCCAGCTTATGGAGCGCTTGCATGGACAGGATGGGACTTTAATAACTGGGAAACAGGAAGGAATTTACTTTCAAAGCTAAGCAAGCAGAAGAGGGACATGGCGAGAGGATCATTAGCTGAGATAGCTTAAGGCGGATGAGAGATAGGAGACTGGAGTGGTGAGGAATTGATGAAGGTATTAGTGAGCGCTTGGTCTGTTTTGTATAGTGAGAAACATGGAGAGAGAGACAGAGGGGCGGACAATTCAAATGAAGAATCTACAGAACTTTTTGACCCATTGGACAGAGGGGAATGAAGAAAGGAAAATCCAGCATTTCCCCAAGATTTTTGTAGCAGATGATTTAGGGAAAACATGAAAGGAAAAGAAAAGGTATGGTGGCAAGATGTGGGCAGATAAAAAATAATGAACATGAACTTCCAAATAGAAATATTCAGTGAGTAATTAGTCATGTGGGAATAGAATAAAATAAGAAGCCAGAATTTTGATTTTCCCAATGGAAACACACCCAGGGGCATCAATCAATTTTATATTCTGACTTGTGTTAGCTGATGGGTTTAAATTCCTCTCTGGCTCGCTTTCTCTGACACCGACTAATAGAGCGGAAGGTGAACATATGAAATTGGGCACAAAAAAGACTGTGTGGCTTTGGTGAAATGTTCTGTCAGCCTGTAGATGAGAAAGAATTTATTCAAGCTGAACCTGAGAAACAATTAAAAAAAAAAGCCTGATTGACATGAGGAATAATGTTTGTAATGATAAAACTCATTAGCAGTGGTCTTGGAAAAGGAACTACTGGAATTGGATATTCGGTCATGAAAATACAATTTCACTGTCAGTGCCAACCTGGTATGGTAGAAAGATCATGAAATCACACTGGAACTGGAATTCCAGTGCTCTTCTTACAAAGTATGGGTATTGGGCAAGATACTCAATCTGTCTCTTTTTTAGTTTCCTCATCTATAAAAATAAATATTTTCTTCACAGGGATTGTAAGGGTTTACTATTTGTACTGTGGAGAAACAACATGACAATGTCTTTGGCAGTGCCTGGCTCAATAGGAACTCAATAAAAATTAATTCTATTCTTTATATCCTTCTCACCACCCACACACACAAGGAAAAAAAATCTATTTTTAATAGATAATGCCTGGTTAAGAAAAATGATCATATTTATATTGCTTTGTGAACAAAGGTTCAGATCAATATATAGGTAATAAAACTGTACCCTCAAGCTTATATTGTTGTACCTTTGAATCTATGGTATTGACTAAACATTTCTCAGGTTTTAGATAACAATAAGATAAAAAGAATTAGAAAAAAATATAATGTAAAACAGAAGGTTTTTATTTGGAAATGTTGAACTTCAAATTTTAGCCTTTGAAAATTTATTGGACTGTAAATTGATTATATGAGCACTCTTCTGCATATATAGTTCTGTAAAAGCTTAACATTTTAAACTTCACTTAGTTTTAAAAATTCAGCAAAAGTAACAATAGCTGCTATGTGGTAAATATTTAATATGTGCCAATTGTGAGAACAGTATCACACTTAATCCTGTGAAAACAAACATTTCACCTTCTAGTTGATGAAATAGTGTCGTATTTAAGCAAATGGTGGCAACATCTATGTGTTTCCACACTTGAGTAAAATAGTTTCACTGTGCCCACACTTTAGTCTGGGAAGCTCAGATGTCTTTAAAATTGTCGTATTATGTAATAGACACTCAAGATAGCAGGCGTGTTAGCCCATGCATAGCCTAGAAGAGAAATGAGGACCAACCTATCTGTGGGATGAATAAGATTTGCTTAAAATGGACTTTGAATGGTTAGTTGGGTCGGAATCAGTCTGAGTTGTCGGTAGAATTGACTTAATCCAGAGCACCATCCAGCATTTTATTTGGGGTAGATTTTAGGAGTTTAACTTCAAAGGCACACAAGATTAGAATTCCTTAAAAGGGTACAGTCATGACTGATGTCCAGAGAAGTGATGGATGCTTTTCAAACACTGGGTCCTGTTAAGAGTTCTGGTCATCGCAAGACTAACGGAAGGTCTGAGTCTCTAGTGCAGCTTCAACAAGTACAACATGGGTTGCATTTTAAATTCTTGGTTGGAAATGTGAAGTGTCTCTGAAATTTTTGTGAAATTAATTCTGTGATTGGGTGTTTGACCTGCGGAGGAGTAAATAAAGCACATCTCACTGTTCCTGGCCACCTCCGTTTTGTTATTTAAGCAGACTTAAGTCAAAATGTTTTAGACCAGTTCAAGCAGGACCAGTTTAAGGCAGAGCTCTAGGAGATGGCAATCAATAGGGATTCAAATTACTTCAAGACTTCAGTGTTTGGAACATTTAAGGGAGAAAACAATGTGAAATTAGGTAAACAAGCAACATGCTTAACAGAGGGTGGTTACACAGTTCATTAAGACAGACCATTAAGTCAATAATGCAATGGCTCTGAGCATTTATTTGGGCCCTTTTTCTAGCTTTTCATAAGCTGATCTTGGCTTTGCAATAATTTAACTATTTTTTTCCTACAGACAAATACAGTAATGTTCAGATAATGAAAAATCAGGGCATTCTGTCATATGTTCCCACCTCTTTCCAGATAATTCTCACTTTGGAAAGAAACTTAAGCTGCCAGGTATTAAATTTTTTAAGAAATAAAAGAACAAACCAGAGGAAAAAATCATGTAAGATTTGCGGTCAATACAGGAAGTGTGTTTGTCTCAGAGCACCAGTAATATCTTCTCTCACGGTCAAGTTATTTTTTAATCATTCTGATTTGCATTTCCCTTCATAACCTATTTTTTTCACATAGATTCATTCTCTATATTTAAAATGATGTGACTTGAAACTCAAAGGAACTTATTCCTCAAACTCTTCCATTGTAAATACTGACAAGTACTTGTCTATCTATGCATTCTTTCTATTAGGTTGCATATTTTATGGGTTACTTATTTATTTATTAAATCAAGAGTAAATATTTATTATCTCAGGTTCGGTGGGTCAGGAATTCAGGAGTGGTTTAGCTGGGCAGTTTTGGCCTGGGGCCTCAAGGTTGTAGTCCATCAGCCAGTGCTTCGGTAATCTGAAGGCATGCCTCGGTCTGGAGGATTTGGGAGAAAGCATATCCATATGGCTAGCATGTTCATGTGGCTGTCCACAGGAAACATCTGATCCCCGTCATCTGGACCTCTCCATAGGGTTGCTTGAGTGTCCTCCCAACATGGCAGCTGACTTCTCCAGAGCAAAGAATTCAAGAGAGAGCAATGTACAGGCCTCAGTATGTTTCATGACCTATTTTTGTCAGCCCTGTTCAGTATGGAAATAAATTACACAAAAGAGTGAATGTGGGGAATAAGAATCTTTGGGGATTGCCTTGGAGGCTGGCTCCACAGGCCACCTTCTGGCCCCTTTGATTGCAAAGCTTCCATTGAAAAAACATGCGCATCCCCTCCCAAGATCCCCCAAAGTCTCATCCCATTACAGCATCAGCTTGAAGTACAGAATCCTGTCATCTAAGTCCAAATAAGGAGGAGGCTCCTTGGGTGTAGTTCCTTAACTACAGCTCCTTAAGTGTATTTCTCTTGACCCAAAGACCTATGAACTGTAGTGCTAGTGGGCAGTCCTCAGTCAGGCGAAGGCCTGGTTCAGGTAGTAGCGTGGTTTGCCTACTAGCTCCCCCAGTTCTCTGGTCCCGTCAGGCAGAGACAAGGTCCAGTCCCACAGGTAGTTGAGTATTGTACCAAAGGGACGGCTGCTCGGGTCCATCAGCACCCAATGTCCTGTGTCAGTGGGCACCTCCGTGTGCCCACTGAACATGGCCCACAGCCATGGCGTCCAGTCCTGTGAGGCTGTGCAGCCTGGTTTAGTGAAGCAAGCCTCCCACATTCAGCTTCATGTCCTTGATGTTTGGGGCCAGTGGCTTGAGACCTTAGGCTATGGGCCAGGCGTGCGATCTGAAAGTTTAGGGGTTTCCAGTGACTGGGCTTCAGTCCACAATCCAGGGAGTGGTGGCAGATGGCGATCCTAGACTTTCTCCAGGCCCTCAGGAGGCTCCCAAAGACCATGAGACCTGAAGTGAGCCCTTGGGCCAGACCGCCCAGCCTGCATACCCTCATGTTGCCACCACTCAGCTGTGCTGGCCCTCAGCCCCACTGTGTAGTCGCTGCCCTTCATGGGTTATTTTAGAAATACATTATTAAGAATATAATGATTTGCTTGGTGGATATTTTCATCTGTGTTATAACCTTGCATTTAAAGTTGATAGTTAATTGACCTCTTTGGAAAAGGAAAAATGACTACGAGCACATGGAAAATATTTAATTCAGAGTAGCAAAATATAGACATAAAATTTATTTTGATAATATATAGTGTTTATTTGAAATATATATGCACTCTCAGAATTAATATGTGCTATATACCAGAAAAAAACAACCAATGTTCTTTTTTCATGTTTCTTTTGTTTTCTAAACAGAAATCTAATGATAAGTTCCAGAGAAGAAGCATTTATTTTTCCCAAAGCTAGAGAATGCATCTCTCCTTTCACAAAATGCCAGACTCTGTCCATTATTCTTGTGACTCACAGAATTCTAGGGCATATTTGCCAAAACTGAAAAGTCCTAAACTCACTTGATGAAAGAAGCACGAAAGCACTATAAAATGATTTTTCAAAATTCCATCCCATCCATAATTTGTAGAATCTATTACCTGCCAATTTGGGGATTCTTGACTCTACAAACGTTAGTGTCTATTTTAACACTAGAGCATATCAGAGGTAATAAGGCAGTTTTTCAGAAAGGAAAACAGACACCCAATTACACAGCTTTCCTGATAGATACTGATTTTTGAAACAGACGTCTTGTAATTGTTGGTTCATATAAGTAATCATACGTGTCTATGCTGGAGACTTGGAAAAGAAGATTAGTTTCTAATGATGTCTGTTTATACTGCTACTAATTCCAATGAGTTTATTGTTTGGCTAGGCTAAATACCTTAATTTACATATCTTATATTTCACCTAACAGTGTTTTAAGATCCGTTGTTACATAAAACTCTGGTTGCTTTGTTGAATTCATAACTGTGAGGAGCAACATATTTATGATTAATGATGGAAAATATGCTTCCAAGATGTTTTTATTTGCATTTATAGATATAATTTGCTAAAGGATTTATGTGAGCACTACTCATAAATGTTCTGATCAGATGTTTGACTATAAAACATTTCTAAATGCCACACTCCACAGGCTAGTAATCTATTCATCTGAAATAGTATTCTGACTCCCATCAGAATATCCTTTATATCCTGCTGTTTTAGCACATCCTAGGATGAGAACAAATTCCCTGGATAGTTGGGACAATTCAGAGAATAAAGCTGATGATGGACCTTGACCTATGAGTCAGGGCTTAATGAAAGGCCCTGGATAACTAGACATTACCCTTCAAAGTCCAGATCAGGGTTCACACATAGCCAGGAAAGCCAAGAGCACATAGAACATTCAGGGTAAAAAGGGACATAATGAGGAAGTCACTTACACCATGACAGAGTATTGTATATGATTAGAGATATCCATGAGAAATTGAAAGACATCCTGCCTAGATAGATAAAAATGAATGATATGCCTGGACCATCTCAATTTATAGATAGGGTCGTATACTTCAAGGGAATATTTATAAATTCATTTTCCCCCCACATAAACACTGTTACCCCAGGTTAGCTCATAAAATCCTATCTTTTCCCACTGAAGACTGGATAATTTTTTCCTCTTAGCCACCTCTTCTGGACTTTCCAAGGCAGTTTGGCTGGCTCCATTATAACTTCCTACCATCATTTGTCTCTTCTTTTCATTCTATGTCTGATGTTTATTACTTAGCTCTACTTCATTTCCTACATTATTTTTGCAACTAGGAGTATTATACTTTAACAGATCGTGTCGAGACAAAAACTTCACCAAAGTTAAGCAGAGAAGGAGGACTTTCGCTAGGCTGTTGCAAAAGGAGAGACCGAATTCAGCTTCCCTGAAGCAAATGGTATGAGGGATTTTTAAACATTGGGTGAGCTAGTGGAAAAGTACTAGAAGACTTTAAGGGGGAGGTTGATCAATGGGATGTGTTGAGCACATCAAATTATTCCTGAGTTTACAGATGTTTTTCACAGTGGTTAGGCCATTTGCTTGCTAATTGGTGCTCATCAAAGTTAGACTCCTACCCTCCTGCAGTCTCCAACAGAGACTGGGAGATAGGGCTGCTACCTCCTTAGATGTTTACTTTCAAAGAAAGTACTTGAGAAAACATTTCCTGGGTTGTAAAACCCATAAGGGACTGGGAGAGGATTGCATACATTTCAAAGGGGCAGAGAAAGAATTTATAATTGCAAGTTTTCTAAGTGAAACTTTCTAAGAATAAGGAAGTCGGGGCCTATTGTCAAGAAGAAACATGTCTAAAGTTTACTGAAACTAAGGATAATGTTAAACCTGTCTTGGTCAAGTGTTTATTAATTTTCAAATATTAACATTTATATCTATAGCATATCAGTTGCATATTTTATATTTGAATATACATTTTGTACCACACAAGCAAATTTCCTTTCAGTCTTTAATCTTTTGTCTGTATTCTTAATTCCATTTCCTGCTTGCAGGGCTTTGTCATCACTAGTTGAGCCAAGATTTGTTAGAGTGTCCCTAGTGCCAAATATTGAAACAGCTAAGGCTCATTCCCTCCTCCCCAGGACCTTTTTCCACTGTCTGCAAGGATGGTTAAGTCTTTATCACCTGAAGTTAACTGGTCACAGAGGAGCGGGTGGAACAGTGTATTGTCCAGCAACTTTAGTGTAAGCAGAAACAGTGTACACAGAGTCCGGAAGAATATACAAAGCAATCATGCATCCTTTTGCCCATTCTCTATAGTCCAGTGCACAAAGTGTCCACGGAGGAGAAATGCATTCATTGTTCAGGTTGTTCCTGGTGCCCCATAGCCTGGGTCATCTGATCAAAACTCTGGAGCCACACTCCATGCTGTCCAATATGGTCGTCATTAGACACTTGTGACTACTGAGCACTTAGAGTATGACTAGTCCAGTTGAGAAGTGCTGCCATTGTAAAATATGCCTTGAATTTCAGAAACTTATAAAAATAATGTAAAATATTTCTGATACATTTTCTTTATTGCTTGTTAAAATGATACTACTTTGGCTATATTGAGTTAAATAGTAAAGTGAATTTTACTATTTTATATACTATGGCTACCAGGAAATTTAAAATTACAAATGTGATGTGCATTATACTACTATTTGTCAATGAAGTTCTAGAAAGAAAGTCAGACTTCTACCTCCCTAATACCTGGGGTATTCCTGTCCTTCATTTTGGTCCCTCTTATAAGGACTATCTCCTTCCATTTCTGCCTGCTTCTCTAATTTAAATACCAACTGAAATGGCACCTCCTCCCTATAGCACAGAACTACTAAACACTAATTTATCATGTATAATATTGTCTTATTTCTTATGCTAAAACATAGCCCTTTTTGTATCTAACCACCCCTGACTTTATAATTAAACACATGTAAAGATGAACATATATCTATTTAATGTCTAAAATTCTGATCAAACAGCTAGTTGAAAACCCACAGTCTTCAATTTATCATCACATTCCTATCATTTCAATTGGGGGAAAAGGAAGATGTAAATAAGACCTTTAAGTAAGCTGCTGCTCAGAATTCAGAGAATGTAAGAAAACCCAAACTCCTTCCCTACCCCAACCTGGTCATTAGGCCTCAGCGGAGGACTTGACGCAAGTTAACAGATGGGGTCTTAAGTCTTACTTCTCTAAAGGTGCTTATGCTGAATCCAAGGGTAAGTTGAGTAGCAAGTTTTCTACTGTGCAAAAGCAAGGAAATGATGATGAGAATATATTCTTTTATTGATGTGCAAGTTTTTTTATTCACAAAGAATCTTACTCAATGTTGTGATTGTTCCTTTCTTGTAAAAATGATGTCCAAAGGCAGGATTCTATTCATGTAAACTGTCAGTAAGCATCCTTGATAAATGAGTGAAAGAAATCAGAGTATTCACTGGAAAGAATTTCAACTCCATGCTGACTTCAAGCAAGTACAATTTAATGGAAACATCAATGACAAAATATTTCTATGGTCAATGTGCAGACCTATAAATTATTAAATTCTCCAAGGCTGTGAAGGAATGGTAAAAATCAGTTTTCAAAGGGTTTTAGGTAAATGTGTTTTAAAAGAGTTGCTGCTTGGGGCATACATAGAACAGCTTACTTTGTTGCCTTGTAAAAGGCTAATCGAGTAGCTTCAAGCGTCATAAGGATGATCATCCCCACCCCGGGGAATGGAAGGCACCACTATATCTTTCACATTGTCCATTCTGGGCACACAAGGGAATTATCCTTACTACTAATGCAGAAGATGAATAAACCCTCACATAAAAACACGGAGAACCAGGATTTATAGAGGCAGATTTTATAGAGGACTTTAAGATTAGGCATTAGTTCACATTCACAGTCTCCCAATAGCAGTTGACCCTGCCGCTCTGGGAACTGGGTCCTCCTCCATTTCCTGCACACTATGTAGACCAACTTCAAACAGCAAGACCCCAAAGTGAGGAGCCAAGCCCAGAGAGACATGCTATAGATATAAGCTTACCTCACTTTCTTCCCGTTTTGAGGATGACATTGAGACTCTTGGACTGCAATAGTTTGACGAAGCTAAACATTCCAATTTCAACAAAAGGACCAATACGTTACTTGCTCTGAATAATAACATATATCAAACATGTTAACTTGGGAAAAAATGCATTACACTTTTTCTGTATTTAAAATTTAAAGGTCATGGTTTAAGTCAGGATTTCTTAGTCTTGACACTATTAACATTTTGGGTTGAATAATTCTTTTCTTTGGTGGCGGGTGGGTGCTGTTCTCTGCCTTCTAGGATATTTAGCAGCTTTCCTGGCCTTTGTCTTCTAGAGGCCAATAGCTTCTGTCCCTGAGTTGTGAAAACCAAAAATATCTCCACACGCTGCCAAATATCCTTTGGAGAGAAGGGCAAAATCGCCCCCTGAGAACCACTGATTTAAATGAATATTTTACAGGGTTCACTACATGTGTGCGCATGTGTATAATACAAATACAGACACTGGATATTTATCAGGGTGTTCAGGTACATATGATCACATAAAAATTGTAACATATCTAAATACTGTATAAAATACATGAAGCAAAACTTCAATGCAATCAATATCAAGGAAAACCAAGAGGGACAATAATGATCTTCTCAAATTATATATTCACATGCCAAATTTTTTTGTTGAAAATTTGCTCTGAATATCATTATGTTAATTAAGAAAGCACCCATCGTTATAATTAAACAAAATATAGTATTCTAAAAATGTGTGTTGAGCAAATAGAATGAACTTGATGCTCTTCCAAGGAGGTACTGAAGTACAGAAGTAAAGGGATCCCTGCTTTCCTGAAACTTAGAGTATAGAAGAGTCATATAAAAATAAAATAATCGTGCAAACAAGTATGAAATTAAATGAACAATTCTGATATGTGCTCTGAAGATAAGATTCTTGGTAGGGATACTTCTCCAAAGAAGTGAATTATAATACATATGGTATGTATAACCATACATATGTCACATGTCAACAATGGTCATAGTATCACTTAAATTAATGGTAATGCTCATGGCATTTCAAGTAATAATTCTATTTGGTAAAAATCTTACAAAGAAAAGGGCTTGGGGATTTTTGATTTCTGAGCATAAATTTCCCTGGTCAGCATGATGAGGAGACATATGGTGGCCCATAAACATGAGATATAGGGGTACTATATTTATTTAGAAGCATATTTATTTATTTAAAAATATATTTATGAGATATTTATAGGCTGCCTACTGAGTGAGCACCTGAAACCCCATGGAACAAATGTCATGACAAAGATGAAAACTTTTTTCTCGATAGCTAGTAAGTTATTTCTCACCCCTGCTGGAAGCCCAGTGCAGGTTAGGATTGGGAGGCTGGGGGGAGGTTCTGGTTCATGTAGCCAGTCTGTTGGGAGCTCCCCTATCTTGTAGCGGAAACTTCTGGCACTCAGATTCCTGGTCACCATGGCAGGGCAGGGCAAACAAGGAGGATCAAATTGTGAACTTTCACTGGTCATTTCACTGGACACAGTAGTTTCAGGGTTTGCCTAACCATGCAGTGGAGAAAATGAAGTATTTGGAGAGTACTGGTATGTCTGCTAGATATACTGACACACACACACACACAGAGAAGTATCTTTAAACTTTACAACAGTGTTTGTATCTAGTATTATGGTGTCTATGACAGAAACAAAAGAGAAGAAACTAAGCGGTCGTCAGTATAGACAGGTTAAATGCAGTCATTCTACAGGATAGATTCTCCAGTGCTTATCTGGCAAGAGCTACAAGAAGTCTTGTTAAGGATGAAACAAAACAAAACAAAACAGAAAAACAGAGAGAAACCTCTGCTGGCAAGTTTGTGGATAGAGAGTCAAGAGAGACTTTTTATTTTTAATTTGATAGCTCTGTACTATATGGATTTCTTTCTGAATTTTTCAGTTTTTACATATGCATTTAATCAAGCATTACTGAATTAATAGGTTAAGAGATATAAAGGTTGCATTTTGACTTCTCAGAAGAGAGACATATTATGAATGTAACAATATCACTGGAGCCCATTCAGAAAACAGAGCGCATAAAGGAAAGAAATCTTTAGAAGCAATACAAGCTTAGAGCAATTTTAACTTGTTCTCTTTCTTGAGCCTAAAATTGTTCAATGAGCTCAAACCCCGACTGGCATTTTGACCATCAATTATCACTGTGTATTTATAGATACGCTCTTTCCCGGCAATTTCAGAAGGTTAAAGCAAATGTATATAATCAGTCTATTATTTGCCAGAAGATAAAGTGCCATTGAGGCTTGTGTAATCAAAGGAAAATGGTTCCAAAGATAACTTTAGCACTAGCTGGTGTTAAAATGTTGAAAGAAAGAGCTTTTCAAATATAAGATAAATGTATATATTTACTTTTGAATCTAGTCAGATGGGGACTTAAAAATACAGTTCTTCACGTATGAATATGATTTTTCTGATGCACCATCACACGAGTATATTTTTAGAATTGTGCTTTGCAGGAGTGATGGATGTGTCTTGAGTCAGTCTCATTCAGCCCAGTGTACCTTGGAGCAATTCTAGGCCTGAAAGAGATGCTTCCTCTGGTCACAAGGTTTCTTTTCCACCTAGTCAGTACTTATGGTTCAGATAAAAATGAAGAGTCACTTCCTCAGGGACACATTCTCTGACCCCAAGACTAGGTCAGGTCCCGCGAGTGGACAGTTTGAGCAGGGCAGAGTGATCTTTTGCTCTACTTCTTACACCATCCAGTTAAAGATTTGTGTTTGATGTGACTTGTCTGCCTCACACGACCAAGCTCCACATCTGCTTTGCTCACCATTGTAAACACCTCTCTGATCACCATGGATGAGACATAAGAAGTTTCTAAAGAGATCTGTGGAATGAAAGCATTTGGGTGAATGTACGTGTTCATGTGTATATCCTGTCCAGAGTAACCTGCCAGAGGCTGGGGGTACTACAGGAAGAATAAAAGAGTCATGTTTTGGCCCCTTATGTGGAAAGAACTCAAAAAGAATGATGTAGTGTGTTGGAGCCAGCTCTGGACCATCCTGCAGGACATGGAGAGCCAAGGCAAACCCTGCATTGTCCTGCCCAAGTCCAATTATGGTGTGGTTTTTGAAAGCATATCTCAGATTTGGAAAACATGCTGATGTTATGGACTGTTGTGTCCACCAGACTGTCCTGGTTGGGCATGGGCCTGGGGAAACATAGTGGAAATACGTTAAGTGATGTTAGTAGGAGTCAGATTTTCCTAAAGAGGAATGAAGGTATGGACTGTGCTGGTATGAAAACATGGTCTTAATCTAAGGGGAGGCAGACCATTAAATAACACGGAGAGAGACAATTAGAAAAGTAAGGAAGGTCATTTTGTGGGGTACCTTATGAGAAGGGCTTGGTCTTTTTTTCCTCCTCCTGTAAACAGTCACATTTGCTGTATTGTAATTTCCTGTGTTCCCAAACCATCAGTAAAGTCTGTTCCTCATACTCAGCCTATCTCCCAGTGGCTGACGGAAGAACTAGGACAAGGTTGTAAAGTGATGGTGCTGTGCTCCCCTAGGAAGGTCTGGGATCCTGGCGCTCCAGGCTGACATGTGTCAGTGCGGTGGTCTCAGGACTGATGATGCTGGAGATTGATCCCTGGGGAGGGCAAAGGAAATGTAGACAATGGATAGCACAGGAATTCCAGGGATGTTGAGGGATGAGAAAAGGCTACATGGAATTATATGTAGAGAGCAGAGGGTATACAGAAAAGGTACATTAGGCTGTGTCCTTGGTAAGTAAGGAGTGAGAATAACATTCTGCAACCCAAGGGGGATCATCTGCAGCTGAGATTTCTCATCTATGGAGGTTTCGGAAAGACACCTCAAGAATCCGTGTGGAGGGAGGGCAAGACCAGTGCTGAAGTTGTGAAAAAGTCCTGTAAGAACAAGAAAGAGTAGTTTCTAAAAAAGGGAAATTCAGATTTCTTACACTCTACTTTTTAAAGTATTAGAAGTTGATTTTTTTACTATTGAAATAAAAAATATTTTTATTAAAATTATGGGAAAATTATTAACTTAGAAGGCATACCAGGAAGAGGTATGTCACAGATATCAAGATTTTACTAAAGGATACCGGTTTTGTTACATTAGAATACAGACGAAATAGAAGAACAGTCTACACAGATTCAGGATTGATGAAAACGAAATAGCCACCATTTCATCTGTCGGTCAACACTCGACTGCGTGACTGAATCAACTAAATCATGAAAAGAGATATATTCATATGGGTAAAGAATGAGGCTTTGTTCTACCACCGGAAGGGGTGTGTGTGTGTGTGTGTCTGTGTGTGTGTGTGTTTGCGCGTGCGCATACATGTATATTGTGTTTACAACACAACATACACACATTTTATCTTCACAAAACCCATCTTCAGAGATTTAAAAAATCTAAATACTGTAGCACTGTTAATTTTATTAACAGAACTTACAGCAATAATTGCTCTGCAAGAATTAAATGCTAAACAAGCGAACTTCTTGAGTATTCAGTCAGTCTGCTATTATGCAAGGTTATGTAATTTCTGCTAAGTGGTTCTTATAGGCTTACAAAACAAGTTAACTTTGTCCTAAATGTGGATTAATTTCTTCACTATTTTCCAGCCTCATTTAACTTCTTTAGTGTGAAACCTGATTAGTTCATCTAGTATTTTATTTGATTTAAATAACAAGAAAAGTAACTCTCCGAAAATTTTAATTCCTTTGATATATCTTTGGAGGTATAGAGAGAGAGGTTTTGATACTGATTTTTGTCAGTTTTTTTCTTTTTGGGTTCTTTTACCTCTAAGTATGTAAGTATAAATATATATAAATACATGTGCACAAATACACAAAAATATGTAAATATTTGTAAAATGCATAAAATATATGCACATATATATTTATGCACATTTGTATAATCTCTGATGACATTGAGAAAAGATTATTTCGTGTTGTTTAGAAGAGTTTCTCCTGTGACGAGAAAATATTTGTTCAAGGAATTTAAGGGCACGGCTGCGATTTTGGCAGTACCTTTTGTTCGGTGTACCCTGTTAAGTTATATATGTACTTTATTTGGCCTGTGCTTCCTTGGTACATAATTCCTTAAAAATATGAGAATATAGCAACATCAGCTAGCCCAGAAGCAATGCTATTAACCTGTGTGGTCAGGGCAGCTGGGGACATGAGGGAGCAGTTAATCAGCTAATGGGTATTTCTGTAGGGAGAAGGTGTCTAGTGATAACGTATGAGTCACGCAGCCCAAGTGGACAGCATCATGATTCCTCCACTCCAGAACTAAACTCCCTTTCTCCGGGTTGTTTTGCAGGCTCTCTCTGTGGACCTTTTCTCCTCCTGTGCCACTTCACTGCTTTCCACCAATTATTTATTAAATACGTTGTTTGCAAAGTTACCAAATTTAATAATAAAGTAAAGGATGTTTTGACTTCGCAAAAGAAACAAGTTAAACTTAAATCTTGGCTTCTTATATCCATAACTTGTACTGAACGAAGACTAGTTTTTAAAACATTATAGTATATTTTCATTACTTAGGTAACACATTTGACGCTTTTATTTTAATACAAGAAACTATACTAACCTGTAAATAATGACTCCAGATCTTACCACCTAGATGAGCCGGGAATCACCCTTTCTAGGTGGCCTTACCTTCGGCTTCCACCAAGAAGGTGTAGGATATAATAAAGCATTTTAGTTTTTGCCTTTCTGAAATGGGAAGAGTGGGATTTCATTTGTTTTCATGTGTATCAACATAAGTGATAGTCTGTCTTCTTACTTCTTAGCCTTGGTCAGAAATGCTTATTGCATTTAACTTATGTTCACACATTTTAAAATCTGCTTATTAGATAAAGCTATATATTGCATGGAATTTTCAAGTTGTGGGGTCATTTTTGTCTTGCGTATTTGTGTACATATATGTGTGTAATAATTAAACTTTAATAGCTTACTCTTCGTAATAATTGGTAAAATCTGGGGAAACCTGAATAGTACTAGTCATATATATTATTCACCAAAACCTGTTCTAGATTTCTTCTCAAGCAGAAGAACAAAGCAATAGGCCATCAATCTCTTTTATGAACTAGACCTGTGGTTCTCAAAGTAGGGTTCCCTGACCAGCAGCAGCAGCATAACCTGGGAACTTGTTAGAAATGCAAGATTTGGGGCCCCACTAAAACCTACCAGTCAGAATCTTGGGGTAGTGTCCCACAATCTGTGTTTTAACAAATGCTTCAGGTGGTTATAATGAGCCAAAATGAAGTTTGAGAACAACCAGACTAGATCAACGTTGAGGAACCTCATGTTACTTTTTCACACCCCCTGCAGCTTGTCCCTATGCACATTTTCTGAGAAGACCTCTCCCCACCTTCTCTCTCTTTCTCCCCCCCCACGTGTGTGCACACACACACACGCACGCACATGCACACAGCCACGTGCGTGTGCACACACGTTCCATCTATTTGTGTCTTTATTCTTTAATCTTTCCCAGATAATAGCTTCACTAATGTATTGCTACATGTGGAGAATCTATTAACTTTTAAGATAAAAAGTTCATTTGCTAAATTTTCCCCATATGTTCAAACTCATAAAGCGCTTGCTCTGATAGCTGTGTATAAACAAGAAATGTATCACTCAGTTTGGCATAACTTTAAGAATACTTTTGTGATGTTGCAGTAGCACAGTTTTTTGAACATGTGCTATTAAAATATAAAGTCTTGCATTCTAGAGGTCATTCCAGAAGCCACAGTATGTGTCAAGATTTTTAGATTAAATATCTCAAAGTAAAACAGATTTATTCCTATAGGCAGTAAGTGGAATATAAGTACTATTATTACTTATGTTAATACCTTTGCATGCATTACTTCCTTCAATCCTTACAATAACTCTAGTATTCTCATTCTGCACATAAGTCTGCTGAAATATACATCATCAAAAAGAATTGGATAGACACTCAAAATTTAAAATTTGTACAACTAGGACTATTTAAAAAAATTCTGCTCATCACAAATGGATTCTTTTTTTTTTTTTTTCTTTTAAGATTTTATTTGACAGAGATCACAAGTAGACAGAGAGGCAGGCAGGGGCCAGGTGGGGGGGAAGCAGGCTCCCCACTGAGCAGAGAGCCCTAGGTGGGGCTCGATCCCAGGACCCTGAGATCATGACCTAAGCTGAAGGCAGAGGCTTTAACCCACTGAACCACTCAGGCACCCCTCATCAGAATGGATTCTAAATAGACTTTAAGTTAACCTAAGGCTTTTATAGAAATAAATTCATTTTAAAATGTTCATGTTTATTATTTATAAAGTTCTTAAATCTACTGTTGTACCATTTGAAGTATTGCATGGAGCACTGGGTGTGGTGCATACACAATGAATTCTGGAATACTGAAAAGGAATTTAAGAAATAAATAAAAATTAAAAAAATAAAGTTAGGCTTCTTTAACAGGATTTTTAATTAAAAAAATATTTTATTTATTTATTTGACAGACAGAGATCACAAGTAGGCAGAGAGGCAGGCAGAGAGAGACGAGGAGGAAGCAGGCTCCCCGTGGAGCAGAGAGCCTGATGCTGGGCTCGATCCCAGGACCCTGGAACCAGGACCTGAGCCGAAGGCAGAGGCTTTAACACACTGAGCCACCCAGGCACCCCAGATTTTTAATTTTTAAAAAGTTTTAAAATTTTGATTTTCTTTCTGTTTAAGTAATTATTTGGAAAGATTATTTATGTCCTAAGGAACTATAACTATGAAGTTGTGAATTTGAGCGTCTTCTAGACTGGGGAGTTTCTGGAGAAATTATAAAAGTTCTGTTTTATAAAGTGCTTTCTGGTCCAGCTCATCATTTTCTAAATGTTGAGAGCCTGTAAATTCATGGCCATAAGGAATGGTACAGTATTGAAAGTGCAATTAAGAATAAGAAAATGGAGCTCATTCTTTCCTAAATAAATTCACTCTGGTTGCATTAGAACTAGTCAGAATTTAAGAATAATATAAGAGCATAGTGCCAATTATTAAGTGTCGCTTAATGAGCTACTCTTTTGGAACTAAACTGATAAAAAAAACTATGTTTACTTTTGCTGTGGAGTCTATCTTTGGAAGACAATGCAGAGACAAATGGAAGCCCTTATTCTCTCATTTGCAAAAAAAAGTAACAAAATGGGATTTTTATTAGAAGACATACTTAGCAAAAATAATTTGATATAGGATGGTACCTCCCACATCAACTGCTGGATGTTTTGGAGTTAAAAAATTGAGATATTTTAAGCACAGATAAACTAAGAAATCTGGATTTCTATAAACAGCTATCAAATAGAGAGGAAACCTAAGATACATGAATCATCCTTTATGGAAAACTTAATGAACTTGTGTACGTTAGTAGCACGCTAATGATGGAAATAATGGCGACCAGACAATGATTTCACGGGAGAAATGGACATGATCCAGTGATCCTGGACTGAGACCTTGCCTTCTTTGGAGGACAAATATGTACAATTTTATTTGTAAAAAATGCACTTCATTACTTTCAAAGGAACATTCTTGATTGGAAATACAAGGTAGGAAAAGGCATGTGTGAGGTTAGTAGGCGATCAAATTATACTTCTTTGTCTGCTCAAGATTTACCACCATCCTGGGGATTGGGGGATTCCCCTATGGGTTGACTGGTGAGAAACAGAGCACTTCCCAATATGGAAGCTGGGGCACCGCAGCTCCCTTCTCGATTCCCTGGTACCCAGCATGTCGGCACACACCTGAAATTTGGCTGGTTATTTGCTCACCACTCAGGCCCGGCTCTGGCAAAAGACTGGGGGATGGCTGGGTCCTAACTCTTGGCTCCTCAGGACTGCCTTGGCTTCAGTGCAATTTCTAACTTGAGTCCTTGAGAACCCCGAGAACTGGCATTATCTTTCCACTGTATTTCCTTTTTGTGTACATATATATGGTGGCTAGTATCAGTGTCTTTTGCTTGCAACAAGATCTCTTATTTTGAAAAAATATTTTTGCGTATATTTCTTAAGGGTTTACTACAGTTTTAGTAATGTGCAGATGTTGTAGTTTTATTTACTAAGGAAAATCATGGTCTGTGCCTCCCCAAAATTTACAACCTCAAGCAGGAGGTGAATCAGTATGGAAAGTGCGATGTACGGAGTAATAAAATAATCTTAGTGTTAATATGCATGTTAAAAAATGAAAATATTATACAGGATTTGGGGACAACTCAATAAACTACCAAGAACTTTTTCACACAGGGTAGCCCTACTTTCATGGGGAAGATTTGCAAAACAACTCTGGTGTGTGTGTGCGTGTGTGTAAGAGAGAGAGATAATATTTTAGGTTGTTTAAAAACCTATGCATGACTTCCTCAGGGCTACTCAGTCCAAAACTTATTTTTTAACATGAACTGCTATCTCCAGAGAATAAATATAATTTGAAAGGAAGCCTTAAGAATAAGATCCAATGACTGGGGCGCCAGTCAACTCATGTTGAGTGTCCAATTTTTGATTTTGGTTCGGGTCCTGATTTCAGGGTGGTGAGCTTGAACTCTCCATCGGACCCTGTACTCAGCACGGATTCAGCTTGAGATTCTCTCTCTTCCTCTCCCTTTGCCCCTCCCCCTGCTTGCTCTCACTCTCTAAATGAATAAAAAAATTTTTTAAAGATTTTATTTATTATGTATTTGCATGATAATTTGAAAACTTAAGCTGATACTACCTTCCTAATGTGCTGAGCTTTCTCTAGCCTGTAGAAATGGTTTTATATACATATATATAGTCTGAATTATAGTTATTCTTTGATATTAAAAACAGATTTTATTTATTTATTTGATACAGAGATACAGAGAGAGAGAGAGAGAGAGCGCAAGAGATTGAGCATGAGCAGGCAGAGAAGCAGGGAGAGGGAGAAGCAGGCTCCCCGCTGAGCAGAGAGCCACACATGGGGCTCGATCCCAGAACCCTGGGCCACCCAGGAACCCCATAAATAAAATCTTAAAAAAATTACAATGCCAGGGGCGCCTGGGTGGCTCAGCGGGTTAAAGCCTCTGCCTTGGGCTCAGGTCATGATCTTAGGGTCCTGGGATCAAGCCTCGTATCAGGCTCTCTGCTCAGCGGGGAGCCTGCATCCCCCTCTCTCTCTACCTGCCTCTCTGCCTACTTGTGATTTCTCTCTGTCAAATAAATAAATAAATAAATCTTTAAAAAAATTCTAATGCCAGACTTTTCCAATAAAAATAAAATCCAGCCATCTTTTTTTTTTTTTTTTTTTTTGGCCTTCTCATGTCTGAAAACTTCTCATTTTAAATACTAACAATGCAGGTCTTTTGAAGCTGATAAAGTCAGAGAGTTTATTTACCACATGTGCTGATGACCAAGTGCGTATGTGAGTCTGCAAAACCTACCTGCCAGCATGACATGGGAAATGAAGAGACAGATAGATTTAAGGCATTTTCTTCCTTTATAAACTCTGAACTTAACACAGGCCCTGTGTAAAGATAAAAGGGAAACTACTGTTTGTTTCTGAACACTTTCATCTAAAATAGATAAAGTTGTAACTACCAACTTTGATCCTAGGCTCAACCATGAGACCTGGTTACATGTATACAAATGTGAAGATTCCTGGCATGAAAACTTTCAAAGAAACAACATTTTATAGTCATTCAGGGAACTGAGTAGGAGAAACGATGTAGGAAATTTTGAATCTGATAATATTTAATCTATAACTAAATCTGTGTATATATTATTTTCTTCCTTAACATAACATATCTTATTCCTTAATAGAAATAGAATACCTTTGTCTTCAAAAATGTTATCCAGAAATACACAATAGACACCAAGATATGAAAGTAGGTATTTTTGAAAGACTCTTTTTTATAATGCAAAAATTTGCTGAATTGGAAATTGATAAAACCTACATTCAGATCTATTACCCATAGCCAATTACCTGGAATTAATATATGGCTGAAAACTTATTTTCATTCTGCAGCCATGTGCAGACTAAGTCACTGTGAAAGAACAGATGGGTATTTGAAAAGGAGGTGACTTGTTTTAGACCTGCACTTAACTAGGGCATTGTTGGTGTGGAGAGGTGTGGTGAACAGGTGAATATTAGAACATCCTGAAATATTAGATACCTGGGCAGTAACGGGAGTTTTGTGATGTCCAAAATACATACTCTCTCATAGTATTGGGTATAGGTGGTGGCTGACCATGTGTTATCTGATAATAGCACACCTGGAATTCTCTACTTTTATCACATCCTACCAAGGTTGAGTCATTTTCAGAATAAACCCTGGACTGCTTAGTTGAAAATATTGCATTAGGGGCGCCTGGGTGGCTCAGTGGGTTAAGCCTCTGCCTTTGGCTCAGGTCATGGTCTCAGGGTCCTGGGATCAAGCCCCGCATCAGGCTCTCTGCTCAGTGGGGAGCCTGCTTCCCACCACCCCTGTCTGCCTCTCTGCCTACTTGTGATCTCTGTCTGTCAAAAAAAAAAAAAATCTTAAAAAAAAAAAAGAAAAGAAAATACTGCATCAACCATTCTATTTTTTTCCTTTCTCAAACTCCATTGCACTGATAGGAATACAGTTTTTAAAAATAATCAACACATACGGAAAATAAAAAGTTCTGAGAGTCCACCATTGATCAAAGATATCAATACATTTATTGGGAATCAGAAGGCAATGGAAGAATGGTAACTAAGAACGCAGGGTAATTCTGAACCTGAAGCCTTATATAGATGAGCAGTCCAACCATTAGCCCCAGTGGAACCTTTAGAAGCTCAGTGCTCAGGGGTTTCTAGTACCCCTTGGTGGGGATCAGACACTGAGCTGAAAAGAGAAAAAACGGGCTAACATTCTGTTGACAGAGCACTTGTTCCAAAGGAAATCCTTCTCCACTCTGTACGTAGAGGTAGTCATCCCTCTTCCAATGTGACAGGAGTTTAGTTCTTGAGCTAACTCCAGGCAGTTCCTGGTTTCATCCTTAGTTCTGACTACCTTCATTTCTAGGATGTCGTATCTTTGTGAAGCAGGGTTTGGAGTGATTTCTGTGATATATAGAATGTACTGCATGGAAATCAATGTGGAACAGAAAAGAGGGTGTTAGTGTCTAATATGATTTTAAAATTTGAGAAGCCATACAGTGCCCAACAGGCTCACACTTCCTTTAATTAAATATTATTATTTTACAATTGGTATATGGTATTTACTCAAATAGCTACTAAGTTGTAAGGGATATGAATATATATTACATTGTTTGGTCCCAACTACATAAAAGGGGAGAATTATTGACATTTCTTTTGCCTAGGGGCACTGTGAAAATAATCACAGAAATGCCAGTGGAGCGGTGAACTGAGAAAGTTTGGGACCCTTTAATCCAGGACAATTAACACAGTGACGCGCGCGCGCGTGTGTGTGTGTGTGTGTGTGTGTGTGTGTGTGTGTGTGTGTAAGATCCTAACTGCCCCAGCCTGCCTTAGGGTTAGGAGCCACCATAGGATTCAGTGTTGGTCAATGAGATGCAGGAGAAGTTGTACTGGGTAACTTTTTAGAAAGTTATTTCTTTTCCTAATAAGAGCAGTCCACAAGAGATGAAAGGATTTTGCCACCCTGGCCAGCCTCCGCTCCCTGCTTTTGAACGTGGTCCCCTTTGCCTGGAGCAGAGTCAGCCATCCTGCAATGTGATTTGACAACTGTAAAAATACAAAGCGAGATACTGGGGACAGCAGGGAACAACAGTAACAATGTATCTCCAAAATTACTGTTAGATAGAAGTAGAACCTCTGCTTGTTTAAATCATTGTTGTTGGTTTTACTATTACTTGTGTCTGAAATTCCTAACTGACGTAATGAGATTGTAAACATGGATGAAACTTGCATTAACCAAAACTATAAAATAGCAACTTTGTATGGGTAGTTTGGGGGGGTGGGGCATTAGGGGTTGGTGAGGATGCACAAAGTTATCATCTACTGGAGTCCAAAGCAAGTAAGTAATGCACAAAAATACATCACTTTTTAGAATATGGAGGTAAATGCCAGGGGAAAGATTGAGGGTGGCTTCCATGAAAATTAGGACAGGGAAAGATGGGGTTCATAATAATAATGACTAACATTTATTTTGTGTTTACTGTGTTACACGCATTGTACATATTGTTTTATACACCTGTTCACAACAATTCTATGAGGTAGAGTTTTTTTAATATCTTCATTTATCTGACAAAGAAAGTAGAGCAGAAATATGTCAAATGACTTGACCTACGTCACAGTTAATAAATATGGTTGAAGTAGGAGACAGCTGTTGTTCACTGTAAATTTTTAAATGAAATTTCACTTTTTCACTAAGTACCTTTATTCATGTAATCAATACAAAAATCATTTTAAAGACTCCAACTACTGAAGGTTTATTCACTTTTCTTTGTTTTGAAGAAGATAAGTATCAGGGCATTAATATCCCTCAATCGTTATGTTGTAATATTCTCAAAATGTAATAGTGAGAATGTTGACTCTCTATGTATGTAAGACTATGTAATGCTTTAAATTGTAAATGCTTTAAGTTGATGTTTTTGATGTCAGGTAATGCTTTTAGAAGTAGACGTTGTCAGTCAGAAATCCTTCTGGTGAACACTATTCTAAAAGATCAGGCATCTTGAAAGAGAACCATGAGTTGGAGTTTGGCAAATCTTGCATTTACACATGACTTAGGTAATTGTTTCTATTTCATTGAGCACCACATATCCAAATAGATTGAGTTAATTTTAAATTAAAGTGAGATCAGATAAAACCAGGAACAATGTAAAATAAATTAACTTCCTCTAAACTTTTACCCCAGAGAAACCAATGTTATTTTTTTAAGATAATTTCTCATAATTTCTTCAAAAGTAATTTCTTCAAAAGTAATCAAGAATACAGATACTTGTAAAGATAAACTTTTATTGATAATGTGAGAGCCTAGAACCTTGGATCTGAATAAGGCTTTATGGATTGTTTAGTCCAGCTTAGATCAGGTCTACAAATATTTCTACAAACAACCAGAAAATGAGTAATCAGTACCTGTTAAATGAATTCCATAACAAGGAAATCAAACCTTTGAAGGTCATCCATGGGCAATCCAATTATATGTTAAAGACTCTTACTTATATTGAATTATATTAAAATAACCTTTAAGAATTAATAATCTTTATTAAGAAATCCTGAAATAACACATATTTATTAAACTAATATATAAAGATAATTATATGAAAGGCAATGTGGGCTTTCTCAGACTCTTTCCTTTCTCATTAGAGTTTATCCAAATCAAAGTGGTGACTAGGGAGAGTTAGTCACAATAAACTTTCCTTTAGGGGGAGATGGGAAAAGGACACCAAACACTATTTTTATTGTCACTGTTTATGTAGGAAATAAAGTAAGTAATTTAATTCTGCCTATATGAGAATATGTCTTGATAATTTGTTTTATCTATGGCAGCAAACTTTGTTTTCATCCCTTTGAAAAAAAATATGGTCATTAAGTCAGCCTCAGCATCCAACAGTTTCTTCTAAATCAGCAGTAGTTGTTTTTATTATTATTTTTATTAACAAATAATGTATTATTTGCCCCAGAGGTACAGGTCTGTGAATCATCAGGCTTACACATTTCACAGCACTCACCATAGCACATACCCTCCCCAATGTCCATAACCCACCACCGTCTCCCTACCCCCCCCACCCCCCCAGCAACCCTCAGTCTGTTTTGTGAGATTAAGAGTTTCTTATGGTTTGTCTCCCTCCTGATTCCATCTTGTTTCATTTTTTCCTTCCCTACTCCCTAAACCCCGATCCTGCCTCTCAAATTCTCATATCAGGGAGATCATATGATAATTGTCTATCTTTGATTGACTAATTTCCCTCAGCATAATACCCTCTAGTTCCATCCATGTCATTGCAAATGGCAAAATTTCATTTCTTTTGATGGCTGCATAGTATTCCACTATATATATATATATATATATATACACACACACACACACACACATATATATATACACACACATACACACACACACACACACACACACACACATATACCACATCTTCTTTATCCATTCATCTGTTGATGGACATATAGGTTTGGCTATTGTGGACACTGCTGCTGTAAACATTCGGGTGCACGTTCCCCTTCAGATCACTGCATTTGTATCTTTAGGGTAAATACCCAGTAGTAAATCAGCAGTAGTTTTTACTCACACCACCTGTGTGGAGTAGTACTACATAATTTATGGTATTTTTGTAAAATATAAAATATCTTTTAAAATGATGAAGCCATTATGCCATGACTTCCATTCTTGAATATGTTCTTTGATGTCACTACTTATATCCAATATGATTATTTAGTTTACATTTTACTAATCTAGGAGAAGGTAGAGTAGGGGAGACAAGATGAATTTTAAAAGTTGTATATGGTACAAAACTCACATATAAGACTTCTTAAAATAGATGTTTATATATAGGAAATAGTTGTCCTTTATTGATCTTAATGACGTGGATTTTAAAAAATCATTAACTCTCATGCTTAGAATGAAAATCTAGGAGGAGATTGAAAGACAGCATTTGAACATAAAGATGGTTTCCTGTTTTCACATTTAAACAGTAGAATTATTCTTGTTAAATGTGGTCTGATGACATTTCACTACTATAAGCAAGAAATAGCTCTTCTTTGAAGACAAGGATTGAAAATGGATGATGATAGAAAAGAGTCAATTTGTGAGAAATAAATTTAGTGAGTTGAATTTTTCACTGGTTCACCTTTAAGTTACCTCATTTGACTATTTATAACTCTATAAAAGATGAAGTAAGCTTGTTTGATGTGAAGACTTACCTTTCATGCATATGTAGGAACAGTTTCAGATATAGGAGTCATTCTAAGTCTACTGAAGCAAAGTCATCCTAATGAGAGGTCATTTATGTACTTTATTGTAGGTGTTCTTCTATAGCTTAGGGAGCATTAAGCATAGTCCTCCTGTACATCTGCGGGGAAAGCTTCCTTAATATATGACTTACAAACATACTGGGTCATGAGCGGCATGTCATGACATTGGATTTTAATAATAATTAAAAATTTCAGAATCTCTTTAATATTAGGGTATGAAATATCTCTGTTGCAAACTAATATTAAAAGTTTGAATATATTACATTTATACATAAGAGATAGTGAAAGTGAATACACTTATCCAAGGTGACATCATTGTAAATTGCTATTTTAACACCCAGAGTCAAGGTGAAAGACTACTTAATGTTCCAAGTAAGTGTCCAAAGCCACCTACACATTAGCTCTTAAACTTAATTCAGGATTCAAAGAGTCTTACATTCATCATGGATAAGAGGATGAGAAGAAGGGAGGGAAGAAGGGAGAAAGGAAAAAAGAAAGGGAAGGAAGAAAGGGCATCTTACAGGTCTAAAATGTGGCAAAAAATTTAGTTTTTACTATATATACTGAAGGTGTAGACAAAAATGTAAAATAACACATTTTCTTCCCTGTAAAACAAGTAACCTCAAACAATCTTCTTCTTTTTTTTACGATTTTATTTATTTATTTGGCAGAGAGAGAGATCACAAGGAAGCAGAGAGGCAGGCAGAAGAGAGGGAGAAGCAGGCTCCCCGCTGAGCAGAGAGCCCAATGCGGGGCTCGATCCCAGAATCCTGGGATCATGACCTGAGCCGAAGGCAGAGGCTTAACCCACGGAGCCACCCAGACGCCCCTCTCAAACAATTTTCTTATGTGTTATTTTTATGTGTAACATATTTAACAGTAACAAAGCCATTATATTGTGACTGTGATTCTTCGGTATGTCCTGTGTTTTTCCCTGGCTTTAAAATAAATGTTATGCTGTTATTTACTTTGCATTTCCCTAACCCAACAGAGCACAATCATTATGTACATAAATACTCAAAATATACCAAAAAAATCAAAGCACTGGTAAACCAAAATAACATTAGAGCTCATTCTGTCCATCATCTTCCTCTCTGTGCCCCTCTTTTAATGTCTTCCTAAAAGGACAGGATGAAAAGTAATATTTAGACATGCCCGTGAAAGTGTGTGCTGTCAGTAATTTTTCCTCATTTCATAACAATCATGTGCAATAGGTATTTTATAGATGGAGAAATAATGATTCATACAAGATGCAATAGTTCATAGCAATGAGGTTGGGTATAGGACCAATACATACAAGTGAATAGGTTTTTTTTTAAATATACCATCAACAAACAATTAAGAAATACAAACATGTATATATGTTATTTAAAATATATAGTTTACAACTATGATTATACTGGATCTAGATATAAATCTAACAAAGGTTTTGCAAGTCTTGTGCATAGATGTTTTTAAAACTTTGCTAATATATATTAAAGGAAACATAACAGATGCACATGTATTCCCTGTTCATAATGGAAACATTTATCTTGTGAGGATATCTGTTCTCTCTAAATTGATTTATGGAGTTGAGACTTACCCAATAAAACCTACAGGAGTTTTCCATGAAACTTGACAAGCTGATTTTAAAGTTTATATGTAAATAGAGTGGTTCTAAGAGATAAGTCAGGCCTGAACATGAGCATGAATAGTGAATAATTTAGAGAACAAGATTTTAAAAAACAGGGTAATTAATATAGTCTGCTACTGGTGCAGGGGAATATAAATCGACCAACAATACAATAACATAAAAAGTCCACAGATGGTGCCAGTAAAGTGATGGGAAAAATATGAACCTGCATTTCCTTAAAAGGAAGGGCATATGTTCAATAAGTAAACTCTTGAAGAAAAGTTTAAATTCACTACAATGAGAAACATGCAGAGTGACCTACTACATTGTGCTCATTCAATTGGCAGAAAGTAAGAGGCAAAATACCCAGTGTTTGAGAGGATGTGGATCAGTAGAATTTATTATTCATTACCAACAGCAATTTAAATTGGCATGACCGTGTTGAAAACTAGTTTATGGATTAGCTTATGAATTTGAACATATATACATTTATCCATCCTTAGTTACATATTGGGTAAAAATTTTACACCTGGCACCAGGAGACATAAAGAAGATAATTCATAGCAGCAGTGTTTGTAATTTTAAAAATCCAGAGATGACCTAATTAATTTTAACAAATTAGTGTACATTCACAAAACAGATAGCAATCAAAACTGCACTGCTTGAAGGCCACAGGACAACATAGATTCTTCTTCTTCTCCTTCTCGTTCTCGTTCTCCCCCCCCCCCACTAAGTGTGGAGCCCAACATTGGGCTTGAACTCACGACCCCGAAATCAAGACCTGGAGCTGAGATCAAGAGTCTGAAGCTTAACTGACTGACACAACCAGGCCTTTTAATGTAGATCATTCTTAATAACAGCCTACTGCATGGAAAAGAAAAAGCCGGAAGACTTGCAGTATGACTTCTTTTATATCTTCAAAAACAAGTAAAACGAGGGCTAGTTCAGGTGTATTCCTTATATTAGTTACCTTACATTCATTATTTTTTCAAAATTAAGAAATTGACTCAAAATATACATGAAATTAAAGAGAGTCATATGAACTTCTGGAGATAATGGAATCATGAACCAAGGATGATGATGAATCCCATTCTGCGTAGCTGATGAAAAAGAAATGAGAGATCAGAGAAGTTAATTTATTTTTCTAATGTTATACAAGTATAATGGTACAGAGGATGGATTCAGTCAGTGGGATTTAAATTCAGTATCTTTCCACCATACCAACCTGCCACAAAGAACAGGGATATAGGAAAGAGCAGTTCTTTAAGATAGCTTTGCACCAAAGAGCTGCAGTTACATTCTGGCCACCATTCAGCCGTAGAGTAGTTCTCCAAGACACCGTGTCTAAATTATAGAAAATCTGTCTCCCCTAATATTTTTCTGTCCTCATTTGAAAATAAGAAAACAGGTATAAAAAAAACCCCAGAGACCAGCATTGACATTTTTAAATATTTACAATAAACCGAAAGCACATTTCGTAATGCAGTCTCCACCCACTTCAACTCAGACATCTTTTAAAGCATTTCGTAACATTTTACCTTATCAGAGCTGAAAGGAGCATTTGAGATCATCTATTCGGATCCCCTTATTCTACAGATAAAGTTCCCAAGGTTACAGTGCTCATAGCCGAATCTGGACTCAAGGTCACTTCTGGTGTCTAAATCCCATGGCGGTTTCTAGCCCTGATCCAGTGACCTGAGGGATTTCCGTCATTCTGGACAGAATAATGCTTTTAGAAGCAATTTGAGAAAGAGAAAGTGAATGCCAAATATTCTAGCGTACTCCTCACACGGGAGCCAGCTCTACCACAAATTTATTATGCTTCTACAAAGTGCAATCTCAGTAGAATTTAGCAGCCGCTGCCCCGAGCGGGCTTCTCCGCTGCTTCGGGTAAAGTTCCTGCAAAGCAGAGAGGGTGGAGAATGAGTGATCTCTTAGAGTACACCAAAAAATGGCGTAACAATGGGGGAAAATGTTCTTAGTAATTCTCGGAAATGTGTTAAAATGTTTTATTGACGTGTTTGAAAAGCGATGCCACTTTGAGAAAATGCAAATTAAATTTAACTTCAATATCTCGTGAAAAAATTTTTATTCCTGTTAATAAAAAATAAGCACTCGGAATGTTATCCAGTCCTAGAAACAACTGTCTTTGAACTATTTTTGGCTCACCTAAAAAGAAAGCAAGCAACCCCCCCGCCCCCAACCCCCAAATGTCATTTCCTCTATCTGGAAATCCCTTCTTCTACCCAGATGGATACTTAGACTCTTGTCTATTGCTTGAATTTCAGTTTAGATTTTACCTCCTCTGATCTCTAAATCTGTTATACATCTTTCCTAGAAATAGTCTGGGTCCATTTCATGTGTACATGACCACAGTACTCAATACAAGAGAACTTGCTTTAGAGTTACTCACATACATGTCCACCATTGCCTAGTACCTAAGACATAGGTACTATGTGTTACGCAGTGCACTGGGCATTTGCCATTTTATCTGCATCCCATTCTTTTTTCTCCGTGGTCTGCCCTGTGTTGTAGGAGGCTGGGAAACTGTGGGCTGCATTCCCCAGACTCCTGTAATTTGTAGTTCTGTTGGGTTCAGCTAGCGAGAGGTAGAGAGAGTGAAAAGACTCCTTTCTTGAACTGTATCTTAGGAGCAGCAGGGGTGGTGCCTGGAGACGGGAGACTGCTGCAGTGCAAGGGGCTGGGAGGGCGGGCAGGTTTCCCTCTGTTCATGCAGCCCTTCCAGTACCCACTTGAGAAAACTGTGTAAAACTCCTTGTGTTTGAAACTCCTAGAACGGTTCTGTTTATTCATATTTGGAAGTAGTGCAATGTTTAAACCAAAATAAGGAGGAAAAGAAAAAGAATTTGGTTGACAGAGAATCCTTACTAATGAAATAGGGTTTTAGGTCTGCAGTTGCAAGACTTTGTAGGGACACCAATAGCAAAGCAGTCATTTAAAAAAATGATTGCTTACTAAATCAGGCACCTCTCTGTTACCATTTTTGCGTGATGCTGTAGACACCCCCACACTGAGTCTTAAGTCGTTTGTAGGTTAGTTAGTTCATTGTTGAGTATAAGATGTCAACAATACACACACACACACACACACACATCCAGCAAATTAAATGCAAATTTATTTCAAACTTCAAAGGATAATGCTTTGAATATCAAAAGATTAAGAAAGGCCCTTGGAGGGGCACCCGGGTGGCTCAGTCCTTACTCGTCTGCCTTTGGCTCAGGTCATGATCCTCCCCCATCCGGGCCCCACATCAGGCTCCCTGCTCAGCAGGAAGCCTGCTTCTCCCTCTCCCACTCCCCCTGCCTGTGTTCCCTCTCTCACTGTATCTCTCTCTGTCAAATAAATAAAATTTTTAAAAATATTAAAAAAAAGAAAGGCCCGTGGAAAAATGGATGAAGACCACAAATAGTTTTGCAAAATTTCCCTTTCGTGTTTATGTTGTTAAAGTCAGACAGATGCAAACGATGTCTTATCATGTTGTCAGTTTTGTCAAAAAAATAACGCAAAGATACAGAAAAAGACTCAGCGTGAGTTAGATTATCTGATGGCTACAAATTCTTTCCATCCTCTCTTTGCAAAGCACCATTGCGGTTGCCCCCGACACTTAAGTTGAATCTCTTTCTCTAGCCCCTTATGTCTGAGCCGGACTTGTGACTTGCTTTGTTAAATAGAATGTGTTGGCAGTGACATAGTGTGGTGACCTCCAGAGATTAAGCTTCAAGGGACCTTGCAGTTTATATCCTCATTCTCTTTGATCACTGCCCTGAATCATCCGCATAAGGTAGCCAATTTAGCCATGTGGAGAACTGAAATGCTCCATCTAACACCCAGTTACCAAACGTGTGAAAGAGGCCATCTTGGATTTTCTTGTCCAACTAAACACCAGAGATAGGAGAAATAAGAAATCATTACTGTCTTCAGTCATGACATTTTGGGGTGGTTTTCACATAGCAAAATTTGACTGAAACACAATACTTGCTTCAGTTTTAGATTCTTTTAATAACTAGTGGAGAGTTGCAGTATTTTCAAAAGTGTTCCTGTTTTAAAAGATAATGCCCTTTTCATATAAAATAATAAACAATTAGCTATTTTACCAATCCAAAATATTTTTATAGCCAATTTTATATTATCTTTGGACAGTATTTTGTGGGTGAATAAATTTTTGTCATTGTCATAAACCTCAATTTCTGAAAGAACGTGAATGGGCAGGTTTGTATGAGTGATCAAAATATTCATCCTAGTACAGGTTCATATCTTCAAGGAAAAAATGATGTTTAGTAAGCAGGCAGTGATTTTGATAATATATGATAGCATGAGATATTTTCAGAAGAATCTATGAGTTTCTTAAAATTTTCCTTTATGTGTTTAACAAGATTTAGCAATCATTGGTCAAAGCTATAGTTTGTTCAAGAATGTGCAGCTTTGTATTATATATCTCCCTCCTTTTGAGGGAGATCCTGTGACATTTTCTTGAAAATGAATCAGGTGAAGAGATAGTACCTATAAAATTAAACATCCAGAATGTGATGACAGTGAAAGATTATTAGATATATAACTATATGTTCATATACATGTGTCCATATTTATGTGTTATATATATAACCCATGTGCGTCATATATAACACATGTGCTCTATATAATACATGTACCACAAATTGTGTTTCATGACTTGTGAAAAACGCAAAGTTAAGAAAAAACACAAACACATAAAGAAAATTAATAATACTTACCTGACAGTGGATCTGTATTCAATGGCATATAAGTGGAGGTCCTTAAGCAAGAAAATTCTGACTTTCTTAATTCAACCAGGGCATTCAATGAAGTCAGATCTTCCTCAACATATAGAATGGGGCATATCCCAATAGACCCACTGTAATTTGAAAATATCATTATGTTGCAAATGTATTTCATAAACCTAACCTGACAAACATCACGGTTTAGGTTAGCCTACCTTAAACATGCTCAGAACATGTAATTAGTGTATAGTTGGGCAAAACCTCCTAACTCAAAGCCTATTTTAGAATCAAGTGTTGATTATCCCATGTTATTTATTGAATACTGAACTGCAAGTGAAAGACAGAAAGGCTGTATGAGTACAGATAGTGGTGTGTCTCTTGGCTCTTTATCCCCGATCATGAGGCTAACTGGGAGCTGTGGCTTGCTGCCACTGCCCAGGGTCACGAGAGAGTCTGACTGTGTATCACTAACTTGGCAACAGATTCACATTCTAAACCTGAAGTACAGTTTCTACTGAATGAGTATTGCCTTTGCTGTATCTAAAGTTGAGAAATGACAAGGCGAAACATTATAAGTTGGCAGCTGACTGTAAAAGAACTTCACAGGGATTTTGTAACAAACAGTCTCACATCATTTTGTGGATATTTTTTGCAATAAAGACAGCGTGAATATAATGGACGTCAATATTATATTTTTTGTGTGCAGAAATGGACGTGGGGTAATATCTGAATATACAACCTGTAACTCAGAGAGTTCAAAACTAACATCCTACCTCACTGCCCTCTAACAAATATCATATCTATAATGTGTTTTAAAATCCAAGGGTGAATATATTAAACTTTTGGTTTGGGCTAAACACTTAGTGACAGCAAATACATTTATAATTATTAGATTTTGGGGAAAGTTTTCTGATAGCAGTTTCTCAGATTTTTTTTTTTAAAACACTTTATTGGGTATAATTGACAGACATAAAGCTGTATATATTTAATATACACAACTCAAGTTTTCATGGGTTTATTTTTATAGTCATAATGATGGGACACATTTATTAAGCCCTCATTGTGTTGAACAAACTAGGAACTTTGTATTATTCTTTTTAAATTAAAGTATAACTGACATACTGTATTAATTATCCTTATATCATGTTCACAACACACCTGGAAGGCAGGTATAAATATCAGGGGTCAGAGAGGTTTAGAGTCTTGCTCATGTAGATGAAAGGGGTAGAAATTGAGAACTCTTAATCTTGGGTTTCTTCTCTTTCCCATTTCACTCAACTGGGTCACAGTGCTCTCAGTATGTTAACTACCATCAATTTAATTCTATTTTTTAATGTTTCCATTTTTTTTCTTTTATTTCATCACATCCAAGCTACTCTGTATTAAAATGTGAACTTGAGTATGCACACTAATCTGTATAAGAAGACTACTGTAAGGGTGCCTGGATGGCTCAGTTGTTGGGCGTCTGCCTTCAGCTCAGGTCATGATCGCAGGGTCCTGGGATCCAGCCCCGCATTGGACTTTCTGCCCGGTGGGAAGCCTGCTTTCCCTCTTCTAGTCCCTCTGCTTGTGTTCCCTCTCATAGCTGTGTCCCTCTCTGTCAAATAAATAAATAAAATCTTAAAAAAAAAAAGACTATTGTATACTTTAGTTACACTGCATGCACTGTTTCCCTTTTATTTATCATTTTGGTAGGAGTATTCAATGCATACCACCAAAATACTGTGTATGGATACTCTAGGTGGTTATTTCAGGCAGTTGAGTTCACTCTCTATCCATAAAGAGCATAGAGACTTTTTTCCTCTTTTGAGGCCTTACAATCTGAAACTTTAATGCACATAATTTCCGTAAGATTGGAAGGAAAATTGCTTTTAAATGCCTTTAATGGAAAAATTAGATACTGAAATATTGACATATTATAAAAATGTTACCCAGCCTTTGCAAACATCGAGAACAGCATTGTCCCGTATGACTTTCTGCTCTGATGGAAATGTTTTCTATCTGCATTATGCAACATTGTGGCTAATGCGACTGAGCAAATGACCCTAATGTTAATCCCGCTACTGGCTACCATGTTGAATAGCAGGTCAAAGTAAAATGACTACGTGCTTCCGTCCACCTCCTAGGGCTGACCTCCCCATCCTGTTCGGACAGCCCACAGAAAGGGAGCTCGTCTCTTTAAGATAGCCTACCAATCCACAACTGCACTCTTCCTTTTTCTTGCTACTGTAAAGATGGCGCCATTACTGTGTTTGGAAAAGTAAGGACCAGTTTTACTTGCAGGAGATTAACCCCAGCCATCCTCCCTCTTCTATTACAGTAGTTTTCTCCCTGCAAGTTGGAGAATTGCTCCCTTAAGGCGCTTTAAGGCACAGCGGCTGCCAGGCATGAAGCTTGCCGTGGGTCGTGGGTCTGAAGATCTAGGTAGTGGGTGGATTTGATTTTCCTGGACCTGCCCGAGGCCAAAATTGTTTCTGCTTCATTATTCTGAGAAACGGAAACGTTCCATGAGGCATTCTAGAGTTCTAAAACATAAATGCTAGTAGATATAAAAAATTTTCAAAGTCCTTATCTACTGAATTCTTTGTTTTCTGCAGTAACTGTGTTCCCTTATGCTTAAACCAGTGCACTATAAAGATACCACAAATCTAAGCATGACATTTTCTAACGTTATGCATTCCTCCTGGGAAAAGCTTTTTTCTGTCAGAGAAGTAAAACTCAGAATGCTGTAGTCACAGGGTTTCACCAAGACAGACTATATAGGGGGCAATTCTTGGACACCTGTACTTACCCCTTCCTTAGTCTTGCCTTTTCCCCACCACTCTCTACCCTTTATTCTGTTTTTCCTCTTTGTCTGGTCCTCTTGAATCTGGTGATCTTTGACCTCTCCTGTCATGGTCAGTTCCTAGGAAAAGTGCTGAAGTTCAGATGAGGGTGGTCAAAGACAATCTCACCTTTTTAGAATATTAGAATTTTAGGCAAAATGTTCTGTTTAAGAAACTGAGTATTTTGTTTTATGCTAAATATATTTAAAACAATGTGATGGGATCAAGGATTTATTTTCTAGCTCCTGAATTCTCACCCTAATTCTGTCTACCTGTTGTTATTATGTGTAAAGTTGACCCTGATTAAAGATCAGCCTAATTTTTCTATATCAAGGAAGATATCTAAATCATGAACGATCATATAGGAAACCTACATGTTAGTGAATATGGGTGTAATGACTTTTAATATTCAATTAGACACGAGACCATCCACAAGGTACTTCCATAAGATTGGAAGGAAAATTACTTTTAAATGAGTTTAATGGAAAGACATAATCAAGCAAATTGTTTAGAAAAGAGCTTTAATAGAGCTACCCTATGACCCAGCAATTGCACTACTGGGTATATATCCTAAAGATACAAACGTGGTGCTCCGAAGGGGCACGTGCACCCGAATGTTTATAGCAGCAATGTCCACAATAGCCAAACTGTGGAAAGAGCCTAGATGGCCATCAACAGATGAATGGATAAAGAAGATGTGGTATATATACACAATGGAATACTATGCAGCCATCAAAAGACATGAAATCTTGCCATTTGCGACGACGTGGATGGAACTAGAGGGTATCATGCTTAGCGAAATAAGTCAATCGGAGAAAGACAACTATCATATGATTTCTTTGATATGAGGAAGTGGAGATGCAATGCGGGGGGGGGCGTTGGGGGAAGGTAGGAAAAGAAAAAATGAAAAGATGGGATTGGGAGGGAGACAAACCATAAAAGACTCAATCTCAAAAAACAGACTGAGGGTTGCTGGGGGGTGGGGGGACGGGAGAGGGTGGTGGGGAAATGGACATTGGGGAGGCTATGTGCTATGATGAGTGCTGTGAAATGTGTAAACCTGGCGATTCACAGACCTGTACCCCTGGGGATAAAAATACATTATATGTTTATTAAAATTTAAAAAAAAATCTTAAAAAAAAAGAGCTTTAATAACAAACAAACAAAAAACACTGTTCCTCCTTCTCTAACTTCTCAATTCCTCATGGATAGTTAACTGACTTTAGGTCAGGGACATCATTTAGAAAGAATTCACCATGTAATAGCATGCTCACCTTATGTATAACAGAATTATGTAACACCATTTTTATCCTGCTACCTAATGTGGAGAACAGGGATCAGATTTATTTTCTTAATTGAAACAACTAAAATAAACAGGCAAAATACATAAGGTAATTGGTTTTAAGACAATAGATACCAGGAGACAAAGGATAGTGAATTCTGAAAGTTGAGAAACAAACAAAGTGAGTTTTACAATGGCCTCAGCTTATTGCTGTAGAATGTTTCCAGGCAATGGTGCAGAAGGGAGAAGCCTAGACATAGTCTGGCAGATTCTCTGAGTTGAATAGGTGAAACTGGGGGTTTGAGACCAAAGCAGTTAGAATTCACAGGGCAGAGCACCAAGGAGAAGAGCATTGCATAGGGCGGACCTTGGACATCTGTGGAGGATTCCTCTTGAGTATTCAGCAGAATGCCAGTTAGCATGTGTGTGTGAAAAAATTATCTGAGAACGAGAAAAAACATTCAAAAATATTAGAAGAAGTTTTGGCACTTTCACATAATGTGGGAAAATGTCTATGCCTACCAGCCAGAGGAAGAAAACTCATAATTCACAGGGAATGGATAGAATACTCAGGAAAGGGGCGCCTGGGTGGCTCAGTTGGTTGAAGCCTCTGCCTTCGGCTCCGGTCGTGATCCCGAGCCCGGCATCGGGCTCTCTGCTCTGTGGGGAGCCTGCTTCCTTCTCTCTCTCTGCCTGCCTCTCTGCCTAGTTGTGATTTCTGTCTGTCAAATAAATAAAATAAAATAAAATAATAAAAAAAAGAATACTCAGGAAATTCTTGCCTCAGTAGTCTGGAGTAGTCTCACCTAAAAATCATGAAAACAAGACTTGAATGGATCAACTTATTTTTAAGTAACTTAACTGAATCTCAAGATAATGCTAAGAATTTTTATAGGAATACAAAAATGTCCATTAACCAAAAATGTAAAATTCACACATCCAGTATGAATGAATGAATTAATGAATCATTTTGACATCCAGTCAATGATTACCAGACCTATGAAGAAGCAGAGTGGACGGACACAAATCATAATGAGGGAAATAATAATAATCTAATATTAATTTTATAATCTATTAGATGTTAAAATGAGCAGATAAGGACATTAAAATACTTAATATAATTGTATCCCATATGTTCAAAAGGTTAAGTAGTGTAATGGAAGAAGAAATCAAAAGGATGCAGATTGAAGTTCTTGAGCAAAAAGTTACAGTACCTAAGATAAAAAATGCTCAGACTATAACAGCATATTAAATATGGCTGAATAAGAGGTTAGTCAACCTGGAGACCTAGAAATACAAGCTATTCAAAATAAAATACACAGACAAAATTGAAAATGAAAAGAGCATCTGTGAGTTGCAGGACAACTTACACTGGGCCAAAATACATGTCATTGGAGTCTGTGAAGAAGGTTGGGGGGGGGGACAAACCAATTTGAATAAATAATGATCAAAGTTGTCCAAATTTGATTAAGACTATAGAATGTAGATTCATGGTGCTCATATTTATGAATTGGAAGGCTCAATACAGTTAGGGTATCATATCTTCCCATCTTGGTCTGTAGATGCAGCACGATCCCAAATACCAGACAGGATCTCTTGCAGATATTGGCAAACTTATTCTAAAGTTTATACAGAAAGACAAAAGACCCAGAATAGCCAACACAATACTAAATAAGGACAGAGTCAGAAACTGACACTATCCAACTTTAAGACTCATTATAAAGTCATGATAATCAAGACAGCATGCTATTAGTGGAAGAATATACAGAGTAATGGAACAGAAGAGAGAGCACAGAAATAGGCCCACACAAATACACTCAACTAATCTTTGAAAGGGAGCAAAGGCAATTCAACCGTGAAAAGGTAGTTTTCAAACATTTCAACTTCCACAGAAATGAGCTCAATGGAGCTCAATGCGGATCATAAACCTGTATGTCAGAAGCAAAAATAAAACTAGAAGAAAATTTTGCAGAAAATTTAGATCTTGAGTTTGGTGAAAAATCTATAGGTACCATATCAAAAATAAGATCCACAGATGGGGAAGAGATATTTATAAAACATATATCTGATTAATGAACTGTATTTAAAAATACACAAAATTCTTAAACTCAACAATAAGGAAAAAAAAAAAAAACAATTAAAAAATGGCAAAAGACCTGAACAGATGTCTCACCAAAGAAGATGTATGGATGGCAAGTAAGCATATACAAAGATACTCAAGGTCATTAGAGAATTGCAAATTAGCACAACAATGCAATACAACTCTGCTCTTACTAGAATGGCTGAAATCCAGAAAACTGACAATAAAATTGCTGATGAGGATGTGGAGCACCAGGAACTCTCATTTATTGCTGGTACAATGCAAAATGGTCTAGTCACTTTGAAAGACTGTTTGGCTATTTCCTCAAAAGTTAAGCATAATCTTACCATATGATCCAGCAGTCACACTCCTGGATGTTTATTCAAATGAGCTGAAAACTGGTGTCCACACAAAATACTGCATGTGAATGTTGATAGTGGCTTTATTAATCATTGCCCCAAACTGAAAGCAACCAAGAAGTCCTTCAACAGTGAAAGGATAAACAAAAGTGGCCTATCCAAACAATGGAGTATTATATAGCAATAAAAAGAAAGGAGTTAATAGGCCATGAAAATCATAGGATGAATCTTAAATGTGTATTGCTAAGTGAGAGAAGCCAGACTGAAACGGCTACATAATGATACCAAGTATATGACATTCTTGAAAAGGCAAAGCTCTTGGTAGTTACCAGGGAGTTGGAGGAAGAGTAGGAGAGGGTTAGTTAGATGAAGCCTAATAGACCTTTGTTAAGGGCAAGAAACCATCTTGTACTATATTATTTATCATTATGTATACATGACCCTATGTATTTGTCAGAAGCCACAGAACCTGTAGACCCTTTTAGCACAGAGTTAATCCTTCTGTGTGCAAATTTAAAAAAAAATCACATAGAAGGGTAGGACTACCTGGATGGAATGCAAAATATGACAAAACATTTATCTGTATTAGAAAAATATGAAAAACCTCATTTAAGAGGGGTAAAAAAATGTTCTGAACTAAGTAACTTTGGATATGACTAACATCTGCAAGACTAAAGGAATAGTACCTAATCACTGTAATTTAGTTGATAAAGGTGTTTTCCGTGGGAGCACAGGTTAAAAATTGTGATACTACTCTAAAGGCATATTGAAATTGAACAATTACATAAATGAAGGTGGAGGGGAGTCACATTTCTCATTGTTGGAATGGCATTTTACAGGTAAGAGAAGGAGGCTAAAATAACCCGTATGGTAATAGATTAAAGTTGGAGACATCACTATGAAATCATATTTAGCTTAATATAGACACAAATAAATTGACCCAGAAATATTTATAGATATCCAGATATACACAGGTTAGTATATACATGTATATTTCCTTGCTCTTTCAGTACAAGGGCCTAGAAGTAAGGATACCAGTAGAAATAAGCACGCCTAGGACCTAGAGGGTTTCTAATACCCTTCCTTAGTAAAAGGAACCAAGGATTTTTAAAGAAATAGCTAATTCTAAGATGGAGCAAGAAATACAGAAAAAGAGCTTAGAGAATCCTATGATGCCAGGAATTAAGGAAGTGCCAAAATGTGCATGTATACACACACAAATACACAAAATATTGGAAGTATGTCAAAAAACCGCAGGATCTGATTGAAAAGGTGCTAGTAATAGAAGCTTTTTCATTCAAAGATGGAACAGTTTGAGCAACAAAGTAGGGTGGTATTGGATTACAGACCAATATATGACATAAATATCCATGAGTCCATATAATGGATTAAATAAATAAATTGGAAGAATAGATGAATCTATCATGTAGAACAATTCCAAGTGGTTTATACAGAAATTCTGCTTGCAAGTGGATGGAGTATAATGCCCCACTCCTGAGTGTGTGCTGCACATAGTGACTTCCTTCCGAAGACAAAAGGAGAAAGGATGAAAAAGAAGAGGAATCTGACAATGGGGGAAATCTGACACTTTCTCCCCCAAGTGATTGAGGTCAACATCATCAATGCTAAGTCATGTTAATTATATGCACTCTTGATATGATGTGATAAAAATGGCACTTTATAGTCTTCCTCTCAAAAACTCCTAGTTTAATCATGAAAAAAACAACAGACAAATCCCATTAGAGGGCCGTTGTACAAAATAGCTGACCTGTTATCAAAACAGCTGACCAATATCCTTAAAACTGTTAAAATAATAAAAAAATAAGGAAAGTCTGAGTAACTGTCACAGGGAAAAGGATCCTAAGGAGACCTGGATAGTAAATGTAATGTGGTATCCTGATGGGATCCTAGAACACAGAAAGAACATTAGGTAAAAATGAAGGATATCTGAATAAGATATGAACTTTTAGGTAATGATAATATACCTGTATGGGCTCATTAATTATAACAGTGTACCAAACTAATGTAAGATGCTAATAATAGGGGAACCTGGGTATAGAGGGTAAATGGATACTTTCTGTACTATCTTTGTAATTTTTCTGTAAGTCCAAAATGATTTTTATATTAAAATTTATTAAAAATACTTAATAAATATTATTTTAAATATTTTCAAATAATATATTAAAAAGCAAAAATTTTAAATTGTTAACAACCCCACACTCACTGTATAATACTTATTTTATTATTATTATTTTTACTTTCATTTCATTTTTCCAATGCTCCAAGATTCATTGTTTATGTACCACATCCAGTGTTCCATGCAATACGTGCATTCATTAATACCCACCACCAGGCTCATCTATCCCCCACCCCCCTCCCCTCTAAAATCCTTAGTTTATTTCTCAGAATCCACAGTCTCTCATGGTTCATCTCCCTCTCCGATTTCTCCTGCTTCACTTTTCCTTTCCTTCTCCTAATGACTTCCATGCTATTCCTTATGTTCCACAAGTAAGTGAAACCATATCATAATTGACTTTCTCTGCTTGACTTATTTCATTCAGTGTAATCTCCTCCAGTCCCATCCATGTTGATACAAAAGTTGAGTATTCATCCCTTCTGATGGCTGAGTAATATTCCATCGTATATATGGACCACATCTTCTTTATCCATTCATCTGTTGAAGAGCATCTTGGCTCTTTTCACAGTTTGGCAATTGTGGACATTGCTGCTATGAACATTGGGGTACATATGGCCCTTCTTTTCTTTACATCTGTATCTGTATCTATTACCCAGTAATGCAATTGCAGGGTCATAGGGTAGTTCTATTTTTAATTTTTTGAGGAATCTCTACATTGTTTTCCGGAGTGGCTATACCAACTTGGATTCCCACCAACAGTGTAAGAGAGTTCCCCTTTCTCCACATCCTCTCCAACACTTGTTGTTTACTATCTTGTTGATTTTGGCCATTCTATCTGGTGTAAGGTGGTATCTCAATGTGGTTTTGATTTGAATATCCCTGATGGCTAATGATGATGAACATTTTTTCATGTGTCTGCTAGCCATTTGTATGTCTTCTTGGGGGAAGTGTCTGTTCATGTCTTCTGCCCATTTTTTGACATGATTATCTGTTTTTTGAGTGTTGAGTTTGAGGAATTCTTTATAGATCTTGGATATCAGCCCTTTGTCTGAAGTCATTAGTGAATATCTTCACCCATTCTGTGGGTTGCCTCTTTGTTCTGTTAACTGTTTCCTTTACTGTGCAGAGCTTTTGACCTTGATGAAGTCCCAAAAGTTCATTTTTGCTTTTGTTTCCTTTGCCTTTGGAGACGTGTCTTGAAAGAATTTCCTGTGGCCAATGTTGAAGACGTTACTGCCTATGTTCTCCTCTAGGATTTTGATGGATTCCTATCTCATGTTGAGGTCTTTCATCCATTTTGAGTTTATCTTTGTGTATGGTTTTAATACGCATTTTAATCAGAATATCTAAAATCTTAAATACTTTCTATTAAAAACTAAATTATATTTCATCTAAAATATTGTTGAATGATGCAAACTATATACACATATAATAGATGCATATGTATAATATATGAATACATATTATATCTGTTTACACACCCATGCATTACACGTAATATAAAAAGTATATATAGCTATATATATAATTTGTTTAGGTAGGCAAGAATTACAAATTTTCTTTAATAATATTGAGGAAAAAAGGAAGTAAAGTTACAGTGCCACATAGGAAACATGCATATTTTTCACTATTGTTATTTTTTCTGAAAAGAGAATCCCGTGTTGCCTATAATTGTTATCCTTATTTGCCAATTAAGTCTTTATTATGGAAGGGTTGTGTCAGATGCAATGTTAAAGAAAGAGTGCACTGCCAGAGCTTTGGGTGTTTGCAAAGTTGCAAAACTCAATGTGTGTCTTTTTATCAAAGTCATCACTTAACACGATTTGTAACATAGTGATTAAAAGAAAAGAATAAAATAGTAGCACTTAGGGCAATAAGAAGTTACTTATGAAAAGTGTATTTATGTTCCATAACATTAAGTCCCTTAACTGAAAATGCAATACAAAATAACAAAATAACAGTAAATACCATGAATAAAATACTAACTCATTAAAGGTTCAACCCCAACAGTGACAATAATGAGTATTTTTGTATGTTTACTGGTTGTAGCATAGAAAACATTGTTTATATTCAATATAAATATATTTGGCAAGGGGCTTTTTGCAGAAATTTTATTGTCTCATAAATAGCTGTTCTGGGATGAATTTTAGTGGTTGTGTGTTGGGGGGTGATTCCCCAATTCCCCACACCAACAGGCAATTGTCAGGATAACAGAAGGCTGTCCAAAAATTCAACTCAATTCTGACACCATCCACCGAGAAATCACATAAGATTACACAGGTTAAGGGCTTGGTTAGTAAGACTGCCCTCCCTGCCCCTACATTACCTGTACTTAGGACCCACTGGCTATACATCAGAGGTTCCCACGACCCCCTCCCTGGGTTTGATTATTTTATTAGATGGTTCACACAACTCAGAGAAATATTTTATTTAATAGATTACTGGTTTCTTCTAAAATGATGGAACTCCGGAACACCAGATCGAAGAGATGCATAGAGCAAGGTATGGGGAAGAGGGTGCAAAACTTCCACGTCCTCTACAGACATACCACTCTCCTTAAATCTCTACACTGTATGTGTTCACCAAACTGGAAGCTCTCCAGGCACAATTACGTGGGCATGATTAATTAAATCGCTCGCCACTGGCAACAGAACTCAATCTCTAGCTCTTGGTCCTCCCCAGGAGTGGGGTCGTAGGGAGGTACTGAAATTTCCAACCCTCTAATGACATGGTTGGTTCTCCTGGGGATCGGGTAGCCGTCCTTAAGTTACCTAAGAGTGTTCCAAAGGTCACTTCATTAACATAACAAAGACACATTTATCACCCTCTATCAGGAAATTCCAAGGGTTTTAGGAGCTGCACACCAGAAACTGCTGAAGAATACCAAATATAACATGAGAAATACATTTGGCCATTTGAATGACCAAGTATGTATTTCCTATAATCCACAATGTTGCACTTCAAGTATATTTTAGTTTTAAAAAAAGTATCTATTTGGGGGGCCTGTGTGTGTGTGGTACAATGGGTTAAGTGACTTGACTCTTGGTTTCTATTCAGGTGATGATCTCAGGGTTGTGAGATCAAGCCCCACATTGGACTCTGCGCTTAGTGTGGAGCCTGCTTAGGACCCTATTTCCCTTTCCCCTTGCCCCTGCTTGGGCGAGCACACGCCCACCCTCTCTCCTCCTCTCTCTCAGATAAGTAAATCTTAAAAAAAAAAAAAAAAAGAAATCTATTTTGAATGGTGACACCAACAAAATTGCAGAATAGGAAGCCTAGACCCTCCCTGAAATCCAGAAAAAAGCAGTTAAGCGATTCAGGCACCAGAGAAAACAACTGTTACAGGAATAAAAGAAACAAAGGAGTGGCATCTTGATGGCTGTCTAATCTTTTGATGTGACTTTGTTCCGCTGTGGCCTGAAGGTCTTTTTCCAATCTAAAGTACAATCCAGGAGCCTCCTTGTACACTGTGGTGGGGCATACAGTTCTCTGGCAAGTTGTATCAAGAGGAAATTGAAAGCCTTATTTTATAAATTCTAACATTTTGATTTGATTTATAATGCTTTCTCAGGCAGGGCCTGGCCCATAATATGCACATGCCAAACCCTTAGCACCAGCAGTTGTGTTTATCTTAATCGGTGGAAAATATAACCACAATGCATGCACAGGGAGAAGTGATTCGCGGCATCTGAGTCAGCAGTACAGTGATGTGCAAAATTAGGGCTCTATGCTTTCCTGATTTTCCCCATTCAGACTAATTTTTTTTTTTTTCCCTGACATTAAGCACCATCTGGTGGGGATGGAGAAAAGAAGCACAGGTCAGTGGGTCTTGGTGACCAACTCTTTCCTGCCACTAATGTGTCATATCCCTCTGGCGAGTCCCAATTCCCTTGCTCATTGGATTTCTCCTCTGTGCAAAGTGAATTGTGGAGTACAATGATCACAGGACAACACTGGTTGTACAGCTCCTAGGGACTTTGATTTTATGGCACTGCCTCGGCATTGAGGTTGATAGTTTACTTATCCTTGGGGCACAGATGAGGAAACAGAAGCAGAGGTGACCCGTAGCTTGCCCAAGAGCTTGTGCTCGTTGGTGGTGTAGCTGGGGCGGACGTTGAACCTGGGCTGCCAGACTCCAGCATTGCCTGCTCAAACCACTACCCTGAACCATCAGAACGCGGAGATCTAAGGCCAGTAAGAAAATGAGGGCCCACTCACTGCTAGGTACTCTGTACTCATCATACATTATATCACAGTGGCTCTTTCAGTCATTATTCTCTTCTTTTCTTTTCTTTTACTTTTTTTCTTTAAAGAGTTTATTTATTTATTTGACAGAGATCACAAGCAGGCAGAGAAGCAGGCAGAGAGAGAGGAAGGGAAGCAGGCTCCCCGCTGAGCAGAGAGTCTGATGCGGGCTCCATCCCAGGACCCTGAGACCATGACCTGAGCCGAAGGCAGAGGCTTAACCCACTGAGCCACCCAGGCGCCCTTATTTTCTTTTTTTAAAGAAATCAAAGACCAGAGAAATGGAGTCACTTAATGAGAACCACAGTGAAAGCTGAATTCAGATCTAGCCTCCTCTGTTTGCAAAGTCCACATTCTCTCCCTTGCTTCAAGTTGTCCGGGCAGTCTCTCCTCTGTGTGGTCATCAGGCAGGGACAGGCGTTGTGGAGGCTTGAAATGCTGTGGTCTTCTCCCCAGGGCCAGCTCCCCACCTCATTCTCTAGCTACAGGCCACCCATACAGAAAAGCCATCATTAATGGCTGTTGTGATCATTTACGCTTTGTCCTAAAGAAGTTATTATTGGCATGAAAGGTTCGGTTATTTTTCATTTATGTGTACTGATCCTTTTAAAATGCATTCTCTAATTTGTTTTATGGGAACAACTAAGTATAAATTTTTAATAGGAAGACAACTTTTCTCTTCCGGAGAGCCCAGGAATCTGTTCCTCAGTGTGGAGTCCTTGAAAGTCAGGATTTTAGAGCTTGGCAGTCCAGAATGCCAGCCTATCCTTCTCTCTTCCTTACTCGCTGTGAGCACTCAGGACATATGGCTTCACTTTCCAGATTTTCCGTCTCTGTGCTATATAGACATGATGATAATTCCCCCAAAGATTGCTATAATAATTTAATTAGATAACAAATGACATGTAGTATGTGTTCAATAAAATATAATACCCTTCAGGAATTACCTGACATAAATTGGCAACTTGTATCTGCTTTTGCTTAATATATAATATCAGAAAATAACAAAATCAGGGATGTAGGCCTAGGAATACAAGTAAACACCCAAACAGTGACCTTTCTTTTCCTTGCTGGGTTTTTTCTTTTCCTTTTTTTTTTTTTTTTAAACCTAGGGCCTCTAGTTTTAACCACCACTACCAGGTCAGGGAGGAGGTGTCCTCTGATGTGTGGGGCGGTAAGTCCCAGGGTAAGAACAGGAAAATTGGAATCAGAAAAACAAAGTCCAGTCATCAGTATTTTACTTAACTAACTCTATGACCTCTACAAATTATTTACATTCTCTGTTCTTGTTTTCTCATCTGTAAAGTAGGAAAAGAAAAAAATTACCTCTTCTGCTTTGTTTGTAGGCAAGAGCCAAACGTATTTGTTTAGCTTTATGGCTAGGCAGGAGGATGCGTCTGTCCTTTTGCTCCTTATTTCATTCATTCCGCAGCAAGGGTGCTGCTGCTACAGGCTTATGCGTCTTCTAATTTGTAATCACCGAGAGAGGCTTGAGAAATCTAGATTCCTACAAAATCTAGCACATTATCAGTTAGATAGCTTCGCATTTATTTTAAAGAGATTATCCTCTGTGATACCATGTGATCCACTTATTATGTGATAGTAACCCCACCACTTAAATATTTTAATATTCTGTGCAAGAAATAGCAGTATTCATGAATCAGCCATTAGGAGAGTAATTTTTCCTAAGTCGGTGAGCTTCTGAATTCAACTTTATTCCTCTCTCCTTTAGAGCATTTGAATTATAGCTTTCCATTGTTTAGGTTTGGGGTGTGTGTGCCTGTGTGTGTGTTGGGGGGGGCGTCCCCTTCAGTATCCCATCATTCTTCATTTCGGGCCTTTAGGGAATTGTTATTAAAGAATTTGTAGAATGCAGCTGCCTATTCACAGCATGATGTATTCATCAAAATAAATCCATCCAAAGCGTTCAATTTGGGGATTTGGCCTCCTGATGCACTAAAATAAGAAATGTTAATTTCTTGCAGACTATTACCAGATGATTCTAAATATCTGCCAAACAGGAATGTCTGTTTCCTTGGGAGGAATTTCCATAATAAAATCCTGGCACCGTTGCTGAAGAGGATAGTTTTATATAAACAGAGAAAAACAACAGCAAGTATTTTCCCCGAGGACAGTTTTAGCTACAATTTACCAATACGGCTTAGTTATTTCTGTCTTCTTTTATGCTTTTGTTTTGAAACATAACGCAGTTTTACCTGGACGCCCTCCCGGATATTCAGGAATGAGCTCAGTGTGTTGACTGGCTCTGCTAAAGGCAAGACCTCCGGAAAATCGGGAGGCTCCACCGCCTCACCCCTTCCCCCAGCCACATCTCCAGAGGGGAGAAAGGGTTAAGGACTGTTGGAGAATAGCGGGGCGGGGAGGGAGCCCCGAGGAGGCCCCGGAGCAGCAGGCCCCGCCGGCAGGTGCAGCTTCCAACAGCGGCCGCAGCGCGCGGTGGGCTCCGAGCGCCCCTGTGAATTTGGAGGAGGGACCAGCGGCCACAGTCGGGGACCGCCGCGGCGAGGAGTGGGCGTGGCCTCGTCGCTGTGGATGCTTGTTAGGAAAGATGCTGGGAGCCTTTCACTGAGGAGTCAGGGCTGTGTGTGGGGTGTGTGTGTCTGTGTGTGTGCCTGTGTGTGTGTGTCTGTATGTGTCTGTGTGTGTGAGAGAGAGAAAGCGAGAGAGAGAGAGAGAGAGAGAGAGGAGAGGAGGGAAGGAAGGAGATCGACTGAGAGACCCAGAGGTGCTGAAGACCCAGACAGCGCTGGGAGAGCCACTCAGGATCTTTTGGGGAAACCCAACAAATGTGAACATGGGGTCTATCACCGGAGCTGTCCTCAAGACGCTACTTCTGTTGTCTACTCAAAATTGGAACAGGGTCATAGCTGGGAATTCCTGTAAGTATACAGCAAATGATTTAAAACTTGCAGGGGTGGTAGTGAGGGGGGGCTCTCTGCAAAACTTTAATTCTGTTTTTTTAATCATTATTATTTGCAACTGAAAATGCTGCAAAGCATATTGCTATAAATGAGCCTCACTTTAAAATCTCACTATAAATGAGCCTCACTTTAAAATGACTGGCTTTACACATGTCTTTCCTCTTGATCTGGTCAAAATATGCAAAGTATCATTTCCTTTCTTTTTTGGCCATAAGCAGGCTCTTATCCTCCCGTCTTTGAATATTCATTGAGAAAGCTCAAGTTCTAGTAAAACATTAAATTAGCATCTTAACCAGGGAATAGTCTGTGAATGTCTTCATTTCTTCCTTCTTAAGGATTACTGAATTTTATTGGAATTATGTGTATCAGGAAAACAACTGGCAGACTTTACCTTATGCTGCATTAGCTTGGATTTCTGAAGTTTGCATTGGCAGACTGATAGCTGGCTGCATCTTTAAATAACTGAGAATAACTGAAATGCACTGCAGAATTCAGGAGCAGAACTGGCGGAGGTGAACCCCAGTATTGAGAATCGTGCCCTCACTCCTAAAAAATGAGATTTGAGTACTCTTGAAAGAGGAGGCTTCATCCCTACATTTTGCTTAAGGAAAAATGCTTACGTGCTTTTTCAAAATTATGAATTCTTAAAAGCATTATTTTTAACTTTATGCATTTATGATTGGATATTCTCAGTTAATTGATTCGGGGAAGATTTATCAAGACCTTATTTCTTGTTTAAGTATCATTCAATATAATTCGGCAGAACTCCCTCCATCCACGTTTTATTAGAGATAGAAAAGTTTTAAAAGTTGTATTTGGGTTAAAATCCCCAAATGGGAGGTTTCCCCCCTCCTTGACGAATGAGAAATAAGCCCTGCAAATTCAACTTTTTACCTCTTTCTCTGATTTAAAAAGAAAAGCTCATTTGCTTTTCCAGAAAGGGCTATGAGGCCTGTTCAGGAATTGATGTTGCTGTTGCTGTATAACCAGGGTTAGGTTTGGGGCTACAAATAAGCCAGTAATCAGGCGTTTGCTCCCTTGCATCCCTTGAGCACACTAAAGCACTTTGATGTGGGAAAAACGTGATGAATGACCCTCTGGCACAAGGCAGATGTCCATTTACACCACACGGGCTCCTGTGATTTCAGGTTCCCATGCTTATTAGCTCATAGACTGGCATGGTGTATCCATCACTCTGCAAGAGGAGAACACCCCCCAGATGCTGCACTGTGTTTCAGACTCAGTTTTCATTTGGTTGTATACGAATTCCATGAGACAAGAAAATTTACCTGTTTCTACCTGGTCAGAATCTTGGAAGGCTGTAATGGTAGCTTTTGACAAGCATCACAACAAACAAACAACAACTAGACAGACACACACACCACACCCATGCACACAAAGTTTTGTAGAGAAGGCTTAAGTAATTCATCGTCCAACTACAGAAGTTCAACAAAAAAGGAAGGCACTAGAGGTCACTCTTACAATGGAAAGCACATCACTTGAAGCATCCTTCCCTTCGGAAAAGCAGAGCTGAAGTCTGGCCTAGACACAGTCGTGTCTTATCAAGGCACTGCCTATATTTGGGTTAATAATATATGAATATGATTGATATCTGTTTGATTGATAGTTGTTTATGTTTGTTTGCTTGGAGTCCAGTAAAAGGCAGATAGACACTAAATAGCTTTCTTTTGTAATAGATCTTTTTAGTGAAGGGCAGAGGAGCTGCTGAGACCTGAGGAAAGCAGAATATTCAGGAGTGCTGGGCCTCTGGCTGACACTTTCAATTTCAACCCTGGTTCTATATTCTCTCAGCTTTGGTTTGTTTGTGAAGTGGTTTAATGCTCTTCTAAATACTTGAAAAACTGAAAGAACCTATAAAATTTTAAATTACTAGGAATTATTTAAATATTGAAGTTGGAGTTCTTGGTTACCATATATATTGAGTTGACAGTTGTTAGAGTGTCAAAAATGCAATTAAGTGCCCTCATCTAATTAAAATTGTATTTAATAATTTCTTGTTATCATCATTTCATATGATTTGCAATAATACATATGAGAAAAATTTCATTTCCCAATTTTTGTTTTATTCTTTAGCACTTAGTGGGTTTTTTTTTTTAATTTTTAATTTTTGGATGGAAGCAAGGTCTACTTACTAACAAAGCACTTCATATGTTTTTTCTTGTTTGGAAGAACAAGTATATATGTTTACTAGCAAGGCTGGGACTCGGTGTATGGACAAGTGACCATCGACCAGCATAAGTATTTTTTTTTTTTTGTATTTTTCATTTTTTCAGCATAAGCATTATAAAGTCTTATAGTAACACAAATAATTCTTCTGGACAAGACTTTGTATTAAAACATGAATCAATCTTGAATACCAATGTTAAAGTCAGGGAGAATTGAATATAAATAAATAAAATTAAAGGTCAGTGTCCTAGGTGAATACAAAGACCTTCTCCCTTTATTTACAGCTGATTCACCAAGAGCAGATCCGTTCTCCACTGAGTTAGCCCAAGACTACCCAAGGCTGTCAGTGTGAAAGCTTTCATGGGACAGCACTCTAAACCAGGAACAGCTCAGGGATTAGGTACACTGTAATTTGAATGTTAGTTGAGCAGAATTAATCAACATGGTAACTTTACATTGGAAGGATTCTGGGCAAATAAACACATGTCCGTATACATGTTCATGTGTATGTGCATGTATATATACATAAATAAATCTGTGTAAACCACCAGACGCATGTGCTCATGCATATTTGGTGACTCTGCTCACTCCTCACCTGTCTATGTTGAATGGACCCCATCCTTTGCCAACTAGCGCCCTACTGGACATTTCAAAAGCAGTGAACCAGCCCCAGGTCTTTCCCCTTTGTTCTGGTTAAGACAAACATGCTGTTATGTTGAGGTGTTCCTTTCATGGAAGTTTAGAGACAGGTCCTTCTGGAAGAGCTTGCTCTGTGATATGTTGCACAGACTGTTGTTGGTTTCTTCACTTGCTCCCAAGAGACATGAATTGTGAGAAGGGAGATATCTATTTTTATAATTACTCTTATGGACCCACGGTTTCTTGCTCAACATGAAGGTGTTTTGGGAAAAGTTGACTCACCACAAAAGAAGGAACAGGTGTATGGACTAAGGCAAGTAAGAGTCTTGCTGTTATTTTTACTCTCGCAGATCATGTGATGAAGGCTTCCTGGCATCCTACTGAGTCTTACTCTGAAAATATTTAATGCTCACCAAGTAGCTTTTGAATGACTTAATTAGAAGTTAAATTCTTTCTTTTATCTAACTGAAAAAAAGGCTTATCTGATATCTACTCTGACAGAAGCATGGGAAGAATGTGTTAAAAATCAGCAATAGATGAAGGTAATTGCTTGAGTGGATCATCACTCTTGTGGGCTCCGGGCTCCAATGTGAAATGCAACTGGACAGATTCCCAAACTGTTAAAACTCAACCTTGCAATTCTTTCCTGAAGCTTCCTACTTTTCCTCTTCTCCCAAAAATTTCTGCCCATGGCACAAAACAACTAGACTGTAATAGTAGAGTACTGATGAAATACAATGATATGATACAATGCATGAACAGATGACCTTTGGACACACAAGTGAGCTTGCGCTTTGACTCACTTTTCTAACAGCGACACTGATTTGTTTTCTTCAGTTCAGTGCCTTCTCCCCACTTCCGACTGCGTGCATCCCAAATAATTTCCGATTAGGGCCGTCTCCAGCTCTGGGGATGACACAACTCATACCTAACATGGGGCTCAAAAATAGGACTTTCACAGGACTCATAGGGCTCATTCTTAGTAATAAACATTATTGTCTTCTAAAATTTTGGAAATTGTATCAGATATCAACAGTTCCTTTAAGGGACCCAATCTTTATATCAAGATTGAATTAATTTACCTCTTCAGGGAAAACAGTTAGTAGGATTGCATAACATCAATTGTAAGATAAGGCAATATTTACCTCAGAGGTTGGCCAAATATGGCCCACTGCCTTGTTTTGTAGAGCCGGTGAGCGGAGAGTCATTTTTCTATTTTTAAATGTTTGGAAAAAAAAGTTTTAAAAAATGTTTGGAAAAAATTAAAGGAATTCTTTGCAGCACAAAAAAATTGAATGTAATTTGAATTTCGGTCATCTGTTCCTCTCATTAGTAGACCTGTGTGGCAAAAATTCGTATGCATTATTATTATATTTACATCTTATCAACAAAATTTTCTTAAAATTCATCTCTCTCTCCTGATATGAAGACCTTCATAATATTCTTAACTATCTGGCTTTTATAGGAAAACACCCAGGGATTTAAATAACGTACTATATAATGGTGACACATGAGTAATATATAAATTATACTGCTATGATAAAATTTAGTCTTAATTATTTAGCTCAGAAATACATACTTGTGGAATTGTGGTACTGAAAGTAATTACTAGGAGGTGTAACAGAAGAGACCTTCAAATTAGTATGTTCCTCATATGTTTCTTCTTAAAGACTTTATTGTTCAGAAATATTATTTCAGTAGGTGTGAATTACTTGTAACTATTTGTAAAGCTTCAGCAGTTTTGGCTGCTAAAGGGGCACCTTCAATCTCAAGTAATCCTGTTAATATAAGAAGTTCAATAAAGTGTATAAGTAATTGCATCTCAGATATTTCAAATGAAAATTCTGTTGTTATCTTATACTTTCATGAGTGTAAATTATCCCATTCCATACTAATCAGAAACTTGCATTTGGAATCACTGATTGTATGAGGGAGATGATCTTACTGGAAGAGTATTCTCATCTCTATGACATTTACAGTAGCAGCTTCCTACAAACTCTGAAATTGGCGAACTTTCTAGACTAAGTTAAAAAATAGACTTTCATTTAAGCACTGCCCACTGAGAATTCATAATAACTAGGCAGGTGCCTTTCACCTACTCGTGCCAACATAATTAATTTTTATGTAAATGTCTTGTCCATTTGGAATTGTATTTCCTTTTCATTTCCAAGAACTGATCATTGGCCTCATTTTGTTTACACTACCCTGTTTAATGTGGTTTTTAAAAAAAAGTTTAAGTTAAAAATATGATGGAATATAACATTTTACAAGTTCTTTTCATCGAAATTCCATGGTAACTTTTTTCCCCGAAGTAAATGGCCATGTGTTAACATACTTTATTTTTCATAATTCTGTTAATTTTAATGGCTCAGCTCTAATGAAGATTTCTGGTCTTATCAAAAAACCAACTTCCAAATCAAAGACAGCCAAGGATTGTCTCGTAGAGCTCACTGAAATGTGACTTTCTCTGGATGTCAACAGGAACTGTAGTGGGGTTCATGACTGTCCACTGTGAACAGATGATGAGGGTTAGGGACACCTGCCATTACATGGCTCTGAATTTTTTACAACAGAGTATCAGTTTTGCTTTATAAATATCTATATTTCTCAAGTTGATACCATATTTAGAATTTGAATGGCTTTTACTTCAAATAAATCAGTATTAGGGCCTTAATATTGTCAACTAATGAATCCCACAACCTTTAGGCTGCCAGTTAGTAAGTTTATCTAAGTCCGCCAGTCTCCTTTTAAAATCTCTTTCTTTCCTTCTTAGTGATTGAAAGTTCACAGACCCATCCAGCTTCTGAAATCAGTAGAAAGAGTAGTGAAAGCTTATCCAACATTGTTATGTTCATCCCAGATATGCATATTCAGATAGGTAGTGAATATCTCTGGTGAAATATTAAATAATGCAGGCTTTGATCTGATTTTGTCCGTGGGCTCGTGTTTCAATTCTTGCTTAGCCTAATTTTTAAAAATTTTTGTTGATTCAGGGATTTTGTCCTCCATAACCTTTTTAGTATTTGTTGAGAATCATTGCTGTTTTTCAAGACAAGTATGATGGCGAAGGGGAGACCTGTCGCAGAGTATTTGCTTAAAATAGGACGTGTTTCAAGAATGAACTACATTCATGTAGTGAAATGAGCTGTGTTGTGGCAGTGGTCAAGTGAGTTCTCATAGAATTTATGGTTAATTGTTTTAATGGGTATTTCACTTAGAAACTTTTAGAAATACCCTTTAATAAACAGATCTTTAAAAACAGGTCTCGAATTGTAGGATTAAATGCTAAGGTCACTTAAAAAGGAAAATCTCAGAAAGAGAAATAAGTGCCCCAAACTAAATGCAGACAAAAACTTTGGAACTTTAGGAGACCATGTGACTATCACTGAGAGTCTTTCCTTTTTTCTTGGTAATCAAGTTTGTAGTTTATTTTTATAATTGAGATATTTATATCCTTCTTACATTGGCATTTAAAGAATATGTTAAATTCTTTTTTTGAAATTCAGTTAGCCGACTTGTAGTACATCACTAGTTTCAGATGTCGAGTTCAACAATTCAGCCGTTGCGTATAATACCCCATGCTCGTCGCACCACATGAAATTGATGTGAAAGGACTTTTTAAGAAAGTCCTTCTTAAAGGTAGAACGAATTCATCAGAAAGCCTCAATTAACTAAATAATCTTCAATGAAATTATTTACCCTGGAGATTAATATTGTAATTTGAAGGCTTTGAGAGTTTAGAAAAAGATTTAAAATTTCTTAATAGTTTACCTATAACTCTAAATTACAGTAAATTGTACTTCTAAATAATGGAGGTGTCATTGATCATTGGATTATCTTCTTGACTGCTTTTTTGGGGGGAAACTCTTGTGCCTAAGATTTCAACACTCAAATTTCTTCAGTGAGTTCTAGAGCTGTAGTTGTCTGTGTGCTTCGAGAAGTTATACATGTATGTGTGTATGCATGTGTAATTTTTTATTTGACTTCTAGAACCAACTTTCCTTGTTTTTAGTCTTTGAATTTAGACCCTCTACAAAGCTGATTGCCCCAGGTCCATGTAGTAAAGACCAAATCTGATACGCTACTTCACAAGTAAAGATATTTTTTTTTCCAGTTGATTTCTGGACAATAAAGTTTTTGTCAGAATGTTTTTGCTAAGGTGTTCAGGTACATGAACTATTATGTACCATGTACACTATTATGTAATGGTAAGGAATGTACATGTAAAATCTATTACAAAGTATCATTGTTTCCATTTTCTTGAGGAAAATTGGTATTTGGAAGAGGAAGAGTATGTGTTTGGTTTGGTTATTTTTTTTCCCCCTCCAATGAATTTTTGTCATGGTTCACAGAATAGTGGTACCCTGGTAATAAAAGCAAAGATAAAGCATAACAGGAGGTAAAAGTGGGTCTGTTGATGTTACAGTTAATGAGTCATTCCAATGTAATAATTGGGAAAGTGAGTGAAGCTTGAAAACATTTGACATTTTAAGTAGTTTAAAATTAGTAACTATAAAAGTTTTTAATGCTGTAAGTATTTAATAGATCAGTGATGAAATTTACCTCTAGGGTGTTTAAATCACAAAAGAAAAAAATGGTATGATATGTATCAGTTGACTATAGCTCTAATTACTTTTTTTATTAAGTACTTCTCATTACTTGGCAGTGCTCTAGAATAAGATATTATGTGCTTCTAAATCATAAAAGACATATTTGTTTTTGTAACCATTTTTCCCCCCACTGGCAATTATGGTACTTACAACCGAGGTCATAGGTTGATATTAGTTTAGAAACAGCATGTAAATATATAAATTCACCTGCCTTCCTAAATGGCATTTATTTTATAGTTTCAAAGCAAACTATAACCTATAATCTTATCACTGACTTACTCTGCAGTTATAACCTGTATATAGAGATTTTTTTAAAAATGCCCTTTGAATAAGGGCACCGATAAACTCTTTTTGGACTTGGTCACAAGCCTTGGAGTTGGTAGATGCCTGGATGACACTGAATAGATATCTGAACTGAATGGCTCACAACTGAGAGCCCCACAGTTTGCTATCAACCTGACCTTTGCTGTATCAGACCCAAGAGAGAGATTTTGGGGAAAATCTGAGAAAGTTAAATTTCCCTCTGGGCTAATAGTTGTGCTGTAAGAGATTGAATATCTATCTATCTTTAAGACATCTTTAGTTTTCAAAGATAATGATACGTATCTTTTTTTAAACAATTTTTTAATTAAAATTTTTATTTATTCGAAAGAGGGAGAGAACAAGTATGAGCAGGGAGGAGGGGCAGAGGAAGAAGAAACAAACTCCCCAGTGAGCAGGGAGCCCAACACAGGGCTGGATTCCAGGGTTCTGGGATCATGACCTGAGCCGAAGGCAGATGCTTAACCAACTGTGCTAGCCAGGTGTCCCATGTTTGTCTTTTAAAATCAGATCAGCAGATAGCCAAAGAGAAGGAAGGAGCTAAATTGAAACTAGTCTGTAGGGGAAATGAGTTGCTGAGATGAAATTGTCATACTGTGTGTGTGTGTGTGTGTGTGTGTGTGTGTGTGACACACTCTCCCATGCATATGTTGGAAGATACTGTTGGTGGAAATTGGGAACGGTCCATATTGGCAGAGAAATGGAAAACATTGTCCCTGGGTGGCACATTTTTAATTAAGTAGTGTTGGAATATAGAATAAGATTATTTCTTAGTTGCTACCATACCAGAATAATCTCTGGTATAGTTTTAAAAAACAGTATATGGGGGCACCTGGGTGGCTCAGTTGGGTAAGTGACTGCCTTCAGCTCAGGTCATGATCCCACAGTCCTGGAATTGAGCCCCACATTGGGCTCTCCCTGCTCTGCGGGGAGCCTGCTTCTCCCTTTCCTTCTACCTGCCACTGCCCTGCTTGTGCACTCACTCTCGCTCTCTCTCTCTCTGTCAAATAAATAAATAAATAAATAAAATTAAACAAAACAAAACAGTATGTGGGATTAAAATTTAGCAAGAGGTCTTTCTGCATTCAATTTAAACTCCTCCCAAACAGAGGGCTAATATTGCCATTTTTTGATCCCAAAGTCCTTTATTTTTTAGGATATGACATGGAGATCTCAGGGACCCCAGCATTTAACTCAACTTCTAGCTAATCTTTCTGAACATGACAATGAAGGCAGAAAATGGCGGGAGAGATTTTGGCTTAAACACCGCTAGATACATTGAAGCAGAATATAACTCTCAAAGGCAATGCAGTAAAGACACTGGTACCAAGAGAAGGGCATTGTAAACAAAGTTTAACATTGTTCACATCATTCGCTTTTATCTCTCAATTTTCGCTGATATTGAACAAAAAGAATCTATCTGCAAGGCAGGAAGCTGCATGAAAGCTTAGCGATCCTCATAATTAAGGATTTATAATACATATTTACATTTGCCATGTTTTAGATGCTTAGGACTTAATTAAATGAACATTGCTGAAATAAAAACAATTCTATCTTAAGTGGTGGTGAGGGAATTCTGTGCAAGGTTATAAAGCTGCTCAGATAGGCTCTTTGGTTCCATTGTGTATATGATTTCTGTGCTTATTTGAAGTGTTGTGCTTTAACATGGAGCCTGTGTTGTAATCCTGTTAGGAAAACGTCAGGTGCCTGTAAAATGTCATAGCACAATCTTTTAAGTATCGTAAGATGTGTAGCCTTTCCTCATACAAACGAAAGAGAGGATGCTTTGGGAAAGGAAGCGGGATATGGTTCAGAAAGCGACGAGCAAGCACTGAAGATAACATTTGGTTTCCTAAACTCACAGCATCCTATAGGACCTAATCTCCAAACAGAACACAGTGAAATAAAATATTTCATAGTCAAATACCTATTAGAGAAATGGAAAAAGTAGGCTCATAAAAATCTGATGTGGAGTTTTAGGTACTAAGAATAAAACGATGATCACAATGATTTGCTATGTTTGACATATAAAACAGCCATTTGCTGGTGTGGCTTTGTAAATGACCACATTCGTTTCTTGAAAGCCTTGCTGTGTGCTTGCCTATGGAACGGTTTCTTTCCATCTCTCTCTGTTTAGATACATAGTTGCAACATGTTATAGGTTAGCATGGAAAGAATGTATATGTAGTATATGTAGTGGTATTAATCACTGAAACATTCTCTAGAGAAGATGCTGGCAGTCTCTGATTTTCTGAGTTAGCCGAATGGAGCCTTGATCATTTTCCTTTTTTCCTTCTTCTGGATACGGGGATGATCGGGCTGTGGCATCTGTCATCTTCGGGATTGCCAGGGTTGATTTGGCTGGTAGGACCGGCGCGGCAGCTGTCTCCTTCCCTCACGACTTCCTGTGACTCCATTCCTTCCATTGCACATCATGCATGGTTTTTAAACCATTATTGTATGTATTATTGTATTTTTAGGCGAGCCTGCCATAATGCATTGATATGTTTCATCAGTTTTTAAGGTTTTATCTAAAAAGAAGGTAACTCCTGCCTTGTAGCTCTATCTCATTGTTAGGTGCTTCCGGTAATAAGTTCAGCCTTATTAGCATAGCAAGCGAGTATCTTCCTCCTCTGTCTTTGCTGATGGCTCCACCTTTGTCTCTCTCACAGTGCTGCCCCTCCCCATGTCCCCTGGCCTCTATTGTCTGGCCTTTACATCTGCTGTTCTTTTTGCCTGATGGCCATCAATCCCTTCCCTCTGAATCCTCCTGGAAAACGTCTACCTAAAGCAAGCCTTCCTGTGCAGAGCCTTTCCTGATCAAACCATCTCAGCTGTCACCATCTTGGCAGATTCTCCAGAGCACCCTAAGTGTTCGCCTGCCTGTTCCTGCCCTGATCATAGACTCTCAAACTGTATTTTTCGAGAATATGTCTCCTTTACAAAACGGTGAAATCTTTGAAAGGCGAAGGTATTATTTTAATCATTTCTGTGTCTGTAACACCTGGCACAGTGCCTGGAGAAAAGAGGATATTCAGTAAATGTGGAAAGAATACACCAAAAGGTGGCTTATCTGTATTTTTTTTTTTTTTAAGTTGAAACACCGAAAAGAGAGGAGATGAACAGAATCAGGCTAGGTAAACTGGAGCTCTGTGTATTATTTTAATGATAAAAAAGTCGTTTTTAGGTAGGGGGCCACTTATTTTTGCTTTTTTTTAAAAAAAAACCTTTTTTTGGATTTTGTATTTGTCTCTATTAGATTTCATTTAGGTAGGCTGAGTACTTTATTCTGGTCTGTCATAATCCATTAGGATCCATACTGTCATGGCCAACTGACTCTTATTGGCTCTTCCCTTCCCTCCCTCCCTCCCCCGTTTCATATGTATAGCAAATATAATCTGATAGGCCGGTATCTCCCATCGTGTTTGGACTGAGGACCTCAGTGAACAGGCAAACACTAAATACATCAGGAGCCTAAACTGGAAGTGCATCTGCCCCCGTCCAGCCCTCCTTGCGCCTCTCCATCTCTGAAGCTGCCACACGATCTCCTCCAGTTTGGAAATTGTGCTGAAATCTTGTCCCCACATTCTGGAAGGAAATCTTCGATTTCTTCGTCTGTCTTGGTCTTCAGTTCCTTTATGTTGGCTTGTATTTTCTATTTTCCCACTTAAAGACTTTTTTTCCTTTACAGAGGGTAGAAGAAAAATACAATTAGTTCCCTATTTTTAAAATTTTCATCATTAACTTTATAAAGAGTGTAATCACAGCTTCCTGGTGCTTCTCTTGCCCGCAGACATACACAGCACTTTTCTTCATTGTCTGTAGCTACGTTTATAAGCATTTGTGAGTCCCAAACTTCTTTTTTCCTCTTTGAATTGTACACATATTCTTTTTGTTCATTTCCTATAACTCTTCATTACTCTTTTGAGATTCCTGTCATGTTTCTAATTGCTCGTTGTGTACCTTTGTGATTTTCGTGGCCAGATTTGTAGAGTTCATAGCTTTCTGCGTATGCTGACGTATGTTATCATTCACATTGGCAAATATTCCTTTTGCGTTGGGCTCTGTAGACTCTAAGGTGGTGGAGGCAGGCATTACTATTATTATTTTACAAACTAGGAAGTGGAAATTTAGGAGGTACTTCCAAAGTCACCTAGTAAGGAAGAATAGAGCTAAAGACTTGGGCCCAATGTCAGTGATGCTAAAGGCATTGCTCTGTGAGATGGAAGACATTCGTCTTCTCCATGAGCCTTTGAAATCACCCCCCCCTGTGTGTTAGAGCCCACACCTGCCTGTTCTCAAGGTTCCGTCTCTGGCATGATCAATTATAAGGTGACATGCTTACTTTCTTCTAAGGATTCTGTCACTTACATTTTATTCACAAGCTCTTCCTTCCTCTTCAGCATGAAATGTCAAGCATCTCTCGGCATGTATAACCATAAAATATCCTACTCTGAATGTCCATTGACTCCCCTTGCTCCTTGGTACCGGAGACCTACCCACTCAGTCTGAATTCCTTCCTTGAGTCAACAATTCCAAGAACAGGTCGTAAGGGACTGAAAAAGCTCAAATGACCAAGAAAAACCAATTCCTTTCTGCAAGCTTGTAACACCGTGTGACCCAGGCATTCTGCCAGTGTTGTTTCTTTCTCTATTAAATCCCTCTCCTTGCCCATTCCCTTCTCCATTCCCTTTGGGCATTGTATTAGTCTGTGAGGGCTTCCATAACAAATAACCACAGGCTGGGAGGCTTAAACAACAGAAATTTGTTTTTTCCCAGTGCTGGAGGCTGGAACTCAAAGATCGAAGCGCTGGCAGGGTTGGTTTCTGGTGAGGACTTTCTTCGTGGTTTGCAGATGGCCACCCTTTTCCTGTGGCCTTTCCTCTGTGTGTGTGATCAGAGAGAGATCCCTGGTGTCTTTTCCTCTTCCTGTAAGGACACCAGTCCCATCAGTCCCATCCCACGATGAGGGCCTTGTGCTGCTGACGGGCGCTACTTTTATGAGCCCATTTAACCTTAATTACTTCCTTTAAGGCCCTGGATCTTGGCTATAGTCACATTGAGGGTTAAGGCTCCAATATATGAATTTTGAGGTGGGGGCACAATTCAGTTTGTAATGAGTGCTCTCCCTGTCTCAGCTGCCTGAATATAGTAAATCTCTTGATATTTGGGAGAATTTTTGCAAGTTCAACAGCAGATACATTGTTTTTACTGATTGAAACATATCAGGTGAGTGACATCGTCTTCCACTTGATTCCCTTTCCAATGGCGTTGCTAGGATGACACCCAGTGCGCTTCTCCGTTAGCTCCTGCTGCGTGGTTGCTAGCTACCATGGTCCTGTCTCTTCTTTCCTTTTATCTGCGCCTGGTGCTCTCTACCTGTCTCCACCTGAGAGTTTCTGATATCCCTTAGAGGAGTGCATCTTAGTGACACCAAAGATTGCCTTCCCATCATTTCACAATGGTTTTATAACTTTGAAGGAAATAATTTTCTTTGTGAGCATTATTCTGTTCTAAATCGTCCTTCCAACAAGTCTTAGAGATGTACAGGATGATAACTTACTTCCCTTTATTAAAAATCACCTCTTTATTTATCAGCCACACTCCCACAGCTTTTATCACAAATGTTATTTTAACCCCCTCCAAATTACTTTCTCCTCCGTGTTGCCGAGCCACAGTTACGTAGTGATTTGCTCTGTGTGTTTCTCGTGTCCCCTTCTCCAAAGTGGATTTTGCAGTTTGTTTTCGCTGGTGCTTTTCCTCTTTCTGTCTGCAAATCTCAGGCTCTCCCTTTTCTTCCTGTGATCCTTCTGTGTCTAGCCACAAACAAACAAATACGACGTAAATAAAATGAACAAACAACCATGATTCTAATAACTTCCTTAAATTCAATTTAAAATTTGTCTAATTTTAAATTTGTAGAATGCCCTCTAGTATTGGGAACTGGAACAGATGTTTGCCATACATTATTTCACTCAATCTTAACACAGCATCTGTTCGCACCCAGTCTTTCCTCTTATGGGTGTTTTTCCATCCTCCCAGTGCATTTCTCTTGTGGCTAAATAGTCTTTGTATTTATCTTTTTTAATGGTTCGTAATAATCTATCAAGTGGATGCACTCTTATTTAAACATTCCTCTATTTTGAACCAATTGATTGTTCATTGATTTATTTTTAAATTCTCCTAGTCTACCAGTATCTGCTTGTACTAGTATTGGCGATCTTCAGATTCTCATAGTTCTCTAAGATCACAGTATCTGAAGCCATTTACAAATGTCAGTGTCACAAACTGTTCAATGTCTTTGTCCCACTTTGGCAAAAATCTAAATTTCTTTTGGAAGGAGAAATTTAAAGCAATAGCTGTCTTACACACTTCCCTTTCCTGCTCAAGAATTTATAACACTTAAAGATGGTTCTCTGTCTCTTCTAGCAGTATCATTTGTTCAAGCATGGATCAGAGGAGGTGGGTAGAGATTGCCACGTCTGACAGATCTCAGAAGCGCATCTGTCACCCTGCAGGAAACCCGCTCACTCATCAATTGGTCCTGTCAGTTATACACACCGCTGTCTCGTCTTGGTAGCCCTCAGCAGCACCACCAATCATCCCTACATGTGTCCCTCTCAGGAACTCCATGCCCCTGGCCTATGATGGGCTGCCGCGGGTGGAGGTTTTCAGTTGTAACCAGGAGCCTAGTGTTTTCTCCAGAAGACATGAGTCACTGTTTACGGAAAGAACCTCTTACCTGCCATTTCACTCCTCCCTTGATACTGACTTTGATATCCTTCTGGTATCTTTAGAGTTCTGTCTTTCTTTAGAAAGACTTAGGATTTCTTCTTTCTTTCTGAGAAAAATTTCAACATCTCACAAAAACAGGCTAGTATTCGTCAATATTGTTCTTCCCTCTGAAATCAGGGAGAGCAACCCATATTTAATGAAGATCAAAATGAAAAAGAAAACGTTTCAGATTTCCAGTTTTGAACGGCCGACACCCATATGTTTGAGCCAGTTTTCCAGGGAGTAGACAGGATTCTGTGAAATATCTGATATGTCTTTGAATGGCGCTCCTCATTAGTCCCAACCCATTTCTAAAAAAGAGAAATATCAGAGGCATTAAGGGCACTTTGTGCTTCATTCTTTCTCTGACTGCTGACCCCTATTCTTCTAGCCCAGTTCTTTTTATAGTATGCCAAAGGCTCTCGAAATTTCCTCCTCCCTTGGTACACACAATGTACCACACCTTTAAATATCTGTTCTATCAAGCAAAGCAATGAGACTCCCATTTTAATAATATTTCATTTGATATAATTATATTGATGAGATGCATTCTAGTTCCCTTCTTATCTTCCTGATTCCACAAGTAAAAAATACTAAGGGAAAATGATTTTGTAAGGCGTTAATTCATTGGCCTATAATTTGTACGATACGTTTGTTAGGTGGACTTATGTGACTCTGCACTTAAGGCAGTGTCTCACAAATATACCTTCATAGCTTGGAACTAATTGGATATTGTTGAAAATAAGGGTATTCAATCCCATATTTCATGTGCTTGACAAAATACCAGGTGAAATAGTTCAAGCAAATGTTTAAACTTAGAGTTGAAATTTATTGCTTTGCCTAGAATGAACTATTTTTTTAAATTAAAAAACGCAATTGATGCCCAGAACCAAATGGAGCATTTTTAGTGGAGTGTTTTGAACTGAAAGTTGTGGTCAGTTTTGTACTTTACATCCGATAGATGCTTCTTAAGCTATACGCTCTTCTAAAAGCAAGAGATGGAAACAGAGTAAGTTCCTGCCTGTCTACCCAGTTGCCATTTCAAGGTTTCTGCTTATTTCTAAACAAGCTTCCGATGTGATGCACAGGGAAACAAGTATCAGAGTTACCCTAGGGTTTCTGGATTTCGGAGGCTGGGCAAGCAAATTATCCATCCATCCACTCAGCCTCTCAAACAGCTCCCGGTGAGTTTTCTTGTTCTAGTCAGGGTAGTAGGGTAAAATCATAACTCCGTGCATTCAGGGAACCAAAACCAAATGGAGAAGAAAGAAAGACATGCCTTATAGTATAATGAAAGGCAGACTGTGATACACACTCTGCTTCAGTCTAAATTCCTGATGTAATGCCATTCTGATTTATTTGGTAAACCCTTGTTTACCTCTCATGTGCTTCCTCTCATGTCCTTTCAAGATCAATAAATGACCGGTAATACTACTAGAATTGACAAAAGATGAGTTCTTGTATTTTTTACTGACTTTGAGTTGATAGTTTGGGAATTTATCCCTACAAATTACACTGGGTGAATATGTTCCATGTTAAATGAACCCTGAAATTGCATGCTTTTGGGACCCTGGTTATTTTTCAGTTGGCACTGATGATTCAGAGGATTATACCTAAGAAAGAAATGCTAGTTAAATATATTATAAAAATTCTTGGTGAAATAATGTTTACAACCCCCAGATGCGTTTGGTTTCATACAATAACTCTTCCCTGGGATACACGATTGTTCCTTCAGTCTATTAAAGCATTTCTCACCCTTGTAATTTCTGAGGCCTCTTGGGGTTTCACCTTACCCTGCTCATTTTATTCATTTATTCACTCAACAAATATTTAGCATGCTCCCTATCATTACACATGTCTTCAGCATCAGTGGTTTTGAAATGTTAAAATGGTCACAATCAGTAACTTCTTGCCAACAACTGAGAATGGGAGTTCTGACTCCCAGATACATAATGCTTTTGAAATCATATTTTATGCCTAAGGTTTTGATTTCCCTTACAACAGAATGTACGGTACTGTTCAGGGTGCTGATAGGGTGACCAGTGTCATTGCAGGCCATGTGCTCATTGCTGTTTTGGCCTAAAGCTCAGCTTTGTCACTTTCTGGTCTCGGAAAAGAGCACAGCACAGTGTGAGAGGCGAGACATTTGGGTGGTTATAGGCAGAGCACCAGAGACAGCTGTTTCTTGAAGGACGAATGGGAGAACCAGGAGGGAAACGAAGGGAGAAGCACACTCCAATGAGAAGGAGCCCCGCGAAAGCAGAGAGCATCTGAAGGCATCTTACGCCGTCCAGGACTGGCTGAAGGTGAGGAGTGGCAGCAGAGAAAGCTAAAGAAATAGTCATGAAGCAGTCATGGGAAGTCCTAAGGATTTTATCTCTAAGGTCATCTTAATATTCTAAGTGTGAGCTGCACGTGAGCGACATCGATTAGATGTGTATTTTGTAAAGTTAAAACTCCTGGCAGTGTAAAGATGGGAGTAACGAGGGAAAGGCGAGACACTAGCATCTAACCTGGAAACATAGAAAACAGATATTGAGCTGGTGAATTAATTCACGTAAGACGTAATAAGAGCCACGAAATAACCCAGATAGTGACAGAGGCCATAAGGAGCAGGCAGCGGACTTGTCCCGCGTGAACATGAAAGACTGACAGGACACCCTGACAGACTGAACACAAGAGATACTTCAGAGCAAGGAGAGGTCGGTTCCAGCTGGCGGTTTTTACTTTGGTTTTATTATAAATGTGTTTATGTTCCAGAAAGTATAATATGCAGCTTTGTAGCTGCTTTCTTCCCGCTGAAGGAATTTTAACTGTCTTCACGTTTGTTTCTTTTCTTTTTCCATTCTCTTCTCCAACCTGCCTACAAAGATCAGATTTAAATTTTCTTGAGATTGTGTGTGATATGTATAATGCAGTATTTTACGAAGATTCGTGCCACGGTGACATACTGAGTAAAATCTTTCCGAGATAAGGCTCATACACAATACTTTCTGGCGTCACACATGGCTGCATTTTAATGAAGACTTTTACTTTTGGCAGGAACCAGAATATATCCTGAATTGAAGGTTTCATGGAGTGTTCTTCCCTGTGACTGATAACTAGGAGGTTTTCTTGTCTCCCTCTCAGATACCTGCCCCGGCCCCACCCATTTGGCTCAGATAGTAGAGATTCAATATTTGCCTCTAATGATAAGAGGCTGAATGCCTATTCAGTGGAGTTGTTTAAATACTTTGGGACAAATACATTCTGCCCCGGCGTATATCCATCACTTAATGTGTAAGAAGAGGACACAGATAAAATGGAAGAGCGAAAGTTGATTAAAATTTTACAATACGCTCTTCAAGTTATGTTCAATTTAATTAAACATTTACCCTGTGCTTGCCCTGTTGAAGTGTGTACTAGAAAACAGGCCTATGAAGATGTATAGACTCTGCTCTCAGAATGGAAGGGTGGGGGAGAGAGAGAAGAAGAAAAATGGTACAGTTCATTAGGTGGTGCTAACTGAAACATTTTTGGATATGCTGCATCATTTTGAACTCACTTCTTTTGCTGTATCGAAGGATTTGGAAGCCAGAGGTGAATTCTGTTGAATTGTTGACCATATTTGATATATTCCAAACACTGAGAAGAGCTGAGGTAACCACCCTTCCAGGAAGCTTCCATTCTCCAGCGTGTTCTGCGGTGTTAAACCATCTCGTGAGGTTTAAAAATCTGTGACAGGAAGCATTGGAGGCTTTGAATGGCCCTCCGCCGGCAGCGATTACGTTTTAAAAATATGTCCCTGGACATGTCCGGCTATGAAGAAAAACCCGGAAGGTTTTTACTCGACAGAGTTGTCAAGAAATAACCTTTACTGATGTGTATGTGAACTCGGAGGACTTACTAAAAATGAGAAGGAAACTTCTCTTTTAAAAAGTGTTTTAATATTTTAAACATCTGAATTTCAAGGCCAACCAAACCAGCAACTGGTCTTTAGAAAGCTGTTACAATTGATGATGCTCTTTAGCTGGCTTTTCTTGGCCATTTAGATTTCAGCATGTGTAATACACTTATTTAATTTAAATGTTGCTTAAAACCAGCAAACGTATACTCAGAATTCTAATAAGTAAGGATGTGCCCTGCCCCTAGAAATGATCTACACTGCAAACAACTTGCGGTATTGAATATTGAGCTATTGAGCTATAATAAAAGATGATTATTTATATTTATTTTTATTCAACGACAATAATATATATTTGATTTATTATGTTGTAGCTCTAAAAAACAAAGGACCTGTTCTTCCAGATGTGCATATTATGAGTTAATTTACAATGGAAATTAAATCCTTAGTACTAAAGAATGAGGTAGGAAGTTTATAGGAAGATCTTGATTCCAATCCAGCACTTAAACTTCCCTTAACTTAAATGAAATATATATTCTCAGGCTTAGAAGGAGTTAGTTGTTATGTCTTAAGCTTGTCAACATTTACTAATCAAAAAGAAGCCCCCAAATTTATGATCAATCCATTGATTGGTCAATGGATAGATAAGATTTCACTGTATTAATGGTTATATGTGCATCCTCCAGCGTGCTGTTTTCAGGTCACTTTACCCAAGAACTCCAAACAGCTTGCCCTCTGTGATTTTGTTTGGCGCGTGCAAGCTATAAAGATGTCAGTTTTATATATTTCTTTAATAGTAATATTTGTACTAAAAGACCTGATAAGTCAGATGCTAACCTAGAATCCAGAAGTCACGTGTGCTCTCCTGTCCCCTCCTCTTCCTATCAGATGCCTCATCTTTTTCTGGTAACCCGCAGCCAGAAACCCTATGAGTCATTTTTCTCTGCTACCTTCACCCGTCTCTGCGAGTAGTCACATATTACTAGCTGTTTGCCTCTCAGTGTCTCTACACCCACCTCTTTTATTTTACTGCCACAGCCAGAAGCATGGGGCCTTTCCAACTACACTGTGGGGTTGAACATATAGACAGGGACGGAAGCATGTGAGCACAGAATTTCAGTGTATTAATTATTGTGTAGGAGTCTTACATAGGGTGCCTTGAGGACAAGGAGGGCACTTGAGCCTGAGGAGGTCCACCAGTGGCTCCTTGTGTGGAGGAGATTCCAAGCTGATGGTCTCACAGTGGCGCAGGGCAATGAACCCGAACAGAACTGTTCTCTTAATCAAAATGGGATCATCACATTTAACCAAAATGTAATGGTCATAGAGCATTGATATGAAGGGTTAATGGGACAAGAGGAAGTAGAGTTAAATATGAGTTTAAAATAAATGCTCTGGGTTTTATGGAGGGCAATTTGATTATTTAGATGACTGCACTCATGTGTGTAGGGGTAGGGTGGGAGGAGGGGCAGTGCTGAGAAACTGCCAAAGCCTTAATGCTGGCCTCAATTCTCAATCTCCAAGTGGAGAAATTCATTGGAATGTGAAATTCGGGCAGAAAGCCAGTGAGTGAAGTGACCACATCCTGGAAGTCATGGGGGCTGCAGCCACAAGAAGCTCTCCAAGGGCTCAGCTGCCTGCAGCCGTACTGGCCAACTGGGTTGCCGACCAGTTCCAGGACGACCACCCTTTTATAAGGTTTCTCATACGCAGACCCTTGGAATCTCTTTTACCAAGCAAAGGAATGGAGCAAAAACCTGGTGGGGATTTTTAATTGCATCTATCACCATATTTTATCTTCAAAAAATGTTGAATAAGGTGACTTTCTGCAAGTGGCGTCTAGAGCATCACTGATGCACATTTAAAGAAATGTCACCACAGAGAATGTGTTCCATTGTTCTTTATACAAAGAACCTTGCCTGTGCCACGCCGTGTCCACTTAGGACAGCGTATTCAGTGTTCTTGCTCAAGTAACTCTTCGATGGCTTGGGCAACCAAGTGGGAGAGCTGTGCTGGCGACGTAACGTAGTTATTCAAAGTGAAGGTGCTGAATGGCAAAAAGTCATAAGCCAAAGCCTTCAGCAGGACATTTAAATTCCTGACCTTCAAGTCCACATCTAGAAAATGGAGACAGTGTTTTCCTCGCAGGATTCTGGTAGGGATTTGATGTGGCTGGAACGTAGCACACGCGACGCGTAACTATTGCTGTTCTTAGCGTTTTTCTCTGGAGGATGCCAGTTAAAATGTCACTGGTACATTGGCACCGATCAGTTCATCTTAGTAATGCTTTAAGCTGCTCTCCATGAAGATGTCGTAGATTAGACGCTGTGACGTGTCAGGGAAGAACCCGAGTGATAGGTTGAGAAGATGGCATTTATACTGGAGAGGTACGGGTGTGAACGAGTGAACAAATCCTGGGTCAACTCAGAATTTTGTAGGAACTAACGTGAAAATGATAACTTCTATACATGAAAAAAAAGTAAAAGCTATACATTATTCTAATTGCAGAGAAGTGTGTGTAGGAAAAGTATATAAACAATTAGCTTGGAAAAAGAGAAAGATTTTGAATGGCACTGCTAAGTTTTGTGTTGTGCTATGAGAGCTATCAGTTTTAAGTCATAGTAGTCTTCAAAAACAGAATGACATATCATGGCCACTTGTGATACCTTCAGCATATTCAAAGTTCCAAGGATTATTTTACGCCAATTATTTTAAGTTCTAAAGTCAAATGGCGACTCTTAGTATTTTAGTATGTTAGTATTTTAAGTTCTAAAGTCAAATGGTGACTATTAGTATCTACTATTATTAGTAGATCATGGTGGGATATGCAAAGGAATGGAGATATGTATTTTCTATTTTTAAGTTATTTCTGATCTAATTTGAGACATAGTACGTATACCTAAGATAACATTAACAACTAATAGAATGGTGTTTGTAAATAATATGGGACCTCAGATATACCGAGAGACCAGGAAGTAAATGAGTTCCCAGTATTTGCTGTAAGGAATGTTACCAGGATGTTGGAAGGGTTACAGTCGTTTTAGAAAGAGATGGAAGACCTAGAAGCACAAAGGGTGTGTCCTGCAGTCTTGTCTAAGGCTTGGAGTCACATGTTTGTTAGCAGAGTTTACTTCCTTGCAGTTGAGGCCGTTGATTGTCTTGCTTGCTCTCGGTCTGGGTCTGTCCTGAGCACCTAGAGACGGGTGCTACCCTAACCTGGCAGTTTTCTCCTTCAAGGCTGGTGGGAGCAGTTTCACTCACGCTTCTTGTTTGTGTCTTTGACCTTTAGGACTCTTTGAAGGGCTCCCCTGATGAGATCGTGTCCACCCAGGATAGTCTCCCTTTTTAGTAACGAAAAATCAGCTAAATTAGGGATCTTAGTTAATTAACAACATCTGCAAAATACCTCTTGCCATTTAATGTAATATAATCACAGGAATGATATCCCATCATATGCACAGATTTTGCCTGCACTCAAGGGGGAAGGTTATGTGAGGTATCTGTAGCAAGGGGCTGGAATTTGGGGGGCTGTCTTAGAATTCTACCTCCTGAAGAATTCACATACTCGGCTATCTTTCCAGCAGAGAGCTGTCTGTGCCATGGTGCTGCTTATATTTAAGGAGATCAGGGGCTGGAGACACCCAGGTATCCTTGCAGGAGCCTGTGGTTCTGTAGTGAGGGTGTGGCCTTGTTGGAAAGAGGGAGGTTCCAGAGCTCAGAGCAGCTCTCAGCCTCTTCTCTTGCTGAGCCAACTCGTATCTGCTCAGCCAGCTTTTAACTAAGCTGTCAAAAGCAGAGTGGGAATGTACCCCAAGGCCAGTCGAGCTTGTCCGTTGCTTGATTATGAAATCAAACACAATAATCTTAACCAATGAAATGGAAATATCCTCCATCTAATTTCATGTTATTACTCAAGGAAGGTTATTGTTTCTAGTTGGCTTAGTACCCTCTCTCCCACCCTTAGTTAGAAATAGCTGTTTATTAAAATTGCTTTACGGGCTCACTTATTAAAAAGCATTTATCTGCAGAAAAACTCCTTATCACTATGCAGCATTTCAGCCTTCATCTTTAAGTGCGATATTTTGAGACACAAATAACAACTCTCAAAATAATTTAGTAATAAAATGGAGTATTTGCTCAGAAATGTCGAAATATCATCTAATATGACTAGAATAGGAATTGAATTGAGGCTTACTCAATTTTCCCTCTAGGAATCAAAGTCTAAAACATCGCAATTTCAGGTTGAAAATATCAGTTAATGGAAATAGCACACACTTAGGAGGTCATCATTGCTGTGAGTTCGTGCACATGTGATCTCGCTGGGCACAGCGTGAATGCTCCTGAACATTCTAATGACATCATCAAAGGTGTCCAAATGAAAAGATGCTCGTGTTCTCTGAATTCCTTTCCACTTTCCTTGGGAATTGTGGCCACTCAATTTCTGTATTATATGCAGTCTTAAATCCTGTTTCCCTGGAATAATAAATCTAAATCTAAATAAAAGAAAAGAAAATATATCTAAAGCTTGAGAGATATAAAGAAAAATATGGCCTTTTGGAGCACTAAAAATTGTTTCTTAATGGGAAACCAGTGCATCGCAAGGATGCTTTACTTCCTTTTTTGGGTTAGTAATTCTGTGCCAATTTTTTTTTTTCCCATTTTTTTAGAGGGTAGGATGATACTGTGTTTAGCACGTTAAATGCTACCCCCTCTCTCCTTCTCAAGGGAAAATTCCTATAATAAAATTTTGTAAGAGACATCCAGCTAAATTTTATTCATTTCCAACTCTTGAAGTTTTGGATTTATAATAATAAACACTTAGGGCAGCAATCACAAACACTTATATGTACTTATACACCAGGTGCCAGTACTCTTTATATGCTGACTCATTTAATCCTCAGAAACCCCTATTTACCTTAGTATAATCGTGATCCCCATTTAGAGATGGGGGGAGGCAGTTTGAATGAAGCGTTTAAGATCACTTAGTAATTGGAGAGGCAGGACTTGAGCCGAGGGAGGATGGCTCCAAAGCTGTACTTGAACTCACTATGCTACACCACGTGCTGGCTTCTGCGTGGGGTGACAGGTACAATGTGATGCTGATCATGTGATCCCAGCAAGTGGAGACCCAGACCACCTAGGAGGTGCCATGATAGATGCCTGTTCAGGTTAGGGACCTTCCAGAAGGGAGTGAGGGGTGGTGGCTCTCAGGAGGAGTAGCATGTAGTAAAGGAAAGTCTGGCTGTGACTTGGAAAGGAAGCAGTTGCTCGAAATGTTCCAGCTTTGTGCACTGAGGAGAGGCTTGGGGTAATCTTCCAAGTGGCTTTGGGAATGAACCAGTCTTGTCTGTCTCAAATTGCAATCATATGTGTGGGTTCATTAACTCTAATGGCTTACTAAAAATGGGAGTTCTCATCTTTAAAGCAATATATGTGTGTCCCCACATCAGACTCAAAAGTGCATTTTAACAATGAATGGGCAATATTTTGAGGCATAGAATCTACAAAAAATTTTCTTTCTTGGTTTTACACCTCGAGTTTGGTAACTGTGGGAGGCGGAGTAATGGCCTTCCAAGGATGTGCACATCTTAATCCCTGGAATCTTTGACTATGTAACCTTTGTAGGGCATAAAGGATTTTGCAGATGTTATTAGATTAAGGCTCTTGAGTTGGGGAGATTATCCTGGATTATCCAGGTGGGCTCAGTGTCCTCACAAGAATTCTCAAAAGTGGGAGCAGCAGAAGAGTCAGGGAGAGGTGTGATAATCAGGGGCCATATGTAAGGCAATGAACGGGCCTGTAGAAGGTGGGAAAGGGAAGCACTCAGATTCTCCCCCAGAGCCTCCAGAAGAAACATCGCCCCGCCGAAACCTTATTTTAGCCCATGAAGTCAAGTCTGAATTTCAGACATCAGAACTGTAAGATAATTAATTTTTGTTGCTTTCAGAGACCACCAAGTTTGTGGCAATTTGTTACATCAGCAATAAACAGCAATCCATTTACTTTCTCTGTCTCTATTCCTGGGCTATGAAAAGCAAAGAACTGTCTGTGTAATTCACTCAAGAATTTTTACACGAACCTATTAGAAAGAAAAAGAAAAAGGAGAAGAAAAAGTTCTGTATAATATATTACAAACCTATTTTCTTTTAAAGAAATGTCTTCATTACCACCTGACTGTAGTTGTCCTACCATGGATTTAATGTCAATTTAATCTGTGTCTTACATTCTGAAATCTATTTGAATTATTTTCAGTTTTAGACTATCTAAAGTTTCCCTGTAAGTCCTTTTTTTTTTTTTTTTAAAGATTTTATTTATTGGACTGACAGATCACAAGTAGACAGAAAGGCAGGCGGGGTGGGGGAAGCAGGCTCCCTGCTGAGCAGAGAGCCCGATGCGGGGCTCCATCCCAGGACCCTGGGATTATGACCTGAGCCGAAGGCAGAGGCTTTAACCCACTGAGCCACCCAGGTGCCCCTCCCTGTAAGTCCTTTTTAAATCAAGAGTCAGTTCTGAAATTTAGATGTGGTCGTAAAAGGAACTGCTTAAAGTTATGTGTTACAGGTCTTCAGTCTCTTCGTCACAGTGTCACATGTGGCCATTTTGTCGGGAAAAGTTCATGACGTGTGCAGGGTCTTAGAGCTCTGATACCTCTTTGCTTTGTAATTATTTGTTTTACCTTTTCAACTTTGGTTGGTTTTGTTGTTGGATTTGTAGGGCTCCTTGTCCTAAAATCTGGACTTTAAATAGTTGCTATTAAGCCTCTAAAATCAATCAGCCTCTGGCTGTGTTGTCATTAAAAGTTAACTGCCTTCCCATTAATCCATTAATCGTGCAGATTAATTGGGAAAGCGGTTCAAACCAAGGCTCTAACTTGGGACACGTAAGCCAGTGTTTGCCTCCAAGTGAAAGCTTATCCCATTAACATCACAGCATGTTAAACAATTATATATATAATTCACACATGGCGTCTATAGGACGAAATGTATATATGGCGTCTATAGGAGAAAATTTATAGAAACCGAGAGGCTGCTGCAATAATAAATTCTTGACAATGAGAAAATCACCCCGTGAGTCTGACCACTTCTAGAAAAAATACCGATACTTACTTGTTTTAAATTGCAGCAATATGTTGTTCTTAGATTTAAGCCCCTGATGGACAAAGTTAGAAGCTCATGTTTGTCTTACTTCATATACCTAAAGCTAGTATCCTCAAGTGAGTGTTAATTTTCATGCCGAGGTCAAATTTAATACTCAAAGAAGCTAAAGAATTTAGCAGTGGTGCACACTCAGTGGTATTTAATTGAGTTGAAATGTTATTTTAGATGATGAGGAGAGATGAAATTAGGATCGGCCTATATTTTGTCACCTGCGCTTCCGAAAAATTGTATTTTATTTAAGACCACTTGTATCACTATTCCTTAAAACTTCTTCTTTTTCTTCTTTTTCTTGCCAGAATGTTACTGTGTAGTAGCTGCCTCCATACATGGGTGGTTGACTTAGCTGTGGAGGGAAGAAGGGGGGTTGTATGGAACACTAACCACTTTTCAATCTTTAAACCAGCCTGATGAAGCCATAGGAAAAGCAGAAAGACATTTGCAGAAGGAACAAAACTCTCCATTGGATAGGGATTAATCTGGAAGTCTGTTTTATTGGTTTCTGAGCTAGCGTGGTACTGGCTGCACTACAGGCGCCGGTTCCAACTTCAGTTCCAGAGACAACCTGGAGCTGATGCATGTAGTTTTTATATCAGGAGGCTGATGATGCTTTTCAGACATACCTGGGTCTTCTGGGAGTTCTTAGGATGAACTTCTGGGGCTTTTCTTTGATGTGCTGAGCGAATGCCCGAGATGATTACAACTGTGCAGATGAGCCTACAGAGTTGGGAAGAACTCATTATCATGGCAGTAAAGGAAGACCCTGAGAAGAGACAAAGGCTAGTGGTTCTGAGTTCACTATCGCAAGAGAGTGAGCCATCATCACTTGTGTTGTGCAGAGACTCAGAGGCAGGCATGGTGGAGGGAAAGCTTTATACCTGAAGGTATGCTCGGGTTGGAGGCTGCTGACATGAGGAAGCAGAAAGCAGGCTGAGCAGAAGCAGGACATCCTATGTGATGGATGAAGTGTGTGTATTCAGTTCCTTCTATATTTGGTAGAGATTTAGAAATCTCTACTAAATACATTTATCCAGTACTGAGTTGAAAGCAGAGGTAAAAATTAACAAAACTGCAACTTATTAGCCAAGTCCTGGCTGTTTGGGGCCAGTTGCTACAGGGGTTATTATTTGGCTTTTTGGGCTTGTTGCTGTAGATAGTAGCTTGGCTTCCTGGGCTGGTTGCTGTAGGTTATAGGTCAGAGTTGTGTTTTTGTATATCATCTGGCCATTGCCCATTTGTACACCTGTTCTCTAGTCGGGCAAGAGTCAGAGGCGCCTGAGGGACTGGGTCCTGTGCCATGCCAGGGTGGGGAGATGGGACTACTCCTGGAATCTTGAAACTAGGCCTTGAACATTTTGTAGAACTAACTTAGACTGGGCTTATGGTAAAAGAACAATATTGTTGTTTAATTTTTTGGATGAGGTCTTGGCTTGTACACAGTATTTTTGATATAGGCTAGCACAATTCCATAATTTCTTAGATTAATTGATGATTCTTAATTTCAACTGAATGACGATTTCAATAATATAGATTAGAATAAGACATTTTGTTCAAGGAAGTGGATTTCTTGAAGAGAAGGCCATTCCTTAATCCTGATTCTGTCAGTGGAATATTTGGACTAGGTCTTTCTGAGAAGATTGAGATTCTGTTGTTTCTAAAGCTCCTTGCCTAAGATCTCAACCCTGCCTCTAGTTGTATGGGAATTTTAAAATATTTTAAGTATGGGGAGTACCTGGGTGGCTCAGCTGGTTAAGTGTCTGACTCTTTTTTTTTTTTTTTTAAAGACTTTATTTATTTATTTGACAGAGATCACAAGTAGGCAGAGAGGCAGGCAGAGAGAGAGGAGAAAGCAGGCTCCCCACGGAGCAGAGAGCCCGATGCAGGACTTGATCCCAGGACCCTGGGATCATGACCTGAGCCGAAGGCAGAGGCTTTAACCCACTGAGCCACCCAGGCACCCCATGTGCCTGACTCTTGATCTCCACTCAGGTCTTGATCTCAGAGTTGTGAATTCAAGTCCCACTTTGGTTAAAAAAAAAAAATGAAGTATGTTTGCTCTCTATCCTATCCTGTCCCATTATATCCTACCCTATTCAATCCAGTCCTATCCTTCTCCAATGTATAGTCCTCTGGGAAACATGATTTATTAGCAGACATGCAGTGATTTTGGCAGGACTTCCAAATAATAGAGAAGGTTGTTTTACTCAGTGACAGCTTAGCTAAATGCTACTGCAAATCAGCCCTGTGTTTTGGTCAGGTATATATTAGATTACCAATACTTGTTTCAATAGTGTACTCACTCAGAATAGGAGTTCTGTATCCTTGGGTAAATTATTTAACCATGGTATACCTTTTTCTTCCATTGTCCAATGGAGTTAATACTATCAAGTAATACAGACTATTTGTCAGGATCAAATGAGTTAATACATGTGAAGCACTGAGAACATAAGCAGCTAATAACCTATACCTATTATCTTAGTACAGGTAGTATTACACAGAGATTAAGAAAATTGAATTACTTTTATTAAAAACTGAACAGCTTTTACTTACTTATGAGAATTACGCATTAAAGCCCTTAGTAAAATAAAATTAAATTACTTTCAATCGAGGTATATTAAAATACTTCCACTGTAGCTTGCATCTTTATTTGTAAGAGGCTATTGAGTTTTTTTATATACACAATTTGCCAGAGATCTAATTTATCATTGTCTTTTAATGACAATGGTAAGTTTTTCTCTCATGTGAAGAATAAATGGTGACTTTTCTGAGATATTGACCTGAAAGCTGTAGGTTTGTGTATCTTTGTGTGTGTGTGTGTGTGTGTATGTGAAAATGTCTCAATATGAATTAGGTTAATATGGATATTCTAACAGAATTCATTAAAATTATCTTCTACATGTAATCAGGGTATAGAAATTTTTTTTGTACAAAATAGATTAAAAACTCTAGTTTCACATTTCTGAGTGTATCAAGGCTAATGTGGAAATTCTAATATGACTTTCAGAAAGGTTGAATAAAAAGCAACAATTTTGGAAAAACACAGAGTAGTAAGAGTCATGTCCATTTCTTCCTCTAATAGAAAAAGACATTAATTAACCAAACATGTCCTACTATGGTTTTGAATAGTACAAGCCTTCCCCCCTTAATGACTGTATTTTTTTTTAAAGATTTTATTTATTTATTTGACAGACAGAGATCACAAGTAGGCAGAGAGGCAGGCAGAGAGAGAGGGAGAAGCAGGCTTCCCACTGAGCAGAGAGCCCGATGCGGGACTTGATCCCAGGACCCTGGGATCATGACCTGAGCCGAAGGCAGAAGCCTTAACCCACTGAGCCAACCAGGCACCCAATGACTGTATTTTTAAATTTCATTAGCCGCTGGACTCTTAATGAGCTCCTTGCCCCTTTGACCTAGATGTACCGCCCCACCTGATCCCTCCGATCATAGAGACGTCAGGCTGTACTCGGTCCACATCAGGTTCCTCCAGGGAGTTGGGGCAGTGCAGTTGGCTACTCACCTGCGGCCACTGAGCTGGGTGAGGGGTGGGATGGAGTGGGAGCTGAGTCCCCAGCATGTTCTGCGGGCAGCCCAAAGCCTGGGTGGAGGTTGTGATGACTCCTGTTCTGCCCTCTAGCCCCTAGGAGGAAAGTGGATGCAGGCCAGAACTCTTGCTGGGAGGTAGACAGCCCAGTCTGTCCCACGTGCGGGTGGTGAGGGGTGCAAAGAGCAGCCCCGGGGCCAGGGAGGCCTCAGTCTCCCTGGGCCTATCCTAACAGGTAGGGAGGGCAGCGAAACAGTTCCGTCCTGCTCCTGTCATTTGGAAGCCTTCCTTCTCAATCTGTCAAAAGACAGATCGAGAGGAGTTGGGGGCTAGGACCTCCACACCAAGGCAAAGCAAGGGCTGTAGAGAAAAAGAACGGGCAGCACATATGCCAATGATGGGCCAGAAGCAGAGGTGAGCGGCCTGCAGCCCTGGGGGAGAAGTGGGCTGGGGTAAGAGCCCCAGCCTGGGCGGCACATCTGCTCACAGCAGCAGGAGGGGGCCGCAGAGGTCGAAGGTATGGTCCCAAACTGCCCCCTCCACCGTTAGCACAGGTGCTCCCTGCTTGATGACTTGTGCGGTGGGCAGTCCTTCGGAGACTTGCAGGGTCGGTGTGAAGGCCCAGTACTGTACACTGTATATTTATGTTTGCAAATGTGTACATTATATATGTAATACCTGTGTTGTATGTATAATATATAATATGTGTATATATTTATAATAATATGATGGTATATAATATGTATAACCTATAGCATATTCAGGCATGTAAATACATGTGTACTAATGCATATATAACTTTAAATCTACAAAATATTTACACATATAAATACATATTTTTATACATTTATATATACATATAATGTATAAACCATATAATGTAATGTATATTTCTGGTTTGTGTGAATTCATGTTTATGGATATGTATACATGTATGTATTCTTTTTTTAATAACACATTTATATGTATATGTGTTCATATAAAATATATTCATATATATTTATGAGGCTAGCATACAGTAAGTGAATGCCATCACTTATAATTTAATAGCCAACTTAGCATTTATACAGCCTTTATACACATTATAAATGTGCATGTATACATTGTGATATATGTATATGTATGTACATATATGTATTAAATTATCTATATATTATACACACATACCTATTATACACACATATATATAAGTACACATTTGTGCATATACAAATATACTATGTGCATACTGTAATACATACATACTATTATGTGCATAAAATAAATGTACATATATATACATCTCTGATGAAGGGACCAGGGTGGTAATGATCTGACATAGTATTTTGTTTAAAAATAATACAATTATGTTTTTGAACTGACTTAGTATGTTATTTCAGATTTAAATGCTCCTTGCTTAAATACTTAACATATTTATGCACTCTGAACAATGATGATATGCTCTCTGAGAAGCTATAAATTATTAATCATGAAAATTTGAGGAAGCCGAGAGTTCTAGATGAGAGATTAGTCCAGAGAAGACTAGTTCACTGGGTTGCCTTTCTAGAGTCTAAGATAGGATTTCTCAGCTATTGCACTATTGGCATTTGGGATTGGATAATTCTTTGTTGTGGAGGGTTGCCCTGTGCACTATAGGATGATAGCAGCACCCCTGGCCTCCACCCACTAGATTCTAGAATTTCCCCAATCTGTGATGACGAGAGTGTCTCCAGATGTTGCTAACTGTCCCCTGGGGTGTTAAGTCACCTTCAGTTGTGGTTCACAGCTTTGCAAGTCTAGAACGTGTATCTCACTGCATTTACTGGCGTAATCAGAGAAAACTTGTTTTCTAGAATTCAGTTCACAGGAGACTGATGTTTAATCCATAATTCCATTTTCCTAAGGTCTAGAGGGAACTATTCCTTTTACTCCAGACTTGTTATTGCCGTCTGAAACCTCCCTCCCTTGTTTCAAGACTGTTGAAGATCAATAGTTTTATAGTTTATTTATTATTTTATAGTTTTTTGGTAATAAGTTGCTTGGCACATCTGGAATAAGAGTAATATGACTTCTTTTTTTTTTTTTTAAAGATTTTATTTATTTATTTATTTGACAGATCATAAGTAAGCAGAGAGGCAGGCAGAGAGAGAGGGGGAAGCAGGCTCCGTGCTGAGCAGAGAGCCCCATGCAGGGCTTGATATCAGGACACTGAGATCATGATCTGAGCCAAAGGCAGAGGCTTAACCCACTGAGCCACCCAGGCGCCCCAGTAATACGACTTCTTGAGAGACAGTTGTTTATGTCATAATGGTATCTGATGAAATTCCTATATTCCAAATCTAAAGAAATAGTAGTTGGAGTTACGTCATTCTTACATCCTGGATTCTAGGCCCCAGCTAACTTTTTAGACATCGTGGTTCCACTACAGTGAGACAAGCAAATTAACCGAAGTCTGTATGTCAGTTACCTCATCTGTAAGTAATATTGGTATCTCAAAGAGGAGAGAGAGTGATAGAGATTAATAACTTTGTGAAATTGTTAAGTTCTTAGCACAGAATATTCACTGAATGTCTCTTATTATTAGTTTTATGCAAGAATAACTTTAGAATATTTTATTGCTAAATAAACACACAGTAGTTCATGGGCGAAATATGTATGCTCGTGGTAAAACATAATAAGGTCATGTAGTCACCACTCAGACCAATAACTGGAACTTTACCAAACACCAGAAGCCTCCCTGACCCATTTCCCATATCCCATGTCTTTTCCCCCATAAATGAAATCACACCCATTCTCTTATTTTAATGCCACCATAAGCTAAAAATAGAACAGTATTGATTCTCAGTTTATAATGGCAAAAACAAATGAGCAGTAAATATATGCCCTCAAGAGTGATTGCACTGGAGAGGCATTTTACATCTGAAACATCGATTTGAATCTGCATAATTGATTGTGAATTGCAGTTAAACACCCTTTTTTGGTCACACTTACACCTGAATACCAATAATGATTCAAAAATGACTGTACTTGTAAATACACACCGGCACATGCCCTCTCCCCATAGAGATAATGCACTTGTTTGCACGTGCAGACGCACACATGGCCCTTTCCACAGTGCTCTAAAGTGTTTTGGTAAGTTGCTCATGGTTGGGCATAATCAGAACTCCCTCTGTCACCCCATGGATTATGTGTCTCTTTATGTCTGCCCTCCTTAATACTTGAATTACCACCAGATGGACAGAGTCAGTACTTAGGCCAATCAGTAGACATGCAGGGACTTGTGGGCCAGTTACCAAGTCTGTCCTAAGAGTTAGCTGAAGAACTTCAGGTGTGCAGGAAGAAAAAGTGGACTCTAAATGAAAATGAGATGGTCTTAAAAAGTGAAATGCTATCTCAGGCAAATTCTTCTGAAAGGCATGCCGATGTTAAGCTGGCATTCCTTATCTCTTATACTCTAGACATTTAGCTTTAAAGAAAAACATTTCAAATAGCGGGACTGCAAAAATATTGTAGTTTGAATACTAAAGCAATGAAACTACTAATGACTTTAAAAATAACTGTTCAGGCAGAATAAGCTTTATAAAATTTCAGATGAATCTAGATAATTCCTAGATTAATTTAAATGAAATTGCTTACTGTTAATTTAAAAATTGGGACAATAACCTTGCATGTTTTTTAATTACCAATTATGTTAAATTCTAAATATGAAAGAAGTGTTTTTTCTGATTAGAGTAAAAAATGGCAACAACTTAATAATTGTATAAAATAAAAGACAAATATATAAATATTGAATATATTGAAGAACTAACTGAATAAAATAAGCATATATGGATATTGTGGTCACCGTGAGATTATTCTTATCCCTTCCCTCTTTCTTTGTGCCTTATTTTTAATTTTGTATGTGGTACACATAAAAGCATAGATGATAGGGGCGCCTGTGTGGCTCAGTGGGTTAAAGCCTCTGCCTTCAGCTTAGGTCATGATCCCAGGGTCCTGGGATCGAGTTCCGCATCGGGCTCTCTGCTCAGCGGGGAGCCTACTTGCCCCTCTCTCTCTGCCTGCCTCGCTGCCTGCTTGTGATCTCTCTCTCTCTCTGTGTCAAATAAATAAATAAAATCCTAAAAAAAAGCATAGATGATAGACAGATGTATGCTTTCATATATATCCTTATGTGCATGTTGATATGTACATACATGTATATACACACAGTATAGACACATTACCTTCCTCCAGAAGTAACCACTATCCTGAATTTTATGCTTTTCATTTCTTTGTTTTTTTAAATAGTTTTTTTAAAATTCACATGTATTCCACAACATATTGCTTAGCTTTGCTTATTTTTAAGATACTCAAAACAAATGTCTTATATGGTCTCTTATAATTTGATTTTTTTCACTAAAAATTTTATGTCTAAAGATTCAACCATATCTTAGGTGTGCATTAGTGTGTTTCCTTTGTACCGATGCAGATTACTCCACTGTGACGAGTACTACAATTCATTGATCTGTTTTTGGTCATTGGGTGTTTGAGTTGTGAACAGTTCTTTCCTAATATAAACAGTGTTTCTGGAAACCGCATGTCTCCTGGTGCACAATGCGAGAGTTTCTCTAGGTCAGTGTTTCCCAACTTTTCTCTTCTCATGGGACAGAGAAAATACTAGTACTTGTATCACATCCTTGGGTTAGAGAGGCAAACTCCTGGAGACCAGCAGTTCGTCCTAGGGATACTCTGCCCGGGATGGCATATGTATCAGGGGAATTGGAGGAGCGTCAGGGTATGGAAAGTTCAAATGCACAAGCTAATGACAAATGGTTTTTTAAAGTAGGTGCTCAAGTGTACACTCCCACTAGCAGCCTGTTGGAGCTCCTCTTGGCCCACATTCTGCAGATGATCTGGTGTTGTCAAAATTCTCAAATCTTGAGAATATACTGTCTGTAAAATAGTATCTAACTGTAGTCTTGATTTACACTTCTTTTTACTGATGAGTTAGATCATCAGTTTATATAGGTTCTGTTCTGTGAGCTCTCTGCTCTTTCCTTGTGCTATTTTTCCAAGTGTGTTTTCTAACTGATTTAAAGGTAGTTTTTCTTTCTCTATCTCTCCCTTTTTTAAAAAAGATTTATTTATTTTAGAGAGAGAAAGTGTGTGTGTGTGAGTTGGGGGTCAGGAGAGGGAAAGAATCTTCAAGCAGAGTCCCTGCTGAGCATGGAGCCTGACCCAGGGCTTGATCTCATAACCCATGAGACCATGACCTGAGCTGAAACCAAGACTCAGACGCTCAACCAACTGAGCCACCCAGGCAACCCCATTTTTCTTTATTTTATTTTATTTTCCTTAATTTGGGATACTAATCATATGCTGTTTTGCACGTACTTTTCACAGGTGATGTTTCTCTTTATGTGTCTTTTGGCAACCATAATTTCTTAATTTTAATATAGTTTAATTTATAAACCTTTCCTTATATACATTTTTTAGAAATTCAGCATGCTGACTAGGTATTTTTGTTTCTTGCTTTTGGTAAACCTTTTTTCTACCTCAAGATATTATAATTTCTGTGGAAATTTTTCTTCCCTATTTTCATATTCTCTTGTCTTTAAATTCTTTTTTCTTTTCTTACTGATTAAGACCTCTAATGGAAAATTGCATATAAGCAGTGGGCATGTTGTTCAAGATCCTGGTATTGTTTTGTTTTGTTTTGTTTTGTTTGTTTGACCTGTTGGGTCCAAGAAAGCTGTCAGCACTGCACTAACCTGAATGTGGATTTTCCCTTTTGGCAGATGATTGTGATGAGCCTCTGGTGTCTACCTTGTCTCAGGCATCATTCAGCAGTTCGTCCGAACTTTCTAGCAGTCATGGTGCTGGATTTGCAAGACTAAATCGAAGAGATGGTAAGTCTGCTTTTTTCCTTCTGATTGGCTCATGATGAATCTCATTAATTTTCCATTCTCTTATAATAAAATCATTACAAGTGATATATTGTGAAAGGACGTTCATTTCTCAATCAGCAAATGGCTGGAACTCATGGGACATATAGGGCCTGTAGGACTGGTTCTGGAACGGCCAAGGGTCACATCCTGTTTTAAAATCCTGTATCATCATTTCAGCACCAGAAGAACTGAATTCCTTCAGTATGGTGAGCTTCATATATCTCTTATAAAATAAACCTTTCCACAACAATATACAATCATTATGTATATAGTAGCCATGAAAATTTAATTGACCCTCTATTTCGAGTTAAATAGGAAGCTCGCAAGAAGAGGTAATTTTCAAAGATGCTGGTTATTTAAAAATAAGAGTCCCACAGTTTGTTTCATTCTCAATATAGGTGACACGATTTTCTCTCCTGTGGAGGAAAGAGAACTTAATAAGTTTCGTGCTCCTGTAGGAATACTCAGTTAGTACTGTTGACAATCTCTTAGGTAGGTTGTGTTTGATTGCTTGACTATGTTTAAAGGAAGGTGCGGATAATTAAAAGGTAACTTGCTATTGAAGTAAGAGAGAATTTCAAAACTCTGCACACTTAGAGACAGCATCATCGTGGCCCCTTTCCATAATACGCTAAGGCAAAAGCCATCTGCACTTACAGTCTATGGAAGGAGGCTTGGCAATCCTAACACAGAAAACATTTTTAGCAACCATGAAAAAATAGACACCGACATCATATATTATTGAAACCGTGATTTGCTCATTTATTATCCCCTTCTCGCATGCCATATGTCAGCCACTTCTCATTTTTCTCCTTGGTGTTATCCTTGGTGCTGTTGTAATGCTTGAGCACAATGAACATTGGACATAACAAATGGATCATACGTGTGTCTGTCTGTCTGTCTGTGTTTTGCCATCTGGTACACGTGATAAATATCTAATACTTTAGCATGACTTTAAATTTAAGTTTATTTTAAAATGATATCTCCTCTTATTTGAGACAATCACTTATGTGTGTTTCTGGGTGTGAAAGCATCAGTGGGAGAGCAAACACGGAGATTCTTGTATCAAATGGGGAATTTGAAGAGCTTTGAATACATTTGCGTAGACCCTGCTTGTCTGTTACTTTTATACGCCTTGTAGTGAGGGTTAATGGTCACACTGGACTCTCTCTCCCTATTTGCAATTCTGAATTTTTGACTAACCAAAGGCAAGTGAGCTCTCCTCGCCCCTCTGGAGACCAGTCCAGCCCCTGCCCCCACAGTTCTCCTAGCAGGAATGCTGACATGACAACACTGATCTTACAATGAACCTTCCCTCTTACAGTCCTTTTCAAAGTAAGGCAGGCTTTTTACATTTACTATAGCTCCGTTTGAATAATAAGAGCTTTCTTAGAATCTGGCCCATGGAAGGGCACAAAATTTAATTTAACTATTTATCGTTATTTTGTTTGTTGAAATTTAATAAATCACACAAAATATATATGTTATTAATTGGATCAGGTCATATTTTACATTTATTTATAGACTCATCAGAAGTCTTCATGAGTGAGACTCATTTTCATTCTTAATTCGTTTCTGTGGCTCTTGGTGAACCACAATATCAAACTTCATGAATCTCATTTGCATGTTAATGAAATGGAGAAACAAAACAGGATCATTTTAATTATCTTTTGCTGGTTGTCAACCTACTTGATTACATTTTTTCTTTTTTATTTAGTTTTTCTTTTTTCTTTCCTCTTAATTACATCAAGTGTTTACAAAGGAATGTCAGATTTTGAGTGATTTATTAAAGGCTATATATTATTTCTACTATCTACATTTCTTGTAGTTTATTTATTTATTTATTTATTTTTAAAGATTTTATTTATTTGAGAGAGAGAGTGTGTGAGAGAGAGCATGAGTGGGGGGCAGGGAATGAAAGAAGCAGGCTCCCTGCCCATCAGGGAACCTGGCACAGGACTTGATCCCAGGACCCTGAGATCATGACCCAAGCCTAAGGCAGTCGCTTAACTGACCGAGCCACCCAGGCGCCCCTCCTTGCAGTATATTTAGATCAGGCTGTGGAAGGGTGTTTCGTCAAGTCAGGAGGTCAAGTATAAATAAACCAAATCAACAAATAAAGGTCAAAGTGTCCCAGAAACACAGGTAGAGTGACCTCTCTCTTGTGGAATCTAGAAAACTTAAAGCCGAAGAAAGACAAACGAGAAACAAAGAATCAGGCTCATCCAGCTGCTGTTCTCTCTCCATGAGCTCAATGCCTCGGTTAACTGTGAACATAACGAGGCTCCGTTATTCCCGTGCTGGGAGAGGGAGACCAGGAAAAGATACTGTTGAACATAATGAGTCTACCAGGAGGGAGGAAGAAAAAATGAACCTTTCAAAGGTATAGTAATTAAATTTTACCAGTTGAATACTATTGTGGGTTGAGTTGTGTCCTCCAGAAGGATGTATTCAAGTTCTCACAGATACTTACCCAGGTGACTCTATTTGGACATAGGGTCTCCACAGTGTGATCAAGTTAGGGTCGTATGGGATTAGGTCATACTGGCTTTGGATCAGTGAGCTCCAGATCAGGCCTTCTAAAGAGAATGAGATTTGGAGACACACAGAGACAGAAGAGACCAAGAGAAGAAGGCCATGTGGAAATGGGAGATGGAGAAACGGAAGCAGAAATTGGAACGATATGGCTGCAAACCAAGATAAGTGTGTATTGCTAGTAACTGCCAGATGCTAGGAGGAGGCCGGGAAGGAGTCTTTTCTAAAGCTCCAGAAGAAGGAGCATAGACCTGCTGACACCATGATTTTGGACTTCTAGCCTCCAAAAAGAAAATAAGTTCTGTTGTTTTAAGCTGCCCAGTTTGTGATATTCAGTGTTAGCAGCCTGGGCAGCTAGTACCAGTGCCATTGAGCAAATGCCTTCTTTTTCATACTTGTTTGTACTGGGAGGATGCCTCTCAATTTGAACCTGGAAAATTTCATAGCTCAGAGAACTGTAATCCAGATGTAACGGTAAATAACACAGACAAACAAAAAGCCATCACTGCTAATACTGGCTACAAAATGGAATTCAACCCCTCTCTGCCTTTATATAATACCATATTGTTACAGTTTCAGTGTTGTTTGAATTATGATGGGCACCGAAAGTTACTGCTGTCAATGTCAAGTTCAAACAGGCTCTAGTGCACCATTTGATAGTCCAGGTGTGTTCTTAGGACAGAATATAAGGAAGCCACTTAAGTAGAACTGTTCTTCATGCTGCAGTGTAATCCAAATGACAATTTGTATTTTCATGTGCTCGGGAAACCTAGGAAATGGTTTATTGCAAACTGATATACTTGTGTGTACACGTAAAATAGTAGAGTAGTAAATAAAGTTATTATGCACAGCAAAAATAAAATACTTACAGGTATGAGTGCAAACATATATACGTACATGTGTTTATTTATATAGCAGATTGCTTCCATAACTGAAAAATATGGTAAGTTTTCTCTCATCTATTCTGTAAGATCAAAATATATCCTATTTTGCTAGAAAGTTGAATGTTTGTCTCTATTTTCCCACTGTCAGTTTTTTTTAACTGCAGCTAAACCCTTCTACTCTAAATGCTTACAGAGCAGTGTTTTCCCCATGCCTATAGAATTTGCTGTTAAAATCAAGCATCTATCTGTAGAGAAATTAGCATATTTGGTTAATTGACAGAACTCCCATTTTCAGATGTACTTCTAATGAGAATAATTATGATATTCTGTACAGGGTTATTTGGTGATTTTTACTGCCCTGAATCACTGTGCTTGTTCGCATACAACTATCATGCCTAAATTAAAACCCAAAAGAAAAATCCCCAAGGTATGCATGATGCATGTCAGTGCTGAAAAGGACAGATAAGGTGAATGTTTCCTGCTGTTAAACAGATTGCATAAAATCTTTCATAATTATCACATTTTTAAAAAGATAACATTAATGCACTTAATAACAAATGCTTTCTTTATGAGGAAAATAATAAGAAATGAATTTTACACAGAACTGGAAAGACTCAAACCTAAGGAAAGGGGAGCCTCGTTGGCACAGTGGGTGTGGGTCAGGAGTGTGCCTGAGAGGTCCCCGGGACAAGAGATGGGGTGGACAAGCTTCCTGACTGAAAAGAATACTGATTTGGTGCATTGGGGATGGCCTTTTCTTGTATGTGTTAGGGAACAAAAGATGCCAGCAATTTATTTGCTTCTGTATTCTGTTTCCCCATTAAACCCAGAATCTGATGTGCCTAAGTAAGCCCTTGGCACCTAAGTAATTACCAAATTGCAAGGGCCATACACCTTTATGCTGATTCGGGCTGTGAGTACATGACTTCTCACCAGCTCTGCCTGATTCTTCTGTCTCCTGCCCTAACTTATCTCCAGGATTAGGAGATACACAGTTCTTAACAGTGAGATGAGAGCACTTAAACCCAACTAAATCCCTGAGTAGTCAGATCCCTGAGAGTTACCCCTGTAGTCACAGAACACAAGCATCCCCAACACGCTTGAACCTTAGCTAACTTACTCTCATACTCTCCCTCACCAGTGGATCATAAAATTTTAGGTGAAAAGCAGACACTTCCGGATTAGACATATCTGAGACCAGTTCACCATTCTAGGGTTTAAATTACTGAAACCTCTTACTCATTTAAGGACAGAAAAAAAATTTAACCACTGTGATTTAATTCCCTACTTTTCTTTCTTTCTTTTCTTTTCTTTTTTTTTTTTTTTTTAAGATTTATTTATTTGAGAGAGTGGAGAGGGGAGGAGTAGAGGGAGAGGGAAGTAGAATCTTAAGCAGACTTGGGACCAGGCACAGAACCTTATGAGAGCTCCAAGTGGGGCTCAGTCCCACGACCCTGAGATCACAGCCTGAGCCAAAACCAAAAGTCGGATGGATAACCGACTGTGCCACCCAGACACCCCTTTAATTTCCTAATTTTCTGTTGGAAGAATAGCGATGGTACTGAAGTGGTATTCGCTTTATGGAAAATGATCTTGGCTCTGATATGACCATAGGAAAAGCACTGTCCCAAGAGAATGTTAAACAGTTTCAAAGCGTGTCCTGCGCGTTCACCGCAGTTTAACAAACCTCACGGGACCAAATGCATACATTATAAAGGTAATCTCGGGGAAATTTGGACTTCCATGTAACTCTGGTAGGAAGAGTTGATTTCTTCCTGACTAATTACAAAGCTAAACAGTAATTACACTTATATTTTATATGTCCATTAGTAGCTCGAAGTAAAGATAAAACGTTCTCCTATATCCTTAGTCAAAGTCTGTGAACTAGGGTCATCTGATGGTTCTATTTAAAATATTCTACTTTTTTAGCAACCGGAAATTGGTTTATGAGGTTAAAAAAGAACTTCCAAAGAGATTAACATTTTGATAAAGGTTTGGAAAATGAAGTTCTAGATCAATTTTATGGTCCGTGGTGTGTCACCTGTGCTTATAGATTATATTTTGCATGCTGGCCTTGAGAAGGTGGAATAAAAATGAGTGAAGATTTACATCTTATTTCTCCATATACCTATATCCTGTGTTCATTAAAGCAGAGGAGAGCTTGCTGTCATTTCTGTGATTAATACAGAATCACTTCCACTCTTCTATTGATTCACTTGACTTAACACCAGAGTTGATCATCCACCTGGCCGCTTGGCTCTCTCTTTACTTTGGATGTGGCCGTCCCTTCTGGGCTCCTTCCTTAAGGGTATGTTCCATTCTCTTCTCATCTCTTCTGCCAGAGTCCTGGTCTTCCCTCTATCTTCCCTTTATTGTCTTTGTCTGCCCTCTAGCACACTTCCTTCAGCTCTAAATCAATCTGATAATGTAATCCGAGTAGATGTGCCAAGTAGCCAATCCTAAGCAATTTATAGTGATAAAAAAATCTGGTTTTGGCAACACAAAAACTAGATCGTAATACTAAATGATGAGTTGCCTTAGGGAAATGAAATTTTCTCCTTTCCTATAAAAGTAGGGGGTTGAATTCAAGGATGTCTAAACTCCATGACAATATAGCCTTCTTATTTATGCTACTCTGTAAGCAATATCTTTTCTTTCTGACTTGCTCTAATAATGGAGAGTTTTTCAAAGCATGTGAGTGAGTCAAAGTGAAGGGCCTTCAATAAGAAAGTAAATAGGGTACGTTAAGGCAGATTGTTCTCCTCTGTGCCCTCAAATGAGAAGACACAGAATGGTCCTGGCTTAGAAAATGTCCTAAACTAATCCTAATCCTAAATCTAGGAATTCAAGTTACAGATATGATCCTACTGAAATTGATACAGTGCCTCAAATTTGGTCAATTAAAATACATTCATAAAATTTAAAGTTATCATTAATATAATGTACCTTTCTTTGTGTATATCTAATACTTTTCAGAGTGCCAAGGAGGAGAATTTCACATGTAAGGACAGAGATTATGGGGTCATGTGGTGTGTTAGGTGGATTCTTCCAGAAGCACACCCTGGGCCACGATGAGGTGCTGGTAGTTTATTAGGGGATGTCTACCAGGAGAATACAGTGAGGGAGGTAGGGGAGTAAGCAGAGTGAGGAAGGGAAAGAAACCAAACAATTACAAGTCAAGTCCTATACATAGCCTGATCCCCCAGGAAACTCTGGATGTTCAGATTATTCCTAAACTGTTGTCCTACCTCATGGTAAAGGAACTGAGTCTAGCAAGGTGGCTGGTCAGTTTAGGAAAGTTAATGTCTCAGGCAGCTTGGGCTGCTGTAACAAAATACCATAGAGGTCATAAGTGGTAGATATTTATTTCTAGCTGTTCTGGAGGCTGGGAAGTCTTGAGATCGAGATGGTGGCAGATTCAGTTCCCGGTGAGAGCTTGCTTTAGCTAGTAGATAGCCACCGTCTCGCGGTGTGCTCACGCAGCCTTCCCTTGATGTGTCTGTGGAGAGCGCTTCTCTCCGTCTTCCTCTTCCTAAAAGAGCACTAATCCCATCACCAGCGGCCCACTCTCAAGACCTAATCTAAACTGAAATACTTCCACAAGTTAACGCCAAATACCATCACACTGGGGGTTAAGGCTTCAACTATGAATTTTGGGGGGGGGGGGACATATTCAGTCTTTAACAGCTTCATTTCTATAAACTAGTAAACCAGCCAGAAAGTGTTAACTGCTTGAAGATATCTGATAGAAACCCAAGATAGCCAGGCCTTCCAGGGGGAAAGATCCTGGAGAGAAAGGAAATAGTGTATAGTGAGCCTGACATTTTCTGCACCAAACAAGAGCTTCAAATATATATGAAGAAAAATGGACAGAAACAATAGGAGAAACAGACAATACGAATTGAAACACAAAACGGGGCGAGGAATTTTTAACTGCTGCCTCTCTGACTCTTATTGAAGAAGTAGGCAGAAAACACTGAAAGTACAGAGGATTTTAACAGCTAAGTTAACGAATTTGACAAAATACATAAATATGTAATTTATATTTGTATAATGGGTAGGTTGTATAAAACCCTACCCCCAACAACTACAGAATACACATTCTTATCCAGTGTACCTTTGCATATTTACTTAAGCTTATTCTGGGCCATAAAAATTGTTTGAACAGATCTCAAGGGATTTAAATCCTACAGAATAAGTCCCTTGACCATAGTTGAATTAAGCTAGAAATCCATGATTAAGAAAAACTTCAAAACCTAAAAAGGTGTGGAATTTAATTAATATACTTTCCAACAAGAAATCTCAATGGAAATTAGGGGACATTTTAATTCAATGATAACCAAATACTGTAGGTCAAAACTGAGATGAAGCTTGGTCCAAGCTAGCAGCCTTCCTTGCACATATTACAAAAAAAGGGCAGGCTAAATATTAATGATCCGACCATTGCCTACTTCTTCTATTTCCTGAGAATTTCTTTAAAAAAGTGGCAGATTAAACCAAAAGTAAGCAAAAGGACAAGAAAAAAGTGCATTGATTAATGAAATAGAAAAGATGCAATACAATCAATAAGACAAAACTATAACAAGAGGATATTTCAACAAACTTTTCTGCTAATCATGATGAACATTTAAATGAACTGAAAAAATTATTGGAAAAACACAGCCTAAAAAGTTGTGCCCAAGAAATAAAATGGATAATTTAAATATCCCTCTGTCTGTTAAAGATAGTGAATCCATAATTCACACGCTCCAACGGAGAAAACTCCAGGCTAAAATGCCTTCATACGTGAATTCTCCCAGATACTTTTAAGGAAGATAAAACTCTAATCTTCCACATTCTCTTCCAGAGGACAGAAAAAAAGTCAAAATACTTCCCAGCTCATTCTATGAGGCCAGCATAACCTTGATACCAAACCCTGTCAAGGACAAACAAGAAAGGAAAATTAAAAGCCACTCGCTCTCATGAATATAAATGCAAAATACTCCAAACAAAATGTTAGCCCATATGTGTGGAGGGACTGGGACTGAGCTTCAGGGTGAGAATACGCCCTCTTGGCTGGAAAGCACAGGTGCTCTCCAAGCCGGGTGGGTCGCATCACCAAAGAAACAGTGAAAGCAGGGGCGTGGAACCTTCCAGTCTGATATCATACAGAAGAATCCCGAGCATCTTCCCTAGGAGGGGATCCTGCAGAAGTGTGAGGACAGCCGGCAGTAGAAAACCATCTTTTTTTTTTTTTTTATATCCACTCTTATTGGAGACTATGGTCATTAAAAATGTGCTGTAATCTGTTGGACACCTCTTGGGTGACATGTCCTCTCAGCCACACCTCTATCTCTAGCCAGTGAGGTAAGGAGCAAGTCCAGCTTCCAGCAGGTGTAACAGGGCCTCCTCTGGGATTGCACCACTTACCTGAAGCTTCCTGCCCATGGTTCCCTTGACGCTCCCAAGGAATCCAAGGGACATTATAATTGTGGTCGTGGAGTATGAGGAGTAGACCTGCCTATGAGGCTAATCTTGACCGACAGAGAACAACAACCACAAAAGGATGGATAAAACCTTCCCGCTTTGTCCTCAGGGTGGAAAGTTCTGAGATGCATTTCAATAAGGCTGCTCAGAAGTATTAAACTTCTATTTTATTCACACATTGTCTTTCTGATTTTGTTTCATTGTGTGTGTTGTCTTATATCTCATAGAGCTTCTTTCTCATGATTATTTTGAATTCTTTGTTAGGCAGTCTGTAGATCTTCATTTCTTTGGGGCCAGTTGCTAGAAGTTTATTAGTGTCCTTTGGTGGTGGTGTGTCTGCCTGATTTTTGTGATCTGTATAACCTTGCTTTGTTGTCTGCATTTGAAGGAGCATCATGGGACAGGTCCCTGGGCAGGCAGGATTGGTCCCAGACTGTGTCGGAGAGGGCCTGGAACTGATTCAAATGGCTGCGTCAGGGTCCACAGCTTGGACCAACGTCTGCAGGCCTGCTTTCAAGGGCATGGAAGAAAGTGTCTCCTGCCAGACTCCTGGGTGGGCAGGACTACTCAAGGACTGTGGCTAAGAGGGGCTGGAACCAAGTCACGGGGCCGTTTCACGGTCCAGTAGGGTCAAAGTAGGCAGGCCTACCTCTAGAGGCGTGAGTGGGTGTGTCTCCCTCCATGGGCTCGAGTGGGCAGGACTGCTGACGGAGTTTAGAATGGGGTGCAGGACCCCTTCAAGATCCACAGTCAGACTAAGATTTCAGGGCTGACCTCTGGGGGCAGGCTCCTGGAGGGGCAGGACTGCTTCCTGATTGAGCAGTGAGGGGCTGGCCCAGTCTCCTCATGGACAGAACTGCTGGGAGGGGCCGGAGCCCAGTTACAGAGCTGTTTCAGGATCTCCTTCCGGATGGAAACTGGAGGGCCTCCCTCCAGGGTTGCCGTCAGTTGTGTCTCCTGGTGGGACCCTGGGAGGGCAGAATTGCTTCTGGCCTGTGGCTGGGTCCCAGAGCTCCCGTGATGGCACTTTTCTGTCCATGGAGGGCTGCCAAATTATTGTTGCTATGGGTAGATATGAGCAGGAAATTTCCTACTCTGCCATCTTGCTGACATCACTTCATATATTCTGTGTCTGTCTATTGTTATCATCGTCTGTCTAATGATCTGTAATTTAAAACCTGTTCCCATAAATTATCTCATTTGATTTTTTACTATAACCCCTTTGAAGGCTCCCCTGCAGATGTAGTTCCATGAGAAAAGATGTGGAAAAATTACAGGATTTTGTAAGGCTCTCTCTTTGTTTCTTCTCAAATAGAACTTTATATCAAAGATTTTCTCCCTCAGTGGGAATTGTCAGGTCCTTAAAGGTCTAATAATTTAAGTAGAAAGCTAGCCCCAAATCCTGTTTAAGTGATTTGAGGATTGTTATTTTTCTCTTATCTTTTCTACCCTTTAAAAAAAAGTTGACATGTAATGAATATTAACAATAGAAAATAAAAGGGACACATGTAAGATGGACTATATAATTGGCCATATAAAATGTAACTGATTTAATAGACTATATAAAAATATCTGACCATATAAAAATGAAAAACAGGATCAGGGACTCTGTGCCAAAGTGAGAATGTTTATGTGGGTTTTTCCAAAGCCTCTTCCTTGACCTTGGCATTGTGCATGCCCTCCTAGAACGAGCTGGCCCTCTGCCAGGGCCTCAGGAGGAGGTCTGTGCAGACAATTCCCACATTTGCGCTGGAGGAGAAACATGTCTAACAATCTCCTTTCTTGTATTTTCAACGGCCTGCTGGAATTTTCCAGCTGCCTACAAGATGTGTTGTCTTTATAAAAAAGCTCAACGTATCTTAAGTTAAATATTAAAGTTAAATATAACACCTCCAGACCCACTTCTGCTTGTAATTATTTTTCTTTTCTGGTTCCTCGTGGTTGTCTTAATCACCATGGCTTAGCAGTCTTAGACTCATCTTTTAGTTCTCTCTTGATCCTTCCTTCTGAAGATGATAAGTTCTATGTGTGGATGCATGCAATCTCTCTCTGATATTTTGTTTGTTTGTTTCCATTGCTGTTACCCTACTGCGGTTTTTGGATTTCTAACCAAGGGTATTTTAATAGACCCATAACTGCTCATTCAATTTTGAGGCTTTCCTCAATAAAAATACCTTTTCAAGTGCAGTTGTGACCTTGTTTTTGCCTGTTTCAGGTTTCAGCCCCAACTTCATTGCACTTATGGATGTTTCTGAAAATGTTTTCTAAAGTCTAGCTAATATTCTGCAGCGGTTGAGCAGATAATTTGGTAGTTTTAAGGAAAGAGGAAAGAATATTCATAAACTTTTTCAGATTAAATAGTAAGATCATCTGTGAATTGTCTGCCATTTACCAACAGAGTGTAGCTTCTCTTAACTAACCCATCTTTGTTTAATTTGTGGGCTCTTGCTTATATTTGTTCTACAAATCTAATTATTTAATCTAATAAGCCTAATAAATACTGCATGGCATTAATTCTATGAGTAGCACAAACCCATAAAGGGCTCACCGATGCGTAAAAGTATAAATGGAATAAAAAAGTGAGAAATAGAAATTTGAACAATACCCTAACTATAAGGAATGGCCATGATTTTGACACAAAGAACAAAACACACAAGCTGGGATAGATATGTGAATATTTGAGTGTGATGATTTCATACAAGCATCCAAATAAAGCAAGCACTGGATAGACGAAGCAGAGACATTGGATCTAGTAGACAAAGACTTTAAATCAACTCTCTTAAGTATCCTCAAGTAACCAAAAGAAATGAGGAGAATAATGTCTTAACAAATAGAGAATATCAATAGAGAGTTACACATTAGAACAAGAAAAAAACTAGTGCTTCTAATGTGAATGTTAAGAATTTTTTCTGTAATGGAAAAGAACAGAACTACATAGGCATCCAAGTTGGACTCCTTATAACAAACAAACAAAACAAAAACCCCAAAACCTTCTCATTATTGATACGAGGGGGAGCAAAGTAGAATAAGCTTTGAAGAATTCCTCTATCAAAAGACACCATCAAAACCTATATTTTCTAAGAGGCTCTGGATGTGGAGGAGTAGCTATTATGAGAAAATGCTGGCAGACGCCTGCTTTCTTCGATGTGAGAACTACTTTGATTTCTGAGTTTTAATCCTGCTTCTGCCTTTATAAGAGCAAAACCACTCATCGGTCTTTCCGTCTGGTTTGTCTTGGTGACCCATACTGCGGGAAAAAAACACTTTTTCTCCTGTTCCGGTTCATCTGATGTGCCATGTGGCAGCCTGGAGTGTGCGGTGGGGCTGGACTGAGGTGTCAGTGGGTGGACAGGAGCGGCTTCATTCACAGAAGGTGGTTGGCACGCAGTAGCGGGTCTCAGTGTTACACAGTCTTACCAAACTGTGGTCACCGGGAAGTGGGCGGTAGGGAGTTCTCTCCATGGTATTGTGCAAACAAGTGGGCAGTAGTTTCTGCTTTTCTGCATTAAAGCACAATAGTTAATGTGGGGAAGGGTGAGCCCATAAATTCCTATAATGAAGGAAGACATAAAAACCTTTTTAATGACAATAATAATTCCTTCAGAGATATTTCTGTGTGGGGGATGATTTGGGGAGCAGAAATGGATGTGACCTCCCCACCTGTCCTTCAGCTCCTCTCCCAGCTCAGAGAGGCACCTGTCACCCAGTTAAAGAAAGGGGGTCACTGCACAGCTTGGGAACAAACTAAGTGGTACCTTTGAGGTCTAGGATATAAAGAATTTCACACTTGATCTTAGCCAAAAGGCCGAGAAGCGATAGGATATAAAGAATTGGAAGGAGAAATGAGCAGCCCAAAGGAATCCCTTTTCCCCCCATATCCCAATGAGGAGAAGAGAGAAAGAAGGTTTGGAAAAGTAGGAAGAGGGTTGGACATGAACAAGCACGTGTGAAGACTTGTTTTCCTTGAAGTCCTGCCTCAGATGAAGTTCACAGTCAGGAATGTCACAGAGCCTTTCATTCACGTTCAGGTGTCTGCCTGTGAAGGCTGTGAGCGGAGTGGGTGATGGAGGGGAGCCTGCCCACCCAAGACAAGTCACCAGATCACCCTGTCGCTGCAGCATAGACGTGGTGGTGTGGCAGAGACCCCACCCCGGCCCCAGATGGCATGTGGCGAGAACTGGGAGATACTGTGGGGGCCCAAGAATGAGTGCATGAGATAAGGAGTGGGGAGTTGGGTGTGCGCAGAAGGTCACACCTGGGATGGGAGGAAGAACGTCCAAATGCTGTGATTAAGCACATCCTGACCAACCCTTAGCGGGTGATGACAGCAGAGGGGAAGCTGCTCGACTCATGTGTAGAAGACCAGAAAGTAGTCTTCCTGTCCCCTGCTCTCAGGGCCGGCATGAAGGGAAACAGACCCCTGTAAACATCTGGAAGCCGAAGGTGATAGAAATAAAATCCTGAATCAACTGAGTAATCCATGAACAGGACCGCGTTCCTCAGAAATGATTAGATTGATTTTCTACGTTAGACAGAATAGAAACTCAAGAGAGAAAATTAGATTGAGTTAGGGGGAAAATGCATTTTTCATACCCGAGGCTATAACTGAGAAATTCATAACTGCAATATGATTCTGGCTGCATTGCTCAAGTAGCTCATCTGAACTGTGGTCAGTAACCTGCTGGCTGGTGGGAGCCCACTGTCTGCAGCTCTGCCCAAGTGTGCGTCAGCGAATTGGGGGCTTGAAATCTGCCATTGGGGGAGCGTTTACACCACAGGAATTGAGGAATGCTACAAAGCAGGGCTCCCTCCCCTGCACGCTCCCCAGAGGACAACATGTTAAACACTTGCTAGCGTACCACCTACCTGAATCTATCTCCTGAGAGTCAAAATATAATGATCTTGGGGAAAAATATTAGAATTTCTTTTACAAATTGGACTGCGATGCAAAAGACCTGAACCATGAGTTTGATGTGTTCCCAGTACTTGATTGATTGTTGCATAGATGTATATATATATAATGTATATGTAAATATATATATATATACACACACACACACACACGTATATATATATATTTACAAATGGTTTTTTGGTATACTCATGCATATGTAAGTTCTTTTTTCAAAAAGCATTTTATTTATTTATTTGAGAGAGAGAGAGAGAGAGCACAAGTGGGAGGGGCAGAGGGAGAGGGAGAGACAGAGAATCTTAAGCTGGCTCCACACCCAGTGCAGAACCTGACATGGGGCTTCATCCCACAACCGTGAGATCATGACCTAAGCTGAAACCAGGAGTCAGAAGCTTAACCAGTTGTGCCACCCAGGAGCCCCTGCCCCTGTAAGTTCTTCAGCATAGTGTAAAAAGTTTGTTTCTAGAACCACATACAAAAAGAAAGTGTATAAGAATGTATACCCCAAGTTGAAACGTTCAAACTTCCAGCTTTTGGGTTTGGACATGTTGGTTGACATACTCTTTGATTTTATGCTAAAAGGAGAACAGCCCTCCGTTTAATGTCTGTCTTTTATCCAAATATCCAGAAATCTCTGACAGAGCCACAAAATTTCCTGTTTTTCTCAGTGACCTAAGAAGAGGAGTTAAAATATTTTATGGAGTAACTATCAAGAGTGAGAAGTTAGAGCTGCTGGCTGTGTCAGTGGCCCAGACAGATCAAGCTATCCATCATTAAGCTGAGTATAGCTTGGTAAAAGATCGCAAATAATATCTTCTTGTAGAACAATGTGAATAAGCATGCATCTTCTTAGTGATCCTGAATCTTACTTATTCTATACATTTAAAATTGTAGATTGTCTTTTTTGATGTTAATTTATCTAAAGTTGGTGATCCATACGTGCGCCCAACACAGAACACGCACTAAGTGGTCCTCAGATGCTGCAAGCTTGACAGTTGTTTTCCTAGCTTTGAATGAAAGACTTTCTACAGTCTGGTTCCACTTTCTTTTCCTGCCTTAATGACCACTGCCCTCTCCATGCCCTCTCTCTCCCTTCAGTCCAATTACTGCCATTCTGAAAAATGTGCCTTGCATCTGTCTGCCCTCGTATCATTCCTCTGCTTGGAAGGCTCCAACCCTTCATTTCGACCTTTCAAAATCCTACCCTAGAACCTAAAAGGAATGTTTCTCTCTCGCTAATCACTCAGCCAGCAACACTCTCCAGATCCTAAACTTCTGTCGTGTGTATCCTCTTTCAGTTCCGCATAGAATACACATCACCTGCTCATGTGTCAACTTCCTGTTTCATGGAAAGCAGACTTCCCGAAGATGGAAGCCATGTCAGCTGTGATGAAGACAGGCTCCGGGGTCAACAGCGTTCAGGGCTTTGTCTGGTTTTAGCTCTGTGACCTTTCACAAGGGAATACTATCTCCCTTTGCCTCGTTCTCTTCATGTCTAAACTAGAAAAATAGTAGTTTCCCTCTCATAGACTTGTTGTGAGAACCAAGTAAGTCAGGACAGGGAAGCACGTGGGCAGTTTCTATTTATAACCAGTGATCCAGAGTCATTCCTGACATTCCTCTTGACTACGTATGCGCTAGTAGATATAGTGATCGCATTTGGTTCACTAATTGTGGGTATTAGTGGTGGTGATTAGAGCAATATTGATAATTCCTTGTGTGTAGTAGCCTTCTCTGAAAAGTCTGTACTGAAAACCATAACCAGTCGGTGTGATTGGGGAGACAAATTCTATATTCTTTGTTATGACCGATGGCATTTAGAGATTTTAAAGAAGGTAGTATTTCATATTCTTCTATTTCCTTATGCTTTCATAGTTTTCTAAAGATTTTTTTTCTTTCTTTCTTCTTCTCTCCCTTTCTTTATTTTATTTTAGAGAGAGAAAATGCACGTGTGTGTGAGTGGGGAGAGGGGCAAAGGGAGAGAGAGAGAGAGAGAATTTCAAGCAGACTCTGTGCCGAGCAGGGAACCCAACTCAGGGCTTGATCTCACAACCCTGAGATCATGACCTGAGCTGAAATTAGGAGTCAGGTGCTCAACCAACTGAGTGACCCAGGCACCCCTTCATGTTTTTATTAAGAATTAGAAATGTCCTAAGTTTCATAGCCCCTCCTGGATTCAAGTTTTTGGCATTTTATTTCTGCCTGTATCAGGAAATTTTAATAGTGTTTAGATTATTCAAAAACAAAAAGATAAGATCTAAGATAAGATCTAACCGCTTTGTAATCTACACACAAACCACAGTAACTTAAATGTTAGATATTTAGTTAAGACACTTTATTAAATCAGTATTCACCAAATATTCATTTATTCATTGGAATTCAAGACACATTTCAGATACTCCAAAAAAAAAAGATTGATGAGAATTAATCAGAACTATTTTTTATAAAAGAAATGGCAAAAAGAGAGTTTAAGATACTTTGAAATGTCAACTTTCCTCATTAAAAAAAGTCCATCATTTTCCTTCGTTAGAAGAAAGCAGAATTCTTACAGACCTTTGGCCTTCCGGAGTCATCTCAGTGTCTAATTTAGTTCTGTTACTCTGAATTCGGCCGTATTCAAATGGTAACAGTGCAGCTAATGGCAAGCCTCACTTTTATATCTGACCAGCTCACAAAAGTTTTTACAAGGTTGGATTTAAGTATGACAGTGATATTCTAATATGGAGTTTTGATTCTTAGTTATTAATTTAACAAATGTAAATAAACTCTCTTCTTTCTTGTTACCAAGTCCTTGTAAGTAACAAGCCAGCCTGTGGGAGAGGTGCTATTTGAGATGCTGCTGAGAGGTGGAGGAGGGAGAGTCCTGGCTGAGTGAGGGGCACAGGAATACACATCATTCAAGTGAAATTGTGAAGGATGAGAATAGACTTCATAGAAAAGTACAGTTTTCTGAGGCTCCAGTGCCTCCAGTGCCAAACTGAAGTTGCGTTAAATGCCCTGCCTAAAAGGATTCCTTTGGTTACCAGAAAAATTATTCATCTTCCTTTTACTAAAGCAACTCTGGGAACAATGACAAAAATAGATTGGTTCTTTAAGAGGCACATATTGAAGATTTCCAGAAGGGTAGGACATCAGGCAGGAACACAATTTCCTGTCCTCCTCTCCAAAGCCCATAAACGTAGCCAAATCCCACTGGCCTTGCTTCCTTCATTGTCACTGTCCTGGAAGAGCTGTCCCTCTGTTCGAAAGTGAATCGGTCCACGGTATCCTGGATCTTTCAAGCTGCCTCAGGATTCCTGTGCCTTCCATTTTATGTCTTCCAAATTTCCCTTCCACTGATGAGTTTACTGTCAGCATCACCATCTAGAAAGTCTTCCAAGCCATCACCCTTGACTTTATAAGCTTCTCTTTGCCCTTCCAGCATTTGATATCTAAAGGGGTACCCACAGATCACTGAGTGCTGCCACTGCCCCCTCACTAAGATCACTCACGTGCATGTCTTTTCATTCTTTCACTTACGCAGCTCAAGATTATATCCCTAGCAACTAAGAAATAAGTACAAAAAGTAAGTTTTTAACTGAGGGGTTAGAATAAGAAGGGCTCAAACCAAGGTAAGGATCATGAAAAGCAAAGGCTACAGTGAAAATCACTTTGGAGGTAACAATGATCAGATTTGGCAATTTCTACATATTAGAGGCTGCTGCTTCTATTATTGAAAGGGAATAATTAGAAGTGATTTTAAGATTTCAGTCTGAGCAAAGATTGAAATGATGTGGCCATCTGGTTCTGACAGGAGGTAAGGCATCCAGTTTTGGAACGTTGAGCTTGAGATATCTATAGGGCATCCATGAATAGATGTATAGGAAACATTCAGGATTTGGGATACAGATTTCAAAGGAAAGTCAGAGCTCAAAATAACGATTTAGGCGTCATCATCCAAAAACAAAAAGCTAATCGTTGCAGCCACAGGCACGAGAAGTGCAGTCCACGGAGAATGAAAAGTAAAAGAGGAGAAGAGAATTGTATTAGCTTTTAAACAGAAGTAGAGAAAGGGAGCTCTGTGAAGGATACAGAAAAAGCTGGCCAAAGGGGCCGAGGAGAGGAAATGAGCTAAAAGAAGGAAGGGTTTTCTCTAAGTGATTTGGTCATGACTTCTGATCTAGAGACATTTCCTGATGGTTTTTTCTCAGCTCATTTATTGACCTAGACGAATCTTTTATTCTAAAGATACAGGATGTCAGCATAGCAAAAGCAAAAAGCTTTTGTTCTTTTTTTGAAAGCATCATCTCTCAAGAATTACGCAAATCGTGAATTTCTTATTAAAACTCTACTTGTGGGTCATCTGGGAGTTCCATGTGATATCCATTCCTTTGTATTGTCCCTCCTGTTTTCATGTAAAGGAACATAAAATGCTAGGAAGTTTGTATCCAGGCTTCCATATAATTTTGTTAAAAATGGTAGACTTAAAAATTGTACAATGAGTGCATAACATGACACAGTATCCTTCTACTCAACTATGCATCTATACTGGAAAGTATCTTTATTTTTATTAGTTCCAGTGTGGTTAATACACAGTGTTATATTAGCTTCAGATGTACAATATAGTGATTCAACAGTTCCATTCGTCATCTAATGCTCATCACAACTGCCCTCCTTAATCCCCATCACCAGTTTCACCCTTTGCTCTACCCCCTGCCCCTCTGGTAATCATCAGTTTGTTCTCTATAGTTGAATCTGTTTCTTGGTTTGTCTCACTCTCTCTTTTTCATGCACTCATTTGTTTTGTTTCTTAAATTCCACACGTGAGTGAAATCATATGGTACTTGTCTTTCTCTGACTGATTTATTTACTTAGCATTACACTCTCCAGCTCCATTCATGATGCTGCAAATGGCAAGATTTCATCCTTTTTTAATGGCTGAATTATATCCCATTGCATATATATACCATCTCTTATTTATCCATTCGTTGCTTGATGGATACTTGGGCTGTTTCCATAAATTGGCTATTATAAATGATGCTGCTATAAACTTAGGGGTGCATGTATCTCTTTGAATCAGTGTTTTTGTACTTTGGGGGTCAGTACCCAGTAGTGCACATTGCTGGATCGTAGGGTAGTTCTGTTTTTAACTTTTTGAGGAAACTCCATACTGTTTCCACAGTGGCTACGCCAGTTTGCATTCCTACCAACATCGAAAAAGGGTTCCTTTTTCTCCACATCTTTGCCAACCCCTGTTATTTCTTGTCTTTTTAATTTTAGGCCATTTTGACAGGTGTGAGGTGATATTTCATTGTAATTTTGATTTGCATTTTCTAATGATGAGTGATGTTGAGCATCTTTCCATGTGTCCTTTGGCCATCTGGATGTCTTTTTTGCAGAAGTGTCTGTTCATTTCTTCTGCCCATTTTTAGTTGGATTATTCATTTTTGGGGTGTTGAGCTTTGTAAGTTCTTTATATATTTTGGGTACTAACCTTTTATCAGATGCATCGTTTGCAGTTACTGTCTCCCATTCAGTAAGTTGCCTTTCAGTCTTGTGATTATTTTCTATGCTATGCAGAAGCTTTTTATTTTGATGTAGTCCTGTAGCTTATTTTTGCTTTTATTTCCCTTGCCCCAGGAGACATATCTAGAAAAATGTTATGGCTCATGTCAGAGTAATTATTGCCTGCATTCTCTTCTAGGATTTTTATGGCTTCAGGTCTCATATTTGGTCTTTAATTCATTTTGAGTTTATTTTTGCATCTGCTGTAAGAAAGTGATCCAGTTTCATTCTTTCGCATGTTGCTGTCTAGTTTTCCCAACACATTTCTTGGAAGAGACTTTTTCCTATTTGGTATTCTTTCCTCCTTTGTCAAAGAATAACTGACCTTTTAGTTGTGAGTTCATTTCTGGGTTTTCTATTCTGTTCCATTGAGCTCTATGTCTCTATTTGTACCAGTACTATACTGTTTTAACCACTACAGCTTTGTAATATAACTTAAGTCTGGAATTGCGGTACCTCTAGCTTTTCTCTCTCTCTTTTTTTTCTTGCTTTTTTTTTAAAAGAGTACACACAAGTGGTAAGGGGAAGGGCAAAAGGGGAGGAGAGAGAATCTTAAGCAAGCTCTGCGCCCCACATGAAGCCCTATGTAGGGCTGAGTCTCACAACCCTGAGATCATGAGTTGAGCCAAAATGAAGAGTCGGAAGCTTAACAACCTGAGTCACCCCAGGTGTCCCATGTGTTGATATTTCATTCGGGATTGCATTAAATGTGTAGATTGCTTTGGGTAGTGTAGGCATTTTAACAATATTTTTTCTTTTAATTCATGAACATGGAATATCTCTGTTTCTTTGTGTCACCCTTAATCTCTTTCATCAGTGTTTTATAGTTTTCAGAGTACATGTCTTTCAGCTCTTTGGTTAGGTTTTTTACTGGTTACCCTATTGTTTTTGGTGCAATTGTAAATGGGGTTGTTTTCTTAATTTCTCTTTGTGCTTCTTCATCGTTAGTGTATAGAAATGCAACAGGTTTCTACACACTGATTTTGTATCCTACAACTTTACTGAATTCATTTATAAGTTCTAGTGTTTTTTGATGGAGTCTTCTGGGTTTTCTGTATACAGTATCATGTCATCTGCAAATAGTGAACATTTTACTTCTTCCTCCAATTTGGATGTCTTTTATTTCTTTTCATTGTCTAATTGCTATGGCTAGGACTTCCAGTACTGTATTGAATAAAAGGGGTGAGAGTGGACATCCTTGTCTTGTTCCTGACCTTAGGGGAAAAGTTCTCAGTTTTTGCCTATTCAGTATGATGTTTGCTGTGGGTTTTTCACTATTTATTATGTTGAAGTATGTTTTCTCTAAATCTACTTTGTAGAGGGTTTTTTTTTTTTTTAAATAATGAACGGTTGTAATTTGTCAAATGGTTTTTCTCCATCTATTGAAGTGATCATATGATTTTTACCCTTTTTCTTATTGATGTGCTATATCACATTGATTAATTTATGTATATTGGGGATGCCTGGGTGGCTCAGTCAGTTAGCGGCTGCCTTTGGCTCAGGTCATGATCTCAGAGTCTTGGGATCCAGTCCTGCATCGGGCTTCTGGCTTGGCAGGGAGCCTGCTTCTCCCTCTGCCTCTGCCTGCCACTCTGCCTGCTTGTACTCTCTCTCTCTCTGACAAATAAATAAATGAAATCATTTAAAAAATTGTGAATATTGAACCACCCTTTTATCCCAGGAGTAAATCCTACTTGATAATGGTGAATGATTTTTAAAAATGTGTTGTTGGATTTGATTTGCTAATATTTTGTTGAGGACTTTTGCATCTGTATTTATCAGAGACATTGGCTTATAGTTTTTGTTTTGTTTTGTTTTGGTAATGTCCTTATTTGGTTTTGATATCAGGGTAATGCTGGCTTCACGGAATGAATGTGGAGGTTTTCCTCCTTCTATTTTTGAGAATAGTTTGAGTAGAATAGGTATTAACTCTTCTTTAAAAGGTTTGGTATAGGGGCTTCTGGGTGGCTCAGTGGGTTAAAGCCTCTGCCTTTGGCTCAGATCATGATCTCAGGGTCCTGGGATCGAGCCCCGCATCGGCTCTCTGCTTGGCGGGGAGCCTGCTTCCCCCTCTCTCTCTGCCTGCCTCTCTGCCTACTTGTGATCTCTCTCTGTGTCAAATAAAGAAAATCTTTAAAAAAAAAAAAAAGGTTTGGTATAATTCACCTGTGAAGCCACTTGGTGCTGGACTTTCGTTTGTTGGTGGTTTTTTGATTACTGAAAATCAGTGCCTTTAAATAGAAATATAAAGTTGTTGACATTTATGATTGACTGTTGGGCCAAGCTGACTCTGGAAATATGACATTCGTATTTCCTAAAATTACAAATTGCTAATTTTTAAAAGCCACTTTGAGGTCTGATTGATATACAGAAACCTGTACATATTCATTGTTTACAACCTGATGCATTTGGAGGTAAAAATACACTCATAATCCATACTTCCCAAAACAATCTACAGATTCAGCGCAGTCCCTGTCAAAATGCCAGCAGCATTTTTCATCAGACTAAAACAAATGACACTACAATTTGTGTGGAGCCACAAAAGACCCTGAACAGCCAAAGCAATTCTGAGAAACAAGGGTAGAGCTGGAGGTATCACAATTCCAGATTTAAAGATAGGCAACAAAGATGTGGTAATCAAAGCAGTATGGTACTGGTACACAAAATAGACACAGAGATCAGTAGAATAGAATAGAGAGCCCAGAAATTAACTCACAATTATATGGCCAATTAATCTATGACAAAGGAGATAAGAATATTCAATGGGGGGAAAAGATAGTCTCCTCATTAAATGGTACTTGGAGAACTGGACTGCTACATGTGAAAAAATGAAACTGGACCACTTTCTAACAACGTATGCTGAAATAAACTCAAAATTAAAGATCTAAATGTGAGACCTCACGCCATAAAAATCCTAGAATAGAGCACAGACAGTAATTTTTTTGATATCAGCTTTAAAAATATTTTTCTATATATATCTCCTGAAGCCAGGGGAACAAAAGCAAAAATAAACTATTGGGACTACATCAAAATGAAAACTTTCGCACAGCAAAAGAAACCATTGATAAGACAGAAAGGCAGCGTACTGAATGGGAGAAGATATTTGCAAATGATATATCTATTAAGGAGTTAATATACAAAATATACAAAGACTTAATGTAGCTCAACACCAAAAAAAAAAAAAAAACCCAAAACAATCTGATTAACAACTGGGCAGAGGACCTGAATAGACATGTTTCCAAAGAAGACATACTGATGACCGACAGACACATGAGAAGATGCTCAATGTCAGTAATCATCAGGGAAATGCAAATCAATTACAGTGAGATATCACCTGACACCTGTGAGAATGGTTAAACTAAAAAAGACAAGAAATAACAAGTGTTAATGAGGATGTGGAGAAAAAGGAACCCTTGGGTACTGTTGGTGGGACTGTACATTGGTACAGCCACCGTGGAAAACAAAATTTTGTGCAGCCATAAAAAAAAAAGATGAGATCTTGTCATTTGTGACAACATGGATGGACCTAGCAGGTATTATGCTAAGTGAAGTAAGTCAGGCTGAGAAAGACAAATACCATGATTTCACTCATGTGTAGAGTCTAAAAAACTAAGTAAATGAATAAACAAACAAAAAGAGGAATCAGATCTATAAATACAGAGAACAAACTGATGGTTGCCAGAGGGAAGGGGTAGACGGATGGGCAAAATGGGCGAAGGGGTGTGGGAGATACGGGCTTCCAGCTGTGGAATGAATAAGTCGGAGGAATAAAAGGTACAACATAGGGAATATAGTCAGTGGTACAGTAGTAGCATTGTATGGGGACAGAAGTAGCTACACTGTGGTGATCACAGCAGAATATATGGAGATGCTGAATAACTATGTTCCACTGAAACTAATATAACATTAGTTATATGTAGTCAAATAAAATTGTAGTCAAATAAAAAAATTTTTAAAAATACATCCATGAAACCATCACCATAATCAAGGTCTTAAACATATTCATCACTTCCAAAAGTTTCCTTCTGCCCCTTCTTTATGTATTTGTATTTATGTATATACCTATGTATTCATTCATTCATTCATTTTTACTAAAAATTAAAAAATTTCTTTGGTGATCATTTTAAAACGAAGATGCAAGATTCTGAACTCTGAAGGTATGTTCCAAATGGATCTTTATTAATTTTTTTTTTATTTTCAGAGAAGAAAATAAAAAGAGCAGTGACAATTTCAGTATAATAATCCATGCTGGTAATTGATTTTCCATTGTGCTTGTCAAAAGGATTTGCATTTTGCAATTACGGTAGCTGTCATCACGAGCGTGGAACTGCTCTGCTGGGGAGCTGTTTCTCAGTTGCCGCCATTCTCCTTGGTAGTAACCGAGTGTGTGGAAAACGCAGGGGTGTGGATGAGATTCACGGTATCGCCAGAAGCAATTTGAAATTGGCTAGGCAGAAGCATGACCTATTTTTTTTTTTTTTTTTTGTCCGTCTTTTCTGATCCAGAAAATGTTTGCATGAACTCTCATTCCCAGCTGGAAGCATTGCTTTATTATGACTCATTGGATCAATATACATTGGGAGCCACGAACTATGATAGGTGGCCTGACAATCGTATGAAAAGGCCTCCCTGGTTTGAGTGGAAATGAGGTTGCTTTGTGAGACTTTCTTTTTATCGAAAGGGACAATTTAGAACTTTCCATGATGCATTACAAATAGAAATAAGATGGAGATAAACAGAGAAAAATGATGTGCTTTTTCCTCCTCTGCCTGCACTTCTGCACCTTTCGCATCCTGACAGACTTGATTCTGCTCCCTCAGGCCGAGGGGCTTTTTATCTTGGTGAAGCCAAGGTAATATGTGCCTGCTCTTTCTAATACAGAATAATTAGTGGCAGATAGTTTTAGAAGTTATTTACCCCTCAGTGTAGGAGATTCGATGACAAAGTAGCAAGTTTATAGCCATAGGTTAAAATCAGATTACTATATGAAAGTGCTTGGTTGGAAAAATTGCCAACAATGGTTTGTTAACACTTACATCTGTTTGTATTCTTCACTAGTTTAACACAATATCCCCAAAATAAATCTGTTGAAACTTGATTTGTTCTACACAAAGAGGTAAAGAGATAATTTAAAACACATGTGAGAGCATAATTTAAAAAATCCAAATGGATGTCAGTCACTGGCAAAATTAATGGTAATATATCACATTTTTGACATAAAACCCATAAGAGCATATTTTTTTCTCTGTATTTTTCATGAAAACGTAACTCTTGTGTGCGCCTCTATTTGTACATAGGCCAGGAACCAGATGGAGCTGGCTAGGGTGCTTGGATGTTAGAGGAAGCAATTCATTTGTCTATGTAGCAAAAGTGTCTGCAACTAGAAACCATTTCTAGAATTGAATGTGTGCATGGGGGAAATATTGTACTTGCTGGCTTCAGATACTAAATTCTATTTGTATCCCACTCCCCCGTGCTATTGTAGAACATTATACCTATTAAAAGCATTGTGTGTGTGTGTGTGTGTGTGTGTGTGTGTGTGTGTCTGTGTGTGTGTGTGTTTATACATATAAACACACTATATATATATGTATAATTTTTTTTGCTTCTCTGTCTAGTTGGTGCCAGTTATCGATACTCAATGACTGTTGAGAGATTCTGCTCTCAAGTGCAGAATCTAGAGCAGAGAATCTACTGCACATGGGCCGAATATATTTTGATTCAGATAGAAGCATCAGTTCTGGTTGACCACCCATATACTCCTGCAAATAGGATTGTTCTTCACAATCCACGTACAGGTTTATAAAATCGTAATTTGTATGAAATACTTAATCAGCGACTTCGGGGATATTAGGCACATAAACAAAATACTCATGAAGATACTACAGTACATTAATCATTTAGATCTGAAATATTAGTCGGTCTGATTTTCTCAGCCAGTTTCAAATCTCTGAGTGTGTAGGTTATGTTAGTTGAGGAATAATGTGGAAACACCGCATAGTTTTCAGTTGTCAACACTTTAGCACCTGTGAGTTTAGTTTCAAGGTGGGAAGATCCTACTTGTTTTTCAGTTTAGGGACTGTTTCCCATATGTGCCCACATATCAGGTCACCTCGTGCCCCTCTGGCATCTTCTGGGTAAAGCAGCCTCCTTTGGTTGTGCCAGTCCCTTCCGGATCAATGCTCAGATTTTCTGATGTCCTAATCTTTCTTCTAGTTCTTTCAAAAATGGCAGCTGGCATATGAGGAACTCAGATGATACATGGCATGGCTGGGTAGAGGCTCCCCTGGCAATATGTTGGTTGTTGTGTTGGTGATTACCACAAGATCGTTGGTTGGATCCTTGTGTCCCAGGTCAGCAATTATCTGCTGAGTGTGGTTGGGTTGGTCCTAACCCTACGTGTTTGTTGGCGTGCAGTGCCAGTTTTAGTGGCCGGTCCATTCCTTGACTGTTTTCTTGTCAAAGGCCATTCCCTGTTGCTGGAGGGGCTCCATGACACTTCTTGTTGCTATTCAGACTCCCTGAAGTTAGTTGTGACATTCTTTAGTATAACAGGTGGAGCGGATGTGCAGTAGTCTCTGCAAAACGTCACTACCATGAAGAATCCCTCTGCTGAGCTTCCAGTCAGACCCCCATTCTCTTCTAAGCATTGTTCTTTGTCTTTCCCTCCTGGACTCTGATTGTGGAATGGTTTCTGGGGGACTATAATACCTGAGACAGAAAAATGAAAAGCACATTGTTCCAAATAAGAAACCCACAGCTAACCTCCTGCAAAGAAAAATTGCACTAGTATAAACTTCCAGTTACAAAATAAGTAAGTCACAGAGAGTGGGGCGCCTGGGTGACTCAGTCGGTTAAACGTTGGACTCTTGGTTTCACCTCAGGTCAGGATTTCATGGATCGTGAGATAGGGCTCTGCATCGGAGCATCTGCTTGAAGGTCTCTCCCTCTGCCCCTCCCCCCATTCACATGCACTCACTCATACATACTCTCTCTCAAATAAATAAATCTTAAAAAAAAAATAGTCACAGAGATGGAAATTACAGCGTAGGGAATATGGCCAATAACATCATAATAACATCATATAGTGATAGATGATGACTATATTGTGATGGGCATTGAGTAATGTATAGAATTGTTGAATCACTGTTGTTTATGCCCGAAACTAATGTAATATGGTATGTCAACTATACTTCAACAATAAATAAAATTTTTAAAAACTCAAAAGAATAATTGCACTGGGTTGGGTAAACAGACCAGACAGACTTTGTTCAAAACTACAGTAATGAGGGTCAAGACTATTGCAATAGGGGAGAGATATTGAACTCAACTCTTGAAACAAAGGGTAGGAGAGTTTTTAAGCACTGGGCTGAGCCAGTAGAAAAGTACTGAAGAACATTAGGGGGGAAGTTGGTCAATGTGATTAGGCGTTTGTGTTCGCTAATTGGTGATTATGGAAATTAGGCTCCTACCCTCCCACAGAGACTGGGAAATGAGGCACTATCTTTCTTGATGACCGCATTTCAAGGGATGACTCAGGTCCTTGAGAAAGACATTCTTGGATTGTAAACCTGGAAAGAGGCTTGATGAAGATTTATATCTTAAGGGGCAGAGAAATAATGTACAGTTTCAAGTTTCCCAAATTAAATGATCTAGGAAAAGGAAAATCAGGGACCTGTACTAAGGAAGGAGCCTGTCTAAGTCAAAGTGAGGGGAACGTGAAGGCTGTCATGTCACAAGCATCACTAATAGTTTTTCCTCTTGCCTGTAAAATAAAAACTCCCACAATGAAATAACACTTAAAAAGGAATAAATCATGGAGTTAAATAAAGTATGTATATTCAAGACTGAATTCAACAAATACCCAAGCCTAGAGGTAAACATAACTCTTTAATTGGGAATATGATATTATCTTGCTGCCTCTTAGCATTTTTACAAACTGAGGAAGTATTGAATGATTTAATCAATCAAATGCTTGGGATTGGTTTTGCACTTTTTACCTTTTTGATATACTGTGCTCTAGTAACACTGCCTTTTCCAGTCATTATGTGGAAATGATGTCTGTTGGTACAAGAGAGTGACTTCAGTTTGTTGACCCAGAAGCAGTAATATGAGGACATTTGGCTCATGACAGCTTATCATCTCTGTCTGGCTAAGGAAGATAAAAAATAAAAAAAAAGAAGAAGGTACGGAAGCAAAAAATGGTTTTTAAACCTCTGGGATATTGTCAGTATGCTCTTTCTGATGCATGGGGTCATTTACTGAAATGACCTGCCTCACTGCAATAGATCTAAATCGAAACTTCTAGCAAAGCATCACAATGGGCTTAGAAAGCAAAAACATGAGCCAGTCCTGATTATCATTTGAATTTCTAGACATCACGTGCTGAAAGTCAGTTTTCTAAAATGACTAATTTGAATGAAGTAAAACTTCCCGGCATAGAATTTAGTGTTTTTATAACTTTTTCCCAGCTTTCCAGAGTAAATTTGGCTGTCACAAAATTTGCAAATCAAATATACAAATCAAAATGCCCAAACAGAGAAAGGGTGTAAATATTTACTTTTCAATCCACTGAATTATTAAAGATTTCAGAAATGTTTGCTCTGGCAAAACAAGAAGTGGGACAGAAAGTCAGTCTGCCAATTTGCCGCGAGGGAAAAACGGATCAACAGCAAAGAACTAAAACCTCAGAGGACTCAGTGAGGTGTTATTAATTTAGAGCCTTTCTGGGGAAATGAAGTGAAAAGCATCTTTTTCACTGTATCAAAAATCCAAAAACAAAGCCGTAAATACATCTAGGAAGTGCAGTTTACAAGTGATTAAACTGTATAACTTTGGGGCAGGTGGTAGTCAGTGCGTGCATTGTGTGTGTTTGTACCAAGTGCTTTGAGCTTTCTCTTGGAGAACCTCATTGAAGATATCTTGCTTCAAAGAAAAGTGTCCTGTGCCTTTACTTAGTTTGGCTCCAGTTCTTGCTTTGCCCCTAGTTTGATGTATGAATTTACACAGTCTTATTACATCTATATGGCTACAGATTGATTTCTTTCCTTTATGCAGTACATATTTAGTAAGCATCTGCTGTGTGTCAGGCCATGTGCTAGACACTTCGGCTCTGTCAGTGAGTAAAACAGGCAAAGACTCTTGGCTTCACTGAGCTTACATTTTAATAGGGCAAGATAAAGGATAAATAATAGATGTAATAAATAAGAAAATCATATACTATGTGTAAAGATGTCATTTTCTGTCAAAAAAAATGAAAAAAGTGGTTTCGACTAAGATAAACGGGAGCAGGACTGCTGGGTGGGAGGAATTGTAACAAGGGAGGTCAGGGGATACAGGCCTTTACAGGAAGGATGGGATCTGCGTGAAGATTGACGGTGGCAGGGATGTTCGCCCAGTGTATGTCAGAGAAGAGGCCTATAGGCAGGAAGGATTGCTTCACTGGGCAGGGGATGGGAGGTAGGAGAATGACTAGTGTTTTTTCAGAGAACTTCAAGGAGGCCTTTGCTGCTGAAGGGAGGGTTAGCTGGGAGGAAGAGGACTGGGCAGACGTGGGTGGGAGTGGTGGAAGTGGGGCAGATTATCTAGGACTCTATGGGCCATGTGTGATGATCTTGTCTTTCACTGTGTGCACAATTGAGAGTTATTGTGGTGTTTTGAACACGGGGATGACATTATAAATCTGTTGCATGGAGGATGGAATCTCAGTGAGCTAAGGACGAAGCAGAGAGACTCTTTGGGGGCTTTTGCAAGAAAGCAGGGTAAAATCATTGTGGCTTGAGCCAAAGGAGTGCTAATGAAGATGGGGAAATAGATTCTGGAGAGGTGAGCAGCACCAATAGCATTTTTTCGTTGTTGTTGTTGTTAGTTTGGTAACATGGTGAAAAAGGGAAGTCAAGAATGACTTCTTTGTAGACATCCAGACGGCCAACAGACACATGAAAAAGTGCTCCACATCACTCGGCATCAGGGAAATGCAAATCAAAACCACAATGAGATACCACCTCACACCAGTGAGAATGGCTAAAATTAACAATTCAGGAAACAACAGATGTTGGCGAGGATGCGGAGAAAGGGGAACCCTCCTACACTGTTGGTGGGAATGTATGCTGGTGCAGCCACTCTGGAGAATAGTATGGAGGCTCCTCAAAAAAGTTGAAAATAGAGCTACCCTATGACCCAAACTGTACTACTGAGTATTTACCCCAAAGATACAAATGTGATCTGAAGGGGCACATACACCCGAATGTTCATAGCAGCAATGTCCACAATAGCCAAACTATGGAAAGAACCTAGATGTCCATCAACAGATGAATGGGTAAAGAAGATGATACACATTGGAATATTATGTAGCTAGCAAAAAACTGAAATCTTGACTTTTGCAACAATGTGGATAGAACTAGAGGGTATTATGCTAAGTGAGATTAAGTCAGGGAACAACAATTATCATATGACCTCTCTGATATGAGGAATTTGAGAGGCGGGGGGGAGGTTTGGGGGGTGGGGAGGGAAAAAATGAAACAAGATGGGATCAGAAGGGAGACAAACCATAAGAGACTCTTAATCTCAGGAAACAAACTGAAGGTTGCTGGGGGGTGGGAGTACTAGGGATACGGTGGCTGGGTGATGGGGACATTGGGGAGAGTAAGTGCTATGGTGAGTGCTGTGAATTGTATAAGACTGATGATTCACAGACCTGTACCCCTGAAGCAAATAATATATTATATGTTAATTTAAAAAAAAAGGATGACTTGTTGTTGTTGTTCTGAGAAACTAGAAGGATGAAATTTTCATAAACTGGGCTAGGGAAGGGTGTGAACAGAGTAGCGTTAGGGGTAAGAAGGGGAGTTTGGTTTAGAAAATGTTACAGATTTCAAGGAGGGAGTTGAATGTCCAAGTCTGAAGTTTAGTAGAGAGGTATGCGGTGGAGCTCTAAGTCAGGGACTTATTGGCACATGGGTTATATTTAAATCCAGGAGGCCAAGAGAGATCATGAAAGGTGTGTGTGGACAAAAAAGAAGCAGGCAAAGGCCTGAGCCCTGGACCATCTGAACCCTCAGAAGTGATAAGAAACAAAAGAACCAGCAGTGGGGACTGAGGAGCAGCAACCAATGAGCTGGGAAGAAAATTTGGAGAAGGAGCCTTTGTGGACGCTAAGTGAACCACGTATACAGAAACACTGGGAGGAGCCAAAATGTTCAAATGTCTTCCATAGACCAAGGCTGAAGTCTGAGCACTTGTTTTAGCAACTTGGGGTTCTTTGGTCCTCTTGACAAGAGCAGGTCCAGTTGAGTGGTACAGAGTGAAAGGCTAGTTATAGTTGGCTTGAGCAAGAAGGAAATGGGAAGAATGGCAGAGTGGGAGTGTGAACATCTTACTCGAAGAATGACAATATGAAAAGCAGAAAAAAGTACATTGGAGGCAAGAGAAGCTTTTTTAAAAAAAATGGGAAAAATAACACATGCTTGTACATCCATGGGAATGATCCATTCAAGAGAAAAAAAAAAAATGAGGCAGGAGAAAGAGGAGAATTGCTGAAGCAGTGGCCCCAAGGGGGTTCAGCATGAGTGAAGGGGTTAACTCATGGCTCATAGACCTGGAAGGCACAGGGAATGGCCTGCAGGCACAGCTGGACTCAGGGGTGCTGACTGTGCCAGCAGAACTTGGTCTCGCTTCATCTTCCACCTCCGCTTCCCTCTGTGTTGGCTTCACTCGGGCAGGCTTTCCACAAAGATAGCTTCTGCAGTTGGATGCCTGAATCCCGTCCTTTCGGCTTTCTGAGCAGAAAAAAGGGTCTCATCTTCTCCAACAGAATCCTGGAATTGCTCCATTGGCCTGGCTCAGGTGATGCGTTCATCCCTGTAACAGTCCCTGGGACCAGGGGAGGCAGTGCCAAGATTCCAGAGTGTTCTGTGAAAAAAGACCAGCAATTCACACAGCATTGGAAGTGTTGCGTGTTCTTCTCAGCAAAAAAAACTATGCTGGTAATGATACCAAGTTGTTAAGAGTCCTAAATGGTGGCCTGGGGACACTGAAAACCATTTAAGGAAGCCAAACAAATATTGGCACAATGTTCTTTTGGTTTCCTTACATTATTGTAACTTAATGTCATGATCAAAATAATCAGGCAAACTTAGACTCTTGGGGGAAATCTAGTTGAAATCACATGTGAAAAAGAAGTGGTCATCTTAGAGGGAAACTTTCTTATGGCAGTTTTAATTAAGCCAATCATTTCTTAAAAATGTAGATGGCCAAATGTAAATGGTAGCTAGGACTGTCATTCAGCTATGTTCACTGTGCTTTGTGTCCTTGAACATTTGTGTTCTTCTACACTTCAAATATTGCGAAGGAAGTAGGACTCCTTTCTGAGCAGTTTGTACCTTTACAAAGTTGACAAACTCTGTGACACGTCATCTCATTGATGGCCACCAGGAATGGCGGTCGTGCCATTTTTAATATTAGCAGGGGATAGAGGTGATCCTTTTCTCTATTTTAAGGCTTCACCCAAGAGTATTTTTCTCTTCAATTTTTCTTTTCACTTTCTTGAAATCATAAGATGTGTCTCCATGAGCAGAATGAAATATTATTGATATCTGGCACATGGGCTATATGGATCTTGAACACAATTCAACCAGCCAATTATTTATGTTTAAATAATATTGAGTAAATGATTTGGATATATTCTTAGACTAAAACTAACCACTATGGGCAATGGTAGTTGCCCATAATTATGATGTCAGGGGTAAAGAACTGAATATTTCAGGGATGAAGAACTGAAAAGGAAATGACTTTTAAAATGAGATCCTCACAGAGTTTTAATTATTTTTAAAAATAAGTAATTTCTTACCTACACTAAAATGATTTGTAGAACACTGGGAAAATTTAATTTGCATAATATAAGGAAAACTTACTTTGCCTCTATAAATCTTTTTTCAAGTTTTCTTTGAAGAGAGGTTAGGACATTTCACTTCACTAGATAATTTTAGTAATTAAACTTAATATGATACATAAAATTTCTAGAAGAGTGTTTAACATACAATAGGCACTAGACAATTCATAGTTTGCTTTTCTTTCCTTGCGATTCACAGCAACATTTTTTATCGAAGCAAGTTCCCCAGGAAACTGATGTTTAAAAGTGGTAGGCAACAGATAAAAGAGATGCTGTGTTTGTGGTCATTCAGGAATTAAGTATTTTCAAAGCTGAATTTAGTGCTGTGATCATAAATCTTTATTTGGAGTCAATAATAATAATAATTGTTTTACAATTCAAAAAATAACGACTACCATGTATCCACATGCTTGCTGTGTGTGAGAGAAATCAATAGGCACTTTAATATGCTTTTTGAGATTAATTCTCAGAACAGTACTACAGCATTTAATTTCAAAGTCTCATCAATGGGAAGGATTTTCAGTTTTAAATGTGAGTTTTCAGGCTATGATACGAAGAGTCAACGAATGTTTTTGTTTGGATAGACTTATGACGCTTTATTCTGCCAAGTCTCAGTGATGAGGCCACAGCTGGAGAAAAAGGAGAGTGGAATAGGAAAAAAGTGAGCTGAGGGGACGAGACTCCTGGTTTTGTTTTGTGGGTTAAGTGTCAATAACCACGGAATAGATGGGGTTATGAAGAGGTGGTCTTTGGTCTGTAGGTGTTGGTCTTCTGTGATCGTGAACACATGGGCATATTAAAAATTTTCCTTAAGGATGAATAATCCTTGTTGAAACGCTAAAAGCTTTGGTTAATAAATAAAAGAAGGAATTCTTATGTTTTACTTTATAGTGATTTAGAATTCACCATCAGCTGGACTTACCCTTCATTTTTTCCATTAAAAAAAGTAAATATGAAAACAGCATGGCCCCAGGAAGCTGGGTGCTTTGTGGTGGGCATATGGCTCCTGTTCCCTAAAGTCAGCTTTCATTTCCTGTCATTACTGTTTCTACTAGTCCCGCAGGCTGCCACTACCAAAGTGTGCCGTGTGCTGTCCATCTCTGGACGCGTATCCCTAAGTTTGCATTTTCCGTGTTACTCTTCGGCATTTGTTTTAAAATTAGAACAAGCGTAACACTCCATCACATCTTAGACCATGTGCCTCTGCAGAGCCGAACGGCTTAAAACCCCGTGGGGAATCTCTGGGTTCCCTGTGGCCGATTTAACTTGGTAAAGCCCAAGAGCATCCGAATTTCCATTACTTTATTGGTGTACCTCGTTAATGATATAGCTTAATTTGCATATCAGTAGTACCTTTTCGCCGCAGGTGAGAAATTGAAATGTTCAAGGTCAATTAACTGCGCATGTTTCAAGTCGGGTAGTGCAGCTGTAACAGTGAGCGGTGCTGGGAAGAGGGAACGGTCAGTGAGAGGTACCTCTTTCTCCTGATGAGAATTGATGATCCAATTTTAACTCACCAGAGTCCTGCTGCTTCTTTTTTCCTCACTGTGCTCCTCTCATGTGTTCACTTTTTAAATACTGTTCTATCAAGGAGTGTCAAAATGCTAGAGAAAGATTACGAAATTCTATATTAAAAAGTGTACAGACTGTTGAAATTAACGAGAAAGGTCAAGACCTGAAACAATCAGCGCTTTCCCAGAGGTATACGCTGATAGAGATAAAATTCCTAATGTTGAAATGTCAGGTTGAGGTGATGGCCAGCTGGGGACACTTCATTCACTCTTTTCCAACTTTTCTGTGTTTTAAAAAAAATGATAAAAATACAAAGAGATACACAGCTGTAGCAGTAAAGGGACTGCGGATGCTTGGGTAGCATCAGACTCCAGGAAATTGTCAGCTTCCGGACTTGGGTAGATCCTGAGGACAAGTAGTAAGATGAGAGAGGACCGTGGAGGGAAATGATTACCCATTCGCCACTCCCATCCCGTGTCTGTACTTGAGAGACATGGTTTTCGTTAAGTCGAGGGAGGAAAGTTGGCTCTACTGCCTGAGAGCTAAATTCTAGGGTTCCCCTACCTCTCTCAGCTCCCTTTTTTCTACATCCGTTGGGAAATACCAATTCTATTTATCCTAATGACATGAGAGGCACTGCTGGTCCTGGTTAAGAGCTCTGTGCCTCTTGCTGCTCTGTGGACTACAGCAAGGTATTCAGACTCTCCCTATATGACTTGTCCTCTATTCAGTAGGCCGCTCTGAGAGTCGGATAACAAACCTTCCCACTGGGCCTGATACAAAGCCCTCCCTTGCTCAGTAAATATTCAGTAAAGTAGAATAAGTGGAAAAGGAAGGATGGAGTTTGATTGCATCCGGAGAAATGGAACACGAAGGACGTTTGGCCTAGCTTTAAAAAGTAATGCCGTGGGAACAGGTCCCACAGAGGGTTCAGGAGTTTCCTGGGCTATTTGTGGGAGGATGCTACTTAAGATAGTCTTCAGATCATTCAAGAACAAATTCTCTTCCATGTAGATAACAGGCGACAAGAATAGGGGCTGCTTCTTGGCGACAGCAGAGCTGTGCTGGATAAATGACACCAAGTCACCAAAAATGCAGCTGGGGCCCATGTGAACCAACAAGACCTCCTGCTCAAAATATGAGAATATTCTCCTCTGACTTAAACATTATAGCTGGTATTGGTGACCAAGAGAATGCCACCCATTCAGGCTACTGGGCAAAACCAGAGTCTTTAAGAGCAGCTACAGAGCAAATGAAAAGCAAACACAAACCAATAAAAATTACAATATGTATAAATATTTTCGATCAAAGGGAGAGAGAGCATTGGAGAGAGAGCATTATACTTTTGATGTACGGAGTGGAAGACACTTTTTTGAACAATGACTTATTCCAAGAAGAAAGGCAATTTGAGGGAAAAAAGTATCTAGTTCTAAAGACAATGTGGTGAGTAACTTGGGAATCAGACCAAAATACAAGCAGGAGTTAGTGTTATACCATCGAGAGAAGATATTGTTGTCATGTAATTCTGTTTTAAATGCTGTATTGACTCAGTTTTGAGGCTCTGCCAAGAGGATGGTCAGTTCCCATTTGTGAGCAGCTGGTTATTTAGTTGCATATAATACCCAGAGCTCATCCCCACGCGTGCCCTCCCTGATACCCATCACCTGGTTACCGTGTCCCCCCAACACACTCCTTTCTGTAACCCTCAGTTGTTTCCTGGAGTCCAGAGTGTCTCTTGGTTTGTCTCCCTCTCTCATTTCCTCTCATTCAGTTTTCCCTCCTTTCCCCTGTGATCCTCTGGGCTATTTCTTATGTTCCACATTTGAGTGAAACCGTACAATAACAGGCTTTCTCTGCTTGACTGACTTCACTGAGGTGATCTTCTACTTAAATATTAGACGTTATATCAGAGCCTTAAGGTGGGTGACAAAAGAATGGGGGAAAGAAAACATGTGCTCATATTCTTATTTGGGGTGTTATGTAATAGACGTTGCATCTTAATAGATACTGAATATTCAATAATTATGAATTTAAGAAGGTGTTAAACCCTATTTCACGACTTGTACAATGATTACATATTACTTATATAATTATCAATGTCAGTATTACTTAAAATAAATAAATTCCCCAAATAAGGCAATATTGTATTAAACTGGAAGAATGAAATATCTTAACAAGACATACAGTAGTCACATCTCTAATATTTCTGGTGTGCAGTGAATAAAAGAAAATGTGATAAGTTCTGCTGGACCTGTACACTCTTGGACATACAGTAGATTCTTATTTTTCACTCTCGAGTGCTCAAGCACTCCCGACTCTATGACCTTTTTCCCTGATAGTCCCTCCCCCATATCCCATCCCCCATCCCCCAACCCCTTCCACGGACAGGATAGAACCAGTGTCATGTTAGTGAATTGGCTGGGCTGGGTGTGCGGACTGATTTGTAGAGTTTGCCAATTTCTGTGGTTTAAATATTCCCACCATGGCTACATTTAACAATCAGCTTGCAAAATTTCTGAAAATTTAATTGCCTCTCATCCACTGTTGCCAGCCAGGTCCAGCCTTCCACTGAATAGAACTCTCCGCCATCATTTATTATATTATTGTTCCCTGCACCTGTCTCACCATTAATGTTTGTGCTTCACACATGCTTCTCAATGTCTGTTATTCCCACAGGACTGTAAACACAGTGGGGATAGGGACGGTTCCTTGACCATCTGTATTGTCAGGCTTAAAGCTGTACTTCTTTCTCCAGGAAGTCTGAACGTGATCAGATACCAAAGGCAGTTTTCTAGTTCCACCACAGTGTGAACCACGATTGAAGGTTAAATCATTACCTAATCATGTGTGGGCAGCAAACCTGCTAGTTCCAAGTGTAGACAGGAATGTCTACCTGTCAAATTAAGTACTTTAAACTTTCGATAAGATCCTTGGTTCTCCCCAGTGCCAGGGAGTTATAATACCTAGAAATGAAGTATTCACAAGCTTCATCCTTTTATAGTAAATTCTTGTTTTTCTGTATTATTCTACAATTATGAGAAGTTTCATATTTTGGAAATTTGACTTTATTAAATTCCATCCAGAAATACAGTCTTACTAGCATCTCTAATCCACTCACAGATTTGTAACGAATCTTTTGCCCATTTTCTTCTGTTTCTCTTTGCATAAAAGGAGCTGGTGGCTGGTCTCCACTTGTGTCAAACAAATACCAGTGGTTGCAGATTGACCTTGGAGAGAGAATGGAGACCACCGCTGTGGCCACCCAGGGGGGATACGGGAGCTCCAACTGGGTGACCAGCTACCTCCTGATGTTCAGTGACAGTGGCAGGAACTGGAAACAATATCGACAAGAAGACAGCATCTGGGTATGTTTCTTTGACAGAATACATATATACAGTCTCTCAGGGAAAGAGAGAGAGTCATCTCTGAATGTTGTTTACGAATCTCCTAAACTAAGTTGAGAAAGAGAATTTTTGGAATTACTTAGGAAACATTTTTCAAGAAAAAATAAGTTAATATTCATTTCATGGTATAACTTTTGAAAATACTAAAGGTAAATTTATCTCAGAGACCTCAGAAATTGGACAAAAATCTTATATGCCCATTATATAGTGTGGAAATCTAAGAAGTAAAATCTGTAGAAAATTTTTTAGGTTTTGTCCAATAACACAGTGGTTTTACATGGTCTTCATTTAAATCTTGGTTAAAAGAATTTTTCCTTTTATTTACTCTGATGACTCAGAGATTTCTGAACATCTCCCCCCCCCCCGTATATGGAGGTTTGTATATATACTTGGAGTATTTTTATATGATATAAATATACATATATAGATATATAATGTATACATGTATAAACCATTCTCTATTCTTTTAAAAGTGTGTAAGTGTGTAAAATGCTGTATATTATGGGCAGGGGCATAGCTCCTGTAAGAGACTGATGAAGAGGAAGTTTATAGTAGAGTGGGGTGGTATTTGCAGTTGGTTGATTATATATGAACACCTGGTGGGAGAATGAAGCTGTAGGCAGTTTGCTTGGTGGTGAAGAAAGGATCTTTGCTAGTAGAACGGTATTGGTTTGGATCTTACGTGGGCCAGGGACAACATACTTCAGTCAAAGAACGTTCTTTCTTTTTTTTTCCTCTGGCTGAGCTGCTAGAACCAGAGAAAATGAGTAACTTAATGAAGCATCCTTCTTAGCACACAGATGATTTGGAAGCCTATTTGGGCACATAATGATAATTTTCTTTGATCAGTCAATTGCCTCTCTTTTGAAAGTTCCTAGAACTCAGTTGTACATTATCAATTCATGGAAGAAATGGACTGTGATTTACTCACCTTTGTATCTCTAAAATACTTGGTGGCCATTTGACGCATGTTTATTGATGTAAATTGAATTGAGAAGAAGTAGCCTAGCTCTGTCTCCAGAGAGACCCTAACAGTCAGGCTGGAAGAAGTTGCCTGTAAGCATTTTTGAGAAAAGCTGCCTTAAAATCCAAAGCAAGCTCAAGTCTAGAAGAGCAAGAAAAACTGGATATTACGGCTGAGTTAATTTCATGAGAACCATTCAAACTAGGGATAAAATAAACAGTAATTATGAACCAATAACAATGAAAGCTTAATGAGGTATTTATTTTAACTAGGTGTTTGGATTATCTTTTACTCTCTTTCTAAATTTAGCATTGGGTTTTTAAACTAGATAAGTAGAGGCTAATTCATGGTAATATTTAGCTGTGTTAAGTAAAACGTACGTTTTTGACATCTCTTAAAATGATGGATCAACCATGAGAATTGTTTCTCTGTTCATTAAGCTTGGGGAAATCCAAACCTAGACCACGCCATTTGCTTTTTTTTGGTTACTCTTATTAAAGGTGAGGTTCTCAGATATTGGGGCACCTGGGTGACTCAGTCGGTTAAGTGACAACTCTTGGTTTAGGCTCAGGTCATTATCTCATGGGTCATGAGATTGATTCCCACATCACGCTCTGTGCTTAGCTTGGAGTCTACTTGAGAATCTCTCTCTTTGCCCCTCCCCCCACTAGTACACACACACAGACACACACACATACTCTCTCTCTCTCTCTGTTTCTCTCTTTCTCAAATAAATAAACAAATGAAAAAAAAAAGATATGAGGTACTCAGGGTGAAATAGAGGCATAATAATATCCCTAACTAATCCAAACTAATCGATATAAAGATAGCTGACATCTATCACAATTAATTGTCAAGGTAATGCTATTTTTTAGACTATGCTGTAATTTGTTGTCTTCCTCTCTTGAGTGTGAACACCCTCAAAATAGAGGCTGTATCTTCCAACTTTTCATCTCAGCATCCAAAATCTCAAGAATTCCTGGCATGTTAAACCATAAGAGACTCTTAACTATAGGAATCAAACTGAGGGTTGCTGGAAGGGAGGTGGGTGGGGATGGGGTAACAGGGTGATGGACATTAAGGAGGGCACTGGAAGTAATGAGTATTGGGTATTATATGCAGCTGATGGGTCACTAAATTCTAGCCTGGAAATTAATAATATACTATATGTCAACTAAATTGAATTTAAATTAAAAAAGAGTTCCTGTCATGCTGCCGGCAAATACTAAGTGTTTGTTGAATGACTGAATGAGGGAATGAATAAATGAATGAACGAAAACAATGTACTTTATTATAGTGACTCCTTTCCCCCATGATCACCTCTGCCTTTTAGTGCACTTATGTTTACCAGTTTAATTTATTTAGAGTTAGGATGGTACATTTCTCTCTCCCCTACAAATTTTGAACCTTTTTGTGGGAGAGGGTTTATCTTTTTTCATCTTTGCATTTCTGGCATTGCCTACCTAGTGTGGTACATGGTTTTTGTTGAGTGTATTACAGAAAAAAAATCAATGAATGAATAGATTGGAATACATCAATCTCCTAATCTTGGTCTAACTTTGTAAAAATAATTTTGGGAGATATTAAAAGAGCTCGTGTTAATGTCATCAAAGAGATAAAACACATCAGAACAAACCCAAAAATGATTCAGAGAAGTATGCAAATATGGGATATAGACTTCTAGAGATTTGGAAATTGGTGGAATATACAGATCATCGTGACCGACTTTGTCAGAAAAGCTGGGTTCACACGGGTGTTGAATAAAGCATGGTAACTTAGATTCTGGGAGGATTAAGGAAGCTATTCCATATAGCTAGAAAAGGCTGAACAAAAGCGTAGACATTGGAGATACCCAGAGATATAGTATCTCATGTAATAACCAGTGAGTCTACTGGTCAGAACGGACTGTCAAGTTTTGGAAGGTCTAAAGGAGACTTTTGGTTATGGTAAAGAAAATGGATGGATAGCTTTGAATGTCACGATCAAAATTAAGACTTGGTGCAACAGGTACCATGTGTACACGTAAGATAGGCAAAGTTATGGTGTAGGTATGACAACTCAGATCCCATGCCACACATACATCTTCATGGTGCCTGTTCATCCCAGGTACGTTGCAAAATTCTATTCTACTCCAGTGACTCAGGGGCTGCTCTAAGGGAAGCACCCTGTCTGTGAATCTACAATTGTCAAAGCAGGAGAAATGAAATACGGTGAGCTGTACCCAGTTCTTGACAATTCATCTGGAATAACGCAGATCAATTTGGTTTTTTTTTTTTAAGCCAAAGTACAATTTTTAATTGATACAAATAGTAAGGAATTTAACCCTTTGTTGTATTTTGTAAATATATCATTACCAAATTCTTTTTCTTTATTTGGTATGTTTTTACCCATTTTTAAAAAAGTTCTCTGGGTTGTATACAGACCATGCACAACATGTCAGTTTTCTTTAAGAGCTTCACATTCTGCCCCAGATGATAGAAAGAAATCTATGAAAGAGAGTTAGGAAACACATAAGCCATTATATGAGTGTGTGATGGAAGGAGAAAGAAAAGACAATTGTGAATTTTGAAACAAAGAAAATAAAACCCATCAACTTGGATTGAAAGGCTGCTGTGAGGATCTTCACTCTTCCTTCATCTAATCCCACCTTGAGTGCTGGGGAAAACAATGACTTCTGTATACCTGAAAGAATTAATAAAATGCCCTGCTGCTTTTTATAAATAATCATTAAAAAGAAAGACAAAATATTTTATTTATTATCTATACAGGTCACACACATATTTAATAGAACTGTAAACTTGACAGATATATAGCATTTTGTAAAATTACACATTAAAACATTTCTTTAGAAAAAATTTATAGTCCAAGCTCGTAAATGTAATTTATACAAAGTATTCTAGTAGATGGCATATAAATATTTCACAAAAAATTAGAAAATGCAAGCCGCTAAAATTGTTCCTCTCAAATGGAAGATAAAATAAAATCCCTCAACATCTATGATCAAAAGACTTTTCAGCCAGTTTATTGTAAGTGATTGAAAAAGTAAATGTAAGGTGTAATTTTCACTCATTTAAGAACAAGTGCTGAAATACCATGAAAGTAACATCTTAGAAACTATTTTAAATAGATCAACATGTGCAGGAACTTTATAGCTAAATTATCCAGATTGTCTCTGATGCATGGCCAGGTTTCTTTTATACCGTAGACTACATAGACAAAGAACGGGATGGTACCAATTTTATGAATTACTTAGGTAAACATGATTCTTCTACACAGAATTGTTTGCTTTTTGTCTTTTTTATGGATTTCATCCAAACAAAAAAACTTTAGCGTATTTCTAAAGTTAGAGTAGTTTTATTTTGTTTTTATTAATGAGACGTGTTTAATGTCATGATTCCGGGTTTGGCCTGTGAAAAACCGAGGGCCCCTGTGACATAATAGTATATTCACAAAATATGCACGCCGCTGTCACCGTGAGTGATTGAGTTGTCAACTCTCAAAGCCAGGCGGGGCAGAAAGACTACCTGCAAAGATTTTAACATATAGATTTGTTTGTAATCAAATAAGTACGTGACCGGGGGAGTTTAATAGAAAACCCGAGGAAGCAGGAATACAAGTGGGAGGTGTATAGCAAGCTCAGCTGCAAGGTACAGCTTTTCTAGCTCTTTCCCCCGCTGAGCCCTTATTCTGGTGACTTAAGCCTGCAAAAATCATTTGTGGCGATATGGACTACAACGGTCCTGCTGGCGTGTATGTCAACATGTCAGATCGTCAAGCTTGATGGATCGCAAGACTTCCTCAGTCCTTGGACGAAAGCCTGGAGAATGCTTTAAGCTGCATGTGCCTTTCAAGCGGGCCTCTACTTCAATGCCAAAAAGACATTGTTAATGGAAGTTGTCTGTATCCGCAGGAAACCTGCCGTTTGTTTTTCTGTTTAACTGTGAGTTCTTCACCCTTTTGAAAATGATTAACCTATTAGCGCATGACTGACGGTGTCCGCATTAGGGTTTTTAATGTGGCTTCCTTCAGTTGTGGATCAGAACAGTTTGCAAGCTACCTTCTCTCTCATGTCGTGTGGTTTCTTTTACCTCCTTCATCTGTGCTCATTCTATAATGTACTTATGTCAGTCCCTTCTCATAAACTTCCTTAGACACACACATATTGGAACTTTATAGCCATATGTGATATTTTATGTAATATACATATATATATGAGAACCCCTATGAACTGCAGGCACACATACACAACGAGATAAGATAAATGGCACTGTTGTTTCGCATTCTTCAAAATGACCTGTCTCTATGCAGGCAAAATAAAATTTATTTGAAGAAGGGATTAGCGTTAGCTGGAGATTGGATTTGGTGCCCTCTTCAGAGGGCAGGCTTATATTCAGGATCATTCTCAAATTGTCAACCATTTAACATGTGTTAAATACACCTTCTAGTTGTATCGCACATTCTCCCATATGACCCTTCAATGAGAACATCACCCCCTTTTCTGCATTCCCTCTTGCCATTGCTGTGATGTAATATTGTAGATGTTCATTTCTGGCTTCTCTAGTTTCCCAGTCTCAGGAGGCTACATTTGGAGTTCTTCTCTCTTGGAACAGTTCTGTCTCTTTGAAATGTTTCTTTGATTGTAAATACTTAGGCAACCAGGTCTTCTAGAAAATCAATGTATTAAGCTCTCTTCCCTAACATGACTCTAAGTTCTGAACTTACAAGCATTTTTCAATCATAAACTAGAAAGGAGGAGATAAGATTTGGCACTGATACAATATAATCCTTAAAAATCTACGAGGATTATTTTATTATTTAAAAAAATAATTCAATAATGTGCCTAACAATAAAATTAATTTTTAAAATCAGTAATTTCTCTATGTATAAATAACAATAGACAATATAAAAGGAATACATACTCCACCTAAAATAGAACCAAAAATGAATACGTATCAAGGAAAAAAACCTAGCAGAAAATGTATGAGATACCTAAAAGTAATATTTAGAATATTACCAAAGGACATAAAAGATGTGATTAAATGCAAAGTCATATCTGTTTTGAAGTGGAAAACAGTATCATAAAGCTACTCATTCTACCTAAAATAACTCATAAAAGTGAAATCATTCTGAATTTCACATATAAAAAGTATATATGAGAAAATAGGTAAGTTAGCAAAAAATAACAGTGGTAAGAAGAACCTACATGTTAGGAAAATTTTATAAATCTATATTAATTAAAACAGGTTTATACTGGCACATTAAAGCATAGTGAAAGAACAAGAGAACATCCATTACTAAGCCCAAATACATTTAGGGATTTGCCCAAGATAGATGTATGATTGAAAATATGTGAGGAAATTAATCAGTATAGAATGTAGTAAGCTGTGGTTTCTAAGAAAGCAAATAATATTTTTATATCCAAATAGATGCCAGATGAATTGAATATTTAAAAATGATACAAGCATAGAAAAAAGTAATGAAAGAAAACACAAGGCAATGGATAGATAACACACATAATATTGGGAGGCACATGTCTTTCTATGCAAGAGAACCAAATCCAGATGCCACAGAGGAAAAGATAAAAAATGAGATATTTAGAAAGCTGCATAAAGGGGCGCCTGGGTGGCTCAGTGGGTTAAGCCTCTGCCTTGAGCTCAGGTCATGATCTCAGGGTCCTGGGATCGAGCCCCACATCGGGCTCTCTGCTCAGCAGGGAGCCTGCTTCCCCCTCTCTCTCTGCCTGCCTCTCTGCCTACTTGTGATCTGTCTGTCAAATGGATGACTAAAATCTTAAAAAAAAAAAAAAAGAAAGCTGCATAAAGAATAGCATAACCAACATTAAAAGAAAGAGTATAAATTGGAAATTACTTTTAGCCTTACGATGGCGATGCTCACTTTGATTCACCAGCAGTAGTGGTCGTAGGTTAAGATTTGTATTCAGATTGACAATGACCAAATAGACTTCATTCACCCGCAAGTTTACTTAGATTTAAAACGGAATAGAGACCAGCAACAGCATAATGGATGCTCAGTTATACTGAACAGCTTCTTAATATACCAACAACTTGACTAGGTCACAACGGCCAAGGCTGAGTGGGTGTGGCCACCACAGATCAGGAAAGCCATCAGCTTCAGGGGACCTTCAGCTTTGATGCCTTGTCAGTGATATGACTCCTCAGAGACACTTGTCAACCCCTTTTTTTGATGTACCTGCATCTCATCACTCCCAGGGTACTCACTGATTACAGGTTCTATCTGGGGTTCCCAAATTTTGCTGCTTATTTGAGTTCTAATGCCCAGGCAGCATCCTTGCTCATTGAATAAAGTTTAGAGGTGGGAACCCAGGTATTGGAATTTAAAAAATAGTACCAAGTGATTCCCGTTTGCTTCAAAGTGTGGGAACCACTGGATTACTCAATAAACGAACTTGACAACCAAGTATAGATTCTTAGTTGGGTACAAAGCATAATCAGCAGGATGCCAGTTTATCTTAGATCCAGTAAACTCCTGTGCAAGAAGGATTTAGCTAAAGATCAATGCTAGGTTAAAAAAAAAAAAAAAGTTATAAACCACATTTTAACTCTGCCTTTCTAATGAGAAAGACCTTCTAATATGTTAGCCGCTAGCTATATAGGGCTATTTAAGTTTAAAACTCAACTAAAATGAAATAAAATAAAAATAAAGTTTCTCAGTTGCACTAGCCACATTTTAAGTGCTCAGTAGCTATACTGAGCCCAGTGGTTACTGTTTTTGTGCAATTACAGAATATTCCTGTTAGCACAGAAAATTCTATTAGCACCGGCACAAAACACTCTTTAGAATTACTAATAAAAAATAAAGCTTTATTTTTTACTTTTTATTTATTTTTAAAGATTTTTTAAAGTAATTTCTACACCCAACATGGGGCTGAAACTTGTGACCCCAAGATCAAGAGTTGCAGCGCTGTATTGACTGAGCCAGCCAGGTGCCCCTGAAGCTTTATTTTATTTTAAAAAAGGAAGCAAAATATAAACAGGAAGTTCATAGAAAAGAAAAGATGATATGTAAACATGTGAAAGTGTCTCCAGCCTCATTCACGATTAAAGAAAAGCAAATGAAAACAGGTGTCAGGTAACACTTCTTAAAAGACTTAAACAAATAAGAATGTTGAAACTACAGTGTTATTTAAGACATAATTTGGCAAATTGTTGTATATAACAAAATAATGTCTTGTTTAACTTTAATAGTTATGCATTTAATGTGATGACTTTTCATAAAAAATTATTAACTACTGCATCAAAACCATGGTATTATGGATTCTACTGTTCAGCATAAGAGGAAGCTAAAAATTAACTTTACAGAAAAGCATTTATTTATTTTTTAAAAGGTCTTATTTATTTATTTGAGAGAGAGAGAGAACAGAGGGCGAGTGGGAGGGAGAAGCAGACTCTCCACTTTGCAAAGAGCCTGACTCGGGGCTCAGTCCCAAGACCCTGAGATCATTATGGGAGCCAAAGGCAGACGCTTAACCCCCTGAGCCATCCAGGTGCCCCTAAAGAAAATCATTTAAAAAGGAAGAAGAATGAACACTTATTATGGCCTAAATCTGTCTCTAGGTTTGTAAGTAATTTAAGTTAAAGTCATAAATAAGGGAGGGATTATTTGCTTGAATAAAAACATATATGCTAGGCATTATTCTGTATGCTATATATATTTATCCAGTTAATCTTCCCAACCCAGTGAATTAGGAACTATGATAATGCCCAGTTTATAAAGAAAACGGGGTGCGGGGAGGATATTTTCCCAAGGCCACAGCTCGGTGGGGCAAGCTTAAGTATGCCCGTGCTGTATGTTCAAATACCGTGTGTATGAAATCAACATTTTGAAAGTGATCCAAATAATTTAAGACACAGAAAGTATTGCCGTGGGGCCTGGGTAAAGAGGAACTCTCAAGCTCTGTTCGTGGGAGAATAAATAGGTGAAAACTCTTCAGAAAGAAATGAATGTTTTTAGTGCATTGAAGGAAGGGAGTCCAAAACAATGTTGCCTAATACATTAAATCTATCCAAATAATCTGCACCAAAAAGGGACTCAGACTCTAGGGATTTATCTTATAACTTCACTTTCACTGTGCATTTGAAATGTATGCAAGGATATTCACTGTAACATTGTCTGTAGCAGCAAAATATTGATCTAACCCACCAGCCGTAGATCAATTGCTTAAGTAAATTACTGCACCTTCACACAATGGAATAAGTTATGGCCATCAAAAGCAGATGATGAGGGACGCCTGGGTGGCTCAGTCCTTAAGCACCTGCCGTCGGCTCAGATGCTGGGATTGAACTTCCGCATCGGGCTCCCTGCTCTGCGGGAAGGCTGCCTCTCCCTCTCCCACTGCCCCTGCTTGTGTTCCCTCTCTCCCTGTGACTCTCTCTGTCAAATAAATAAACAAAATCGTAAAAACCAAAACAAAAGACCGAGACAAAAGAAAAAAACAGATGATGCAAGAATATACTAGCCATTTCTGGAGTGAATTCCAACACTGATGTAAAATTTTGAAGTGAGCTGTTGTTTGCTACTAAAGAGTGAATCTTAAGGACCGAAGATGAAGAGATGGGGGCAGATGGATGGAAAATATGTTTATTTATTGAAAACACAGGTAAATCTTAGATTTATATGAGCTTTCAAATCAAGTAATCTGGAAGTGGAAGAAGTAATGATGGATGACAAATAGAGAATAGGTAGGAAATAATTCAATTATCAAATTTTTAAGAAAAATAGTGGGTATTTCCTACTCATTCTATAATATTGTGATATTTATTGATAGCATAAAGCCTATGGGAGTTATCATTATTTTAGTAGTGGTTTAAAAAATATATTTATATAATGGTTGCGTGGCACTCCTACAGGCATGTCATCTAATCTTTGATCATATTGTGACAGATTAAAAAATACCTTAGTTCCGATGCTAAACTGATCTCTGAGTCAGTGCCCAGTCAGAAAAACAGAAACTACTCCAGGCATTTGAAACTGCAGAGTCATCAGAGGAAATTGGTTACAGGAAATGGAAAAGCTGATCTGCCAATGTGAGGTGGTGAGACAGCTCAGAGCTTAGCAACAGCAAGAAGATGTTGTTAACTCCAGGGGCTACAGGGAAAATGAGAAGATTGTGTTTCCAGAGCTTAGAGGCTGACGTTGTCCAGTAGTGCTAGAACCATGGCGGGAGCTGCCCAGGAGCGGATTATGGAAGCAGGGGGTGTCCTTTGGGAGCAGAAGCTAAAAAACTCAGCTGCTGCTACCGAGAAGCTGCCCAGGCAGAGTGAGAGTGGGGAGAAATTTCCTGGCTCCTCCCTGCCCTTCACCTGCCCTCTCTCTCTAGTGCTCAGCTGGAAGCTTGCTAAGCCAGGAGCCTAGGGTTCTCAGTCTACATCACTCAACCCTCCTGAGCCTCCAGACAGAGCAGGGAAAGGGTGATACATGGTTTTAAGTAACAAGCAAATGACCAGGACAGCCCTAAGGACAGCTCACCTCTATAAGCTTGTTTTTCTTTACTTCTAGAACAAGGGGGCAGGGAGAATGCAGGTACTTAACTGAGTGGTCTCTCATTCCCTTTCAAGTGCAAAACTAAATGCTTCCCTGTCGACCCATAAAGAAAGTAGGTATATAATATTTTGATACTGAAGACATTGAGATTTAAGACAGTAGGTTCCCCACCTAAGTTCATGTTAACTCGTGCCACATTTATAAAGTTTTACATTTAGCTGTCCTCCTTCCTGCAGATATTGGTAAGTGTGCAAATCAAGCAAAGAGCAGTATTGCAATATACCAAAAGAAGGGAACCCCCAGTAACATTAAATCGTTGGCTTAGTGTCGTTTTTTACACATAATCTACTCTCAGGCAGTAGAATGATGCGAATAGATTATGGATTTAATCCTTTGTTATTTCTCAAAATATGTATTGTAGTTCAAAGTATAGATTTGCTTTCTATGTGGGAAAGATAGCATTGCTCTGTTCCTCATCAAATATTTTGCAGATGAAGGCAGAGGACTATGTAGAAGGTATATGGGTGGATTCATATACATCTTTTGTTGCCTCTGGGGTAGGGTAATTGTCACACTTGGTGTACAAAAATCAGCATGCCGCTGTGTTTTACTATAATGTTTTCCTTGGCTGGTGACCTGAGGGCCTGCCCAACCCCAACCTGGTGCATTTCATTGACAGCTTCCTTGTGTACCACTGCTCCAAAGTCCCAGGCTTAGGCATCGCTCAGGACATTAACCAAGGTTCCTTGTGCTTTCACAGTTCTCTTCTGGGCATGCTATTCATTTATCTGAGGCGTGCTTGCCAAATATGCTTCAGTTCATCCCTTCCAACTCCAGGCCTTCCAACCACTTACTTTCTGGTCCCTCCTGCCCCATCACTTCTCCAGTATTCACTAACTCATCACCAGGGTCTTGTTTCCAGTGACGTCTGCGATAGTGTTATTTCCAGGGAGTCCTTGTGGATTACTTTGCATGGTTTGTATAACCTTAATCGACTGAGTTTCAAACACATTCATGTATTTTTCATTCTCTTTCACTGTACTCACGTTTCCCTTTACTCCAAATTATACACTTGCCATAAATAAATACTCAAATGCTACTGGCTAAAATGCATACTATGTATACTGTCTTTATTAAAAAGTAAAACCATTTCTTAATTCAGGCTATGAATTTCTAGGAGATAGGAACACCATGCTTTTTTGCTAATGTAGTTTAGAATAGATATTAATAATACCATAATAGTAAAAGGAAACACTTTAGTGATTACTTACTTCCAATAGGATAATCTGGTGATGTGTCTGCTGGAGAACAAGGCAGAGGTCTGTGTATGTTCTGAAAGGAGGCATCCGTGTGATATTTTGCATGCATATGTACAAGAAAAACTCTTGGTCGTAAGAACCAGGACTTGAACCAAATGGCTTTATCCATCCATATTCCAGAATGCCTTTATGAGTTATACCTCATTGTCTAAGATTTTCTTAGTATATATTTATCTGCATCTTACCATTTTCAGAAACGCTCACAAAGAATAGTCCTTTGGTTGATTTAGAAGAGTCCTGCTTTAGAAAAGATTCAAGTGTAAGGGCATTTGTGCAGAAGTAGCTGTGACTCTGAACAGAGGAACAGAGGAAGCAAAAATACCAGGAAATATTCTACAGAGCTCTGTCTATAAATCAGAGAGATGCAGCTCAGAAGAAATCACATTTGATTTGTATTCTGCCAATGAAATTTTTATTTGGCTTTGAACTCCTATCTTCCATTCTGTATTTCTTATTGTTATTATTAATCTCTCATACTGAAAGGTTGTCTTCTCTTTGGAATCTTGAACATTTTAAGTACTTAATAATAGGGTTCTTTTTCAATAAGAGAGAGAGAAGAGAAAAATTGCTGGAGCAGTGCAAAGAGATCCTCAGGGAGCAATGGCTTTATTACAATATGTCAGAGTCATCATGAGTTGGGGGTGGGCTGGGGAATAACAGTTTCAAGAAAAAAAAAAACTTGTATTTATTTTAGCAAGTTGCTGGAAAGTTGTAGAAAATTGTCCCAAGAGCTGCAAAGCTATTATGGTAATAGTGGTTCCATCTTTCTATTCTGAAATAAAAAGAGGTAAAAAAAATTTTTTTCACTATGTCACTTTGGAAGTAGCTATTCTGCCCTTAGATTAGAATAAATACATGAATTAATTAAGCTCGCAGTGGTGTTTATGCTCTCTTTAAAAATCTGCATGTTGAAGATGACAAGTGAATACTAAAACTTCTCTAAATTGGAAATTGTTCAGTCTAGTTCCCTTTTCCCATAAAATCAAACCCCTTGGATGCATGGGTACACAAACATTGAGTTTCCGTGGTAATGACCAGGAAGAGAATCCCACATAGATCTGAGAGCCCAGCTCAGGCTGGAGACCACAGACAGACCCCCTCCAGTTATGCATGTGCAGGAGCAGAGGGTATACATTCTTAGTTTGACCCAGGGTTGGACTCTGCAGGGCTGTCGTGGTGGACACCGGGACAAGGACACATGGGTTGGCAAGAGCACAGGGGAAGACAAGTAGAGTTAGCACCATGAGGGGGAGGAAGTGAAGTCAGGGGGGCACTGGTCAACGATGGTATTAGGGTTCTCCAGAGAAATGGAACCAGCAGGATGTACATAGATTTATTTTAAGGAATTGGCTTATGTGATTGTGGAAGTTTGACAAGTCCAAAATCTGCAAGGTAGCTGGCAGTCTAGAGACCCACAGAAGAATTGCAGTTTGAGTTCAGAGAGGTCTACTGCCAGAATTCCCTCTTTCAGGGAAGTCAGGCATTTTTCTACTAGGGCCATCCACTGATTAGATGAAGCCCACCCATATTCTGGAGAGTACTGGGCTTTATTCAAAAGTTTGCCAATTTACATGTTAATCTAATCTAAAAAAAAAAAAATACCTTCACAGAGACATCTAGACTATTTTTTGACCAAATGTCTGAGTACTGTGACCTGGTCAAGTCAACACAAAATTAACCATCACAGAGATGGAAGGAGTCAAAAGAACAGTGGGGTTATTGGGGCTGAAAAGCAAATAAGAATGGGAGGATAGAAATATCTGGTGGTCTAGGATCAAAGAGGTGAATCTAAGCGCTTACCACTTCGAAGTTGGGGCAATCACAGGAAATGATTAAGGACCAAGATGTGGGCAGGGAAATGTTAAAAAGGAACACGCGAAGATTATTTACATCCAGGATGTGTTACAGAGCACCCAACAGATATGGAAGCAGAGAGTTGCTGAGAGATTGCCATGAACATGAGATGACCTGTAGTTTGGGGAGCACCCAAGCTGTGGGGGGAGAATTTGCGTACTCTGCTGACATTCATAAAAAGGAGAAGAAATGTGTTTCCTCTCTTTTTTTCTTTTGTTGACTTATTTTCCTGAGGAAGAAGGAAAATCATATGAAATTGACAGGAGACTTATCAAAATACTGACTCCATGGAAATATAGCATTTGGAAAAAGTGTGCAAACTTCACTTTAGGTCCCAAAGTGAGAATGTGGATGTCGTGGGACATGCCAATCTCTTTTGGAAGCACCCTCACAGACTCACCCAGAAAAAAATGTTTTAACAGCCATCTGGGCATCCATCCCTTAGCCAAGCCAAGTTGACACAGAAAATTAACCATCACAGATGCCTTTTACTCTGCAACTTACCTCAGCTATTATAGGACCCTATTTAATCTGAGCCCTAGTTTCTGGTCCTTAAATCACTCCACTTCACAGAAAGACATGGGAAATAAGAGAAAAGAATGGAAGAGGATCATGAGTTTTGGAAGTGACTGTGAAAGGCATCCCAGAGGAGTTGACATATCCTGAAAGAGAATGAAATTAATGGGAACTCTTAATACCTTAATTCATTTTCCCACAATGTAGAGGTTAGATCATTTTCTTCCACTCGTCATCATTCTATTTATAATTTTCTTTTCCGTTAAAAATTTAAGTTGTAAAATTTCTTTTATCTTTTAAACTTTCTTTGGAGTTCGGAGTTGGCACTGGTTTCACTTTCTCTTTTTCCATTTTGGATTTTAGCTGAGTCAACTCCAAAATATGCCACTCTTCCTCTTACCGATTTTTTCTTATTACTGCCACTCCACATTGCAGCCAGAGGTCACACTCTAATTACCCAGATGCTGTTTTATCATTCACATGAGATGCATCTATTAATCATGCTTTTCCTCCCAATGGAACTGGAGATTAACTAAGCAGTAGAAATACCTTTTGAGTGACTTCTGGTACTCAACTTCTGATTTAGTAGTTAGGTGCACACACATCAGTTTCAATCACTACTGACTGATCTGAGCTGGTTCTGGCTAGGACAATGGTCCTCATCTTTTCTCTAAATTGATTCATGGATGTGTAATATTCTGACTTCCTGTACTGTACTTGGGTTAATGATTTGTGAAGGATTTCTCTATGCATAAGTTCAGATTTAAAAAGATATATGCTTAACATCTCTATAATGGTGTACATCTTGATGACCTCAGGGTGTGAAGTCCTTGACTATATTTGTCTGTCTGGTTTAATGATATTCGCTCAAATACTAGACATAGGGAGTCAGAGTTATGTAGTGAATGTTCGACATATTTTTAAAGCAAAATATTCTCTCAACTGAAACTCTCAGGTTCACTGCAGTATCTCAAGACCTTCCAGGTCCATTTTATTCTGCCGGAAAATGTGTCCAAAATGACCCTCTGCACTTAGGACTAGGTATATACTATAATTTATTTTAATTTGAATAATATACGGTGTCTAGAGGGTTTGTGGTGAGGGAAATCTGGTGGGACTGAGGGTGGTAATGCTTATGCTGAGGGGACCATACTGTTTTTGGCAGGAGCAGACAGGACCAGGATTGGCCTGTGCTGACAGTTTCTAGGCCTCTCTGTATCACATAGGTGGTCTTGGTCTCAAGGATGAGAAGACCATCAGAAACTAAGTTCCCATGTTTCCTTCAGATTGCAGGATTACTTTGGATTCAGTGTTACTGTAGTTTAAAGGGATATGTTGAGTTTATTTTTTATTCTCTAATTTTTTTCTGCTGTCCTCCTGGTTTTTAAAAGCTCACAGTCATGGGAATAGACTCAAGCAGAGCGTAACAATGAGACAACTAAGAGACAAGCTTGAAACTAAATATGATTAGGAGATTTTTATTTTTTCTTGAAAATCTCCATCACTTGCCTATTTGTAATTAGAGGTACTATTGTATAGTTGAAGGGCTGTTTTCTTACCACTAGGCAGTACTTGGCAAAGAACAATATGTACTTGAGCCATCCATAAATATTTAAAGGTTTTGATGATGTAGCAGTTACCAAGGATGGAGCCATTGCGTGCTCAGGAAGTCATACAGATGGGATGCTTCTTCTACACCACAAGCATCAATATGTGGCCCTTAGAATGCTATGGGAAAATTATGATCCGTCATGAACTCAGTTTCTTTAAGGTGCATGTCTGCTATTGTAACTATTATTATACTATTGTTAACTACTAACTGCCCTGGGCCATGTCTTCTGTTGCTCTCCTCTGTAAGTGAGCACCACAGCTTTCTCAAGTTTTTCTCCATACTTTTAGAGCCTCTTTTTTTCCTATTGTCTATTGTAATTTACCCACAATTACTTTTTTCCGAAAACCGAAGTAATCAGTACTTTCACTCTGTCTTCTTCCTAAATGCATTTCAAAAGATGGCCTGAATTTTAAAATCTAATAATTTTCATGAAAGGAAACTTCTTTGGGAAGTTGGTATTCTCCAAATCCCAGCAGTCCCAGAGACGTTAACATAGAAGCCACTGAAATCCCTTTGGACAGATTCCCTAAAGCTGACGCTTGACATAACTCACAGTGGCCTCCCTGTCTCCCCGACCCAAGTCTTTTCCTAGCAGAGACTCTGACAGATGTACAGCCATCTCCATGACAAGCCAGAGTAATAATTCTGACGTCATTCTAATGAAAGGAGAAGGAGGTGGCCAATGATAGCTGAGGAGTTGGGCTGGAAAGGGCTCCAAAATTTGCTGTAGGATATCCTGGACTGTTGCCCCTTCCTTCATAGGATTATCACTTTGATCTGGATAATGCTTCAAGGGTGGTGACCATTTAAAAAGATTAACAGGTGGCTTACTCCTACCCTTCACATTTATTTAATTTCCTTGACAGAGGCAAGGTGAAGAAAATGGGCAGGGTCTACTACCATCATATTTAAATAAAGTGAACAGAAATATACACATATATTTACACATCTGTTTATATTTTTTAAGTAAATGTGAGCATGAACAAGACATTTTTTAAAAAGCTACCTCTAAAGATATTTTAAAATTTTTAAAAAGTTACCTCCATGATAAATTATATGGGGAGGGATAGAGTAGGAATAGAAGCCAGACTTTTCTGAATACACCTTGTGTTTTAGACTTGACTGTAAGGTGGTTTACACAATTCAATCATTGTATACCAAATTAAGTAAAAATTTAGAAGCTCTTTCTAAAAATTAAGAGTAAAATGAAACAAACCTTTATGTTGAGTTAAAGGCATAAACACACAGAAAGGAATTATGTGACTTTCTTTCGAAGTCACTTTCGAGTGACTTCGAAAGACAGCAACTTGTATGTTCTTACTGTTTTAGACCCTGTTGATGAAAAAGTCTTAAACCCCTTTCAGTGATCACATCTTGTTAATGATACTAGTTATATTTTATTCAAGATGTATTGTGATTCTAAAACGTATTCTGATAAGACAGTTAAGTGGTTTTATTAATATCATTAGATATCATAATTTCAGTCTAAAAGAAAAGATAAATCTAAAATTTGAAGAAGTAAATATCCCACAGTCCTGGACCCCAAATTCCCCACTGCCCCAAATACCCACAAACCCCAAATTCCTGGACCCCAAATACCACCAATTTTAGAGGACTAAGGAATCCTTGTGGGGAATGACTGAATCCAAATCTGGGGTGTGAAGTATACAAAATAAATGTGGGATATCTTATGCAGAACACTGGGCTTTTAGCAGATAATTGGAGTAATGTCAAAATGACTCAGAAGCCAACTCAAAAAGGATTTCACTGGCCAAAATGAAACAATTAGAATATTAATGAGAGTAATGCTAGGAATGAATTAAAACACCAAGTAAGTTAACATTCATGAATTCATAATAATAGGAAAAGTCCTTATTTGCCATCAGTGGGAGATGCTAAGGAATTAACTCATTAGTCTGAACATCAGCTTATATAAAGAAAAATAAAATATTTTTCAACCTTTTCTGATTAAATTGCATCTCAGGGTAGCCAAATACGTAATGAGAGGAAGTTTCTTTTTGCAGAGGTATTTTAGATTTTTTAAAGAGTTTTGAAGAAGTGGTGATAGAATCAGAATATCACCATTTTATAACCTCTAATCAAATAGCTTATAATGTTCTAAAACAGAGACAACCAGGTATATAACCCATGTCCTGATAGACATATACAGTGTGTTCATGAAGAATTCTTGCTAAAAAGTCAAACCCAAGTCAAATCAAGTCTCAAAATCTACATACCAGTCTACAGAGCAACAGAAGGACAGAGATGACACCACAGAGAGGCAAAGGCAAACTGTGGGAAGCAGTAGGACAAATAAGGGTTTTTCAATAAACAAATTGAAAGAAGATGAAAGGGAGGTAATTATAGGTAGAAAGACAGCATCAGTGTAGGTAAAAAGAGAAGCACCACCAATTGCAGGGTATGGAAGTTTTTGGTATTATGGTTTGAACAATAGTGCATACACACGCGCGCACACACACACACACTTTCAAGAGCCGAGCGATCATCGCAGGATGTTGATGATATTACAGATCTATTGTCAGCATTTTAGATGTTGACATTAAATTGCAGTTTTGTTTCAAAAGGAATTCTCATCCCTTAGAGGTATATTTTGAGATATTTATGTATGAAATAACAGGATGTCTGAGACAGAATTTAAAATAATCTCATAGGAAAGGTGATGTACTGGGAGGGGCATGGGTATAGGTGAAATACAGTTGGCCATGAGTTAGCAATTCTTTAACCCAGATATAAGGTATATGTATATGTATATGTATATGTATACATATATGACTTCATTGTTCTGTTCTCCCTGCTTGGGTATATATTTGAAAATGACCATAACATTTTTAATGCCAGTTTTTTCGTAGCTGAAGTTTCAATTCTTGGGCAGTATAATTTTACTTGCAGTAAAACTGGCAACGATGAACACCATTAGGACCAAGTTGAATCAGGTATCGAGATTCATGTGAATTTCATTGCCTCAATTGAAGAAAGGAGGAGGTCCGGGTCCAAGGGAGGCCAATTCTGATACAGGAACTTTCAGGACTGGAGTGGGGAAGGTGGAAGGTGGAGACTAAGGTTTGCTGCCACCAAGAAGGAGAAGGAAGGAAGGCAGATCTGACAGAGAGGAAGAGGGACAGAGACAGAAAAAAGAAGGGAAGTAAGGGGTGGCTGTAGCTTCTTTTCCTTCTCAACCTCTGCACTGCAGGCTGGGTGACACCTGAACCCATGGGCTACATGGCATCAGTCGTGACTGAGCTGCCTTTTTACTTGCACACCCATGAGCCTGGGGAAGAGAGGAGCTGATAGGTGGATTGGACTCTCTGGTACCCTCCCATTGGGGCAGATTCCATCACCCGTCTCACAGGGACACTCATAGACGGTGACGGAAGCAGTCATGTCAGCCAGCCTTTATCAGAACCTCAAAATCACCTAATTGATGTTTGTCTAGGCCCTGGAAAATAATTTTGAAACTGTAAAAGCATATGTGGTAACACGTTTTCAAACAATTTTCTTTTATCATGATTAATGAGCGTCCCTATTTCATTATGCTGTTTTTCCCTCCTAAAATACTGAATATAAGGTAGAATTAGAAAATAGGATCAACAGGGAAAACATATAGTTTAACACATGAGCTCCATTTGAAGTGTGTATTTAAAATGTTTAAAAATCAATGATTTCATTTATCGTCATTATTCAACCAGGTGCAATATTTTGTTAAGAAAAATAGTCTAAGGTATCAGTATAATGAACATACACGTGTGGATTATTCTGACACCTGACAAATGCACTTTGTAGAGTTTGCGATGGCTTCTATGTTAGGAGCATAGTTATAAATCTTTAAAGATCATTTTTTATGACGTTATAAGGCATTTTGTTGATTTGCTTTGACTCTTCTGATTTTTCCAGTCTACTTAAAACAGGAAGAGCCTTACAATAAATAGAGTTAATTCTCATTATCTTGATGGTTGTATTTTGTAAAACCTTTGTGAGTGTGCAATTTACAAATACTGACCTGCTGCTCCTGGGAATAATCCAGCGTTAGGTTTCTGCAAGCCTTTGGCCGCACTTTCATCAGCCAATCAACACATAACCTTATTCTATGTGTGTTTCTGTTTAAAGATACTTTATTTAATATGCGTTGTTGATTTGTTACCATTGAGCTCAGAGCCAACAGCACTATAAGTCATTTCTGGATGAAGCTGATCTATCACACATATTTTCTCCATGAGGCACCTCACAGCCTCCTTGGGCTTAAGAACGCTAGACAGCACTTCTGCACTAATGCTTAGCTGATCTTTTTTTTTTTTTTTAAGATTTATTTATTTATTTGAGAGAGAGAGTGTGGGGAGGAGGGGAGAGGGAGAGGAAAAACTTAAGCAGACTCCATGCAGAGCATGAAGCACCAAAGGAATGGGGAGGCTCGATCTCACGACCCTGAGATCACAACCCGAGCCAAAATCAGGAGTCGGGCACTCAACTGACTGTGCCACCCAGGCACCGCTTAGCCAATAAAGCAAAAAAAAAAAAAACAAAAAACAAAAAACAAAAAAACAAAAACAAACCACCCCCCCAAAAACCCCACAAAACAAACAAACAAAAAACCAACAAAAGCAAAAATCAAAAGCAAAATCACCAACAATCACCAACAAAAGTATAAAAATGCAAAAATGTGACACTAAGCAGATAATGAAAAAGATGCTTGTTTATGGTATGAGAGCTGAAGCGAGAAAGCAGAGCATTGTCTCGTTTGAACTTAGTTGGAAAGCTGCACCGTGGCCAGCCCAAATTTTTGCCACTCTGCTCATGTTCACATATGACCGCAAAAACACCACAGATATTGATTTGGGGATTATAGATAAATTTCAGTGAGTAGATGAATTTACAAATACAGAATCTTTGAATAATGAGGATTGGCTGTGATTTATTGTTTGCCTGAAAAGTACAATATGGATCACAAGCTCTGGTTTATTCTTTCTATAATCTTTATAGTGTTTATAGAACCAGCTTCAGGCCAAATTATGAAGTATGTTTTTTTCTCTTGGGAATTGCCTTTTGCCTTTTATGTGCTTCTTTAGAAACACAAACACACACACACATTCAATCTGTGTTTACTTTCAGTTATTAATAAGACTGAAATTCAAACTGCAAGTTCCCAAAGATAAAGATCGTATCTGTCTTGTTTACCTTAATTTTCCAGAGCCTGACTTGGTGTTTGGAAACATAATAGGTGCTCAGGAAATATTTAGAAAAAATAAATTAATGTGTGTCAGTTAATAATATACATCCTACTATGGTAAGCAGATTGGCCCTCCAAAGATGTTCACATCCTAAATCTTAGAACATGTGGCTGTTACATGAGGAGGAGATTTAAGGTTGCAAATGGAATTAAAGCTGGTAATCTGCTGGTTGTAGAATAGGAAGATTACTTGGGATTGTAGAGTTCAGCCTAAGGTCATCACAAGGGTCCTTAAAAATCAAACAATGAGGCAGAAAAAGAGATTCAGAGTGAGACTCATTCTGCTGCTGCTGGCTTTAAAAATGGAGGAAGGGGCCATGCGTGGAGGAATGTAGAAGGCCTCTAGAAGCCTTTTCAGGCAGGGAAATAGACTGTCCCCTAGAGTCTCCCAAAATGAATGCGGCTCTGCCCACACCTTGATTTTAGCCCGCTGACACCTGTGTCTGCTTTCTGCCCTATAGAACTGGAAGATACTGTATTTCTGTTTTAAGCCATAAGCCATAAGATCTTTGAGTTTGGTACACAGCCATGCCATAGAAGGGGTGCCTGGGTGGCTTAGTTGGGTAAGCGTCGGACTCTTGATTTCGGCTCGGGTCATGATCTCAGAGTTGTGAGCTCGAGCCCCATATCAGCCTCAGTGCTCAGTGCAGAGTCTCCTGGAGATTCTCCCTCTCCCTCTGCCCCTCACCCTGCTCACATTCTCTAAATAAATAAATAAATCTTTTTTTAAAAAAAGAAAATACACGTCCCAAGTGGCATTTATAGTCTAATAAGTTAGTTACATCACAAGTTTGAAAAGCCGCTAAGACCCCCACCATGAATATTTAGGTAAGAGTCATATGTCATGGTGAGAACTAGAACTGGTATTTTCAGAGAAGCACATTCCCAGTTTTCAAATCTCACTGTCTAGTTTGGCAGCTTCATAAAATTGATTGATTTTGTAAATCCTTTGGAACAAATACTCTATCTTGCTTTCTGGCTAAAATAATTGATTTTGTTATCTCACTATTTTGTCATTTTCAAGTGGGAGATAAATTATTATTTTATGTATTTATAAATCATGTGCTAAGTAATACCTCTTTATTTCTAAAATTTTTATAATCAGGCTTTGGATAAAATATGGTAACATCAACTTCACAGTACTCAAAAAAAAAAAAGAAAGAAAGAAAGAAAGAAATTGGCCTCTGAAACTTCAGAATTAATGTTCAGAATTAATCTAGCAAAGAAGTAATGAAAATTAATGTTGTTTTAAAAACCATTGAACATGGACAAAATTTTGATTGCAGATTGTCAGCCAGTATGATTTAATAGAGGTTTAGGGGAGGATGATTATGTTGTCAAGAGAATGAAATGGAATGATAGTCCTTATTTCTATGGCCTAATGTATAGGCTGTGCTCAGTAAATGTAAAGCTCTTATTATTGTCTAGGATGCCTTTGTTATTATTACGTAGACATAGTATGGACATATTCCCCTCTTCCCTTGTTTTCTAGGCTAGTGAAAATATTTAATTAAAAAATACATCAATTTTTCTGAAACCCAAAGCTCTACGTAAATGTTAGTCATTAAGATGTGCTTACTGGTCTATTTTATCCCAAAGTGAAAAGTTTTTAATTTTGCTATCAGTCACTGACTTGAGAGGATGCATAAAAATCACCCTCCGATGTAGGTGGGTAGCAATTACTTCACACATTCCCACCATGCGGATTGAGCTAAGTCAGCACCTTGTGGTGTCAGGAACATTACGGAGACATTTACCCGGAGAGTTCGTTAGAGCATTGCTGTTGATTTCATCCATCCTCAGAAAGGCAGCACCATCATGACCTGCCAGGAATCGGCTCTCCTAGAAAGTCAGCACTTTTTAAACATTGGTATAATAATTGAAGTGGAAAAACATACTTTCCCCTACACAGCAAAACACCATTCTTTCTTATTTGGGGCAGAGATGAAGTGGTCCTGAAACATTTAGAAATGCACGTTTAGTAGACTGTTGATGGAAAGGATTTGAAACACTGAAGGAGACACTGCAGTTCTAGCGTTTTCATGTATTTGTCAGTTCACACAAGGTAAAGCAAACACAAAGTAGAGGACAAACTTGAGATTCTCAGAGTCATTTCATGTGTACTGCTGTGAAGTACGACAATATTTGCTGCATAAGAGTATCACTTCTGGGATGCGCAAATATATACCTAGTGATTTATTGCCTGTCTGTTCCAGATGTTCTGGACATTTGATATGGATCTGCGTATTTCTCTTTGAAACCTACAGTAACAGAAATATTATTTACTGACATTTTACATACAAGGAAACTGAAGTCAGAGGAATTAAATAACCTTGCCAAGTCACGCAAAGTGACTAGTTAGTATCTGATACCAAAATACAGGTCTGTCCCAGCATGCCTGCTGCTAGTGCAGAATTGTTCATTTTGTGCTGCAAATTACAGTATTTGATAAGCATTCCTGTGCCCTTGTAGCTATTCTAGAAAAAAGGTCAATAATTTTCTAAAAATTAAAAAATTACATGTATGTAATGAATATTATACATGGATATAGAAACCAAAGTATTCTATTTTGATACAATGTAGAGGACACTGTCTAGTCTGTAACAGAATGTAAGTATTGCACAAGAATATTTTCACTGATGGAGAAAAAGAAAATGGATCTTACTAGATACTAGAGAAACTCCAGTATTAGGAAATTAATGAGCAAAAGAAGGCTTTCTCTGTGTGCGTGTGTGTGTGTACTCAGGTAGTGCACATGCTGCCATGTTGGCCATACGGAGGTAAGCGTGAGTCCTGACCCATACATGTGCCCACGGACACGTATTAGCTCAGGCCACTAGCCCGGTTTGTGTTTGTGTTTACCTCTGAAACTAATCTCAGTGTCATGCCAGTTCTTTGTCTGTGGCACCGCTGTAACTCCTCTTCCTTCCAGGTCCATCTGTGGGAACCTCGTTGCCTCAGCACGGGGACCTGTTCTGTACTGAGTATTTTAATTCTGCTCATTCTAATTCTACTTTCTGATATGTCTGTCTGAGCTCACGTGTTTTAGTTTGGGTTCCGCCGGCAGAATTGGGTTGCAAGTTATTTGTCTGGAAGGTGATCCAAGAAACAATAGTAGGAGAGCGGGAAGTGAGACAGAGAACTGAAAGCAACGAGTAAAAGAGCAGGTTGAGCTGAATCCTAGCAGGAATTCTGGGAGCCAGTGCACTTCACGTCTCAGAGTCGTCCACCCAAAGGCCACGCTGTCCACCCTTTCTGGTCAGTCATGGTTGAAGGCTCATCCTCCCTCCCCGGGGGACATAGGAAGCCCTCAGATAAACATGCGGTGCTGGGAGCTGGGATTTAGCAAGACATGTGGAAGCAAAGTCCTCAGGTAGATGGTGGGTTATTGATGTTTCTTGCTGCAGCGGTCCTACCTTATCTGTTAGAGCTAATCTTTTAAAGCCATCACGTTCTTTTTCATCATTGCACTTGAGGCCCATTGGACTAGACCACACTCTGAAGACCAGGGTCTGGACTGTATCCCTTTGCCAGGACTCTTGCTTCCCCTTAAAACCTCGGTGTGTGGCTGCTTCTCAGAGAAGCTCAGTGTTCCTTCCTTCATTAGGCTTTCATAGTAGAGGCTCTGTTCATGGACTAGAGCTCAACGCTCTATATTCTGGCCCCGTAAATAATAGGCCCTAAAACACTCTCTAAGATGTTCTAAGCAGTCATCATTCTTTCTCATCAGTGCGTTACCAAGGGCAACCCAAATCGAAAGCCTTGGGTGTGGCCCGAGACCAAGATTATCCTTGTAGCTCCACTCCGTAAGCAAATCTGTATTAGTGGGTTCTCCAGAGAATCAGAGCCGATTTTATTTATGCATATTTATAAAGAGATGTCCTCTAAGGTATGGCTCCGGTGATAATGGAGACTGGGAACCCCCACCACCTGCAAGCTGGAAACCCGGGAAACTGATGGTGTAGGTCAAAGGCCTGAGTGCTGAGGGAGTGGATTCCAGTCCGAGTCTGAAGGCCTGACGACCGGGGCGCTGAGCCAGGAGAAGATGGTGTCCGAGTTCATAGTGAGGCAGGGAGAGCATGAATCGAAACTTCCTCCACTTTTTGCTCTATTCATGCTCTCAACAGACTGGATGATGGTCATTCATAGTGGGAAGGGCCGTTTGCTTTCCTGAGTCCGCCAGTTCAAATGCTGATTTCTTCCAGAAACACCCTCACACACTCAGCCAGAAGCAATGCTTAATCAGATATCTGCACCTTCCTGGCCCAGGCAAGGTGACACAAAATTAACCACCACACACCACTTACCAACTTGTCCATCCTTACCCCTCCTTGGCTCTCTTAGCTAAATTAAATTCTTTTATCACTTTTGAATTGAACTATGTGAAGTTTGGAAAATACAGAGTATGGTATTTCTTTGAGTTCCCATTCACTTCTTTTGTTTATTGATGTGGACAGGAAATCACACTGACTTTTGGTTGAAGCATAAAGGTGACTCCTGTCCCCCTCGCATGGAAGAATTAGACATGGTAAACCTTTCCAACATAAATGACCTCAAATGTTACTTTATTTCTCATCTCTAATTATTTTTAGCCGAAAAAGCCAACCCACCTCCAATTCTCTTCCCCCCACAGTGGCAATCTTTCCATTTTGTATTTAACTTGTAGCAACTCCTTTTTTAGGGGGTAAGGGTCCTGAACCACACTAATGTTTATTGATCTAAAATTTCATGTTAGGACAAATCTGTATTTGGCCTAGAAAGGGTCAGGCTGGGATTTTTTTTTTTTTTTTTCTCAACTAGATTCCCTTACGGGATATTCAGTCTGATGTACCAATCAGCAGTATCTCAGCTCCTAGGGGCTTGTTAGGAATGCACCTTGGCCAGACCTACCCAACCAGAACCTCTAGGGATGGGGTCCAGGAATGTGTGTTAACAATCACGCACGCCAAGCTTGAGCATCTCAGCTGTACAGCTCTGCTCCTCCAGATGGGGTCTGGAACCAGCAGCAGCGGAGCCATCCTCAAGGAGAGCTCCCTGGAAATGCTGCATCTCAGGCACCGCTCCAAGGCTGCCGAGTCCTCATCTGCATGTTAATGAGAGCCCCAACAAAGGGACCCACGATTCAAGTTTCAACAGCTCCGTCTGCAGGACGCAGCTTTGCGTTTTCCGTGTCAGTCAGTGGTATGTCAGACGGTCCAAGAGAATGAGCATTGGAAAATGCTATTTTAAAAGAATGTGTTTTAAAAGGAGAGTTACGTAAGGGGATGTGCTTAAACATCACTCACCCAAAAGGAGAATCAACATGAACTCTGAAATCAAAGTTTGATTGGGAAGGCACGATATTAACTATCAGGATAGGATAGGATTAGGATAGGATATTAACTATTTATAATAGGAGTCCTATTAAAAAGAGAGCTACTAGAGAAAGAAGGGTAGAGAAAGTCATACTGCAGACCTACTTCCTACTTCATTACTTTTTTTTTTTAACAAGACACTATAAGTCTACTCAAAATGATTGGAACACATCCTTGAGGAAATAGGGGGGAAATGTCTTCTCTCAACGCGTAGTGCCGAGATTTATTTTCTCTCCAACACTGCCAGCTCTGCTCTGGCACATATTGTCATTCGGGAAATGTGCCTCCATCAAACACAAAGAGAAAATAATTTTTTTTTTTTTTTGAGTATTGACTCCTTAGGGAAGAACTCTTATTTGAAATAACAAATGGACATGGAATTTGAATTTCTAAAGCTGGCAGGTGTATGCGGGTACCTGGACACAGGATCATTCCTTTTGCATGGTTGCTCCTGAGTCCCGTGCTTGGAGGGACGGTCGCGGCCACAGCAGGGCGGCTGACTGTGCAGCGCTCCTAGGGGGAAGGAAGCCAGAGCCTTCCACCAGCGTCTCTGCTTCGTCCTTTGCCATGTCGTGAGCATTTCAGCTTCTTGCCATGCCTGAGAAATGGGGTCTTAGCATGATAGGCGTACCAAGTTTATCACAGAGACTTTAGTATCTATAAGCCTGTGAAGTGGCTGTAATGAGAGTGATGATCTAAATCTCATTTTGCACTTGATCTTAGCCAAAAGGCAGAGAAGCGACGCGAAGCTCTTCTTCGTTCTTTTGTTCTAGACGCATCCCATTCGAAGAGCCTCTTCCGAATTCACTCTCTTCACGGACTACCTTACTACCTTTTTTCCAGTAGGGCGAAAAGATGACCTATAAATGGATACACTTCTCTAGCTATGGTATTCTAGGTGCTGAATTGATCGATAAAGCTCAGGGGACATATTGCTCGTATCCCCAAATGAGGGGGGTGTGTCACCAGATCAACCTTACTTAATTCACCATATCCCTTATTTCACACCCTTATCTGTCCCAGTAACGATGCTAGTAAGCTTTGGGCTGTCACTCAGGTATTCGTGGACCGAGCCCTGGACACTTATTGTGTGCTGCTGGGTATACAAAGATGAATGATATGGAGTCCTGGGCCCTAGAGTGAGCCTGGCCTGGGGGCAGTTTTGAGAAGCCCCAAAACAGCTAGGAGCCATGCGATGCAGCACAGAGACTACCTGGACTGTGGGGGGTCAGGCAAGGCTTTGTGGGGGGAGGGGGCGGTGCTTGGGAGCAGTGAGGGAAGATCCTGAATTCAGACAGCAGATAGACGCTCGTGGGGGAGTGGAGGGCATACTGCGGGAGCCAGGAGGGATGTAGAAACCGGTGGTTTTCATGCTGAGCCAAGTCCCCAGCCCACCTCCCTGAGAAGAGACTTCAGCCCTCTGTGCTGAGACCCAGCCAGACTCTCGTGGTCCTTGATGCTTCTGCAGAGAGCCTCTGGATCTATCAAGTAGCTCTAAAATAACTTAAACATTAGGGCTTAAATGAAGTCAGAGAAAATGCAGTCAATACAAATGACTTATTTCATTTTTTTCCTAACAGAAACAAACTCTATTAGACTGTGAGCACGTTAGTGTGTCTAATATTTCCCCTGATTGTTTTTCCTCTGGATATACTCCTTCATGGGGATGAACAGGCATGCCAAAGGAAAAAACTCAAATGGAGCAGGGAGAAAAGTTATGCCTATTTATTATGGCATGCTCTGGCTTCTACAACATCTGAAAATTCATGAGAAAATATGTACCTTTTAAAATTCATCTTATCACTTGACATTCATCATGAGAAGCTCTGGTCTTAGTGGTAGAACAGAGCTGGTCAGGAATGTTTACTTGTTTTGCAAGTTGACCTTGAGCAAGTCATTTAAATAGTGTCTATTTAAATGGAGTTTATCCCGTAAATCACAGATGCTATGTCCTTTGCTGTCATTGAGATGGGGAGGTTGGATTTGCAAGTGCACACACATGTACACACCTCACAGTGTTCGGAACATGTGGAAAGAGCGCCTGTGTCTTCCAAATGCTAATTAGCTATAATAAAAATGAGCAAATTATATTTACTGGTGCTAAATTATAATTTTAAAGTGATTTAATAGTAAGACTACAACTATAAACAAATAGCAAGAGGAGATGACCTAATTTTCTGCTAATTTTGAGAGCGATGAGATTGAATAGGAATTTTCTTCCTTTCTCTTTTCCCCCCAAATTCTAGAACCACGTATTTAAATTACTTTTATAATGAAAGTTTTCGGATTTTCAACATAAATTACACTTTGAAATAGAACAGTTTTATTGAAATTAAATTTAAACACTCTTGGTGTCTACTTAAATATTTATTTAGTTCAATCGAAATGTTATTATCAAAGGAGCCCTAGGCAATGCCAGCAAACAAATGTGTGAAATGCTGTCACGAGCAAGGCATCACTCATATCTTCCTGCCACGGGAAGTGCTTAATGTTAAAGTCCTCCTTCCATGTCTTCTCCCCGAGTCAATACAAATAGGTCGTTGGCCCCATTTACGTAGGGCCACAGTTACTCACCTTTTCCCAAAGTGACGGCTGGATGGCATGATGAATAAATTTCTGCTAATTAATAGAGCAACTGGGCAAATCAGTGTGACTAGAAGCCCCAAGCATTCTTCATTTTTTAATTTTAAAGACAGTTGTATGTTGAAATGGTTTACTTCTGATGACAACACATGACTCTCCTGGAGAAATGACCACAATCACAATAGATGAAAACCAATTGGAAAGCAGTAAGGTCTGGCTTCAGGGAGACCATGACCTGTTGAAACTGTTTAAATCTGGTGCTTACAGGGCATTGGGGGAATGGACATTATTAATTTTTTTCACCTCACTATTCATTTTTCAGGCTGAGGTTATTAAAATAGAGTGTGATAAATTATTTCATTTAAAGAGAAATTATATTTTGAAAGTATCTTCAGTAAGAATAAATGTATGAGGAGAACCTTCTGGCAGCTCTGTCTTGGTCACACAAAGTGGTAACAGGCACCAGCAATGTTATGGCCTCCTGAAAAGATCTTTGGTTTTTTGTTAAGCCAAACAGTGGTTAAAATAAAATAATCTTGATCATAAAAAAGGAAGGGACTCAACATTGGCTAAAAATAAGATGTATTTATAAATGATGGTGCTGTGGAATTTACTTGTAATACTGTTTCCTTTAAGTTTGATTACTAACATCTTAGGCATTTATACATCTAAAAGAACAGGAGGGATGATTTTACATCCCTTGAAAGCCACATGGTTGCTAGCCATTTAATTCAACAAATAATAGCAAACATACTGAGCTCAATAATAAGTGCCATTGCTGGCCCCCAGCCAAACAAGGTTGGGCTTATTTGCTGTTACAGGAAGGGAGAAGGTGCACCGCATTTGTCTCTGTGAATGTTTACTGGGGAGCTGGAGGAGTAGGAAGGAGCTAAAGCTGTAGTTGGTAAAGAAGGAGGAATGAATCACACACACTAGTCAATGAAGTGGGCGTTGGGTCACTTTCGTACCTCAGACATTGTTTGAGTTCGAGGATGCATTCAGACGGGAGTACAGAGTGCTCTTATGTTCGTCTCACCCCTTCACAGTCACAGAGTGGCCTTGCGGGTTGTTGGTGTCTTGTGAAATCATGACGAATCGTGAAACACCAATCTGGCTCCCCCCGACTGCCATTGGGCTGCTTTGGTCTTTCTCGCTGGGCTTCCCCTCATGCAGACTGTGTCAGTCGGCAGCACCAGACCCCCACACACGAGTCCCTCGTGACTCTTCAGAACCACCTTGTGACCATAGGAGGCATCGTTTCTTCCACTTTACACATAACTGATCAAGTCCAGTGGTTTGCCTGTGGACGCACAGTGAACAACCAAAACTATTATGATGAAAACATTATTTGGTCAGTGAGTAAACACTAAAGAAATGGTGAGAAGTTTCAAAGGAAGCAGAGACCCAAGTGGTTGAGGGGAAGCTTCAAGTCTTGTGACACTGGGACATTTGGGTGTAGTTAAAGGAATGAAAGAAACTCAAAAAGACTGTTCCTGGGTGGGTGGTGTCTGGGACTCATCCAGGTCTACGTGAGTAAAGGCAGAGAGGAGGAAGAGTGAGAGCCCAGGGGCAGGACAGTGGGGGTGGCAGCCGGCGGGGGGGTGGGGGGGTGGGGAGGAGAGACCGGGAGAGAGGAAGAGAGAGAATGCAACAGTCAGGAGCAGAGGACGGGCAGGCAGACCTGGGCTAGGACTGGAACAGCAGGCTGGAGAAGGGCGTGCTGAATTCATCACTGCATGTACTTGGTCCAGGACTAAAGCTTATTCCCAGCTGGGCGTGGTGTATGCAATGGACACACATCTACTGAGCTTAGGATCAAATTTATTTATTCAGCAAGTGCTTATCGAGTGTTGTGCCTTAGGCAACGAGATACGTTCAGGGGAATCAATCATGGATATGACACTTCCCTTTTTTTTAGAGGATATCACAGCCGGACACTCGAACAGTACTTCGTAATCCAGCTTCTCTTTCAGTGAACATGGGAACGGAGACCCAGGGGCGTACAGGAGAAGGAACAACAGACCCTTCTTGGGCCCGAGGGAGGTCCAAAGGGAGCAGGGCAGTTTTCAGGCTGAGAGTCCATAGGTGATGGTGGGGGGAAGGGCTGTGGAAAACCGATAAACAAACCGGGACAGCAGAGAAGAGCTGTCACAGACAACAGTCAGAAGAATGCTGGCAATCCCCGAGCCAGTGGTGTCAGGAGGGCTGTGGGGTAGGAGATTAAGGCACAGAGGATTACCTGTCTGTGGAAATGGGACAAGTGGAGCCAGTAGCTGTTGGCGGCCTTCCCGAGGAGAGCAAGGAAGGGGCAGGTGGTAGAGGGGAAGAAGCTTTGCACACAGCACCTGTCAGATGTGGAGGGCACAGGTCTGTTTTCATTAGTGTGCATTTCTGGGAATGGTACCTATGCCAGTGCCACATTCCTAGGAGTGCCAGCAAATAGCCCAGGCCTGATCCATGCAATACTAGTATTACAGGCAATTCCTACATTCTGTCATTTCATGACTAAAATTTGATAATGCTATAATGATAGCATTATCAATAAATAAATAAATGAAGAAACAAATGAAGGAATATAAGTATGTATATATATACATATCTGTGTGTGTGTGTGTGTGTGTGTGTGTGTGTACACGTAGAGGGTGAGAGAGAGAGAGAGGAATTTTATGCTAGAGGACACCTTAGTTTCATGTGTACAGAGGTCCTCCCCCTTTGTTTAGCATGCGTCAGAATCATCTAGAAAGCTTGCTTCCTGCCACATGATACTCCGTGCTGGGCACCCACCTGTCCGCATACCCACTCCGCCAGCCAGGCTTGCTGCAAAGAGCATCGTGCACATGCTCCTTGAACACCTAGGAGAGAATTCCTTTGGGATCTATGACTAGAGACTGAGTTGCTAGGTGGTAGGGTGTTCGCACACCAGTGACGGATCAGCGATTGGGCTACGCCAGGCGTTGCAGGGGTGCTCTCGAGAAGAGCTGTCCTAGCAACGTGTGGCATTAGCAGCTTTCTGACTTTTATGAGCCTCTCAAGCACACAGTGGTATCTTATTTCTCATTGTTTTCTTAAATAACCATATTGAGCATCTGTTCATAAATTTGGTTTTTCAACCTTCCCTTGCTCACTGCGTGATCTTGGGTGTCACTTCACCTTTCTAAGTTTTCTCTTCTGTAAAATAAGGAAAAAGTAAAGCTCTCATGGGAAGGTCATGAAACGAGGTAATGCATGGAAAGTGATTTGGACTGGGTCTTCAAAGTAGTGAGCTCTCCGAAGAAGTTATCTACATTTGTTGTTATTCTTGGATTTTGAAAAAAAAAAAAAGATTTATCAAAAGGCAAATTTAGAAAGACTTTAGGCTATTGGATTATTAGAAAATTTCCAATAATCGGAATTCAGTTAGAGGATATTCTCCTGAGGTCACCGGAACCCACAGTGCAGGAGACCAAGAGAGGCTACACAGTTGATAATGTCCAGGTAATTGATAATGTTCAGGGAATAACAAGGGAATTTTGGTAAAGGAAAGAGATTAACAGTAGATTAGAAAAAAGGGTAATATGCTTTCCTCTTCCTTTTTTGGGTTTACATTTCTATGTGTAAGTATTCTGATCACATCGTTAAAACTTGCCACATAGAGGAAGTTAAAAAAGAAGAAATCCAAGAGTTTATCACTTAGTAAAACCACTATTAAAACTTTGATGTGTCATCTTTATTCTTATTATGCTTAACTCTGAATTAAGTTATAGGTATGCTGATCACACAATTATGTACCATACTTAAGTAATGAAGAGAACATACTAATTTTTCAATAGTCTGCAAAAATCACCATTTTAATTGCTTCATAATATTCCATCAAGTGCCTGTGCCCGGGTAATTATATTTTAGTGCTTGGGACTTGAAAGTAATTCAGTATCCTCAAAAATGTATAATATAAATTACAAATTATTTTAATCAAATGGATTTAGATGTGCTAATGTATCTTAGTATAAGTCAGTGTACTTAAAAATACCTTATATTTGTACAGGCCCATAGAGAGTAAACATTTTCAGTAATATTATCTTCAAGCAGCACTGTGATCTGGGCAATCCAGGTATTATGATGGTGTTAGACATGAAAGAACCAACCAAGGCTGAGTGTTTAAGAATGTGGTAGACCCCCTACAGGGATTCCATTTCCCCAGTGCCCTTCCTTAATACATCACCGTTCTACTTAATCGAAACAGCTCAAAGTTAGCTGAGAGACCTAATTAGAATCTCTAGTGCACGTGGGTGTTGGCAAAGCTTGAGTAATCATTCTCAAGTCTCTCAATACGTGGTGTAAGGCTCTGTCAAGATTTTCGTGTCAAACAAATATGTGAAATTGCTTAGCGCTATGAATAGACATAGTAGAAATTTAAGAATTGCAGAATATGTTATACAAACACTCATATTTTGAGTACTTCAGAACTTATGGCAGTGACATATGGTAAAAAATTTGTGATAAATGCTTAAGAGTAGGATGTAATTAAGGAAATAATTTAACTTCTTCAATTCCCAATAGAAAATGACGCAGAGTTAGTAGACTGATCGAATGTAGTTGCTAGTGAGTGTCTCATCACCAGGATTGTGTTTTTTCACTATCTTTCTCTGTAAGCACTTAGCCTCACTGACAAAGGTAACATTAGGTTACATTATTCGAGAGACAACCATAAAACCACAGGAGAATTGCAATTACTCCTTCCCTGTGGCCATTTAGGCCTGACCAATATTATTGCTGAGCAAAATAAAATGGAGAATTGCAACTTCCAGTATCACCAATTTCTAAATGAATTATTTTGGAAACATAATGTATAGCATGCAAATGGCCCCCAGATTATAAATTTTTACATAGCAAAAGAATATAATACATGGAAACTGAGAATTTTATCAAACATAATCACTCTTGATTACTAAATAAAATATTTTTTGCGGTGCACTGAGAGCTTTTAAGTTGACTAGATACATTAAAATAAGTTAAGTTTCTTGTGTGTCAATTAGGAAACTTAACCAAATATATGCCTATGATAAGTAGAAGGTTATAAAGGGAAATATTAACTTATAAATAGACTAGGCTTTTTATATGTACCAACTCTTTCAATTTTTACAACAATCGCTACCACATTTACTCCATAAACACAAGTAAACAGAATGGCAAAATGAACACCTTTGTACACATTCCCTAGCCCTCAACCCTTGGCCAATCTTCTCCCATTCATCTCCTCCCACCCCCAACCATGCTGTCTCCTGTAACATTATTTTCGAACAAATAACAAACATTCTAATCTTTCACCCTTAACTATTTCAGTATGAATCTCTGAAAGACAAAAGCTTTTCTTAAAGCAGAACCTAAAAAAAATTTTAATGGTAGTTCATTTACTTCATTGAATATCTAGTTGATTTTCAAATTTCCAGCAGTTAACTGAAAAATGCATTTCATGGTGCCAGTGCACAAATAAAGACTAGAACCTTTCAAAGACCTCAACCTCATAAGAAATAAAGACTTGTATTAAGGATTGTTGATGCCGGAGCCTGTTCTCTGCACATATACTCTATGGAGTGTTTTCTCCTTTACTCTGTTAGTTGAGATGAGAGTCCCTGGGGAATTGCTGAAGGTGTACCTGTTCAGAGCAGGTATTTATTCCTGTTCTTACGGGGCCGTGATTTTCATACCTGAGACAACAGTCAGAATAGCTCACAGTGTCTGTCATTCCTTTATTCACAAATGTTACGCATGTGGCCTAGGAATGTGCAACTCTTCTGGAAGAATTCAAAGGAAAATTTGAATGTATAGAACAGTAAACTCTACACTACGTATTGCATGAAGATTAACATCATTTATATGTAAAATAATAAGCCCCAATACTGTGTCACTGGAATTCTACTAGAGGTTGCCCTCAGATTCATTCATTTAAGTTTTCTTTTAATCTATGCAAACAGAGGCGTTTTTTTCGGTTTCTTAAGGAAATAATTATGGTTATTCTATTGTATATTATAAATAATGTAGTTTCTTAAAATTCACATAAGCAGACTTTGAATACCTGTACAGTATCATGAAAACCACACATTATGTCTAACAAGCTGATTTTGAGGATGCATACAAATATCTCTGAAAGTTATACATGTTTATATTAGATACTTTTGAAATCCTTTTTAAATGTTCACCAACTAACCTCAGTTGCATTGAACCAAAAAAAAAAAATGGGCATTTAGGAACCTCTTGTTGCTGCACGGTTCTACAGTTAACGCCATCTGAAGTATAATTCCCAAAATTTATATTCAAATGTAAATATGAGTTAAAAAAAGAAAACTTTGCATTCAAGAAATTAAAAGTATTTTTTTTTCAGTCACTTTTTTGGGAAGTATTTTCTGGATATTTTTTGTCTTAAGGTTAAAAATATTGCCAACTACACCCAAATAAGGGTTTGGCTTTACTTCCTAAATGGGACTGTCACTATGATCAGAGGACATTAAGAGGAGTTGCTGTTCCTCTTTTGACTGTTTAGACTTGGTGTGTTAGACTTATGATGCCGTGGGGTCAGCCTGATTAACTGTGGGTGACGGCCACGTGTGAGGATGTGATCGCCACACCACAGCAACCGCACCTGCACCTGATAATTTATTATAAAGCCAGGCAGATGTTAATCTCTTATTATTTTACATAACTTGTAGTCCAAACTTTGGAAGTAATTATTTCTGTCCCCAATTTACAGATGAAGAAACTGAGACTTAGGAATATAGTCCTTCAAGGTTCTCCAGCTAATGAGTGATATATCCCTGACCATCTGCAGTGGTGTGCCCTTTCCCAGGGGGATCTGAGGTCTCCAGGTCAAACGTTTGGAAGGACGTCCTTGATATCTCTTTATGGAGAGGGAGTGGAGGCGTTATTAATGTTTCAGTTCTTAGAATAATGGCTATTGGGGCTTGAAAAGAGTTGTCTACAGAGCTAAAAGCAGTATTTGTTTGAACGTGAAATAATGAGTTTGTGTCATCTGTGTTGAGTAGAGGAAATACTTTCCAAATCTCAGACATCTTAGCATTAAAAATGGAGCACATGCATTAAGGCACTTAAGTTCTCCGTGTTCTTTGTTCCATTTATCTATATCAAGGCACCCATGGGTATGGAGCCATTTACTGGTTTGTTTTGTTGTTTTGTTACATCTGGCAGTGTTTCAAAAGGCAATGCAGGTAGGCAGGTGTTATTATTGATTGAAATAAAAACACTTCTGTGCCAGCCTCTCTAACCCAGCGTCTGCTGCCTGCATTTACTCATCCTCTGCTCCCAGAGGGCAGTCGAGCTTGTCTCTGGTGAAGAATAGGTTAACAAAGTCTGCACGTTTTTGCTCCTGCTGACGTTATTACTAAATAAAGTAGGCTTTTCTTTGACTGTGTGTGTAATGAAACTTTAATTGTGCGACCAAATTATACAGACCCTGAAGGTCAAACAACCCAAAATAATACCACATTGTATTTTAGTCTGTGCGTTCTAAAAATATTTGGTAAAATTTAAAGTCGGCACCTACTTCAAAAAGAAGGGTTCAGAGGCCATTAATCTTTGAATCTGCTAGGACCAAGTGTTCTAGTTAGACACACCCCAGATTATACAGTTCCTGAATGACCAGCTTCTGTGAAAGTTCAGGTTTTGATCTAAGTGAAGATACAGTGTTCACCAGTTAAATATTGTGTATAGTATTTAATGTACATCACAGTGTACAGTATACATTAGTGTAGATACAATATACATTAATACTATAATGTATTTAATGTATATTAAATAATGAATGGCTTCAGAGGCCAAAGTGAGAACTCTATCCAAGCTTATTCAACAGTTCACTTTTTCATATTAAATGTAATGAAGTGGATATTTTGTTTTGTTCTGCTGGGAAAATTGGTTGATTTTTTTTTTTTTTTTTGGTCTCTTTCTAAAACACACATTTAAGTTTGTACTTGGAAAAATGATTAGCAGTCATTTAATAAATAAATGGCATTTTGAAGCATTCTGAACACCAATCAATATATTAGAAAGACTGTATAAAAACATTAATAGAATGCAGAGGTGAGGAATAATTTACTTTGAATTTTGTAATATTTCTAATAGAAAACTCAGTAGTTTTCTTTCATCAGTGAACAATAGTTACTTTAATGGGAATGGTCGTAAGAATGCCATCATTCTTTGTAATATTAATGGTAAAAGGAAAGATGTTAATGGAGCTCTTTATGGTATAATGCATGAAAAATTATATGATATCTAAAATCTGAAGCTGAAAGGTACTTCTCATGGTGTTCTTAATGATCTATAGAAAAGCACAAAAGTGAAAAATACAATTTTAATGAAGTATTCTTCAAAACCTTCCCTTTTTGCTTTTGGATAAATACATGCAAATTTAAATCTGGATTGTCTTCACTGAATTATTTTGTAAAGCATTAAGGACTTATTTCTTTTACAAAGTTAGCTTAATTATTTTCATTTAACCTTTATTTCTTTCATGTAGGCTCCACGCCCAGTGTGGAGCCCAACGCAGAACTTGAACTCATGACTCTGAGCTCAAGACCTGAGCTAAGATCGAGAGTCAAGTGCTTAACTGACTGAGCCACCCGGGCGCCCCTCATTTAACTTTTTTTTTTTTTTAAGATTTTATTTATTTATTTGACAGACAGATCACAAGTAGGCAGAGAGACAGGCAGAGAGAGAGAAAGGAGGAAGCAGGCTCCCTGCTGAGCAGAGAGCCCGATGCGGGGCTCGATCCCAGGACCCTGAGATCATGACCTGAGCCGAAGGCAGAGGCTTTAACCCACTGAGCCACCCAGGCGCCCACCTCATTTAACTTTTTATATTGAAGTACTACACATATCCGAGAAGACAAAAGGTATACACACACACACACACACACCCCGAGCTCACTGAATTATCAAAAAGTGAAAACTCCTATATAAATATTATCTAGGCCAAGAATACTACAGTATCTCAAACACCTCCTTTCATCCCTTTCCTGAACACTACTACCTCCTTCTTCTCCCAAAGTTCTCACTCTTCTGTTAATGCCTGTTTTGAATTACATTCAAAAGAAATCATGCAATATATACTTTTTTTTTTACATGTGGCTACCTGGGTTAACATTTTGTTCGAGGAACATATCCATGTTGTTGTGTATAGGTATAATTGGTTTATTTTCATTATTTTACAGCATCTCATTATAGGAGTGTTTCTGAATGTGTTTATCCATTCTCCAAATGGACATGTGAGTTGGATTTGGGGACTGTTCTGAACAGTACTTCAGCAGCCTTTATGTGCCTTTGGTCCACAGGGCCTGCTTTCCTCTCGGGTACACTCTTGAGAGGGAAATTGGTGGCTCATAAGTGTATGTTGAGCTTTAGTGGAATATGTCAAAAACTTTATAGAGATCCCATTCATTTATACTCTCACCACAGTGTATGAAAAGTCCATTTCTTCCATATTCTTGACAACACTTGGTATTCTCAATTTTCTTTTAACTTTAGCTTTTTATTGTCCCTCCATTTTAGCTATTCTGGTTGGCGTGCTGAACTCTCACACCGTGGTTTGAATTTACAGTGTCCTGTGACTAATGAGACTGGACACCATTGCATAGGTCTGCTGGTCACCTGGGTATTTCTTTGTCCCACTTTTCCTTATTGCTTTGTAGTTCTCTGTAAATCCTGGACACACATTTACAGAAAAATAGGTTCTTCCATTCTCTGGCTTCTCTTTTCACTATTTTAACATCTATAAATGAACAGAAGTTCTTAAGTTTAATATATTCTGATTTGTCAGCCTTTCCTCTTATGTGTCAGCCTTTCCTCTTGTGTCATGTTTAGGACACCTTTGCCCTCCTGCAGGCTGTGAAGGTCTCCAGCTGTGCTGTCTTCTAGCACATCTGCTAGCTCTAGTCACATTAACTTTACAATCTTACTGGAATGCCTTTCTGCACACGATTTAAGGGAGTGATCAACCTTCCTTTTTTTCTCTCTCCTCCTTTCTTCTTCTTTTTTTTAAAATTCTTCTCCTTCCCCCAGTGTAGTGTTTGATCAACCCAGCACTGCACTTTTTAAAAGAGGCAGTTTACTGTTTGTTTGTTGTTTTTCCAACTGATTTCATTGCGAACATTGTCAGAAATCCATTCCGCATTTATGTTGAATCTGTTTCTGGATTCTCTATTCTGTTCCTCTAGTCCGTTTAAGTCATCTTCCAGCAATATGACATTCTATTATTTTTGTAACATTCTGAGGCTTGATACCCAGTCAAGAAAATCCTCCAACTTTGTTTTTCTTCCAGAGTACCTTGGTGATTCCTGTTCCTTTCTATTTTCACTAACAGTGGATGAGAGTTCTTGTTGCTCTGTGTCCTCACCAGTATTTGGTGTTGTCAATGTTGTGGATTTTGGCCGTTCTAATAAGTGTGTAAATTCAATCCATATCGATACATAGACTTTCATTCAGCAGATTTGCTAAGCACATGCTATAAAGTAAAGAAACTTCTACATAAACAATCATGCAACCTATGAATGGCAGCAGGCTTATTTCTTTATTTCCAATCCATATTACCTGTTAAATATTTTTCTTACCCTAATCAGAATATTCACTTCACGTTGAATGAAAGGGTCTATAGAGAACATGCTTTGATTCCCAAACTCAAAGCAGACCTCAGCATTTCTTCTAACATGTGACGATTTGCTGTAAGATTTTTGTAGACGTCCTTTACAGATTTAGAAATTCCCTTTTTGGCTAAAAGTTTTAATCACATTTAGATGTCGAATTTAATCAAATGCTCTTTCTACATCTGTTTAGAAGATTATATTTTCTTCAGTTTGATTAATTACCTTGAAAGATTTTAAAATATTAAGCAATCCTTATGGTCCTGGAAGAAACTTGATTAAGTTATGATCTATGAAAATTTTTCTTTATTTCTGTAATCTGTAATAATTTTGCGGCTATTTTAGAGGATAATTGGGTCTATGTTTATGAATAAGATTGGCTTTTATTTTCTTTCTTGACAGTTCCTTGTCAGATTTTGATATCAAGCTAGGCTAGCCTCACAAAACAAGTTGGGAAGCATTCCATTTTTCTACTTTTGGAAGGTGTTTATATAAGATCAGTGTTGTTTTGTCCCTAAATGTTTAAATGTCCTTAGATCTTTAGAAAAATTCACAAGGTCTGGAATTTTCCACATGTGAACATTTTTAAATTATGGATTTAATTTTGCCAACAGAGATAGGCAACTCTGATTCTCCTGGTTTTCAACTGTTTTGGCAAGTTGCTGTGTATTTAGAGCTTGCTCACTGAATTTTCAAAAACTATTCAAAGTAACCTCTTATGATTGTTCTAACTTCTTTGAGATAGTAGTAGGATGATCAGCACCAGTGACTTCTCTTCCACTTGTGACATTGGTAATTTGGGTCTTTCTCTCGTACTTTTCCTTGGACATCATGAGTGGGGATTTATCAATTTCAGAGAACTTTTCAGAGAAAGAGCTTTTGATTTTGTTAATTTTCTCTATTGTTTTCCTGCTTTCGGTTTCACTTATTTGTGCTCTAATTTTTATTATTTCTTTTCTTCTGATTATTTTAGATTTATATTGCTCTACATTCTCTAGTTTCATAGGATAGAAACAGAGATTATTTATTGAGGTCTTTGGGTTTTTCCCCCCCTAATGTATGCATTTAATGCTACAAATGGTGCTGTATCTCACACATTTTGATAAATTATATTTTTATTTTCATTTAGATCAATTTTTAAAAACTTCACTTGAGACATCTGCCTTAGCTCTTGGGTTATTTCAAAATATTTTTGGGCTTTCCAGCTGTCATTTTATTACTTATTTCTAGTTTAATCCTATTGTGGTTTGGGAACATATTTTGTACAGTTCACAGTTTCCGTAAGATTTGTGAGGGTGTGTTTTAGAGCCCATAATGCAGCCTGTCTTTCTGAATGTTTCATATGATCTCTTTATATATATTTTATGTTATGTTAGTTATGTTATGTTAGTCACCATACTGTACATCATTAGTTTTTGATGTAGTGTTCCATGATTCACTGTTTGCATGTAACTTCCAGTGCTGCATGCAATACAGGCCCTCCTTAATACCCATCCCTGGGCCAACCCATTGACCCACCTCCTTCCCCTCTGTAACCCTATTTGTTTCCTTCAGTCCGTAGTCTCTTATGGTTCATCTCCCCCTCTGATTTCCACCCCCCTTCATTTTTCCTTTCCTTCTCCTAATGTCCTCCATGCTATTCCTTATGTTCCATGAATAAGTGAAACCATGTGATAATTGACCCTCTCTGCTTGACTTATTTCACTCAGCATAATCTCCTCCAGTCCCGTCCATGTCGATGCAGATGTTGGGTATGCATCTTTTCTGATGGCTGAGTAGTATTCCATTATGTCTATAGACTACATCTTCTTTATCCATTCATCTGTTGAAGGGCATCTTGGCTCCTTCCACTGTTTGGCTATTGTGGACATTGCTGTATGAACATTGGGGTGCACATGCCCCATCTTTTCACTACATCTGTATCTTTGGGGTAAATACCCAGTAGTGCAATTGCTGGGTCACGGGGTATCTCTGTTTCCAACTTTTTGATGAACTTCCACACTGTTTTATAAAGTGGCTGCACCAACATAATGCAGTCTGTCTTCATGAATGCTTCATGTGATCCTGAGAGGATGTTTCTGCTGCTGTTGGATGGAATATTCTAAAATGTCAATTCGATCCAGTTGACTAATACTGATATACAGGTCTTCTATATTTTTACTGTTTTTCTGTCTTTTTGATGTATCAACTACTCCAACTATAATAATGGATTTGTCTATTTCTCCCTGCGGTTCTATCTGTATTTGCCTCATGTATTTTGACCCTTTGTTGTTATGTGCTACGCATAGAGGATTGTTACACCATGTTGGAAAATTGATTGCTTTGCCATTATGCAATGTGCCTGTTTATCTCTGATAATCTTTCTTGCTCTGCAGTCTGCTTTGTTTGAAATTAATGTAGCCACTCCAGCTTTTTTTAGATCAGTGTTAGTGTTAGGCTGAAATACAAAAAGAAAACCAAACTTGAAAATTCCCTGAGCAGACAAAACCATTTAAACCCCATAAGCAAAACTAAATCTAGCTTATTTCATGAATATAAGTGAAACTTAAGTCATCTTCCTAAAGATGGTGTAAGATAACCACTTTCAATCAGTCCCCTGCCATCTGGAAACCCCCATTGTAATAACCAATCATCGCAAAGGTTAAACAGGTTCCTCATTTTCACTTCATAAGCCATCCTGTAATGGCTTATCAAAGCTCCCAATTCTTGAACTGTTCTTATATGCACAATCAACTCTTACTAATTACTATTTTATTAATCTGGTGGTTTTAATTTTGTTAGTTTTGGATTTTTGACATTAGCATAGTATATCTTTCTCTGTCCTTTTAATGTATTTTAGTCTTTATATTGTGGATTTTTTTGTGGATTTTTTTAAGTGGATTTCTTATAGATAACATATAGTTGGGTTTCATCATTCTTTATACCATGACAATCTGTCTTTTAATATTGTATTTAGACCATTTGATTTTAAAGTGATTATTGACATGTTTGGATTAATATCTGCCATATTTGTAACTATTTTCCATTTGTTGCATTTGTCTTTTGTTTATTGCTCTCCCCTTTTTGATTTGTTATCTGAATTTGAGCATTTTGTATTATTCAGTTTTATCTCTTTGCATGTTGATATAATTTAAAAAGTTTTAGTGACTGCCCTTACCAAAGATCATCTTCAAATAACATTATCCTACTTAGTAAGTAGTGCAGGTGCATTAGAGTTTTCCCAGTCCCTCCCTCTCATCCCTTGCAGCATTGCTGCCCTTCATTTAATTTATCCACATGCCATAATCACCCAATACATTTGTAGTATTATTTCTTTAAACAGTCATCTTATAACTAAGAATAAGAAAAATTATTTTATTGTACCTTCTTTTATTCCTTCTCGAATGCTCTTCTTTTGTTTGCAAGTTTCTGACTTCTATCATTTAACTTTTGTCTAAAGAACTTCCTTTAATTAAGAAAAAATTAGAAAAAAAGGAACTTCCTTTAAATACTTACTGCAAAGCAGGTCTGGTAGCAATGACTTCTGTTGGTTTTTGTCTGAGAAAGTTTTTATTTTTTCTTCACTTTTGAGAGATAATTTCTCCAGGTGTGGAGTTCTAAGTTTATTTTTGCTTCTTTCAACGCTTTAAATATTTTGCTCTGCTCTGTTCTTGCTTGCATGTTTTCTGATGAGAAGTCCAATATAGTTCTTATCCTTGTTCCTCTATAGGTAAGGCATTTGTTTTTCTTAGCTTCTTCCAAAATGTTCTCTTTATCTTCGGCTTTCTGTAGCTTGATTATGTTATGACTCAGTATAGAGTTTATTCAGATTTCTAACCTGCTTGTTACTCTTTGAAAGTCCTCGGTCTACTTTGGTGTCTGTCATTAATTTTGGAAAATCCGTTGGCCATTATTCAAATATTTCTTTCACTACATTCTCTCTTTCTTTACCTTCTAGTATTCCACTTATGCCCATGTTACAACCTTTGTAGTTATCCCCAGTTCTTGGACATTCTCTTCTGCATTTTTCTTTTTGCATTATAGTTTAGGAAGTTTGCATTTTCTGATATTTTCAAGCTCACTGATTCTTTCCTTAGTTGTATTGAATTTATCGATGTGCCCATCAAAGACATCCTCCATTTCTGTCACAATGTTTTTGATTTCTGATATTTCTCTTGGGTTCTTTCTTAAGAGTTTTCATCTCTCTATTTCTCTTACCCATCTTTCTTGAATGCTGTCCTCTTGTCCCATTAGAACCCTTAGCATATATACAATGAGTATTACGCAGCCATCAGAAAGGATGAATACCCAACTTTTGTATCAACATGGCGGGACTAGAGGAGATTATGCTGAGTGAAATAAGTCAAACAGAGAAAGTCAATTACCATATAGTTTCACTTACTTGTGGAACATAAGGAATAACATGGAGGACATTAGGAGATGGAGAGGAGAAGTGAGTTGGGGGAAATTGGAGGGGGAGACAAACCATGAGAGACTGGGGACTCTGAGAAACAAACTGAGGGTTTTGGAGGGAAGGGGGTAGGGAGTTGGGTGAGCCTGGTGGTGGGTATTATGGAGGCATGTATTGCGTGGAGCACTGGGTGTGGTGCATAAACAATAAATGCTGGAACACTGAAAAGAAATAAAATAAAATGGAAAAAAAAAGAACCCTTAGCATACTAATCACAGTTGTTTTTAATTCCTAGTCTGATAACTCCAACATCTGAGACATATGTAAGACTGGTTCCAATGATTGTTTTGTCTCTGCAGAATGGTTTTTTGTTTGTTTGTTTGTTTGTTTTGTTTTTTGCCTTTTGGCATGCCTTGCAGTTTCTCCTGAAATCTGGAGTTGTATCTAGCAGTGGGAACTGAAGTGAATAGGGTTTTTTTGTTTTTTTGTTTTTTTGTTTTTTTTTTTGTGTGTGTGAGGGTTTATATTAATCTGGCAAGGAATTGGGCTATGTTTAATGTTTGCTGTAGGTGATACAGGTGCCAGAGGCTTCAAATTCATCTAGGACTCTTGTTTTTGCCTCTCCTCTTGACTTTGGGGTCCTCTTCCAAGGCAGTCTGTGTTTCTAGTTCTTTCAGCTATTAGTAGTATACTAGAGTTCTGTTGGTATGATGATATGATAGAAGGATGAGAGCATTCTATAATATTCCAGCTAAATGTCAGTGTTTCTAGTGGGTCTCTGTATTGGGACTGTGACCTTCACTAGTGTTTCTCTAGTGGTGTGGCTTGTTTCCTTTTGCCCCTTACTTCTTTTCCTGGCTACTGACTCCTGAGGACTATTTGTTCCCTTAGGTGGGACAGGGAAAGTAGGAAACCAGTGTAGGAGAAATGTTCTTTCCTAATTGGGATGAGGCTCTGGTGGCAAAATCTTCTCCCCTGGACAGTAGGCCTTTGGTATACAAAACACTCTGGGCATATCTTGCAATGGTTACCTTCTCCTCTCTCTGCCAGAGCTGAGAGGAATCTTTTTCTGATCTTCACAAAGAGCATGGAAAGGTTCCTGGAAGTCAGGTTTACAGAAATGTGGGGGCCCTCTAAGACTGTGGTCCTCAAGAGTTTCTCTCTCTCATGCCAGTCTACCCTCAGCCCATGTAAATTTATCAATATTACCCTATAAGCAGCCCTATCAGTTTATGGCACCAGGGACTTCTGCTGTAGGTGGACAGATCTCATCTCTGGCTCTTTGGATGGTCTTGTCTCTCCAGATTTCAGGGTGGCAGTTTGCCATGTGTTTTATTCAGCTTAGACTGCTGTCACAAAATATTATAGACTGGGAGGCTTAAGCAACAGACAATTTTTTACTGTCATGGAATTTGGAAAGTCTAAGATCAAGTTTCCAGCTGATTCACTTCCTGGTGAGAACCCACTTCCTGGCTTGTAGATATAAGCCTTCTCACTGTGTCCTTATCCGGCTCTGGTCTCTCTTCTCATCATTATGACACTAATCCCATCAGGGGGGCCTCACCCTCATGACTTCGTCTAAACCTAATTACTTCCCAGAGGCCCCACTTTCAGATAATGTCATGTTGGGATTAGGGCCTCAACCGTGAGTTTTGGAAGGACACAATCTAGTCCATAGTGCATGTAACCTCAGTGTTCTGAGAGGTCTAAGGAAGTCCATGATTTTAAGTTTGTGCAGCTTTCTTGTGTAGAGAACATGGATGATATCCAAGGTCTTTAAATACAGAGCTGATACTTTTTCTATTTACTAATATATAAGTCTGTGTATCCAAGACTCTGAATTTCCCTTTAAAAAAAAAAGAGAGAGATTTATTTATTTATTTGAGAGAGAGCAAGCTGGAGAGCATGAGTGGGGGGGGCGGCGGGGGTGGGGGAGAATCTCAAGCAGGCTCCTTGCTCAGCAGCCTGACACAGGGCTCGATCACAACACTGAGATCATGACCTGAGCCGAGACCAAGAGTCAGGCACTTAACTGACTGCGCCACCTCCATGCCCCATCTCTCTGAGTTTCCATTTAAGAACAGATTTTGCTGCTGCTTTATTACTTTCTGTGGTATATATGACATCATGTTTGAAGAATGAACAATTTGTGACCTAGAAGGATATCTTTGTACAGAGTATAACTACGTTGGGTTCTGCAGGTAGAAATGAGCACTAGACATCTCTGACCATCTTAATATTATTGAGAAGACAGGAAACTGAATTTTAGTCCCTTAAGGAGTTGTTTGTCTCTGACTTACCCTGTGTCCTAAGCTGTAGGAAGCTTTTGGGTATTCTCATCCTTGGGGGGCCTAGAACTAAGATTTTGTCTTTAAATTTGTAAAACTGTAAATTTAAATTTTTTTTTAAAAGATTTTGTTTATTTATTTGACAGACAGAGATCACATGCAGGCAGAGAGGCAGGCAGAGAGAGAGGAGAAAGCGGGCTCTCCACGGAGCAGAGAGCCCGACGTGGGGCTCGATCCCAGGACCCTGGGATCATGACCCGAGCCGAAGGCAGAGGCTTTAACCCACTGAGCCACCCGGGCGCCCCTGAATTTTTTTTTGTAAATTTGTGAATTTGTAAAAAGATCTCCTCAGGTGCTTCATATCTCAGGTTGTCTTCAGCAGTCCTAGAAAGAGCAAAGGGTCTTAAAAGTAGGGTTTGCTTCCATAGGTTTTCTTCTTCTTCCAGATCTTGGACGTTTTATGTTTTATTGTCTTTTAGCACTTCACTCCCTGTTTTCCATTTTGTACAGTTTTTCTAGCAGGAGGATTGTTCAGAATTTCCTAGTCTGCCAACCATAATATGATTATTCTTTTAAGCTCAAGTTCTTTTTCATCTCAATAAAACCTTAGTCTTCCACTAAATTCAACATATATTATTACCCTAATATAAATTTAAGGGTAATGACCTGTCTGCATATCTTCCATAAAACAATTTATTGCTATTTCTGAACAATAGTTACAAACTACAGCCGAGGTTATATCTTTCACATGCTTTTTCACTCTTGCCGTTTGATCTTGCTGTCTTGAGAATTGAAACCTTTTTATGCTAAAAGGGCCGAAACAGTGTATTTTACAACTTGGTGTCTCCACAGATTCTAATAAAATGGCTAAGATATGGGCCTTACTGAAATATTACCAACAATTTGATATCCCCTCAAATAAATATTTTAAAGATTGTGAACATTTTCAGAGAGGGATGGTAGAAATAATTCTATTTAATAAAATTCTATATTCTTATTTTGAAATGTGAGATTTGTCGTATACACAGAACAAAACTTTCGAATCTGCTTTCTGTACTCTCACTGCTATTTGTCTGTTACAATAAATGAATGACATTCACACTCAAGAGAGAATCAGCTTTTATACATATAGGTACAATAGTCTTGTCCAACATATGTTTAAAAGTTATTCTTATCTGGGTTTATGTTAGCAAGTTCCCTGCTTTTTAGGAGTTCTTATTTTTTCTTAGCCTTTCTTTTGCATTTTTTGATTTTTAGGCTAGACAACCTCTTGGGAGGCACACTGGCACACTTGGTAAATATTTATAACCAACATCATAGAACAAAGGGCTGACTTCCATTAGACAGCATGTTGTTATGATGCATTTAGTGTCTGCATATCAGCTGACTGTGTCACAATGAGTTCTACTTGGAAATAGGTCATATGTGAGTCACATGAATTCTCACAACAGGAGAGGTCAGGGGATTTACATGCTTGCCTGCTTGTCATGTTGAATTTATATTAGTATTGCTGTTTATTTTGGTGGGAGCGAAACCAATTTTTATGTAATTATGTAGCCTACTGTATAACTACCTGTAAGTGGTCCCATGTTTCTGATTTATTATAGCAGCGTTTTGGATCCCCTATGAACTGCCATATGGGCATTTCCCTTTATGCATCTTGACTTTCATAGATGAGTTGCTCAATTAATATTGATAAAATAGATTAATGCTATTATACCTCTTCATAAACTTTAGAATCATTATGGAAATACTTAAAGTCTTGCAAAAAACTTTAATTCATTAACTCCATAAATTACCTCGGTTAGAAATACATTTCTAAATCATCTATGAATACCTCATTGAGTTTGAAAATCATCAAGCCTCAAAGAAAAGAAAAATACAATTAAAGTCCTTTGATTTTTTGTCACATAAGACACATCACTGTACTTCTATTTGTAGATATTTCAGATAGTTGATGAAATACTGGCATATTCTTTTACATTCTGTATCTTCTAGGAGGTTATCATTTTATGCAAGAGTCCTATTGATTATCGAACATTTGTCTTTTATTTTTCTACTCCAATAATTTTGAGAAAATGTGATGTTTATAGAAAAATCCTTTTGTCTATAAACGTTAACTGGTAGAGCTACGTTCAGCAATCATCTAAGTCGCATTACTCTCAATGTGTCAAAGATTTTAAATGTAAATTATGAGAAAAAGCAGGCAGGGGGGAGCGTCCAATAAAATATCAGGCTTCCTTTAGGGTGGATTGTTGGCTTGCTTTCATGTTCTGTTAGAGTGAGGTCTACTCATAGCTTGGCTAAATTAATGCGCTGTGAGGTCAGAAAAGCCTGGGATTAAATCTTTACTCTGCCACTTCCTAGCTGTGTGGCTTTAGGCGCACAACCTCTGTAATTTTCATTATCCTCCTCTTTAAAGTGGGTACAAGAATGACTACTCTACAGGGTTGATGGAAATATTGCAGGGACATAACATAGTTCTTCTGCACCTGATGCTGAGACACGCTGAAGATCTTTAGGTTGATACCAGAACACATTTGCTCCTTGTTTCTCTCTTTGGAGGTTAGCCCAGGTGAACCCTTCTTCTAAAATCTTTTCCTTCCCTGAAAAGTTTTGCAGTAATGTTGGGAGGGGAAAAGAGCATGGTGTATCCACAAGCCAGAAAAAATTTCAAAGCCAGCTAAAGACCAACAGCACAAATGGACTCAGTATGCATTAGAAATGCAGATTCCAGGGGCACCTGGGTGGCTCAGTGGGTTAAAGCCTCTGCCTTCGGCTCAGGTCATGATCCCAGGGTCCTGGGATCGAGCCCCACATCGGGCTCTCTGCTCAGCAGGGAGCCTGCTTCCTCCTCTCTCTCTGTCTACTTGTGATCTCTGTCTGTCAAATAAATAAATAAAATCTTTATTTTAAAAAAAAAAAAGAAATGCAGATTCCAGCCCTCCCCTCACAGATTTAGTGCATGAGGCGCAGGATCTAGAAACTGCATTTTTAAACAGCTCCTCAGGTAATTCTGACAGACATCAAAATTCGGGATCTGTATAATAAAAGGGAAGACAAACAGCCACATAGTAAAATTATGTTTTTAAAAGGACAATTGAAATCCATGTGTTCTTTTTAGAAATTTATTTTATTTTTTTAAAGATTCATTTATTATATATTTATTTATTTAGAAAGCATGAGCAGGGGGAGGGGCAAGGGAGAAGGAGAGAGAGAATCCCACGCAGGTTCTGTGCCGAGCCTGGAGCCTGACACTGGGCTTGATCCCAGAACCCTGAGATCAGGACCCAAGCCAAAATCAAGGGTCGGATGCCTGGCCAACTGAGCCACCCACGTGCCCCTAAATCCATGAATCCATGAATCCATTTTATGAATTGTGATGGTATCAAAAAAATCTTCACATCAAATTGAGAAATATCTCTTAGGCAAAGGAAATACATTTGAAACCTGATAATATGCCTAGAACAGTTAACTTACAAGGTAATGTAACATCAACCCCACACTTCATTCATTAACACTGAATACCCATTAAATACAGAATTCCACAGCAGAATCTTTGTTATCTTATTTATTGAAAAAATTTCAACACGGGGAGCAAGACAAACATATATTACAATTCAGTTAAATAATATTTAATTAATAGTAATGGTGCATATTCCCCCAATGACCTTGATACTAGAAAGTTAAATTTGAGGTACTCAGAGCATTACGGAATAACATTCTGCCTGCTCTGTCACTGTGTACACACACTTCTAATGTCTCCATCTTACTTCATTTTACTAATTATCATACAGTTAATACATGTTCAGTTTTACAAATCCAGGTATGGCTGCTCTGTGCTAAAAATCCGTTACCCTCTACCTCACAATTTCCCTTGCCCTTTGTAAGAAAAATCTGCTTAGAATTTTGAGTGTGCCAAGGTATTTTTATTACATATACAAGCTAAGCACTGTATATTTCTTCTTTATGTTCTTAAAATTTAAATAACTCATAAATCGATCAGGTAAAATGTGAAAGATTGCCATTGGTAGACCTCCCCATTCCACTTACCTGTCTGTTGCCACTGCCACTGTGCATCTTTTTTCCTAACCCCTTAAGATGTTGAGATCATCATAGTGGCATCTGTCTAAATCTGTGAACGTACGTTAATGTTGGAAAAATGTGAGATCTTTGGGAGGGTTATCTGATTCATCATCTAGCTGTTCACTGAAAGAAATCAAAATTGTATCAGCCTGCCAGTGGCACCCGGGAAAAGAGAATTAGAGTGTAAGAGGGTCTGATTAGAACTGAACGGTGATGGACCAGGGCCTCTACTCTGGATGCACATCACCCTGGTTTGAAGAGCAGGTAAACACACACACACACACACACACACACACACACACACACACCAGTGCCCAGAGTGTAAAATTTTGACTAGTGGAAGGAATGGGGCTTTCTAGAAGGGTCTGGTTATCAGAGTTAAAATGTCTGTGGGTTTAAACAGTGTTCTCCTATTTGTGTTGTAGGAAACGGTAGGTAGGTAGGTGGGCCTAATAAGATGACTGTCTTCGTCATGGGAGATACAAAGCAATACACACATTCACGTTTGACATGCTCTGAGAGGGTCTGTAATCGAGAAACTTGTTGAACTTTATTTTGTTTTTAGCACAGTCTTTCCGAAATGTACACATCTGACAAATATTTTATTGTGAACCACTTCGAGCCAAGTCCTGTTCTGGGTACTGTGGATGGAGGCCACTGGAGGTCCATGCTTTAATGGAGCTGGTCTTCTAGTGGGATGAGATCAACAAACAAGGTAGTCAGTCAAACAAAAGAAGACCCCAAATAATGAGTAAAATGAACAAAATAAAACAGGAAACTCAGATGCGGGGGTATGCCAGGTACACTGCTTTTGAAACTGTGATCAGAAAGGGTCTGACTTGGGTGGTCATATTTTGACCAAGTCCTAAAATGTCAAGGGGACTGGCTGTACAGAGAACTTTCAGAGTAGTACGCACAGCAGCTGCGAAGGCTCCGAGCAGGACCGAGCCTGGTTGTTCCGGGGGGTACGGTGGGGTGAAAGCATAATGGAGGGTGTTGTCAAAGACTGTGTGTTTGATAAGGAGCTTGGATTTTGTTCTGAGTTCTAAGTGGGTGTGGGTGACGCAGTTTGATTTGCCCTTAAAGACATTCCTGACTGCTCAGAGGGGAGAGATGGGGCCTGTGGATGGGGATGGTGACAGGGAGCAGGAGAACAAAAATGGTGAGGAGCAGATCATTCTGGTGAGGTAATGCTTTGTGGAACTGGGTGGTCCTAGCTGAGATGGAGACAGAGGCCCCGATTTTGGATATCATTTGGAAGTACTGTCACGGAAGGCCTGTGGTACGTGAGCCTGAGAGCTGGGTGCCTGGGGTATTGGTGGGGGGGCGGGCAGCAGGTAGAGAGCTTATTGATAAGGGGAGTCAAATCAAATCAATTTGACTGTGAAACACCAAACATTTAAAAAAAAATGTTTCGGTAAATGCTGGTAAAGGGATATTTGTAAACTAGAAAGAAAAGTATGAACATGAGCAGACTCGTGTGTATTGGTATTCCTAACATATTCACCTTCACCTTGTGCAACGTCCATGAGGTTGGCCTTATGCACTGGCCCAGTCATGGTCAGCAGACCTACCGAGAGCCTGAATAGATTGCTTTTTTGTTCTGGCATATGCTGATTGTTACAGAAGGGGTGGGGGGACACAAAACAAAGGAGAGGAGGAGAGGGAGAAAAAGAGGTAAGAGGAAGGGAGGATGGGTAGCAGAGAAGGAGAAGAAGAGATAAAAAATACAAATTATTGAGAACAACTTCTGCTTCCCTCTAACATTTTCCCCTCTGAAGCCTTACCCTTGGGCATGAAGGTGTAAACAGAGCCGCTCTGATGCTAGGCACTGTCCTATGTCAGTTTTGCAGGCGAGCTCTGTGTTAGGCAGATGCACCATGCTATGGCGGAAGGAAGGTAGCTCTGGGTCTCACCTTATGTAGTTTTACAAATGCCAGAAGGTTATTTTATACCTTTTTTTTTTTAAGATGTTATTTATTTATTTGAACGGGAGGAGCAGGCTTCCCGCTGAGCAGGGAGTCAGCAGGGGCTTGATCCCAGGGTCCTGGGATCAGGACTTGAGCTGAAGGCAGATGCTTAACCAACTGAACCACCCAGATGCCCTTATCTTCTACCTCTTTGACCTTTAATGTCCTCATCTGCACTTTGTGCTAGCTTAGCACCATTCTCAAGGTCTTTCTAGCTTTCAAATTCTAGAGTCTATAAGTCTAATTGTAGGTCTTTCCAAATTATTATTGCTTCCAATTTCCCTTAACCGTTTTTTTTTAATACAGGTGCTTTGGTTTTATTATTTTTTTATTAAATAACTTTGATGTGTAGCAATTCTTAATGTGCATATCTGGCAGCTCCGTGAAGTTGAACAGTCTGTATCAGAGTGTTCTGAGTGGAGTGCTGGGAGGTACTTTTGTATATGGTAATAAGAGGAGAAAATGAAACAACAGAAACGTCCTAAGTTTCATCATTCACCGGTAATACAGGCAACCTCTTTGCTGAATCAGACCCTACTTTTCGAATACTGGAAGAAGACTTTCTCAAATTTTTTGGGTGCTGTTCACAATGTTAATACCTTTTAAGTTTCGTCTGAACTTTATAGAAACAAAGTTTATTGAGGTTGAAAGGTTGAAATGGTTGAAAGCTGGTTTAATGGGGAAGGTGGAATTTCAGCTACTCTCAACGTAGAGAGAAGCCCGGGCAATCGTACCTTCTGTGGATGGGGGGGCGGGGGGCGGGCTTTCCTGTGTAACTGGTCATATGATTTTCTTGAAGCAGGCAGCCATTTTTACAGGAAAAAAGCATGCTAGGCATTGTTCATTGGCATTCGAGGTCACGGGGTGAAGCGGATATTCTCCAGATGCATTGATTTCCTTCCTTCCCTTTTCGTTTAGGGCTTTTCAGGAAATGCAAATGCCGACAGCGTTGTGTACTATAGACTCCAGCCTTCTATCAAAGCCCGATTCCTGCGCTTCATCCCTTTAGAGTGGAACCCCAGGGGCAGAATCGGAATGCGGATCGAGGTGTTCGGATGTGCATACAGTAAGTGTTTGTTTATCCAACACACCGGCATAGGTTTCAGAGGAGATGTTTTGAAAGCCAACCTGTATGCTGAAATTGACTTTATAGCTATGTAAAGAGATAGAAAAACAGGAAAGATTTTTGCGGAAAGCTTTTTTTGTGCCCATACATGGCAATATTGACTTTAGCGTTTGGCTTTATATTTTAAATCAGACGTGGAAGCATTTTATAGATAGATCGATCCATACAGAGATAAACAGACACGGATACCTGTTTATAGACATATGTGAATCTGTTTACCCAAATCTAATATTATTAGCTAGACCCCGACCTTCAAATATTAAGAGTTTCCCCGTCATGGACTATATTTGATGATGTTTCACTTAGGCACCCTGAATTTAACAAAAGATACGGTGTTCCATTTAGTATGACCAGTCAAATGTCAGGACTTGAAAGAATGTTTGTCTCTCCAGCCTAAAAATAATACGCCACATAACTCACTTATAAACGTGCTGTCCCTTCGGCATAAATTCATAGAAAAGGTAAAGACCTCTGCCAAAATATAAAATGTGTTTGAAATACTTTCACATAAAAAATGATAGAAACCACAGATTTCACTTAGTCTCTTCTTAATGAAGCGTTTTATTATATCTTTTTGTGGGGCAGGGGCCTAAGAGTTATTGATAGCCTACCTCAAGCCGCACCATCCTGTTAGATGCTCCTTTATTATGGAAAAATGAGTTAGTTAATATGATCTACAATTATCAGATGAGCAGTCTGAGGTTTGGAGATATTCCGTAATTTGCCCAGCATCTCACGCCTAACACACAGAAGAATCTGGAAAAGAGCCCAGGACTGTTCGGTTCTTCTCTATCATTCTTCTTCTAGTGAACCTTTATTTTTTAGCCATGAAAGCTTTTTTTCACACACATTTTATCACTTTTTAATGTAAGTCAAGTTAGGTTCTGGTTCACTTTATTTGCAGGAAGGGAAGGCATGTCATGCAGGGGGCAAGCAAGTTGTTGACGTTGTCTAAACTCTGTCAGACAGACAAACCACGGTGTACAGACTGCAGGTCTCCTTGCACTGGCTGGTGATGTTCCCAGCACCCCGAACCGTCCCGCTCCCAACATCAACGGTCAGCTAACCAGCCTTTCGTTCCTGCCAGGGCCTACAGAAGAGTGATCACAGTACGAATATCGATAGTAATAATAATAATAATAATGGCAGTAATACTAATAGTGTAATTTTTAAAAGATTTTATTTATTTATTTGAGAGAGAGAGAGGTAGATGCAGAGGGAGAGCGAGAGGGAGAAGCAGACTCCCCGCTGAGTAGGAAGTCTGATGTGGGGTTTGATCCCAGAACCCTGGGATCCTGACCTGAGCCAAAGACGACACTTAACTGACTGAGCCACTCAGGCATCCCCCGATAGTATTAATTTTTTAATACTGGAAATAGCAATGTTTTCTTGAGTGCTTATTATATGTCTAACATTCTATTAACATGTAGTTTATAATGTTTTTAAAAGTCTGTATACATGTTTTAGGATAACTACTCCGTTCTCTGACTTTGCAAACACAGTGGCTAAAAGCTCAGGGCAGATGGCTTGCTCAAGCCACATGGATGGGAAGTGACTGAGCTGGGTTTGCAGTCAGGTCTGCCCAACTCCAGAGCCCCACGGCAAGCTCAGGCTCCATCCAGCTGTTAAATCCCAGAGAGGAGCCACGGGCAGCCCACTTCTCACCGTCTGCCCGTTCAATCTCTTGGCCTCAACGCTTCAGCGTAGCTGCTTCTATCATGGGTTAGCGCCTCCTTTGCAACGATCCGTTTGAATAAGATCATCCTTTAAAAACACATCCCACCCCAAAGTACAGTTCTGGAACGCAGAACCTGGACAGTCTGTCTTCTTGTCTTTGGATCATAGAGTTTAGCAAAGCCCGTGCTACACGGTGGGTAATTAGCTAAACAAAGTTCCAGTGCTTTGTATTTCTAGTTGCATTCTCTCCTTACTCGGAGCATGCGCCTTGCAAAATATTCATTTATCACAGTATAAACATAGCTAACAGTTCTCGAGCACTTACTCTCTGTCAGGTAGGGTTTTTATAGGCATTCTAACTTAAATCCTAAAAATCTCGCATCTGAGAGAGTCTTAGAAATATGAAGCCATTTCCCCCACTTAATACACCGTCAGTCTGGGATGTCAATTCAACATCAGTTGAGCAAGACTGTTGATACTGTTTGTCCACAATGAAAGTACCCTCATGATGTCCCCGTGGACGTGACTGCTGAGGAACGGGCTCCTTTGACTTCTCTCCGACGTGTGCTCCACAGTGACTCAGATCTCCCTTCGCTTTCATGGATCTGCGGCCCCGAGGAGCCGTCTTCCTCCTGCCACTTCAGTTGCTGTCCCTGTCAGTGAGGCACTGTCCACACATGTAATGAGCTTCCTCTTGTCGCTGCCCCGCTGCTGAAGGAGCTGTCCCGAGGGCCGACAAGATTTTAATTCAAACATAAACACCTACGGTTGAAGGGTATGACGGGACTCTGTTGTATAATTTAGGATAAGAGAAAAACATATAAACAATGGAGACGTATTCTCATAGGTAACCTAAAATAACCTCAAGATGGGTTGGGTGTGAGTGCCTTAAGGGAGGGTCTTTGGTCAAATGGACTTTAATTCTTGGGTTACACTTCTCTTCTCCACCTGTTCATGGTATCAGCCTTGCAGAATACGAGTTTACTAAAGCATGAGTTTACTAAACCATCATTTATGAAAGAGTTAATATGTATCAGGTATTTTCGGATTCGAGTCTTAATGACACAGTGAAGTAGGGGCATGAATATTACCATTTTATGCAGGGGCAAGAGGAGAGGACCAGAGTTGTTTGCTGAATGAGCCCTGTGGCTTGCTCTGGGCTGCCTGGTACAGAAATGGGTGGGACCGTCAGCAATCCTTGTCCTCAGAAGGAAGAGCCGTGGGTGCGCTCTGCCCACGAACACAGCGATAGGATTTTGTCTGCAACTCCCCTGAGTAGCCCAGATCCAAGATCAGCTTGATTTTCTTCGGATACACAAGGCCATTCTCCTACAATCCCTGTAAAAAGGAGAAGTGGTATTGGGGAGTGGTCTAGGTTTCTGTGCTGGGACAGTGTGCCAGGACACCTGTCCATGCTGGGAGCTCATTGAGCCTCTCGTGAAGGCCTGGAGGACTGCATGCACCCGTCGGCCTGTGCGTCCACGTTGCTTGCACCAAGTTAATGTGACTCTTTCCTGGGCTTTGCCTGAGCCACTCACTCAAGAGTGGTATATACCAGGCTGCTCAAGTCTTCTGACGTGGGGGAAAGTGAACCTTAGAGAAATCAAGAACTCTGTCCAGGATTACACAGACTGCCTGTTTTAGTTCTAATATTTAAATTCACATCCATTACTTTCTAAAGCCTGTGTACTTGACAGCTCTATGAATCATACATGCATTCGCCTTTTAAGTACTTATTGACACTTGCTGAAAGAGAACTGTACTAGCTATTGGGTATAGGGATAAATTTTAGTTATGTATGTTTCTTAACAATTGGGAATTATTTTTTATCTTTTTCCCTTTTATTTCTTTATTTTATTTTTATTTTTTTTTATAAATATGTAATGTATTATTAGCCCCAGGGGTACAGGTCTGAATCTTCAGGCTCACACACTTCACAGCACTCACCATAGCACACACCCTCCCCAGTGTCCATAACCCAACCTCCCTCTCCCTCCCCCTCTCCCCCCAGCAACCCTCAGTTTGTTTTATGAGGTTAAGAGTCTCTCATGGTTTGTCTCCCTCCTGATCCCATCTTGTTTCATTTTTTCCTTCCCCACCCTGCAAGCCCCCCATTCTGCCTCTCAGATTCCTCATATCAGGGAGATCATATGATAATTGTCTTTCTCTGATTGACTAATTTCGCTCAGCATAATACCCTCTAGTTCCATCCACATCGTCGCAAATGGCAAGATTTCTTTTCTTTTGATGGCTGCATAGTATTCCGTTGTAGATATATACCACCTCTTCTTTATCCATTCATCTGTTGATGGACATCTAGGTTCTTTCCATAGTTTGGCTATTGTGGACACTGCTGCTATCAACATTCGGGTGCACATGCCACTTTGGATCACTACGTTTGTACCTTTAGGGTAAATACCCAGTAGTGCGATTGCTGGGTCATAGGGTAGCTCTATTTTCAACTTTCTGAGGAACCTCCATGCTGTTTTCCAGAGTGGCTGCACCAGCTTGCGTTCCCACCAACAGTGTAGGAGGGTTCCCCTTTCTCCACATCCTCACAGGCATCTGTCATTTCCTGACTTGTTAATTTTAGCCATTCTGACTAGTGTGAGGTGGTATCTCATTGTGGTTTTGATTTGTATTTCAATAATTGGGAATTATTGTTATATATAATATTTTTTGCATCTTAACCCTAGGTTTATTCAATATAGTTCTTCAACTCTGCGCAAAAAAGCACAAGCACAACATTATCTAAAATGCTACAAAGTTACAAAACTCAAAACAAAATTTATAGTACTTGTACAATAAAAGCCAAGAAAAAGCAATGCATGTGTTGCCAAGGTAACCTGCAAGACCACTATGTGTGACAGTTGTCGCAGGGGTCTATGGGGACCCTCCAAAGCTGGCTGTCAACTTGCTTATTAATGTCAGTGAGAGAAAGGGACCTGTGGGGTTTTGGGGGGGGGTGCATGGTACATGTAGAAACAGACATTTACAGCAACTAACATGAGGTGTTTGACCCCAGGGGTCAGAAGAGGCAATGTCATAAAAATTATACAAACTCAATGTAAAATGTAGCCTGAATGGAGGATGTGAGGAATGAAGTGATTGATGAATTGAGATTAATACAAGAACGTTTATAGCAAGAGGTTTGAAACTAAAATGCAGATAATTTCACATGGGAGCCTGGGTGGGGGCATACCCCAATCGAGCACAGAGCTGAGAATTGCTGGTAGGATCGGTTTATATTTGAGGGTGGTCACTCAGGCTGAAAGTGAGGGCACACACTGGAGGCAGCAGCTCGGTTGGGAGCTTCCAATCTCACGTGTGCAGTGACAGTAGGGCCTCAAACCAGAGGGCCAGCAATCAGGAGAGAGGGTTCTCTTGTCTCAAATCAGACTCAAATGTACCGGGGATGTTGAATTAAGAGAGCTTAGTGATTGCTTGGGAGGGTCCCTGACTTATCAAACTGAAACAAGCATCTGGAAAGTGGTGCCATGCTGGGAGGGCCAGTGGAGAGTGAAGAGCTCTGAGAGGGCACTGGGGAGATTATTAATTCCATTGTTGACTCCTTGAAGGTCAGCCTGGGGAATATAGAAGGTTGGAACCATAAATGCTCTCAGTCGAAGGTAGATAATTGAAACCTATGTGAATATCGTTGTTATTAAATCATGACTTCCCACTTACTGCATTGCTGTTAAGAATAAAAGTAAAAAGTGCTGTCTTTGGACAACTACTCATGTCGTTGAAAAGGAGAGATGCATTTCTATGATAATTAAAGCGGGTCCTTTACCCCGTTTTTTAGGTAACATGCATTTTTATGCCGATACCCGGGCCTCCTGCCTGTGTTCACTGAAGTTACAGGTGCAAGTTGCTCCTATGAATATTGCAGGGACCGTGGCTATTGTGAGAGCCACACATAATTTTATTACCCTCTGTCCGGGTGAGTTAGGGCCGTAACTTGTTATGAAGGAACATCAAGTGAATGGAAAATCCATATCAAAGAGCATGTTCTACTTTTATGTCAGAAAACTTGGAAGTTGTTTCCTGAGTAATGAGAGAAGGAGAAGCTAAATTTTATGGGTTCAAAGAGAAAGTATAAATTTCAGATGTCTTGGCCATAGCAGCCGTGAACATGTTTATAGAGCTAGACAAGAGATGTGGGTAAGGAAATAACTTGTGGAAGAAGGAAAAAGAAGAGAAACTGTTTGCTGGTATAGAAATACTACTCTACGAAATGTCCCGAAGGAAGGTAAACACTGGTAAACAGAGGCAGGGAAGGGAAACAAAATGGAGCGGAAGTGACTGTGGGAGATGTCCGGAGGGAGTGGCGGTGAAGCCTCAGGAGAGGGTGTTCTCTAACTGTGGATGAACCACTGCGACAGTTGTCCTTTGTGTAAATCCCAAGTTCCTCTTCCCTAGTTCTTGGGTAAACGTCCTCATTTTGTTCTCCGCGAGCTTCTTCCCTCATCCTCAACAGCCTCCAGCTGTCCAGCCATCCTGGACCATTTCCATTTCTCCAACATGCCGTGATTTCATGATTTTTCTAGACCTGGGAACTTTGCGCAGTACCGGGGGCAATCACCACACGTGTAGCCTTCATCTCTCTATCGAGATAAGTCTTGTACTTGTCACCATTTCTCAGCAGAGAAATCACTGTCTCCCACCATTTCTCTGACACGTCACTTTTGGAGCAGAGGATGCTTTCACCTGTTCCCGGAACAGCCGTTCTGCTCCGGTGGTCATACTAGGCGCATGTGATACTGTATGATAGTCAGATGTTCCTTCTTGGGTACGAGTCTTCTCGACAGATGAATGAATGAAGGGGGGGCGGGGTCAGTGAGCCTCTGGAGGGCTTTTCTCACCAACCTGGTGGCATGTGCTGCCTGTGGAAGGTCAGACACAGAGCACAGGGACAACTGGGAAGATCGGAAGAGAAAAGAGCTATAGAAATAGAGGAACTATATATAACATAGAAACTGTTGTGTTTATTTGCTTAAATCCAGACTGTTTAAGAGAAAATGATGGATTCTATGTAACAAATGGAAGCAAGTCAGCAATTATGAAACTCATGTCAACTTAAAAAATAAAATACGCGTTTTATAACATAAAAGCTATTAAAAGCTGGAGCAACTTACATCAGTAGATACTAGTTTGAAAAACTGAGCAGGCTCTCACTGACCCAAAATGGAAATATGATGGCGTCTGTAACTGCAGTTTTGCAACATATTAAATAGTTTTGAGTGAATGGGCTCATGGCAGTACTAAAAAATGAAAATCTAATTGGTTACCTATGAGAGATGTGAAGGAACCAACTCATTATTTTGAAAATTAATAAATGAAGGGAAACATCAAGAATTTATCTTACTTTTCCTGTGTGATCTGTACTTCAAGGTAACCAAGTAGAAGATGAGGGAGAATTTCTCTTTGAAGGTATATTCCAGGTAATAAATAAAAAGGGGATAATAGAATTAGCATATTCCCACTTCACAATCCTAGATGAATTAATAGACCAAGACAGTGATTTAAAACGTTCGCAAAAAGAAGATGTGCTTTTCAGTACCACTCCTAGCAGAGTTGTTTTTATCGGGCTATCTTGCTGTAGTTGTAATCACTGGATACAAAATATGCATTTAAAAAAAAAACCTTCTGGGCTCTGAAGTTCAAGTCAGAAATAGGCTGGAAATCAACAAATTTGATTCTGGAAAGAAGGAAAGCAAACTCTGGGAGATCCACATTTAATCGACCTTTTCCTAAAAACACATCCTAGTGTACAGATGTCATAGTGTGTAAGCAGAAAGTAGCCAGATTTTACAGGACTGAGGAGACAGAGTTCAGAGTTCAAGGTTGTCAGAGTGGCTAGAAATTGAGTGCGGAATCCTGAAAAGGAGGGGTTCAGAGAGGGAGGGCCTTGTCTCAACTCCTGCATAGAAATTTCCCCTCAGTCCTTGGCTGATTCAAAAACCACGCATGCCCAACCTGAGATACCAAGGAGCCCAGGCAAAAGCAGGATGGGAGAGGTCAGGTGCCAAAGACTTCAGCATCTACCTAGTGCCTGGAGGAACCCTTCTGGAAAAAAAAAGAATCAGTCCTGCCAATCTAGAGGGATTTGTTAAACATCTTGGGCTTTTAACTGAAAAGCCAGAGATCATTACGTTACGAGTAAAGACCAACCTGAGGACCCGTTGTCACGTCCTAGAGTGAAGGACAAAACCAAAATGGATCCATCCCAACAAAACCTGGAACCAGGCTTTCACAGGGTCAGATGATCTGTGGACCTCTCCAATCTCCTTCATGCCACCACCACCCCGCCCTAGCCAGTCTCCGTCCTCCCACCTTTCCTCTCCCTCTCCCAGACTCATACACCCCCTTCCCCACACCTCCTCCTTCCCCCCTGACCCTGGACATTTACAAAGGTGGGCATCTACTCAGAGTAAGTTTCATTTCCGCAAACATATTGTCCCCAATCAAAGCCTAATTTAGATCTCCCTGTTCACAGTTGCCGCACAACCATGCACTTTCCTTTCATGCTCCACTTAGAGTTTGTAAATATATCTGTGGGGTGAGTTGCTGGATATCTTTCTTTTCCTTCAGACTGGGGGATCCATGAGGACAGAATGTGTTCACTGTTGTAACACCAGCTCCTAATGTAGGACTCGGCACAGTAAACGTTCAGTAACTATTTGCTGTGTGGACAAACTAAGAAAAACATCCAGTTAGCCATGATAAAAACTGAAAAATGAAAAAATGTAAAAAAGCCCCAGATGTATTACACTTCTACAGTAGCAGTTGATTAAAGAACTGTGAGGTGACCATAGGAGATTTCGAATGCTAGTTATTATTAAAATGATAATAATGGCATACGAAATATATAATAAATGAAATTTTTTGATAGTTGCACTTGAAACCCACAGATTTTTGTGTGGTATGAGAAATTGGAATTTTTCTCCATGTATTCCAAGTAAGGAAATTGAGACTCAGCATTTAAGTGACTTCTGTGGCACTCATTACAAAATTTACAAATATGAGAAACAGAAATATAGCTTATGTCCTCCAATAACACAGTCAGGGGTCCTTGATGTGGTAGATGTTACCCATTTCAAACCTATCGAAAAGGTTAATTTAGACGGATACTTAAGTGGCAGTGATCTTGTTTGTTCCTATAACCTCCTAGAGTGTTATCACTGATCTTAATTCAGTCTATTTAAAACCGTGATAGTAAAGTCACCTTTTCTCTGTGGTTAGGTGCTGCCCTTGATCCCGTGTCTTCTTCCTTTTTATTGTATTAATTTTGGTTGGTTTTAAACTTAAGAGTCCCTTAAATCATTCTGTGTTCTTTGATGCTACTATGCAAAAAATAGTACAACCCATTTCCTGTTGATTTCACAAGTGCTTGGTCTCTCCTCGCCATCTCTTCAAAACCCAGTTCAGTAATGCAGATCTCAAGTACCCATACATCCTGCTCTTGCTTTCATTTTTCACCATGTAATAGTTTAACGGTGACTCAGTCTGATTTATGTTTCTTAGAAGTCAAAATTGGACGTCTGTTTGTTCAGAAATTCACAGGTAGTAATTTTCAGATAAAGAAGCGATGTGCTCAGTACTGGAGACCAACTTCTTGTTTAGCACAGAAGAGTTTTGGTCCATTGTTCTTTCTCCACTTAGAGCAGGTTTTCTGTCTTTATATTTTTGGGGTGCTCGTGTCTTTTTCAGGAACTCTTTCATGACCTTTAATAAAGTCAGTTTTCTGTTTTTCAAGGATTTGTTTTCCAGCTCATGCATTTTCTATTCCAATTTGTCTCTTCCACGTTTCTTAGCCGACTGACCTCATCAGTGATGCGATGATTCACAGTTGAATTCACAGAACCAATTTCTCCCCCAAAACACCTTGCAGGGGCAAGCCGCCACCGCCTCCACAATTTTCTGCACGTACCATCTCCAGCGCAGATAAACATGTTCGTTTTCCATGGTATAGTTCAGCCTGCAACGAGGTTATTCATTTTCAGGGGAGAGGTTTCTTTAACCTTCTTGTCCTTCTGGTCAGATAATCCTCACGCTGTCATCTGCTCATCTGCCATTACTGTTACTTAGTCATCCACTTAGGGAAGAGGGGGAGGGCATCAGTTTTTCAGATAGCAACCTCACATTTTGCAAAGTCTCAAACTTCTGGAGCAGGGGTAGGATGTAGGTGTGAGGGAGGGATACCAATTCAAGTGGCAGATAACACAATGAGGACTGTGTTTATGTGAAATATGCAGAGGTAGGGGAACTGTTTGCTGCTCACAGAGGCACATCTGCAATTTAGTTGACATCTTTCTCTGAGGCTGAATGGATCAACTCCTGTACTTGCTAGAAATCATTCGGACCCGGCACGGAGGCAGAAAGCAAAGATCCAAGCACTGGCGTGAAAAATCACATCTCGGGGATGTGCATCTTTCCCATTAGAATGGAAGCGCCTTGACGGAAAAAAAGGTACTTTGGGTTTATGCATTCCTGTGCCTTCCACTGTTCGCAGGGAGCTCGCCATAAATATGTGCTTACAGAAAGGAGCAGAGAACACACATTTCACCAATACCACTGCGGACGCAACTCCCTGAAAGAAATTTGAATATTTTGTATGGGAAAACTCTTCCTTCCGCGGGAGATTGTATTTCTGAACCATGCAAATAAAGCAGTCTCTCCCTCTTTCCTGGGGTTGCTGATAGGAGAGTGGGGCCTGCAGTCTTCGTGAGTCTCTCCTTTCCCTGTTGCCTGCTGTAAATGAGGAGATTTGAGACGGAGGTATTCACCGAGGAGGATTCAGGTCACTGACAATCGCCATGGTGAGTCAGCTCAGGCATTAGTTGACAGAGAAAAAGCCACAGAACCCACAGGTGGCTCAAAATCATTCCTGCATAGCCTGGCCCGTGACATTGATAATTGAGCACTTCTCGTGCTCTTCAGAAATTCGTTATTTTTTAAAGAGTTTACTCTTTAAAATAAATACACCAGATGTATTTATTAAACTCTTTTTCTTGTGCCTCTTTGCCTGCCCAGTGTTCCTACAGGAAATAATAGCGTTAGCATTAGTAGTAGTTAATGTTCCTTGAGTTGTAGTTATCTGCTGGCAAGTCTTTCAAAAATTATACAGATATACATTCTTACAATAATCCTGTGAAGAATATACTATTATCATTCCCATGTTACAGAGTGGAAACAGGCAACGGGGTTAGGTACCTTGTGTCATAGAAGGAGTAATGCTCGGTTACCTTATATGACTCTTATTACCTTATATGACAGGGGTACTTCCAGGTCTGATTAAATTTAGGATCTTGAGATAGGGAAAGTAGCCTAGATTATCCAGATGGGCCCAGTGTAATCACAAGGGCCTTTATGAGAGGGGAGTGAGAGCATCAGTCAGGGAAGGAGGGGAGAAACAAGGTGGGGGAGTTGAAGATGCTATGATAGGAGTCTTGTACACAAAGAAAGGAGTCCTGAACCAAGGAGTGTGGATGGTCTCTAGAAGCTGGGAAAGAGGAGGAAAGGGATTATCTTCCAGAGACTTCAGAAGGAAAGCAGCTCCTGCCAGCACCTTGATTTTAGGACTTTTGAATTCCCAAACTAGGAGATAATAAATTCGTGTTGTTTCATGGGACCAAGTTTGTGGTCATTTGTTACATCAATAAGAGGAAACTCATACACTTGCCCAAGGTAGAGGGAAGATGCGAACCCACACAGACTACTCGTCTTAACCTCTAAGCTACACTGTAATAAAACACGATTAAAAATTGTTCAGAAGGGGCGCCTGAGTGGCTCAGTCAGTTGAGCATCTGCCTTTGGCTCGGGTCATAATCTCGGGGTCCTGGGATCAAGCCCCATGTCAGGCTCCTTGCTCGCCGGGAGTTGGAGTCTGCTTCTCTCTCTGCCCCACCCCTGCTCTTGCTGTCTCTCTCTCAAATAAATAAATAAAATCTTTAAAAAAAAAATGGTTTAGACGGGGAGTAGCTGGAGGGGGATAAATGTGTCAGAACAATTTGCAACTAGTTACTAGAAAATTAGAGTTTATGTCCTCCCTGTGGTGAACAGGGCTTGACAGGGCCACATTATTAATATCTATAGTAATTCAATCATTAAAAATATAACCTCAGTTATAAGCCTACTAATGAACAGATTTACCATTAGAAACATAATTCTTTCAGTCAAGTAACATGTCTCCTCCTACATCTTTGGACTATAGGTCTTTTACCATAACAAATTTTGTTAACTTCTGATTTTTAGCTTTTCTTAAAGTCAGTTTTCTAATATGTCTACTTTTCCTATCTATGCATTTCAATCGTGTACCAAAGATTCTTTTTCTGAAAGTGACAAAAGAGGGACATAAGTGTGATTCTGTTAATTGAAACATGAATATTACTTTTGATGCTTACTTTAGTGTTTCTAAACAAATAAATATTGAGTTACTTTCCTTAATGGCCTACTCTCATCAAATCTTCATAAGTTAGTTTCAATGTAAAGAAATACTGGTATGGATCATTTGAACTTTTCTTTTGTGAGAATGTATTTGCATGGATAGTGTCCTTTGTGGAATAGTGAAAATAAATTAGCCTTGAATGTTATTGGTGATGGCTGAAGTTGAAATTGAAATTGAAATGTTGTTTTCCCAGGGGCACCTGAGTGGCTCAGTGGGCTAAGTGTCTGCTTTCGGCTCAGGTCATGATCTCAGGGTCTGGGGATTGAACCCTGCTTTGGGCTCTCTGCTCAGCAGGGAGCCTGCTTCCCCCCTCCCTTGCCTACTGCTCTGCCTACATGTGATCTCTCTTTCTTTCTGTCAAATAAATAAAGAGAATTTAAAAAAAAATGTTGCTTCCCCATTGATGTGAAGCTCAAGTTGTACTTTGTAGTTAGTGATGTTGAAAGTAAAATTTTCAGAAGCAAAAAACCATGACTTAAATTCAAATACAGAATAAACACATATGATAGGTGTATTTAATTAATTAAAGAAGGAATCAAAAGAATGGTGAAGCTAGTTGAAAGAAGATTCAAGAGACTGAGTGTAGATAGGAATTCAAGAAAGAATGTTGGATTACTATCACTATGTTGGGTACATAAATAGTTAATGTCCAACAAGGCAATAAAACCGTAACTGTAGAGCCATTTGTATTTCTGCTGAGCGGAAAAGATCTACAACTCATTATGTAACTTATCAAAGTCTAATCCTAATCTGTAATAAATAGTAAAATCTGACATTTATTAGTTCATATAGAATTAAATACTCTTTAGGTGAGTCTGTGAGGAAATGGTCCAATATGACATTGAAAGGATGTGAAGTTATTCCTTTGTATTATATCTAGTATTTCCAATTTTTCTTAACAGTGGGTAAGACCATTTTCAAGAGAAGGTACAAACCTCTTTCTCTTTCTCAAGACTTTTTGTCATATAATTCCAGATTTTTATATCATTAACTGTATGTGCCACAACACAGTGTTTTGTGATTATTGTTTAAAATTATATGCTTTTTATATGTCAGATATGTTGTGTAGATAGCTTTTTATAACAGTGACTTATGTTAGACTCATTATAAGTGAGTTTTTTTTTAATAAGTGAGGTTTTTATCTGAAGTAATACTGTTAGGAATCCTGAATTTTTTTCTTTCATGAAAATTCTTGTATTTATGTTACACATATATATGTTGATGTTTTCCTGTGCTGACATTGTACTCACATTGTGAATTATATTTAACTTTTTTCCCTGAAGCTGTTGTTCACACACATGTGCAGTCTGTTTATTCTTCTCCTACTTAAACTACTTTCAGAACCATTTTCAAGGCAAGCCCTGCTCACCCTTTTTCCTCTTCTGAGAGGTGAATTACTAACTGTCACCGTATTTCTCAGCAATCCTCAGAGCTTCCATTCATGACAGTGGAGGAGAGAAAGTTTTGGGAGAATGCCTGGGTTTTGGGAACTAAATGTCCTAAGAATAATTCTAAAGGTTTATGGGGGACACGAGTAGGACTTGAAGACCATGGGGAGTGGGCAGGTTAGTGGTGAGGTTTCTAGATCAGAGAGCTGAGTTTCCCAGCTACCTTAAGTAAAGAGACCCAGTCTTCGGTTAGGCTTGATCAACCCGTCATGGCTGCTCACTCACCAAGCCGCGTCCATCTTCATGGAATGTCAGCTCCATGAAGGCAGGAGCCACGTTGATATTGATTACTTAATTCATCCCAGTATCTGTGCCAGGGCCTCGCAAACGATGCGCTAAATACATACTTGTTGAACAAATCTCTCACATTACTGAGGTATTATCTGTGGACTAAGAAGATAATAGGTAAGAGTGAAGGAAAGTGGCAAGTGGATTCAGTTTAAGAGATGCTTCAAGCATCAATCGCCTGATACGTTGTTCACTATCCTGTTTTTGCTGGTAGAAATATTGAAGCCACGAAAGCTTTAGGTGCCGTGAAGGGTAAATATATATGACCATTATAATATGATAATAATAGCGAAAAAGAGAAAAAAGAAATAGTATGTTGAAGTCACACAGGTTGAACCTTTACTGGAAAAAAAAATTCTCTTGGTAGCTAATTCCAAAAATAGACTTTATCTAAAATAAAATCATTATGATGATGGTTGCCTTTAAGCGATACATTAACTCAGAGATAACTGCATGGCTCTGAATGTGTCAACGTTTAAAGTCTGTCTTATTGGAATTTTTCTTAATTTATTGTAATCTAATAATCATAGAACACATTATTTGTATTTGACACAGAGTTATGTTTTTACCATGCACATTCATTCAGCTATATAACAAGGAATAATTGTTCAGTTAACATTATTCTTTCTACAGAATGCAATGTTTATTCATGTGCATTTGGTGAATGAATTCTTTATAAGCACATTAACAAGATGTGGAAAAATCAAACCTCTGAATTTTCAAAAGATAGCTGCATAAAATAGTTGAAAAAAATTTCCGGGGGTGGTGAGTATAAATGGTTCACATTAAATATGATGGATAATCTGAATGAAATGTATATTTGGGCATACAAGTAGCTGTAATAATTTTGTCAAATGAAACAAGGTGAGTAAACTTTACTGTCATTTCATTGACTGGGAAGAGTCAGCTAACCAGTTGAAAAATAGCTTCATTGGGTTTCCCTAACCTCTTCATTTATTACATAAATGTACTCTCAAGGGTAATTGTCTTAAAAAACAAACAAACAGCTTCGACTCACGAAATGTAGAAAACACTAGTAGGCTTTCTGAGTATTATCAGTTCTATTTTGTGTCTGTTCAGGATGCAACTGATTTTGACAGATGTGCTGTTACGTTACTGGTTTAACATGACATCTTTTTTCAGATGAACTGAATAAAAGTGATCTTGACAATGAGTAGATAAGACACTGTCAGAAAGCTGAAAAAACATGTCAATGTCACAGTTTTGACACAAATGCAGCAGAACAGCCCTTATAATATCATTAAGTGAAAGTCTTTGCAACGATGTCCTCTAGAAGACAGAATATAGCATTGTTCTTAAGTACTATTACTTAGCCACAAAAATAATAAGATAAAACAAAACACAAAGGTCAGATTAATATATACTTGAGGTAGCATTTGATGAGTCTGATGTATATGTGGGTATTTTATGCAGATATCTTACCTACAGCATGTTTGGGAGAATTTTGAGATGTCAAAACCATTTTTTCAGGAGCTAAAAACCATTTAACGTCTACACTTCAGGAACATTATTAAAATACTGATTGTGAAATATGCAAAGTGGTTTTAGGGATATTGATCATAACCTTTTTCCTGATTTTCTTTTTTTTATTGAATGAAAAGAAATAGCTTTCAATAATAGTGAAAATTAAAAATACAGTTTAAGATGTATTTCTAGATCATGATTTTGTAAATAGGTTAGTAAAAGCTAGAATGGAATCAATCCCAGGCATCAAGAGGGAATTAGACATTGGAAATTTTATTTTCTCTTATGACTGGCTTACTATGCGTGTGTGTCTGTGCACAATGCACAATGCTTTATATATATCTGTGTATATGTATATATATATATGTACATATATATACATATACACACACACACACACACACACACACACACACATTTAAGATGCTTTAATAAAAAGCATATATGTCCTTTAGAATGACTATTAATGTCTTTGTCCCTAGGATCAGAGGTGGTTGATCTTGATGGAAAAAGTTCCCTTCTCTACAGATTTGACCAAAACTCCCTGAGCCCAGTAAAGGATATTATTTCTTTGAAATTTAAAACTATGCAGAGTGATGGAATTCTGCTCCACCGGGAAGGGCAAAACGGAGATCACATCACACTGGAATTAAGAAGAGGAAGGCTCTTTTTACTTATTAATTCAGGTAAAGTTATTTGGTGAAGTACTTGAAAAATCTGGCCATTTGGATATCACTTTAGTAACTTTATATTTTTATAGCTTCTCTTTTAACAGTTAAGGTGCCTTATTTCCATATTAGAGGGCTTATATGTACACCAGTATTGCACTTTCATGTACAATACTGTACATGAAAGTGTATGTACATGAACTGTATGTTCATATTTTGCAAATTGTACAAGATCCTCATTTGATATTTTTTACAAAGTACCAAGAGAACTACATAGCTCTTTTCAAACATCATGAAAAAAGGGATGGGTCATTGAAAAATACTGAGGTAGTAAAAATAATGAGGTTGTAGCAAAGATAAAATTTACATTGCAAATGAGCATGTGATGGGAAATACTAATAAAAAGAATTAACAATGGAAGAAATTACAACAAGGTTGAGAGGATATTATATTCAAACTTCAGGTGGATCCGTACTAGTGTCTTTGGTGGAATGCGAGGAAGGAGATGGCAATTGCTGGTCCACAAGGGGAAACTTTTTTTTTTTTTTAGACTGGGAATAATGGTGCTGTTACTGTTTTCTCTTCTCAGGTGAAGCCAGACTGCCCTCGGCTCACACGCTCATCAATCTCACCCTGGGCAGCCTGCTGGATGATCAGCACTGGCACTCCGTGCTCATCCAGCGCGTGGGCAAACAAGTCAACTTTACAGTAGATGAGCACAGGCACCGTTTCCACGCCCAGGGAGAGTTCAGTTACCTGGACCTTGATTATGAGGTGTGATAGTTGTGTTTCAATAAATACAGATTTTTACAACGTATATGTTGGGGAGTTATGCAAAAGAAAATACACCGTAGGGAGCACCCCTCCCCTCTTTCAGAGTAAATCCAAGTCCTGGAGAAGTGTTTCCCAAAGTGACCTGACTCACGAGAGCAGACTCGGGCAGATACTCCTGACACTTCGTATTCCTGACGATATGTTAATCTACTCTTACAGAGAGAGATTTTCTTTTTTATCTGAAATGCGTAGTCACAGATTATCACATGTAGGAAATCTCCAGGAGATCGTATAAGTGAATATAGAATGTGTTGCATGTTTTTTTTGTTTGTTTGTTTTTGTTTTGTGTGTGTGTGTGTGCTGTAGGGCATCCTCGAGCAGTGTAGATTTATGGAGAGGTTGGAGTAATGAATAGATTATCAATTGATTAAAATGTGCAAATAACCAATATGTGCCGGAAATGTAGATAAAACAAAATGCCATTATAACCAGTTATGTTATTAAACAGAGCTTTACCATGGATATAAAGCCGCCTTTTGATTCATCAGCCAATAAACATCAAATCCAGATATGATTAGTAACTTGTAAGAATAATCAAGCTCTCGTGTAAATGAAAACTGAATGCATGTAAATTTGTTTTCAAATCTGCATTTTAATTTAAAAAAATATCCATATGAAATTAGCAACATGGCAGTGTAGTGATGAAAAATTGATTAATCTGTGGTGATTAAAGCTATAGCTGCTAATCATAATTATTTAAGCAGATTATCAGAAAATCACTAAACAATATTATTGATGCCATTTTTCTTTCTAAGATCAGCTTTGGAGGGATTCCAGCACCTGGAAAATCAGTATCATTCCCCCATAAGAATTTTCATGGGTGTCTAGAAAACCTCTTTTATAATGGAGTAGATATCATTGATTTGGCCAAGCGACAAAAACCGGAGATCATCGCTACGGTAAGAGAATCCTTGTGTAAATGAATGAGTGAAACTATGTTACTTTTCCACACAATAAAACTGCTCCATTTTTGGATTCCCACTTGATATTATGTTTGAGGGATTACTCTTTTAAAAATTTTCTCCGCCTGGCAATATGCATAGAAAGGATTAATCCCATCTAAAGAAATTATAATGCACAGTCCAGGATTATTTTTATTTTTATATGAAGTAAAGCATTTTTTCTTTTTACAGTTGGTAATTTAATTTTGTGATGTTATTACTCCAGGGGACTAATTTCTTTGCTGTGTAACTTCCTTAATAAGATATTCCCTGACAAACTCCCTAAATAAGCATACCAAGTTCCTGGAATTAGTTAACATCCATGTATATTAGAGAGGCATTTGAAAACCTGTATTCTGCCATGGTCATTCATAACAAATAAAAGAATCGAATAGGCTGTTACAACACTGCATCTGCCAGTCTCTTCCAATAGCAGTGTTGGTCAGGGTGCATTATATTCTAATTCTGTGGAAATGCAGCAGATTTTAAATATGACTGTACTGGTCAGGGTTCAGTCAGGGAAGCAGCACCACTATGAGTTTTATGAACAAGGGATCTATTTTAGGACTTGGATCTTAACAATTGTCAGAGGAACTGGAATGTGGAGGGCAGCTGTCAGGAAGAAGAGACAGAACAGAGCGAAGGAGAGCCAGGACAGACTGGAACAGACCAGCTTCTCTGTGATCATCCTTCACTGTGTTTTGTCACAGGAAAAAAAAAATACTTTGGAAGGAAATGGCTGGCATTTCACTTTTGACTCAAATACCACAGACGCTTCATTTTGGGCTAACTCCTCACCAGAACCAGGCATGGAAGGGGATTCTGGGAAACATGGTTTCCAGTTTAGCCATGATAGAAAAGCCGACACACAGATCCATTTCAATACGTTTCTTTAATTGTTCAAAATTGAGGATGTATCCACTGAAGCTCGTGCTGTGTCAGCCAATCCCAGAGCATATCATGGGAATATTAACTGTTTACCAAAGATTTTATTCCTAATTCTCTGTGTGTGAATTGGTAGTCTTTATGGGAGTATACCATCCAGAAAGATTTTTAGTTATTTTTTTATAAAAGGGAAGATGATTTAAAAGGAAAATAAAAATACTATAGATAGATGTGTATGTTTCATTGGCAAAGGAGTTTCCAGAAACTGCTCGTGCAGCTAACACCCTCTTTTCACGGGCAAGAGGATTTGCTGCTTGCAGGGTAGCTGGTAGCTGTCCCAATGAAGCATCAGACCAAACTGCAGCTGGTAAAATGTTTCCAGTTTTACGAGGTTTGTTAGTTTCTAACTGCCTTTACATTATGGGTCAGTGTAGTTTACTCTCCCACTTTTGTTATTTCATTCACTGGGACAATACATTTGTCCACAAGGAAAGCTAATTCACTTTTAACAGAATCACAGTATAGCCAAATATTTTTGTTTAACCAAGACCAATGGTTTAATTCCAATGTGTATCCTTCTAGGTAAAGTCAATTTCACTGACTTTTCAAATCTGTATTTGGAAAACATGTCAAAGATTACTTTCAGGAAAAATAAATATGTTTATTGTCATTTCCGAAGCCTATTAAGGAATGTGCTTAATTATTTCTAAATAATTCAGACCTTAAAGTTTTTTAAATCCTTAAATATCTATTTTACTGTACAAGCAGAATAATTTATATATATGTAGTATTTTAATGAAAATTTATGCAAAGATATCTTGAAGATCTATTATAAAACCATAAGATGAGAAATAATACTTGTTAATCTGATGATACAGGCATAATGATAAGAAAAAGCCAAAAATGTTTTAAAAATAAAGAAATGTTGGGGTGCCTTGCTGGCTCATCCTGATCTTTGGGTTTTGAGTTCAAGCCCCATGTTAAGTGTAGAGATTACTTAAAAATAAAATCTTTTAAATAAAGGAATGTAAGGAATGCATTACGCATTGAGTGTCCAATGTAAAACATAAAAGGAAAAAAAGTGCTAAGGATGTAAACAGACCATTCTGAGGAAAGCTGGTCCGAAAGAGCCACAAACTCATGAAAAATGCTCAGATTCACTGTTGGTCAGGTAAATGCAAGATAAATAAAAATGATCTATCATGTTGCCATTTTGTCATTGAACTTGTGCAGATTTAAAAGATCTATAATACCTATTCCTGCCAAGGATGTGGGGACAAGGATATCCTTGTATATTACCAGTAGAAATGTGGAGTACTTTAACTTCTTTTTGGAAAAGAAGCTGGAAATATTTATTAAAACATAGGTATATATAGTTCTGTATTTAGAACCCTCTTCTGTAGAACTGAAATACACAAAGGAGCATGGAGGGTTATTTATTATAGCATTATGGGAGGGGCAAAACCTGGAAACAAAGGATAAGCATATTAACAGGAAAGCAACTGAGTAAAAGTTGGAATATTCACATAATAGAGTATTATGCAGTCAACAAAAAGAAGGAATTAGACGTATGCCAGATAACTCAAAAGGATTTCCATAAGGTATTTTTTAGTTCTAAACATTTAGCTCCTATTTTTGTAAAATAAATAATACTTAATGTGCAGGTATATTGTCAACATATATCTTACGTGTGTGCATATGTACATATAACTGAACATAAAACCGAAACTATCTATATACATATAGTTTTTATATATATATATATATAAAAAACATATAAATAGAGATCCAATTGGAAAAGAGAAAAATATGAAAAAAAACCCAAAATATGAAAAAATACAGAAGGAAAAACAGTAGCTCATTAATATTGGGTACATAATGGGGTGGATTAGAACCAAAGGCATCAAAGGATGAAGGAGAAAAGGATTTCACCCAGAGCCCAGGGAATGGAAAGCCAAGGAAAGATAAAAAACAAAAATTGGCTTAAAAAATTTTTTATTGACTTCAATGGCATTGAGTTAGATGCCTTTATAGAAGTTGAGAGCTGAGGGAAAACGGATTTCACCAAGAACCCAGGGAAAGATTTGCCTGACCGTACTATCACAGGATATGAAGAATCTTTAAGCTATACGGCAAGGATTTGAATCTTCATATTGTTAGCAATTTGTTGTTGTTTTAAACCAAGGGTAATTTGAGATCGATAAACAGCCTTTGTGAATACTCCTGTTTCGATTACTAAAATGATATGAGCCATTCTTAAAGCTTTTTCTTTTGCTTTCTTCCCAGGGAAATGTGTCATTTTCCTGTTCACAATCACAGTCTGTGCCTGTGACTTTTCTCAGCCCCAAGAGTTACTTAGCCCTGCCAGGCTTTTCCAGGGAAGACGAGCTTTCGGCCATGTTTCAAATTCGAACCTGGAATAAGGCAGGACTTCTGCTATTCAGCGAACTTCACCTGGTTTCAGGGGGTCTCCTCCTCTTTCTTAATGATGGAAAACTTAGGCTGAATCTCTACCAGCCAGGAAAATTACCCAGTGACATCACAGCAGGTAATAAGTGTGTTCCTGCAGGCAAAGTATATGGGTTTGAAAGATTTCATTATCTCTCGGTCCTTTTTCCGTAAAATTTTATGCATAACCAAAAAATTAGTATTTGTTTAATAAATGAATACTTGAGTTAATAAGATTATCAGTGCTCTGCCTTACAGGACCTTGATTCCAATTTCCTTTTAAATATGGCTTTGACACTAGCAGTTTTTATTAACTAAACGATAGTTACGGGGGAATAGAAGTGTCCTTTCATGACCCTCTTGCCCACTCCAGGAAAAGTGTTTTGGGAAAAAATGTGAAGGACTTTGAAATGGACCCAAAAGTTTACCGGGCACCTTCAATGGAAGAGGAGGCTGTGTCTAACACCATTAACCTTATCTGCTCTATGAGAGAAAGCGAGAGGTCTTTCTTGGATCTGGATCTCTATTTCTAGATTTGTGTGTGATGTGCCTTCATTTGCTGATGTATGCTGTACAGAGCTGGATATATTTGGGGAGGATGGAAAGATTCATGTGAAGTTCTCCATTTGGGCACCAGATAGGATTCTCTCCACTTCTAGGCAATACGGTATCATAATGATTTGAAGTAATATAATTAAGGAGACTGTATGAGTATCTGGAAAATTAATGTCTAATTTAGGTCAGTGCTTTGGGTGAGGGATATTTTTGTCTCTTCATTAAAATTATATAGTTCTTGACAAGGGATCTCCATCACATTTTCGTATATGTGGAATAACACCCAAGCCAAGCAACTAGAGGTCACATTGGGGTAAATTGCTACATCAGTTTGATAAATGATCTTTAAAAAAAAAAATTAAAGATGCCATTGTAGTACTCCTTTATATTAACTATGACCAAATTAATAGAATATGACTGAGAGAGGAAAAATCAGTTAGATTATAGTCAGAAACTAAATATAGGAAGAACAAGTATACAAATGGATGCATAAATGCATAGTCTTTATGTATCTTTTTTGTTGTACAACATATCACTGCAGTTTAAATGTGGGAGCTGAAAGTTCAATATTAATTATAATTTTTAACAGCCGCTATGTTGTGACTTCTTAGTGTAATGCTCAAAATGTGGTAGATTTGCAGGCTTGACAAAAGGAAATAAATTAATCAGTGCCATATGAATAATTAATAGGCTCCCTAAAACGAGGGCCTAAAAATGTAAGCTTGTCATTAATGTGTAGTTTATTGTGATTTATTTGACATCCTAAGAAGTGGTTATATTCATAGCCTTCTTTCAAAATCTTAAAGAAACTGCTTCAGTACAGTGTTACTATAGTGAGCCCCATGAAGTCAGTCCGTTTCTAAACACATTACAGGCAGGAATATTTATTAAATTACTAGGTATAGGTCTATATAGAATACTCTGAATGATTTAAAAATCTCTAAATTAATGTTTAAATTCATATATAATATAACGCATTATGGCATCAGAAGACTCAGTGTGACTGTTTCCATAGCTTAATAACAAGGAGTCTTGACTATGGATGAATGCCAAGTTAGGAAAAATCATTATACTTCAGATTATACATGTAGGCCTTGACTTACCAACTCCCCCACTTCCATTTATCCAGTTTCTTGAAAAATATTAATTCTGGCCAGTTTCAGTGAGGCAAGCACCTTTTGCACTCGAAAATATAGTGTGTAAATGGTACTGGGTGGGTGGCTCATTGGTTTTCTTCTGGGGGAAGGCTTTCACATGTACAATGTTCAAGAATTAGGTCCTTTGTCAGAATGTATTATAATGAGTGCTTAAAGGGAATCAAATACTTATTGACAGATTTGTATATTATGTCAAAGCTTTGCATTCTGTAAGGGTGGCTCAATTTTTCTTAGCTCCTGAAGATACAAATCACTAATCTTACATGTTTTAAAGCATCATAATTTTTCTATCTTTTGCAGTGGAATAAAAATGAAATTGTGTTGAGAAAGAACAGAATTGTCCAAATCTTTGAATTATCAGGATAAATTTTTAATGTGATATACAGTTTGGCAAATTGTCACTTGGAATTCTTTGAAAATACTGTGTCAGCCTGTATGATTTTTTTTTAATTTTTTTTATTTTATTTTTATTTTTTTTAAAAGATTTTATTTATTTATTTATTTATTTGACAGAGATCACAAGTAGGCGGAGAGGCAGGCAGAGAGAGAGGAGGAAGCAGGCTCTCCACTGAGCAGAGCGCCCGATGCGGGGCTCGATCCCAGGACCCTGGGATCATGACCCGAGCCGAAGGCAGAGGCTTTAACCCACTGAGCCACCCAGGTGCCCCAGCCTGTATGATTTTTGAAATATTAAAGATACTAGTCTAAATAATGAAAGATATTAGCAGTATTACAAAATTCTTCATGACACAAAATATTTCCAGTATTTGTCGCTTTTATAGATGTCAAACCAAAAATCGTTCAGACGGCATCAAGGACCCAACAAACAGCGTGCTTCTATTTTCCTATTTAAAGCAAACTCATTATTGTAGGATTTGAGATTTCTGCTATGGTTTAGCATTTCTGCTTCTGCTTTTGCCTATGAAAATCAGGCCTATAAACCGGCTTCTTGCTCTTAAGGGCAAGGCCTGGTGATGCGGGGTTGCAGAATAAGAGATTTTTCTGGCATTTTTCGTTTACTAGACCTTCGATTCTTGTGGCCCTGGCAGAAGAGCAGCCCTCTTGATTTGCCTAACCCAGGAGAAGCCTTGTTTTATCCCACCTTCTTCCTTTTCATTGTTAGCATATCCCTACCTTTCAGCTTGTAAATCTGTCACTCCCTGAAACTCCCTCTTTCTCCTGGAGTGATTGGCACCAGTGATCTCCATATTTCCATCTTGACAAGAGCCATCTGGTTGTCTAGAACTTTAGTTCTGGTTAGTGAGTATAGTTAATGGATTTAGGAATTTCTGACACTGTTTCAGAGCACTTAAAGATATTTAAGAACAAGAAAAAACCTTAAGTTGCTCCTTGAGTGAGAGCCTACGTATTACCACCTTTGCACCTTTGCAAAGAACCTACCCTGTACAGCGGGCTTTTTTTCTTTATAAAATCTTATTCATGGATGCCCATCGCAGTCTTGTGAGACAGTGGTGGTGGCTAAGATGTCACAGTTTCTTTGTAGCAATTTAGGGTTGGTACCAGAAGATTGTGTACAAGGAACAGATGTAAGTCATTTTCCTCCTTCTGTATTTTGTGTGTTTATGTGGTTGGACCTAATTAGGGGAGAAAAAGAGAGGGAGGGAGAGAGAGAGAGAAAGGAAGAGGAGGAGGGGAAGAGGAAGGGAAAAGGAAAGAGAGGGAGAGAGTTCTGGTAAACAGTCGTGTTCTCCCCTACTACATATCATTGCAAACACTTGTATTTATTTTTCTATTCTTTCATTATTCCATTTAGAGTTGTCAGTGCTTTCCACCAAAAGTCCAAAGTGAATGTACCTGTAATCAAATGAGTTGGGTTTATTGATTATTGCGGCAAAGAAGAACACACACCCTGGGGAGCCATGGGCGTGTCTTAATAGAGGGTGTTAAGAATGATTTATTGTAAGATTTTGGGTTGTTAGCTTATTTGCGGGGAGATTTCGAGGAAGTGGAAAATTCCTCTGGATTAAATGCTGCTAGGCAGTGAGGCTTAGCAACTGTGTGATGAGGTGTCTTGATAAGTCTTCTCTAGGATGGAGGAATGAAGTAAGGCCAAAGCTGTAATTGGTAATTGATATAAAAAAAATAAAATCGGTTGTCATTCATATTATCCAGAAGAGGAAGTTTGGTATTTTTGTGGTTTTTCCCAGTAGCCTTGTTATTACACAAGATTACACAAGATTATAAAGTCATCTTGACTTTTTTTTTTTTTTTTTTTTGGTCCAGTGTCATTGTCATCACAGAATTGCCTTGACTAATATTGGTTTCTATGAGATTGTGCTCAGTGGGAGAACACCAAGGCCTAGCCCCGAGTGCCTGCCAAAGTCCCATACCACCAAGGCCTTGTTCAGAATGCCAGGCCACTTCCTTGCTGTTTGGGGCCTGCTTTTCGCTTTCTCAAATTTAATTATTTATAAGAGCAAAAAAATAAAGGGACTGCCTGTCCTGCAGGCAGAGAAGAGTATGGGTTTTGGAATCAGCTTACCAGCTGGACAGTACCGTGGATAATTTGTTCTTACTTGAGCCTCATTTTCCCCATATTTAAAATGAGCATAATACTAGCAGTGTTGAAGATTAAATGTACAATGCATGTAAAGCACACAGTACTTGTTATGAAATCCATAAAAACTGTTATTTTTTTCAATTATACCCACAACATGCCCCTCCCCCATATTCAAAACTTAGGAGGGGTGGGAGCAGTCCTCGCATTAGCATTTACTGACCTAACATCACGAACAAGAAAGAGGACAAATTTGGTGATTCTTCTCCTTCCCTTCTTTCACAGTGATGTGGTCTTTTAAGGGGCTCCCTCTCATCAGACCTAAAAGCGGGAAGGAGTTGTACGCTTAAAAAAAAATAGAACCTAATTTTGAAATGACCCTTTTATTATGCCATGTGAAGAGAAAGAAACTCATGGGACTTTCATTGTTTCATTTACATAATAAATCCCACTGGTGGGTAACAAGCCTCCCTCTCAGAAGTCAGTGGTGTCTGCTGTAAAAACAAGGCTCGAGAAGAGCTTTCCAGTGGCTCCCCTACAAACAGTGCACAACTTCACTGCGTGCTAGCTGGGTGATTTACTGGGTCAGATGACAGAGCCGCTGTCCTAGCAGTCTTTTGCTCTTAATCTAAACTGCCTTCTGTATTGACGGAAGATATTCCCAAGCTTTGACTTTAACCCCGCAGTCTGCATCACCCAGCAGATACCTGGAGCACAGCTACTCCAAGTTTGGTCTCTGCACTAACACCCATTCAGTGAAATGTTTGTTTCCAAGAGGAGCGTAAAACTCGGCGTTAAGTTCTAAGTACCTGTCGGAGCAATAAGATCTTGGCGTGCCATCCAAAAACATGGACGCTGAGCTTGTATTTTTGGTCTTCTTTATTTAATTTTTACTAACTAACTTGCCCTCAATTTTATGAAAGTATCAGTCTGCTCTAGGCCAGGAAAGAAAGTTCATCAACACACACAGTTTGAGAAGCACGGTCCTGGACCGGTAAAAAGCCTAAGATAAGATAACAGAAGCAAAGTGATGTTTGCAGGCGTGTCCAACCTTTAAGAGAGCCGATAGGAGGCCGCGGCCGTGCCTGGTAGCGGAGGGAAGGTGGGAGGTGTCTTTGCATGTGACGCAAAGCTCAGTACAAGGACTTTCACTCTAAATGTATCCTCTTAAAGGAAGCTCTAGATGACAAATCTGGGGCATTTGATCTATTTTAGTCCGATCTCATACCGTCAGGGATTACGTAACTGTTCAGGCGTCTATTTCCAGAGCCCACTCTTAGAAAATGTGTCTAAAAGTATCTAACCTACATTTTTCATTTTTCAGTTTTCAGGTCTTTCTCATTATTTTTCACAAACCAAGCCAGTTGGGTCTTTGAAACTATTTTTTGCTTCCTGGATGTAGTATAAAAATGAGCTTCAGTGCCCAGGATGGAATTTGCGTTATACTAAATAAATCCAGCGCAAAGAGCTTAATCGCATAAGAGAGCTTCTACACATATTCTGTCTGAAAGCCTGTGGTCAAAAATGGCTGGGGAAGTAAAGAAATTGTACATTGTACATAATATCAGAAAAGAGGCCATGACCTTTGGGTTTAATAGAGTACTTCTATTTTAGTTTACTAATTTGATACACAAAATCATATAGGATTGGGTATTCAATGGATATAAACCTTACTGGTAAATCCACAATAGAGATGCTTAGCTTCCACCTGTCTGCTGATACTCAAACACAGAGCCTTTGTAGACTTAATTCCCTTTAAGAAGGAAAGGGCTAAATCATCTCATGGGTTCATCGAACTAGAGCTGCCATGGGAGGGATGGGAGATTGTTTTTTAGAGGTGAAGAGAATACTTTGATTTTTGATTAATGCAAGTTTTGGTTATAGAATCTTGGAAAATCCAGGGAAAATATAAAAGTGAATAAAAACCACAATTTTCCATTATGCAAAAATTACTGTTTCTGTACAGGTATATTACCTCTCAGCCCTTCCCCATATTTATACAAAAAGCAGGACTACCATTAGACTTGTATATGTATAGTTGATTCTCACTATTTGCATTAGTTATGTTGTGTAAAGTCATCGTGAACATTGAATTAGCAAATATTGAATGGTATTGAATGGTTACCACTCCTAGGGGAGTTATAGGGTTAGGTTCCTGTGACCTTCTGATCACAACATTTTTGTTAACCAGTCAATATATAACCTTGCTCTCTATGTGATTGTGTCAAGATACCTTATTGGATATGTATTGTTGATCCATTAACATTGAACTCATGACCAGCTGCACTATAACCAATGCCTGAATGAAGTTCATATAACATGTGTATTTTCTCTGCGAGGCACCATTACAGCCTTCTTGCATTTAGAAACACCAGACAGTACTTCATCACTACGCCTGGGGTCTTTTAAATGGCAAAATCACTAACCAAAAGCCCAAAAATGTGGGAAATGTGTTTACCTATGAGAGCTGTAACAAGCGTTTGCTTGTTTAACCTCCGCTGGAAACAAATGTGTTGGTCAACTCAATTTATTCACTGCTCTGTGCGTTTCTGTGAATGATTCCAAAGATGCCCTGAGTATTGATTTTGGGGTTAAAAATAAATTATGGTGAGTATGTGAATTTGCGAATATGGAATCTACACACCATGAGGATCGACTATGTAAATGTGGTTTCACACACTGCTTTAATTTTTAAGTTCATATTATATGGGAAATTCTTCAATATTCATTACAGTAGTTTTTGTAATGATTGACTTGATATATGTTGCTAAATATATATTATAAAAGATGACTACACAAAAATGTAAAAAAGCAGATACATCATTTTATTGGGTCTAACCTAGAATTCTGGAAAATATGCTTTTCCTAAAGCCCTCCCTGTAAAAGATAAATTACATGACGGAAGCTAAAAACTGTCCATGCCAAATAATTGAAAGATTTTTAACCACTTAGGACTTTGTCCAAAGTTGGGGATTTTGTGCTTTTTATTGAGGCCCTAAGAAAGGAGTAATGCACCATTTTCCACAAGAGGGTACCCACTTGCCTCCTTTTCCTATCTTTCCATATCCTTTTATTAATATACTGAGTGCTATGGGCGATGTGTATTTTGTTTCTGACTAACTGCTTATCCTGTTCACTGTTGAGAGAGATCTCTTTTCACTGGTTTTGTCTCCCCCAGGTGTTGGATTAAATGACGGCCAGTGGCATTCCATCTCCTTATCTGCCAAACGGAATCACTTGAGTGTGGCCGTAGATGGCCAAGTGGCCTCTGCCGCTTCTTCCCTGGGGCCCGAGCAGATTTATTCAGGTGGTACCTATTTTTTCGGAGGTAAGAGAAGCAGTCAGGCCATACGGGCAATTGACCCATATTTGCAATTACTCCTCCCTTTGTCTTGGAGATGTCGTCATGTTTTAACCAATTCAATAGTATGGGATAGTTTCTCACTTTCTTTGAACGTGGAAATGTTGAGTGAATCAAGATGACCAACTAGGACCTAAGATGCATTTCTTAGAGGTGGATCTACTTATGTTTACAGTTTTGACAATGAGAATGATTGCAACCTAGACAACCCTCTTCCATTCTTACTTTCAAACTTTGTTATATTTTCCTAGTGTTGAATGGTTCTTATATGGCTTTTTCAGATTTTATGGGCTGATTTTATTGCAGTATTTTCCTGCACATGGCTCTTAGCTCCTCTGGAGCATCCTTATTGCCTTCCTACTGCCCAATGCGGAAAGGCAATATTATGCCAATGGCAAATAATCTAACCTAATTAGCCATAGAAACCTCTGTTCATTGCTCAGTAATAATGCACTGATACATTTGACGAAATTAGGGCATCAACCTTCAACACCAGGCCATCTCTCCAACAGAACAAAAACAAATGAAGCATTTACCTGCCCTCGATGTTTGATTGAACTAAAAGCTTGGAAAAGAAAACCTTGGAAATGGAAATAAATCTTTACCACTGGAAAATTAAAATAAAATGTGATTTGCCATTAGAAAGGCAAAGTTGTAAAACTGGTAGTAGTAAGACTTATTTCTAATCATGATTTGGTGGGTTTCTTATTGCTGTTATTTTGAATTTTAATAGTCACCTCTGTGTAGAATCACTTTTGAATTTGGTGGCAGTAGCCCAATCTTTATTATTCATCAGTACAATACAGATTTCTTCTAAGAATTGAGAGTAAGCACACAGACCGTGCATCAGTCATCCGATACTAAGAACAAACACTTTCTGGGCTACCCAGGGAGGGGTCCATGTCGTAACTGATGTCTGGAGCCCTCGATGTCCTGCAAATGAGGGAGGAGGATGTCCTCAAAGTCCTCACAGCAGGAACCCACAGCACCAGCCTTGACTTCCAAATGGAACAACAGTCCATCTGCAGAAGGAGGGGTGATGGAGGCCACCTCATGACTCTGCGGAGGAACTGGGAGAAGCTTCTGCCGGCAGCTCGTGCCACTCCTGCCGTTGAATACGTGGCTGATGTCAGTGTCCTCTCATCCAGGAATCCTGGCCAGCGCGCTGGGCTGAAGTCTGCTGCTGCCACCGGGGCGCTCCTACTCCCGGCCGCTTCACCCCTGGAACGTCCACTAACCAGAGGGAGGCAGCCTTCTGGGACCTAGACTGCTGGTGGTGACCGATGCCCGGGCTGACCACCAGCCTCTCACGGAGGCGTTCGCCTGCCCGCCACCGTTCAGTGGAGCACAGGGCTCTCCTCCGTGCCCTGGGGACAGCTCTATCCCGTGCAAGAGCACCGGAGCTTCCTCCGTGGGTCGGAGGTGGCGGATGCTGGCCGATGCTGGCCGGGGGTGTTGTGCGCAGGCGTGGCCCCACTTCCCGTGAGCACCCGGGCCACGCGTGCGTGGTCCCTTCTCCTCCAGAGCTGCGGCGGGGTTGACTAGCCCTCGCAGGCGGCGCCTGAAAGGCCGTGACCAGAGAGGGGTGGGTGGGCTGCTCCAGCTCCTGAGCCCGCCGCCGCTCAGCCTCGGCCCGAAGTCGCAGGCGGCTCTGACCGCGGGCAGGCGCCCTCCGTGCCTGGTTCCTGCTGAAGGCGGGGGCGCCCAGCCGGCCCCTGAGCACCGGGCTGCGGCCCCGCGGCTCCCGCCACTGAACGCGTGGGAACGACACCTGAGGGGTCTCCAGCTGCTCTTCCACACAGGCAAGCAAAATGGAAATGAGGTCGAGGGAAAATAAACAGTTTCTTTAAAACAAAAAACAAAACAAAACAAAAAAAAACACGAACAAAGGAAAGCCCTGCCTAATCCTTTGCTGTGAATGGCAGCACAGCGGCAAGACGTTCAAAGATGCAGTCGCCTTCTTTACTGAGGTTTGTTCATTTCCGGTCCAAGTTGTTTATTAAACCCCATGGAATAGATGGTTGATTTTATGGCAGTGCATAGGAGCGCATTCCTTTAATAAATGGTAAGATATGGGGAGCAAATTAAGAGCTTTCACTTCAAAGGAAAAAATTTAGAAGCACTAAAAGGTTTTAAAAACAGGCGTATTGTTAAATGTGAAGAAAAAAAAGACTAGATAAAATGAATAGACTGGATAAAAGTATAAATCAAGAAAATAGAATCCTCGTTCTTAAAGTATTTTGCATCCCTCGTGTTCATATTTAACGATGCCTACCTATTTTTTGCAGAAAATGTTTATTGCCATTTTTCATTCTGTTATAGTTTATGGTGAAATGTATCATATGTGCAGCTGTAGTTTCGCTTGTTTTTATTATGGTACAAATGATATACACTATTTTATCTAAATAAACTTTTAATCTTTGAATAGTTTTACATTTACGAAAAAGTTGCAAAGACCAAGTGTTCCCGTATTGCCTGTACCCAGTGTCCTTGGTAGTTCACCTCTTACATTATGTGCCTTTTAAAGGGTACTAATTAGAATACTATGCATATCTACATGTGCATTTCCCAGCCTAGAAATACAGTATTATCGACATTCATTTGCCCCTCCAGGGTCCTGTCTCTTCATCTCCCCAAGTAAACACTGTCTTGAAATTGGGGTTTATTCTCCCTCCCGTGCTCTATATAATTTGGCATCTATTAAGGTGTCTCTGAGTTTCTAACCAATATACTGTGGAAACTTCCATAAGGACTTAAAAAAAAATTCCCAGGTTTACTTAGGTATCTCTGTTTAATCAATCATCTCAATTGGTGTCCTTCAGTTCCAGAACATTTTGGACACGAGATTCTACTGATCAAAGAGCACACGCCCTGCACAGTCTAGGACAACCTAACATTTCCAGGGTGGGAACAAGAGGCAAAAGAAAGCAGGAGGCCTTCTCCTGCCCTACTCCTTTCTTCTCTTCCTGGACTTGTGGTCCAGAGACTGGTAGAAGAGGTCCATCCTTCTGGAAGCCCACTTAGGGCTTTGGGCTGGCAATTCTGGATTCGGGGAGTAGACTGGAGGAGAGTGGGATGACCAACTCTTCCCAGTTTTATTGCTGGATGCTGTTGAGTCCCAAGGAAAACTGTCACAGTTGTTGGCCCTAGGAGGCCTTCTGCTCTGTGTGCGTGAGAGCCTCCTCTGGTACTAGGATCCATATTATCTAGGTGGAAGGTTCTTCTTAAGTTTTTAGTTCTTCAGCTGGTTTATCTTCAAGTAAATAAATATCCAGTGTTCTGAGATACTTCCCTTCACTTCTTTTCCACAACTCTCTCGACTCAGCCGCTGCTTTCCAGTGATCTTATCAGCCTATAGTTGGCGTAACATGGCTTCAGTCTCTTCCACCAACCTGCATTGTACCTGTGTTCTAGGCCGGTCTTCATAGTGATAGTCATGTTGGCAGAGGGGGCTGTTCAGAAATCACAGTACTCCACGTACGCCATGTCATCCTCCATTATCCGTCCATCGTTTTCCGCTTCTTCTCTCTCCAGCTGAATGCTTTTCAAAACCTCGGACTGCATGGTGGTGCATGGTGCTCAGCTTGTGTCATTTATAAGTTCTAAATTTTAAGAATGTGTTCTCCAGATTGTGGGCAGGTAAACGCCTAATTCCTGCAGTATTCCCCCGTGTGATCTTTGTGCTCTTAATAACACCCTGGGCAGCGCAGACCGGAGGCACTAGACCTTGTGCAGAATTCTCACACCTCCACTTGGGCAAAGCAGACATTCTCCATCCATGAAGTCAAGCCGACATCTTACTTCTGGTGCGGTGACACCGAGTGATAATTTATCTGTCATCCTTAGAGGTGCTTCACATGCTGACTGCCTCCAGTAATGGATCCATCCATTAATTCAGCATTAAGTATTCCCCAGAAATCTTCATGTTTTAGAACTTCCATCTCGAACGGGTTCAGTGCTGAACTTCTCTCTGCCATTGCAATCTATTAACTTGTGGTTGCCTGTTATTGTCGACTAATGAGACGAACCTGGCTTGAACCCTTCTTTATTCCTAAAATCTCTTGCTTATTAAACATTGTAGGTAGGAATACGAAGTGTCTAATGGTGTGACGATACGCTTTCTGTAAAGTTCCGTAATCTTTCTTTGTCACTGCGTTTGCTTAGTTTTATTCCCTCCAGGCATATTGCACAATTTATTTTATTCTGAAATGGTTTGAAATGTGTCAGGAAACACTACCTGGAGGAAAGGAGATTAGCAGAGCTGTTTATATTCCTGGCATATTGTAGTCGCCCCCAAATGTTACTGAACTATTATCCTCTCAGTTTTTACTTTAACATTCTTAATTGGTTAATAAGTCATCTAGAAAACATATCAAGGTTATGATAACCATATCCTACACCACAGAAGAATTTTAAGCACTGAAAATGTGTGTCATACCATGTACAATAGATTGATACTCCAAGAGCTCTCATCACCTTTTCTTGATACATCAAATTTGAAACTTCAGAGTCTCTCTTGGTTAAAATGTAATATTCCAATGTACCTGATAACCATTTTAAGTATGACTCCTGGCCTTTACTTACCATGTTAATGTGTTTTGTTAGGAAAGCAAGCATTAAGGAGAAGTGTTTTCAGTCACAGTAATTATAATTAGGAAAGAGTGTGGATTGTAAAGGTATTAGGAAGAAAAAGAATGTGGATTGTGTAGGAATTAGGAAGTTGCTGATTCATTTCTTATTCTTCAAACTGTAATAGTGCTTGACAACCATAACAGCAGAGAAAGATTAATGAAAAATACATAAGTATAATATATGTGTTCATACTCCATAAAATTATTTATTTCACTTGGCTAGAGAAACACTTAGAACGTCATTAAACCCCAGAGAATAATGGTTAATAATATAGTTCTTTTATTACTGAAATAATTAGAAACAGGTCTTAGATAAGTGTTAGAAAAAAATCAATATAAATGGAACATTCTTTTATGAGGCAAAGAATAAATAAAACCACAGTGAAATGTTTTTGACATTAAGTCATTATGATTTATTAAAATGCTTATGTGTATGTATGGCTCTTATATGCATATGAAAATAAGGTATTTAATTAAATAGTTGGTAATTTTATTCCAAGTCAACACAGCTCCTCTCCCAAATAGTTAGCTTTAAATAAATCTTTAAAAATCTGTTACTGATTTATCTTTTCTTATCTGTAGTGCACATTTTCAATCTTTATGCCCTTTTTTGCATCCCAAGAGACTTCCTGTGTTTAAGTTTAATATGTCATTTATATAATGATAATATAGTATATAGGATATATAATTATAGTATATAATTATTACATATGTATTATTAATACAAAGTATTTCTCTTTATTACCATAGGGCTTAGATGAAATAATGTTATAATAATTATCATATTTATAATTATTTATAAGTATGAGATAAAATTATATATCTCATACAGACCTTATGGTAATAAAGAGAAATACTTCGTATGAACTGCAGTATGTCATTTAGATCACACTAATGTTGACTGCGAGGGGCTCTTCTTCCCACTTTTAATTTTGAGAAATTAACCAAGTACCTCTTTCTTTTCTTTTTTCATAATGAAGTCATCTGTGATACTAAATCCTGATTCATTATGATATATCCTATCTTACTTTGTCTTGTTTTGTTTTGGTCAGGTTGCCCTGACAACAGCTTCGGATCCAAATGTAAAAATCCAGTGGGTGGATTTCAGGGGTGTATGAGACTCATTTCTATCGGTAACAAGGTGGTAGATCTGATTTCAGTTCAGCAGGGGTCCCTTGGAAACTTCAGTGATCTTCAGATAGACTCATGTGGAATCACAGACAGGTAAGGACAATCTCATTTCTTTACCTTGACCTGTCCATTTTCAAACTTTTGGCAGCATATTAAAATTTATATTTAAAATGAATATGTTCTTAAACTTCTCTTTTCTGCCATCATCTGTTCCACGGGAAATGGATGACATTCACATTATGAATAAGATGCTTAAAGAAAAAAAAAAGAAAAAATACACTTTTAGTTTTATGCTTCATATGTCCAGGGATAAAATTTAGATGGAATACATGTGACCATGTTATTGATACGTACATATGCTACCAACTTACAAAAGGTAATGTTGATGCTGTTATAATTTTAGATGGGTGTAAATGTATCAAAAATATATCATTAAACGCAGTAAATTAGTACAGTCTAACTGTAGTATTGATCACCGCGTACCAATAAGTCAGAGATGGATGGAGCCAGTTATCAAAGTGTCTTTTGCTTCTCTGACAGCTGAGTAATATTTTCAGAAGCATAGCAATTTAACGGGTTGCTGTGCTCCTAATGTGTACCTTTAACAACCCATTACTGTCTTCTCTGCAGGGAAAATAAAAAGAGCCTCTCCTCTGGAAAAGTCTGGAGCTGTAGTATTGATCAAGGTGTAAGGATGACCCAGTAGTTTCTATCAGAAGTCCAGTACAGGGCATGATAATGCAAGATTTGGAAGTTAGTTGTAGAGGACAAGTGACATTTAAAATAATAATTGACAGTTAATAATTTAAAAAGTATTTTTAGGCATGGGCATATTAACCAAGTAATCTTGCCAGTCATGCTTTAATATCGAGGGTGTTAATTTTAATTCTTGAGTTCAATGGGGTGTCATAGCCATTACAGATAAAAAAATTAAGCAATGTTGTGACAGACTTAACCCCTACCCTGTAGTAGTGCTCAGTATGTATTTTGAATGAATATAAATTCTGAGCTTTAAAAATAACTTTTTATTTGTATGAGACATTTTACTAATATAAACACACATCTATTATATGTAATATTATATATTATATATATTATATCTGATAGACCATTAGTCTATCAGTGTCTGAGGATCCTATTTTGAACATTAATAGATACTGTGTTGTGTGTAGAGAAAAGTAATTTTAATCTCATTTAGCAAAGGATTAGAAGGCCTTACTTTCCTTTTTATTATGTTTATTTAACCCGATTTGTAGATAAAAATAATCTTTCTACAATGAAAGATGATATGTAAAGGAAGGATTTAGACCATAAACCTCAACTGGCTTGACTTTGGGACTAAAGGACAGTGACCTTCTTCAAAGTTACATCCACACCAGCTCTAGAACCTTAATCCCAATTTGGGAAAGGGCATGTGGCAAGGCTTCCTGAGCCAGCTCTCTCAAGGCAGGGCTCTCTCCTCAGTGGCCAACAATCATTAGGTCCCCATGGGCAAGTTCTGTCATCCACACTATTAGTGATAGTCACGTTGATCATCTCAGACTGCAGACAGTTCTCTTGGTACAAGTTGATCCACACTTCTCCAATGGGGATTTCTCTGAAGCTGCCCCCTTACACAAGGAATCTAGGGGAGATACACACTTATAAAATAGAGCATTGTGATACAGCACAGTTGGAGAATGTATAGTTTTAGTTCCACATCTGAAAAACAGAAATAGTAAGCAAATTACAGATAGATCTTGGCTATACACGATTTATTTATTTAAGAGAAACTTATGACTAATGGTCACCCTAGTAATCCTAAAAATAATAGCAAAAATCAAAGTAATTTTGGCATTTGTTTACCTTTTAAATTTCCAAAAGTGTTTCTAAACGCATCCTCTTATATTCAGAAGAAAATATATATTCTTTATTTTGGTCTTGTGTGCTATACCTATTGACGTAGCTTCCAAGCATTATTAAATAATGTCTTTTTAAAAATCTGTTTACCGGGGTGTATTCTAAGCATTTAACATGAATTAGTATTTAAGTTTGAACGACTCTGTGTAAGGATGATGTGAGTGTGCAAGGAGTCTGGGAATGCATGTGTGAATGACTTACAAGTGTGTGCATGTGTTGGGATAGCATGGTTGTGTGTGTGTGCGTTTGTATGAGTTAATGTGTGACAAATTTTGAGAGGGTGTGTGTGAGGACTTGTGTGAGTATGTAAGGTGCTTTTAGATAGGTGAGTGAGCTTGTGAGTGTCTACGTGTGTGAGAGACTGTGTGCAAGGACTGGGTTCTAAAATGAATTTTATTGATTAATTTTTTAAACTTTAAAGATCTAATTGGTTTATTAAATGATTTATGAGTTGGGCAGCGTCCCATTTAGCAGATAGAGGGGCCCTCCCTGAAATGAATTTTAAATTAATTAATATGTACTTAAAGTAATCCTCACAAAAACCCACGGGCTTTGTTCCTAGTAGTATTTATTCCTAACAAATATGAAAGCAGATGCACAGGGAGGGGAAGTTGGCCAAGAGGACATGGCTCAGAAGCAGAGCCCACATCAAATCTCAGCGCCCCGGGGCCGGGAAGGTCCCATGGAAGTGTCTGCCTGCTGAGCTGCATAGCCTCCAGGGGACACGTTCACATTTATTGTGGTTACTATTAATCTATGTATAATAAACACATAATTTAATGGTTTAACAAATTGCAAATAAAAACAGGAACATTAAAAACATACTTAAAAATCTGACAGGAACTGAACAGTATAGCTCTTTTTACTGTAACTTTAAGTTAGATCAAGCCTACTTATAAAGGTGTACATATATTTACACAAATGCTCACACTCACACTTACACAGTCCTTTGCACACACTCTGTACACGCATAGATGAACAGCCATTGCACGCAGCCTTCATGTGTATGTACACACTCGTGTGCTCACTCACACACCCCAAAGCTCTTTACCACACACAAACCTTACACATTCATTCTTTATACACACGTTCTCATTCCTCCTCACTCATTAATCCATACATATGCACACTCACACACACGCACATACTTACAAGATCATTCCCACACCCCTTACACACTCACATCTTCCTTATGGAGTCCCCCCCCCACACTCATCTAGAAGCCCTCCGTTTGTCCTCTGTGGACATGCGGGGGTGTGGCTCTACGTCAGAAATCTGGGTTGGGGGTAGCTGAGGGCTGTCAGTCCCTCGGTGGAGATGAGGATAGAACCACCGAGGGAGCTGCTGTCCATGTCCTGTGTCCCCGTGGAAGTTATGAGCAGTGAAAGTAATGATGGAAATGTCCACAGGAAAGTGTTGGAGGCTAGAGAGAATGGGTTGATGGGTTGTTTCACTTTGTATTAGAATAACTAGTGAGGAGAAAAGTGCAAATTGTTTAGACATTGAATGAAAGTCAGTACTTCACTATACAATGTAATTTGCCATAGGTTACTAGTTGTCAAACAGAGCTACTGTATGGTGAATTTATTTTTTTTTAAGATTTATTTATTTACTTGACAGACAGAGATCACAAGTAGGCAGAGAGTCAGGCAGAGAGAGAGGAGGAAGCACGCTCCCTGCTGAGCAGAGAGCCCGATGCTGCTGCGGGGCTTGCTACCAGGACCCTCGGGCCATGACCTGAGCCAAAGGCAGAGGCTTTAACCCACTGAGCCACCCAGGCGCCCCTATATGGTGAATTTAAATAACATCCACAATCTAGGCTTCACACCGTAATTTAAAAATGTGAAAAGTCAAGTCTAATAAGAATCAAGGAAAATGAATTCAGTATCTTTCAGCAGCAGCAAATCAAATAGAAACAGCACGTTTATCAGACTAATTATTCATTCTTTGGGATCTTAGGTATAGACGCATGTATCTGCTCTCTTTTAAAAAATGGCTGAGGTCTGTAAAGAATAGCCTGCTCTGTCCTTTTTTTTTCCTGATCACCAACTAGGATTATTATTGTTTTAATCTCCCTCTTTTTTCTAGATTGTTATTGACTTGAAATGCTTGAAAAATTAAATATGTCCTGAAACATTCCTCAAATGGATTTCTATGAATCTATAAAAATGCTAAAATACATGTAAACTTAGTTGGCAATGAAAGATGCCCATTGCTTATTTGTGAGTCCTTAAACAACAGGTTGTAAAATAACATACAATTATAGTTATAAATACAACCTTACACACGAATGTATATAGGTTTATAGTGGTGATTTTTGTATATGGGGCTCTAAACTATATTTCTTCCCTATTGTTTCCTGGATCATTTGATTTTTGTACAGTGGATATCTATTTTTTATAATCAGGAAAAATCAAACACATTACTTTCAGTTAAAATTGGAGAAATCCTATCAGTGAAACATGAAGTTTCCCATCCTTAGTTTTTTAATAACAGAGGGGGCAGAAACGCCAGTATGAATGCGTTCTTTTTTTCTTTTTTTCAGCGTAACAGTATTCATTGTTTTTGCACCACACCCAGTGCTCCATGCAATCCGTGCCCTCCCCAATACCCACCACCTGGTTCCCCCAATCTCCCACCCCCGCCCCTTCAAAACCCTCAGGTTGTTTTTCAGAGTCCATAGTCTCTCGTGGTTCACCTCCCCTTCCAATTTCCCTCAACTCCCTTCTCCTCTCCATCTCCCCATGTCCTCCATGTTATTTGTTATGCTCAACAAATAAGTGAAACCATATGATAATGCATTCTTGACAGGCTTGGCAGTTTATTTTTTTTTGTTCTGAGGAAAAAGAGAGCTTTCAGGCTTTGGTCTCAATGTATCTTTTACTCTACATTCTAAAAGCATCAATAATCTGATCAGGGCTGTTCAGGTTGATAGCAGAAACTCCCAGGCTTTGTTGTCCACAGCACCCTGTGTATTTCAGTGATTTTCTTGTGGTGTTCCAAGCCCAAAAATATAACTAACACTTTCATTTAAAAAGTAGCTTAGGTCCAAACAAGTTATTTATGCCCTAAAATTTAGTAACCCTGTGAAACATATATATTTCTCTCTCTCTCTCTCTCTATACACACACACACACACACACACACACACACACACACACACACATATATATATACCGACATGTAATATATATAATATAATCCATATAATTGTAAAAGTCAGTATATTTTATACACATTATTCATGTAATTTGAAAATATTTTAATTTTATCTTGAATTAAACACAACTACTTCATAATTACATATTTACCTATTGAGTACTGCACAGCTTTTCAAAAGCTTGGAATCAGGTCAGACACCGCCACCCTCATTTTTATTCAACACTGATTTTACACGGTACTGTTTTGTTTTATTTTTTAAATCAACTACTGAAAATCCAGCTTTTTAAAGATAGGGCATCATTAGAAGGGAAGCATTACGTTCTAATGTTGAAATTGAATTACCTCGAATTATGAAGTTGTGCAGTCTTGGGCAGATATCGAGTATGCCTGTATCTCTCTTGAAAAGTTAAAATATCCTGGGCACCCCTTTGAGTTCTGCTGACCACCCTGGAGCACCCTGACACTGCTAGGAATTCACAAGTCTATCCAGTGCACCTTCAACATTCCTGGAGGTCTTCACTCAAAAAGTGAATAAAGAGCCCTTCTTTCCTACCTCCTCCTTTTCTTCTCTCTTTATTTCTTCTTCTTTTAAATATTCATTTGTAGGAAATCAATATGATTAAGTGTTGTTGTTTTATGTAAGCTATTGATATTTGTGGCAACATATTGAATTAGTGTTTTGTCGCTTATGGAAAAGAAAGGACTCTGATATAGTAGGACATGTTGAAAATTAAGCAGTCACAACTACCTGGGAATTGGTTGAAATCTGATGAATTTATCGATCGACGGTTTGGTTCTGTGATTAAACCACTTAACGACAGACTGAATAACCATGAGTCATGTTAAATTTACCCTTTCTGTTACTGTTGACATTCTCCTCTCACTTGACCGTGTATAAGTGATCAATATTTTATGATCGCTCAGAATGAAAAGTAGTGATTGTATCTGCAACTTTTCGTAGGTGTTTGCCCAACTATTGTGAACACGGTGGTGAATGTTCCCAGTCGTGGAGCACCTTTCACTGCAACTGTGCAAACACAGGGTACACAGGAGCTACCTGCCACAACTGTAAGCCGAACACACCTGCTGCTTCTTGCCTCTGTTCTGGTTTCTCTGTTCATTTCCCTTTCCGTGGCTGGGTGTATCTACGTCCACGTTTTGGGATGCACAACCCCGAAGTTTAGCATCCAGCTGCTTTCTAGTTTATTTGAAATCCACCCCTCTTTTCCGGAAGTTGTCAAAGTAGCTTATAGAAATAGATAACCTAAAACAGGGTAGGAAAGAGTAGGAGAGCTGGCAGAGGGGAAATATGTGCAGAAAACAAAAGGTAGCTAAGGATAAACGTAAACAATGCAGACTATGCAGTCCTTCAATTCCCTTGCGACCCCATTTATGAGGATAATGAAATAAGGATGGCAGATCATGATGTTAATCATTAGATAGTTCATTTTATTGAGTGTTTTGTAAATGCCAGCCAGTGATCTCGTGTTTTATATGTCCCACCTTCTTGAATTCTGATGACCACCATAGTGGGTGGTACTAGTATTATCCCCAGTTGACTCATGAAGTAATGGAGAGAGATCAGCCCCCTTGCCCCAGTCTCCTTAAATAGTTGAGGCATAGTGAGGATATGAATACTTGCAATTATGCTCCAGAGCCTGGGATCATAAAAAACACTCTTCCTACGTTATAAACCATGCAATTTTGCTGATGAAACGTTTGCATGTGTTGTAAGACTCGTGTCCACTTTTTCAGTATGTATGATGGTGAGATCATCATTTTTCTTTCCCGTTTTTTCATACCATTACTGACCTTGCCAAGCAACCTAACTCCTACTACTCTCACCTGTAGCTTCAACTTCAGGGAAGGGTGTTATGGGCAAAGTCGTCAGACTCCCCATTCCTCCTCTTTTCACTGTGCTAGGGTTGAGATTGGAATCCTGGGCTCCCAGCCGTGGACATTCTGGAAGGGACCCTCAGAAGTCCTGATTCAGGGCTGGCAAGGGTGTGAGCAGGAGGAGCTCCTGGTTTCAGCCCTCATGCCTGTACCATTACAGCCAGAGTCATTCCTAAGCATCATTTTCTCTGTCACAGTGTCATGAAGAATGCCAGCTGTTGCTAAAGCCACACCTCGCTATGACCAGAAGCAGGTTACTCGGCCAGGTCACCCAGCCAGCCATCTGTTTTATTTTCTTATATCTGCCATCGTCCTAATTATAGTAACTAACTCAAAACAAAGAGCTAATTGAATGTGTTTTAACTATGTATTTGTAATTGTTATCAAGGACTGAATCTAAATATGCACACAAACAACTCTAAGGAAAACAAGTGGATGAAATAAATAAGATGTTTTCATCCGTGGCCACAGTTTGATTTAACTGTTGCGTTAACTGACTGTGTTCTTGAGCAGGTAGTCCAAATGGCTGAAGGGTTTTGGCCAATAACCATTCTGAGAAAGGGGGCCAGGATGACAAACCTGGTTAGAGTGAAGCCTGTACTGTTGTTAGCATAAATACATAGAGGAAGGGGCAGAGAAGGAGTCTTCAAAAGTTTGATAATAAGTCGTATGTGATAAACAGTCATGTTACAAGGAGTCAAGCAATACACACAAAGCAAATGTACTCCTACTTACCCTCATGCAATCATGTGTCCTTTCTAATACCAGCCCTGACTCTCAAATCGTGAGTCTGTCCTGCCAACGTCTTTCAAAGAATTTGTGAACATAAATATGTGCATATAGAAGTGAGTAAACTAATCATTTTTAATGCCCGTTTCACTGCACAAAATATAAAAGTGACTCTAAAACAATCCATGCTTATATTTTTGTCTATACCATATATAATAGGAAGAAAATAAAACCATTGGACTATGGAAGAGTGGAGAAATAAATTTGTATGATTATCTGAAATTTCTATAACACTGAGCAAATTAGTTATATTGCCTAAAAAGTCATTAATATAATTTTCAAAAATTTGGACTAGATCAAGGAAAGACATTCAGGGCGTAACTTAGTTCTCATTTCATAAAATAAAAAGCTTGATGGAAATTATCAGTGCATTTGGCAAAGTGCTCAATGAGACATGTGCATCATATACAGTTGTTAATATCAAACCTTGTACATGGAAAATGTATAATTATATAATCAAAAACATCCAATTATGGAGCAAAACACATTGAGACCACTTGAGGGCATATTTCATATAAGTATTTTTTTCTGCTTCCAATTTTAATTATATTAAATTCTCATTACAGGGCATTAGAGAAAGTTTCTTTCATAAATGACTTTTAAAATTATTGGTGAGCTTTGTCAGTCATAATTTTTTTTTTTTTTTTTTTTTTTTTTTTTAAATTTATTTATTTGTTAGAGAGAGAGCGAGCGAGCACAGGCAGACAGAGTGGCAGGCAGAGGCAGAGGGAGAAGCAGGCTCCCCGCCGAGCAAGGAGCCCGATGTGGGACTCGATCCCAGGACCCTGGGATCATGACCTGAGCCGAAGGCAGCTGCTTAACCAACTGAGCCACCCAGGTGTCCCGTCAGTCATAATTTTTTAAAAGATTTTATCTATAGATAATTTTATATGAGAAAGAGTAGTTACATTATTTAGAATTTTTCTATTACATAATTGTTGGATAAAAGCAGATTATTTAAGGGATTATACTGTTGTGTTTCAGATGTGAGGTTATTACAAGGGGTCACTAAAATTAGAAATTCCAAAGTGGATGTCAAAAGACCCATTAGGATGGATGTCCAAAATGGATGTTACATTATACTTAGAACCATTTTGACATTTAAGACACATACCTTCTCTTTTGTTGTTTTCCCTAATGTAAAAATCAATTTCTATTTGACTAATTAATCTCATGTTCTGTTAGAAAAAGAAATGCCACAGAATTCAACCTCATTCTGCCTTTTTCTGTGTAACCTTTCATCCATATTAATTAAAAAAAAAAAAGAATGAGTTTTGTTTTAAAACATGTTTTAACTTTTTTCCTGGTCAGTAATATACATACTAAATTTCAAAACTTACTGTATTTTGTGTCCAAATTAAAATTTAAGAGACTCATTTTATGCTATTCCATTTATGAAGATCCATTTTTTTTTCTTACAGCTATCTATGAGCAGTCATGTGAAGCCTATAAGCACAGAGGAAATACTTCAGGGTTTTACTATATAGATTCAGATGGAAGTGGTCCCCTGGAGCCCTTTCTTCTATATTGCAATATGACTGGTGAGTTAATCAACTTTCATTTAATAGTTAAATTTGCATGAATGCTTTAAACACACAAATTTAAAATGAAACCAGTAGAAAGTTGACCTACTTTTCAACTTGATTAAAATATATATTGTTCAGTGGAAGAACTTAACAAAAACTTTTTAAAAATAGTTTAAACTTTTAAAAAATAGTTTAATGGTGATGATTTAGAAATGTTTCATTATTTTCAATGAATCTGGTATCTGTGTGGAACATCTCATAATGTATGTATCTTATTAAGTCCCCAAACAAAAAGGACAGACCTTATTTCTTTTAGAAGACTGATACATATGACGGCTTTGAAAAATATTTACCTTTTAAATGTAGGTACACATGACTTGTGTTCTTGAATTCTTTACTTATATAAATTTAAATAGAAGTTAATAGTCGTGGAAAATGTGTTTGATTAAACTCAACATCCATTCATGATAAAAGAGAAGGTGAAAACTCAATAAATTACCAATAGAAGGAAATTGCCTTACTTTGTTAAAAAGTACTAACAAAAAGCTTACAGCACCTATCACACTTTATGGTGAAATAGTGAAAGCTTTACTAACCTTGTTATGAGCATTAACACAAGGATGTCTGCTGTTATCACTCTGTTCACCATTATATTGGAGGTCCTTGCCAGTGCAATAAAACAAGAGAAAGAAAGGGAAGATGTAAGTACTGGAAGGGTAGAACTAAGATTATCATTACTTGTGTATGACCAAGTTATCTATTGATTCTCATTCTTAGTCTATGACTAGGTTATATATTTGTGTGTGTGTGTGTGTGTGTGTGTGTGTGTATCTCCATATACATATATCTGTAGATAAACTATTAAAATTTAGGATGATTACTGGATATCAAATTCATATAAAAATTACCTTCATTTCATTTCTGCATACCAGCAGTAAACAAAATGAAGTTTTAGAAGATTTTATTTTCAATCACATAATAAAATCTCAAATACATGGTAATAAATCTAATGAAAGATATGCATGACTTCTACATAGAAAAGCATAAAATGCTCGAGATAAATTAAAATTCTAAATAAATGAGGAAATATAAAAATCCTATTGGTTAGAACACTCAGTATGGTGTAAATATTAATTCTTCCCATGTGGGTATTGATTTAGTACAAGTCTTAATTAAAATTCCAGTGAGGGGCTTATTTGTTGGTTGATATAACTGTTTTGGTGAAAACTGGCAGGGAGGTTCTAAAATTTATCAGCAAATTTGAAGGGACAGGAAGAACCAAATCAGTCTTGGAGAATAAAGTGGAAGGACTCAACTCTAATAGATATAAAGACATTATACTGACAGGCTAAGTGAAACTGTGTGTGATTGGCGTTAGGAGAAATAAGTACATCTATGGAACACAATAGAGAGTCTATAAACAGATTTCCTCATGTATGGATAGTTGACTTACTGCAAAGTTTGCATTGATTTATAGTGAAGAGAAGGTGGTCTTTCAACCAGTGGTGCTGGTGGAGGCACAGGAGGGGTTGGTTGTATATTAATGTCCTAAAAAGGAATCTTGATCCCTTTGTCACCAAACCCAAAACAATGGATTCTAGATAAACTGTGCTCTCTATTATAGTAGACCTAGCAACAAATGCCCATTTCAATTCAAATTTAATTAAAACTAATTAATAAAACTAAATAAATAGAAACACATTTTAAAAATTAAAACTTAAATTAATAAAAATAAGATTAAATTAAATGCCCTTTTTTTTTTTCAGTCTCACTGGTCACACTTTCATTGCTCAGCAGCCACCTATTATATCACTGCAGAAAGTTTACACTGAATAGCACTGCGTCAGGAAGTCACAGTTTTCTGGAGCAAAACACACAGAAAAAGGAAACACTAAATTGAAGTAGGAGGTGTTTCAGAGGAGGATTCACTGCTTAAGATCAGGCAGTGAATATCTGGGGAGAGAATGTTCCAAGCAAAGGAAATAGCAAGTACTAAGTCCTGAGAGCAGTGCTCTTGCCAGGTGCATTGAGAAAACAGCAACTAATCTAGTGTGGTTGGAGTATGGCAAGTAATCGACAAGTAGTGGGAGAACAAGAGTCAAGGCAGGGCCAGGAGGGGAAGTCTCATTACTCTGAATGAGACGAGAAGACACCAGGGAGTTTTAAGCAATGATAGATGCCATCTGACTGCATTTGATGGGATCATGATAGCGCCTATGTCAGGAAGTGCCCATCTAGGAACACTCATACACACACTCATATGCACCCCCCATATGCATGGATATATTTATAAGGTATAGATCTATATGTATGCGTATATAATGTATGTCCATCTGTATGTCTGTAACAGGAGTAGAGATCTGCTTGGAGACCAGTTCAAGTAGTGCAAGAGTCCATGCAAGATGATGGTAGCAGCTTGCACTGGATTATAGCAGTATGGATGGGGGAGAGGGGTTCGACCTTCTCATTCAATACATGTCAGGTGTGAGAAAACAAAAGAAAACAAAAATAACACCACATTTTGACTTGGGCCACTAGAGTAATTGGGTCGCCATTATTTAAGATGTGGTCATAAAAGGTTTGAACAGGGAGCACCTGGGTGGCTCAGTTGGTTAGGCGTCCAACTCTTGGTTTCAGCTCAGGGTTCGGGTCATGATCTCAGCGTTGTGAGAATGAGCTCTGCATTGGGTTCTGCGCTGGCTCAGCACTGGGTTTGAAGCCTACTTAAGATGCTCTCTCTCCCTCTACCCCTCCCTACAAAAGAAAGAAAAGAAAGGTAAGGAAAAGAAAAAGTTTGAGGGGAAAGACCAGCAGCTCCATTTTATACAGTTTGAGTTTGACATGTCTGTGATACATTCAAAGGAGATACTGAGAAGGCAGTTGAACACGGGAGCAAGAGTTCCTTTGTATTAATGTGTAATTCTAAAAACTGGAGGATGGTGGTAAAACCATGGCAACGGATATTTAGGGAAATTAGAAGATTAGAATGTATCTTCAGGGATTTTTTCATATCACACAACCAGGTGGCTTCCATTTGCTTTCACCATTGTTGAAGACATTGTACGCAGATAATCCAGTTAGGGACAGCTAAGTGTCTTCCGCCACCCTGGAATATTGAAATACATTTACACTAAGTGTTTTGTAAATGTCTATAGATGTCCACGAGCACCTTGATTTAGGGGGTGCAAATAAACTGTCCTGAGTAGGCGACTCTCAAATAATGAGGACCTGTAAATAATGAGTATTGGGTGTATATATATACACACACACTCACACATGTATGATATCTTTCTATGGAATAATTCCAGAATTTATAGGCCATGTGAACTTACGTTATCTACATGATAAGGCAGTTATCATTTTCATTTTATTGAATGAATTATTCCATTTTTATTAAATCAACATTTACCTCGTCATATTACTTTATCAGTTATGTGCCTTATTTCAGTCAGTGAAGTCTCATGCTGACTCTGTAACAATTCTGAGAGACACGGAGGAAATATGTATATCCATACAGAGAGAGGTGACAGGTGTTTCAGCAAAATTTTCAGAAAGCATTGATGCAAAAGAGGACATTCACAACATTTAAAGCCATTTGAAAAGCAAGCCATTGAAGGCAGAGACACAGATAATCCAGTTAGGAGACAGCTAAGTATCTTCAGAGACCCCGGAATACTGAAATACATTTACACTAAAGTGACAATCCCAGAATGTAACAATCCAGTGAAAAATAATGTCACAGCTTGAAACGTTTCCTATTGATCTGGTTTTGCAAATGAGGAAAGCAGGGAGGTTGGGTAAAGCAGGCTAAAGAATCATTAGGGAGCGATGAGGGACTAAAACCCCTTTTCTCCCAGCCTGAACATTTTTCCACTAGAAAAGGCTATGTTCTATCAGTGTCTCATTGCTTGTAGCCAATAACATATTTTCTAGTTATATAAATCAAGTGTAATAATTACAAAAAGAAGACAAAATGCTGAATCAGTTACTTGCAGCTGTGTAACTTCAAAAAAATCCCGTTATGAGTCTAGAATTAGTGTCAAGCAAATGATTCCAAGTGGATTTAAATACCTTGAAGCGTTACCAGCTAAAAACTACAAAGGAAACTTCTTTTGAATGGATAATTTCCCAAACTCTGTTAAAGACAGAAAATTCTTTCTAAATACAGTATTGTAAATATAATTTAAAAAATAAGTAGGCAGGATAACATGAATCCCAGTGGCTCTCCCTGCAGAAATGTACTAGGCTTTTTTCTTCTACATGAAATCCACTGCTTTTTCTATAATGTAATGGTTTTATGTTCAAGATATTTCTCATTTCACACATCGCCTTGTCAGGACAGTTGTTTCAGGGGGGGAGAGAATGATGAGTGCTAAAGCTCTCAGACTTTGGTGACGATGCCAGTTCCCTGGTTTAAACTCCCTCTGGCCAAGATGTCAAGGTGCCACCAAGATGCCTGGATTGAGTTTTGCTGACTCGGTAAATTGGAGGACCAAGGCCGGGTTCCTGCCCTCCGAACAAGCTCTCCGTGCGCTTCTGAGACAGGAGCTCCTGAGACCATTCCCTGGGAAGGCTGGAGAGTCTGAGATTTATAACAACAGAATTCTTTTTACTTTAGGGATTCCAACAATAAGGCCTGCTTGTTAGCTCTGAGAGTTAATAACTAACGATCGTTATTCAGATGCAGCCTTGTTTATACCAAGCTTTGCTCCCCAATGCTGGCTGTTTTTCCCTTTCATCACCCAGGCTTTCCTGAACACAGCACTTCCTCCCTGACCTCCCAGCTTTTAATCACATCTATCACCACCCCCTCGCCCCTTAATCCTGAAGGAACACAAGGTCTGCAACTGTGTTGCTTAAACAGCACGTTTTTTTCTTTACACTGTTATCATGCCAGAAAACAGCAGCCGGCAGAAGATAAATCAAGTTCTTAATTACTCAGGTGCTTTACATACAATCTATATACTAGAAATCTCTTCAGGGAGACACACTGGTAGACCCAAACTGCCTTTCAATTTTTGAGTGTATTTATTAAATTTCATAGATTTTCCTGCCCGTCGCAGCTGTCTTTCCTGACTCGTGTCTCCGTGTCTCCTCTCTCAGCATTTGGGTAAAGGACAGTTTTCAAAAAAATAAATAAATGAATAAAATCTCACACAGATATAAAAATAAAAACTAAAACCCACATTTTAAAGATTTCGTCTAATACTTTATTAATGAGGAAACTGGTAAGATGTCACAATCAGTTCAAAGGAGAATCGAAGAACCAGACATATGTGTACGTCAGTGATACTGAAATTAATGTGCAAATAGAGGCGGTACTGGCTTCTTCCGCAGTGGGTATGGAGGAGGGGAGTCCATTGAACCTCTGCCAGGCGGAATTTGCTGGTGTGTGGACAATAGTTTGTTGTTGTGAGGAGACAATGCCTTGCTTGCTAAGCAAATAAGTAAATGAGGCAAATAAATTAATAAAAAAATTAAGTAAATCTGGAAGCCTGTGTTAAAGGATCATTTCATATAAATATGTCTTGGAAGTTAGAGATAGTGACTTTCTCTGCAGAGATTAGAAGGTTTATCTCCCCCAGATGTATTTGTCTACATGCTAAAAGTGACCCAAAAAAACAAAAATAAAACAAAAAACCTATGGACCGGTGCCTCTCCTCAGAGATCTGTTGCATTCCAGAGCCAGAATTCCTCTCTCCCTCTGTGAAGGGGAGGTGAAGATGTGCCAGCCATCCCCTCTAACCTCCAAGTCTCATAATTTGAGGGTTTCTTCTCTCTCTCTCTCTTTAAAGATTTTATTTATTTGAGAGAGAGAGAGCGCGTACACACATAAGCAGGGGAGGGGGCAGAAAGAGAGGGAGAAGCAGACTTCCTGCTGAGCAGGGACCCCCAAACATGGGGGGCTTGATCCCAGGACCCCCGATGAGATCATGACCTGAGCTAAAGTCAGACACCCAACAGACTGAGCCACCCAGGCGCCCCGGGGGTTTCCTTTCATGGTGGGACTCCAGCATGCCCAGGGGCATCTGGCACTCCTCTCTCAGCCCCTGGGAAACTGGGCCATGGAAAACAGATGCTGCTAGCATTTTCTATGAGCAGGTGGTCCCTGATCCAGGGACTCTGTGTCTGTTAACGTAGCTCTCCAGCGCCCGTCGACAGCTAGATCTGTCTGGATAGATATACATACATGGATATAATTCATATAGGAGGCAAGATAACTGGTTAACTTGCAAGTAGGATAACATCTCATACCCTTCATAGTTTCAGACTTATTAATATGCGGAACTAAATTTACAATTTACGAAGTTCTAAAGCAGCTAAAAGGCACTGAAAGTCTCACGGCACCATAGAGCCAGTACTCTAGTCTGGACGACACAGTGCGTTTACTCCTTTATTCCCACATTTCTTTAATGTCTTCTGCATGTTGTGCTGAGCCCCTGTGCTGTGTGCTACAGATAGACTATGATAGCAAATCAGGAACTATCACTCTTCTCCTAGAGCCTACAGACAAGGGGAGAAGACCCAAAGAATAAATCACAAAATGCTGAATTACAAATTGTGAGGAAGTCTGTGTCTTTTACAGTTATAATTTCTGAATATCAGGTAATGCAGTCATGTCTGAAAACGCAGTAAAGAGGCCCCGGGGTAATAATTGTGAGAGATTCCCCTGTTAGCAAAGCACAAATGAGATTTGGAGCATGGCTGCTGGGTGCTCATTTCCAGTGTTCCTAACCTATGGTGATGATTCTCTTGTCTCTGCTTTGCCCTGGAAATCTCGAGATCTCATAAGTGCAGCATCTGTTTAACCTTCTGTTTTGTAGCACTTTTTATTAGAAAACGAAAACACTTACAGAAACTACCATAATACTGAAATTTTAGGATGTCCAAAAGAGAGATATTTCCATGTGCTGTCCTTTAAGGGTTGTCCGGTGCCTCGGCCTTGATTTAAATTTACAGCACCTTAAAAGACCTTTGGAACCGAGTGTTAATTGTGACCCAGTGGACGCTGAATGCCAGGGAAGGCCCGCTCGCTGTAACGCAAAAGGCAGAGACAAAGGCCTCGGGCAGGTGTGTTGTCCTGCTCCTTTGGTGGCTGCTCAGAGTCGAACTTCCTCATGCAGGCCCTTGATTTACCACCAGGAAAGAAGAATGTTCATTGAACAACAGCAAAAAAAAAAAAAAAAAAAAACAGAGTCCAGTGGAGGTTAGGCTAACAGATTTGTCTGGTTAATAATCCTAAACTTCTAATAGCCAGGGTTGAGTTGGCTAAAATCGGAGAATTTCAAACCTACCCTTTGTCTCCTGTGTTCTGCCACTTTATTTTCTAAAATTTGGAGACGGCGTCTCAGATTTTAACTGACTTTTCATAAGCTCACATTCCACCCTGCAACTCAAATATCCTGATGGTCTCTATGCCATATCACTCACTGTCTGGCCATCCATAGTTAATGCCATTAGCTTATGTATCATGTCCTCTTGAAGGAAATTAATTTGCTGATAAAGCTCTAGGGTGAGCCGAAATGCAAGACAGCAATAGAAGTAACAGCTATTATTTCCAAGAAAAATAATGATGTGCACAGGGAAGGCAATAAGGCTGTCAAAGTTGTCTCCTGTCTTATTTAGCGGACCTCTCTATTCAGAATTCTGGTGACCTGGAGAGGGCTGGGAGTGGTATTTCTTACCTTGTTCTGATTGCCGATCCATGTGAATGTGTTCGCTAAAGAGAGGGGAGGAAATTCTCCCTACTGTTTTCCTCCAATTTGGAATAGTCCTCTGCAATGCAGAAGAGTTATGTGACTTAACAGCTTATATATAGCAGGGTTTTGACAACTTCCAGTCTGTTTCTTACCTATTAAATCAGAGGCCTTTTGATTAATCTGTTCATGTGCCTGCATCTATCACAATAAATATAATGTGAAGTCAATTCCTAGAGAAGTTGAAGGCTAGATACAATATGCCTATCTTCTGCTACAAACACTGTAGGATTTTTATTTCATTTAATAATTTTAGTAATCATTATGATGTTTGATGTTCAGGTGTCAATGGCTATTATGCTAGTAAGTACTCAGAGGTACTTTATTTTGTGAGTTAGTTGAGTTGCTGCTGCTGCGTCAGATAGGTTCAGCCCAAGGGGTAACTTCCTATGGCCCTGCATCATGGTGCACATCACACAAGACCAAAATGAATATTTAAAATTCAATTTAAAAAGAAATTGATGTGCACTCATAATTAAATGTTGTCTGAAGAGAGAGATATATATATAGGCCATAAAAAATGACTTTCCTTTTGCTGGTAATAGGAATGATTTTTAAGAGCAGAAAAGTCATTGCTTACATTATGTAGTTTAAAATATTTTAGAAATTCAAAGATACACTTTTTTTTTAAATTGTAACATCCCTGAATTTGGGGTGTGTCAGTAATCAACAATGCCTTAGAAATATGATAGGCAACTATTTTTTTTCTAAAATAAAATAAAACAAAAACATATCTTTAAAAAGTAGAATATTAGATTCAGTGAAATGAAATGTCTCACAAATTTTAATAATTCGTTTCCTTAGTATTTTTCACCATAAACATTTTCTGGTTAAATTAGCAACAAAGAGTAAAATAAAATCATTGCAAATGCATGGCAGTTGTATAAACTTCAGGGAAAAGAATCACTTCAGATAATTTAAAAATTTTAAGAATCCATTTGTGTTGATTCTACCTCTAAGAGAGGTTTGATGACTAGAAAAATTTGACTCAGATAAAAGGTGATTTTGATTTTCTTTATTTATTTTAACTTTTGCAGAGTAGTGATGGTCTCCTCTCTTTCTTCCCCATTTCTGCATACAAGAAACTGCATGGACCGTCATACAGCACAATGGCTCTGACTTAACAAGAGTCAGAAACACTAACCCAGAGAACCCATACGCTGGGTTTTTCGAGTACGTGGCCAGCATGGAGCAGCTCCAGGCCACAATTAACCTTGCGGAGCACTGTGAACAGGAGCTTACCTACTACTGCAAGAAGTCACGACTTGTCAATAAACAAGGTAAGGAAACTGAGGCATCTGTCCTGCCGCGCGCATTGCACCATGAACTTGACTTCAACAGCTCCTGTGGATTTTAATGATGCCAAGGCGGTGGCATTTGGCCACTGAGAGTGTCTGCCCCCTATACGCTTAGCAAACATGTCACAGTCTGGAAGCCACAGCAATGCTTTGGCCTGAAGAAAAGAACAAGGTCAATTTACGCTGAGCTTTGTTCAAGGTCTTGATTGCCTTCGGAGTCTCTTCGTGGCCTTCATCACATAATGCTTCGTTCGCATGAATGAATGAACGAAAAGGGCTTCATTCGGATCCTGGATGGATGCTCAGTGTTCGTCCCTTATAAAGGGCAAGTGACATATATGGTTTGTTCTGTCATGCAAAAGAACTAATGAAAATATGACTTACTTTTCTGAAAGTGACTATTCTGTGGGACTCTTTTTCAGGGATTGTTGGCAGTTATCCTCTGGGTAAAACTGTAAATTAGAATAGGCTGCTGGAAACAGTTTATTCAGCAATTTAAGTAGGAATTTGAAAACCTCTTTTTAACTCTTTCTTTTATTCTGCTTTTAGTAGCACCTAAATTCTGTTTTTGGTCTTGTTTCCGCTTTAGAACATCTCATCATGTGACAATATCTTGGTCTCCCGGTTCTGCCTTAGTGTGGGCTTTTCTGATGCTCTTGAATGACTGCAGGAGCTTTCCAGCTGGTCTCCCGTGGGCATCTCTCCATACCTTCTCACCATCCAGCATGCACTCCAAAATATTCGTCTTTATGATGGGAATTAACCTCTAAGAAATACTGCTTCATCATGACACACTTTTCTACTTAGGAAGCCTGGTGCCTTCCTCTTCACTGTCTGTCCTTAAAACAGACTCTACTCTCTGGATATCACAAGTGCATATTCTGGACCCACACCCTGGTTATGCCAATTTCATGCCACTCCCCGACACACTGTTTTCTAGCAGCAATATCGAGGTATATTTTTCTTTAGAAATTAGAGAAAGTTCTAAGACATCAGCACAATAAAGCCACTTAGTGAATGTTTACCCCTATTTGTAATCTTAAGAGAGATCCATAGCATGACAAGAATTTTAAAAGACATACATTTCTTATGTGACTATCATATGTCGTGTGGGTCAAGCAAAAAAGATTTTGAACTCTTGGGACGACATTTCAATCTGTTGTTTCTAGTTAAGCACCTCTTCTACTTACTCTCCACCCACAGAGTACAACCAGATTATTCTCTCCGTTTTGCCTGCCTTCACACCTCCTCCTCCTGGTTTTCCTCCTCCTCCTTCTATTTCAGAAGGTTCTTATTTGGACTTTCACCCCCACCAACCCTTCCCATCTTGCCGGTCTTCCCTCAAATCTTATCCCCCTGAAACCTCAATCCCATTTGTGAATGACCATCTGAGAGTTGTAGTGAGAAGAGCATAGGATTTAAAGCAGGAAGAGCTGTAAGTTCAAATTCCAGGGCTCTCATTGATTAAGTAGAGAGTTTGGAGAGATTAGTCTTTATCAGCCTTTGCTTGCTCTTCTATGGCACAGGGCCAGTCATGGGGTGTGGCAGTGATTGGGTGGCACGACATGACACATACAAATTGCCTGAAGTGAGCGTTTCTCTTCCTGGCTCTCTGGGGCATCATGGTTATAGTTAACATAGCAGTTTCCGTATGCAACGGATGGTTCAGTTGTTCATTGTTGCTAAACATTGATCTTGGAATCTAAAATAAAGATAAACAAATATGTAAGTGTATTCTAAGAGAATGAGAATCTTAATCATAGAAGGATAAATGAATGGGATGCAAAAGATGAACGGAATTGCTTAAGTAGAAAAGAAAGACCAAAGGGAAGACAAACATCAAAGTCACAAATGAACCAAACTCTGGAAGAACCAGAAAACAAAATCCCCGCAGGGTTAGTGAGCAAGCCCACACAAAGAGGACAATATAGAGCGTGAAGGAACGCCTACCTTCATGGCCACTGGTGCCCATGTATCTTTTACTAAGACTCCCACATGTTTCAGCCAGGCTTGAGAGCCACTAGTAAAGAAAATAACTTCTAGAAAAGGCCATTGAACAAGGGATGATGGTAATTGTTAAATACACAGATTTTGTTCAAGTCCCTCACCCTAGAATTCATGTAGAATGATCCTGAGTTGGAAAAGAGAGAACAGTTTGGAATTTGAGTTCACAATGAAGAATAGGAAGGAAGTGTCAGACAAGTTAAATTTACAGTTTCAGATCTTGAAGATACTGAAGTTTTAAGTAATAGTGGTGCCATTATTGTGAATGAATAAGGTGGGGTGTGTATGTAAATAAATGTTTAGCAGCCTGTGGAGCTGTGACTCAGCACATTGAAAAGATGGCCAATGTGGATACTCAAGTCCTTTGGGATTTTAACTCAGGAAGTGGAATGTCTGACCATGATCACCGATTGTTTGTAATTTTAATTTTTTCAAAGATTTTATTTATTTATTTGAGAGAGGAGTATGCGTCCATAAGCAGGGGTGGCAGCAGGCCGAGGGAGAGGGAGAAGCAGGCTCCCCACTGAGCAGGAAGCCCTGTTGAGTCTCTATCCCAGGACCCTGGGATCATGACCTGAACTGAAGGCAGTGGCTTAACTGACTGAGCCACCCAGGTGTCCCTTATACTTTTAATTTTTAACTTAAAAATTTCTCATGATTTTCTTCATTCTTTCTTATACTTATTTAAATTGTTTAGGATGCTTCAAAAAGTCTTAAAGGGAACCAAATGTACTTGGTACCTTTAAAACATTCAGTGGTTTCTGTTTTATAGGGAAGATTGGAAATTTAGAGCGACAGTATTGTTCAATATTTAAGAATACTTTATTTTCTTTTTAATCTACAAACGTAATGTTTTAAGCAGTATATTGAAAAATTTATATTAAATGTTTCAAGATGGTTTCACCTTCTGTTGATGACTTAATCCTGCAATTAAAAAAAAGATGAATAATCTTGATTTTAATGTCTTTGTCCAAACTTTCAATTAACTTGAGTTTTTTGGCATGATATATGCTGGTATGTATAGTAACACTGAGAGAAAGGTTGTTGGCATTAGTAGAGGTTCAATCTAACAGTAAGTTGTTATAAGCATTGGCATTCTCAGGTAAGTCCCAGATTTTCAGCAGGGCTCATGGCAATAACTTAAAAGTTTTGAAAGTCAACAGAAAAATGATCTAACACCTTTGAGGAGCTGACTGATTTGATGTCACATTCTTCTATTGCTCTGATTCTCAAATGACTATGATTTTTCCTCTCTACCTATTGTTTTTTCCGAAGACAGATGGCCTGCATTCCTCACCTGAATGTTCTGTCTGTTCTTTGCTCTCGTTCTTTGGCATCATGTTTAGTCGTAACTCTGAGAAGGAGCTGGAAGCTGAACATTCATCATAGGAAGAAATGCATTTGGCTAAGGGAAATTTTGTTTTTGAGTATAGTGTTTGCTTCAGGCATAAAGATCTTTCAGTGTTATTTCTGTAGTCTCCAAATAAATAGCCAGGCCTTTAAATGGGAGGGAAAAAATACATACTTCCAAAAAATCATAATAAGGGAGCGCCATATCATGCCTAATGTTTAAGAAACAGCTAATATGTTTTTAGCCAATAAATATATTGAGATCAATCACTGACTTTCTGTAACTTTCCATAATGTTTTAATGGGCATTTCATGATCTCAAGTCAAGTTTGTTCCTGATATGTTAATTACTGTGATTTATATTTTGAGGTCTCCTTGTTTCAGAAATTATTTTTAAAGAAATTACATATGTGAACTGCTCTCAAAACATTTTTAAGTACCATGCCTGAACTACATAGGAACTGCTGATTTCTTTCCTACTTAAGGAAAAATACATTGACCATTTAAGCTTAAATAATAAAACACTCTTTTAAAAGCTTTCTTAAGGCAATGCCATCAATAGCCATGTTTGGAATATCACTGCATCAGATCAGTCTTTCTTTGCCTCCTCTTGCTCTTTTGAATGATTTGGGGAGGAGGGTTTGGCCTGGGCTGGAAGGCTGCGGGGTATAGAGCAGATGTCCCATTTCTCACATTTGTCTTTCAGATGGAAGCCCTCTGAGCTGGTGGGTTGGAAGAACCAATGAAACACAAACGTACTGGGGAGGTTCTTTGCCTGATCCTCAGAAATGTACTTGTGGATTAGAAGGGAACTGCATTGATTCTCAGTATTACTGCAACTGTGATGCTGACCGGAATGAATGGTGATTTCCGTATGATTTCCTTATGCAAAATAAAGTTTATTTTTAAAAATGATTTGCTCAGACTATTTAGTGTAGTGAGGCAGATACTGAACAAATGAGCACAGTGAAGAAATTAGATAGAGGTGTATTTTGGTGAAATCTGTTACAATTAATCTGAATCCTAAATGTTAAGACCAGTAGTTTTTTATTTGAATTTTTTGTAATGGACCATACATCATTACATTTTATTTTTGTAATAGAATGAAAGGGAGACATTTTTTTTTAATATTTTTTCTTCATTGTAAGTCAGTTATCATTTTCTTTAAAATTAAGTGTAATTGAGAATTCTGTTATTCTCAAAATATATTTACAGGCATTAATTATAAAAGCACATTTCTTCAGTAATCTGCCTATAAAACCTTTAAACAGGTAAACTTAGAATTTCTCACAGTTATTTGAACATGTAGCTCTTTAATTTTTTTTTAAGGATAATTTTTAAAGGATTTTTATAAAAACACCTACTTAAAGAAAGTGGGGAATAACCAAATGTTGGGGGGGCTGGACCCTAGAAAGAATAGAATCCAAGTGGATGAGATTGATGTTTACCTGCCTTTTCCCATGAGGGTGCTGACCAGACCACATGCCATGACGTGGTTAGGACTCTAAGGGAATACTAGATCTTTTTGGCTTGAGGTATCCAAAGACAGAGTTTGGGGCTGCCAAAATGACTAAATATTGAGAAGGGAATAGAAATCTCAGAAAGAAGAAAGCTACCTGGGGGGAGTTCACTCTACCAACTCCACTCAGATCCCTGGCTGCCCTGTGCATGTGAAATGCAAACGTACTTGGGAGGTTCTTTGCCTGATCCTCAGAAATGTACTTGTGGATTGGAAGGGAACTGCATTGATTCTCAGTATTACTGCAGCTTGATGCTGACTGGAATCAATGGTGATTTCCATATGATTTCCTTTGCACATGCACAGGGAAGGTTTCTAGAAATCACGCAGACAGCTACAGCTGGAAAACTGAACAAGCTTTAGAGACATTTCCGTGACTACTACCAGAAGAGAGACAGAATTTGGAGTTTAAGTCTCATTAATTGAGACAGGCTTGTAAACCCCTTAGCTTTCCAGAGAAATGACAGAAGGTTCGTGTCTTCACAGCAAAGACTGTGTAACAAAACAGTATGACTGAACACTAAGAACACAACTGATGCCGGCCCACCTAAGATGGTATAAAACCAAACCTCCACAATTTATTGTGATAAGACTGTGCTTTACCTGTGGGGGGAGGGGTGCGGGGAGTTTTTAGAAAATGGTAACAGAATCCAAAGTCTCTATAGTGTATCACCCATAATATTCAGAATATTATAACAATTGTTACATATTCCAAAAAAGGGTAAATTTGATCTGAAGTCAAGAAAAATGATAGTAGTTATTAGAAATAGACCCTGGAACACTGATGTTTGATTAGTAGGCAAAACCTTTAAAGCGGCTTATTGTAAACATGCCTGAAGACTTAAATGTAAAAATAACCACAACGAGTGAAGAGAGGGCGTATCAAGCAGATAAATGAGAACTGTATTCAAGAAGCAAATACATTTTGGAATAGGAAAGCAAAACATCTGAAGAGAAAACTTCACTGGATGGACTTGAATATAAGATCTAGCAGAAGAAATCTTCAATGAACCTGAAGACAACTTAATTGAAATCATTTAATCTGAAGAACATGGCAGGTAGGGTGGGGGGAGGTTTGGAAGAAAAACTAACAGAACCTTTGTGGATTTTGAGAAAATATCAGTGCTTTAATAGGCAAGAAATCAGAGTCCCTGAAGGATGAGAAATAAAACACGGCAAAAACTGTGCAGAAACGGTAGCTGGAAATTTCTCAAATTTGTTTAATAAACGTCTGTGGTAGCAATTCTCTGAGATGGCCCTCCATGATCCACACGGCCTATCATTCACACCACTGTGTGATTTCCTCCCTGTGAGTGTCACCTGGACCTTGTGACTTGCTTCAAATAAATAAAATATGATAAAACGGATGAGAATCACTTCTGAGATTAGGTTACAAAAGACTGTGACCTCTGATTTCCTTGCAACTCTTTCCCTGACTCTTGTTTTGATAAAGCAATCTGCCGTGTTGTCTCCTGGGGAGAGGCCAGGTGGCAAGGAATGGAGGGTGACCTTCAACCAATAGTGAAGAGCCAAGGCCCTCAGTCCATCCATTGGCAAGGAACAGACTACTGCCAACAACCAACCACTGGAGCGAGCTTGGAAGCAGGTCCTTCCCCTGTCAAGCCCAGAGATGATGGCAGTTGTCGCCAACACTTTGGTTATAGCCTGGGAGGGGCTCTGAGCCAGAGTATCCTGTTAAGATATGCCCAGATTCTTGACACACAGAAACTGTAGATCATAAATGTTGTTTTAAGTCACTAAGTTATAGGATAATTTGTTATTCCATAGTGGATACATAATACAACATCAATGTACAGATTCCAGACACTCAGAGAATCTGAAGCAGAATGAAAACAGAGAAAAGCACACCCTGGATTATTGTTCAGACTACTAAAAAAAACAAAACAACAAAACAACAACAACAATAATCAAGATAAATATTTTGAAAGCAGCCAGTTGGATAGATATAGTGGAATACATTCCATGCAGGGGAACAAAGATACAAATGAAGGCTGACTTCTCAGCAAACGCACAGGTCAGAAGACAATGGAATGATATCTGTAATGTGTTGAAAGAGAAAGCAGTGTCAACCTAGAATTCTATACAAAACAAATAGATGTTTAAAAAATGAAAGTAAAATAAAGTCCTTTTCAGATTAAACAAATGCTGAATTTATTACCAGCAGAACTGCGTTGTGTGAAATACAAAAATTCCATAGGCTAAAGAGAAATAATGTCAGATGAAAACTCAGATCTTTGGGAAGGAATGAAGAACACTGGAAATCATGACTGTGTCATTAAATAGAAAATCCAGGCTTTAAATTCTTTTTTGTAACTAAAAAATTAAAATTTACTGTCTAGCTGTATTATAACATCTATGACATCTAGATTTAAAATATATGACAGCAATAACACAAGGAACAGGTGTGTACTGAGGGGAAATGTGGGGGGGTATAAGGATATTATCCTATAGTAAGCTTCTACCATTTTATATTGAGTAATATAACACAAAATCTAACTAAAGTAGATGAATTAAATGTGCATTATGTAAGGATCCATAAAACAAACATTAAAACAAGTATGAATAGACATATACCTGAAAGGTGAATAAAAAATAAAATTGAATACAAAGAAATAGGGAGTAAACCAAGAGAAGTAGGAGAGAGGGAACAGAAATGCAAGAAATACTATGGGAAAAAATAGAAAAAAATACCAATTTGGTAGATCTAAAAACACAGTATCAGCCATTACACTAAATGTAATTAATCATGTATGTATATTGAATTATAATTGACATACAGTACTGTATTGCCTTCAGGTGTACAACATAATGATTCAGTATTTTCATACATTACGAGATGATCACCTTGCTATAACCATTCACTTAAAACATAGAAAATGGTCAACTAAATTTCAAAATCAGCAACTGTAATCAGTCTGCAGGAGACACTAAAATGTGGCCACATTTTCACGCAAGTGAGCAATCTGATCCTTGCTCTTTTGCATGTGCAGACTTACCTCAGAATATCTTGGCTTTGAAATGCAATAAGGACTGTTGCTTCCCTTATATTAATCAGAATAATTTTAAGAATCTTGTTGTTACTGTTTTTTAGGACCAATGACACTGGATTCCTTTCTTACAAAGAGCATCTGCCAGTGAGGAAGATAGTGGTTACAGACACGGGCCGACCACACTCAGAAGCAGCTTATAAACTGGGACCTCTACTCTGCCGGGGAGACAGTAAGTGGTGGCAGTGGGTTGTCAACATGGCTGAGCAAAAATCATGTTTCTGTCATATAATAATGAATCACACTAATGTTGTGAAATGCATGAGCAGTGCCTGAAGTAATTCTTCCAGTCAGTCAACAAATAATGTACCCTTATAAAATGTAAAGCCCTGTAAAAAATGTTTGGTGGCAAGCTTTGTTCAGATTCTAAGAGAACGAAACCACTAAGCATCTCGATTTGATTGGTTTATAAACCTATCCCAGCATTCCTAAACTTCCGCATGCCGTGATCCATCTAGGAAAGCCTCAGTGCTGCGTAAAATCGTGAGGAATGTGAGTTTTCTGCTGTTGGGCCTGTGGTGAAATGAGAGAGTCCATAGAATCAAATGCCAGTTTTATCAAACATGTTTCAATTTTTAATCTCATCTTTTTCCCAGTCTGTGTGTCTGTGTATTTACGCTAAATCAGTGGGACATACTGTTTTGTATATTCAGTGTATTAACACTCTAAACCAGAATTCTGGTTTCACAGAAAATATTTATTTTCTGCAGGGAATGAAATGAGCATACGTACCCATACATATGGAGACTGATGCATTAATTATTTATGCTTTTAGCTATTTCCAGGACTTAAAATGGAAATGGGAGAAACATTTATTTATGTTGAAAGTATACCCTACAGTAAAATTTTATTTTAGGGGCTCAAACTAGGAGATGATCTAACAATGCCATGGATTTATGGAGATACATAGCAGAAGTTGCTTAGTTAAAAAGCAAAGATGATAGTGGCCTATAAAAATTTATATGTACTTGTAAAAAACTGTCTTCCATTATACCTACCATCCCTGATCTTCAGCATCTCTACTTCCTGTTCTGCCAGTAGGCCTCACACAATCACACGAGGATGACACAGGGTATTGCATGGAGAGAAAAATTATGTGCAGAGAGATGAGGTTATAAACTCAGGATTCATCTAGGGGAGTACAAGGATTTTGTGACTATAGGAAATTGTCCCATACGTCACATGCAGTTTTCACTGCTGGCTCTGATCTTAACCCTTCAGGGGCCCAGGCTGGCTTCTGCCCTCCCCCTTATTCCATTTGGCACCATCCCTGGACAAGTGTCTGCTTTGACTGAGGTCACTACCACTAGTCCTTAGGTCTTCTTTCTCACAGACTTCCTGCCATGAACACACGGAACCTTTTCACTTGACACAGTGATTCTCTATGCAAGGCAGTGTTCCCCCTCCGTGAACATTTGGCATTATCTGGAGACATTTTTGGCCGTCACAATTGTTGGGGGGTTGAGTGCTACCGGCATCTAGAGGGAGAGGTGAGGAATGCTGCTGACTGCTACGAGGCACAAGACAGCCCCCCTCGCAAAGAGTGATCTGGTCGAAAATGTCCATAGTGCTGAGGTTGAGAAACCAGAATGTTAAACTTTTGTGACCATGGGGATGCAGAGGTATATGGTTTTACAAGTAGTCTAAGTATTTAGAGACCAGCTAAATAATTTCTGAGTTATTAATGAAACAGTAATTGAGAGTTTCCTTGGCCTGGTCTTGTACATCTATTTTAGGCTCAAGGCTCATGCTCACATAACATCATAGGACTGTTCTCAGCATGGAGAGCTCTTTCTTATTTTCTGAGTCAGAAGAGCAGTATGGGAAATCTGTACTCCTGAAGGTGTCATGCCCTAGAGACACTGTTTTTTCTTTCTAACTGTGATAGATTGGATTACCATGGGGCTTCTAGATATGGAATCATGCACAGTGGGCCTTATAAGCAGAAGAAAGATACGTGGACAATATCTTAAGGGCACTAGGACCTGAACATTGAATAATTTAAGGCCAAGAAATAGCTTAAGCTTCGTGATCCAACTGAAAGCATGGAGACCAGTTATAAATCTAAAGACCAGCAAAGTGACCTTTGATGTAAGATAAGGAAAAATGATAAAGGCTTGAACAACACAGTGGCATGGGGCTTAAGGAAGGGACTCACAGAGAGAGAGAAATTCAGTATGATCTAGAGGAGAGTTGAGGTTGAAAGGGTGGGAGGACGATCTCTGGCTTTCTGATCTAAATAAAGTCGCTTAGGATCATTCATTGAAACAGTCAGGATGCTAGTACCCTTCACTGAGACAAAGGAACTCTTAGATGTTCTTTGACAGAAAAATGGAAAAATGAGACTAAAAAAATGACATTTAGGTTTTCTCACACAAACTAGAGATGCTGGAAATCTTATATCTAGCTATGTTTTTGTAGGAAAGAAGCCTTAAGAAAACAGGACAAATAAAACAAAAATGAGTATGAATCCTTACTGGTCCCAAATATGAGCCTACCCCTAATTAATTGGTACCATCTTTTTCTAAGTCCTTCTTTCATCTTTTTTTTTTTTTAATGCATATTGTTCTGAAGTTCCATGGGACTGCTGCTATTACTGTATGATGTCAGAAGTCATAGATAACACTGTTAAGTGTTTGACCTAAAGCACAACATGAATGATAAAACCCACCTTTACAGTTGTGCTGCAGACACAAAACTTAGTGAATATATCGTTTGTCCTTAAGGAGTTTATTTATGAACATAGAAATAAATTTCTTGAAAATAGATATGAAAAGTAAATGGCAGAATTGAACATCCTATTTATGAAAAAAGCCAAAGTAGGAATTGAAGAGAACATCCTCAGTGTTTTAAAAGGCAACCATGAAAATCTGATCGCTAATATCATACTGAGTAGTCAAAGACTTGAAACACTTTCCCTCTCAGATGAGGATCAAGGCAAGGGTGTCTGCTCTCACGTTTCCCATTCAACATCATACTGCTAGTCCTAGCACATGCGATAAGAAAAGGAATTCAAGGGATGTAGATCAGAAAGGAAGATATAAAGTGTTCTATTTATAAATGATATGGATTTGTAGGTAATATCTGTAAGAATTTCTTTTTTTTAAGTGAGTTTAGCAAGGTCACAGGATACTTAGCTATCTCTAAAATAAGTAAATCTTAAAAATATACATACATATGTATGAGTATACATATACATGAAATCTTTAAAATATATATGTATATCTGATAAGGGCTACTGTCTAGGATATAGAAAGAACTCTCTCACAGGTCAATAATAAAAAAATTCAAATTAAGAAGTGGGCAAAACATTTGCACATACAATTCATCAGAGAAAATAACAGATTTCAAAAAGCACATAAAAGGATTCTTAATATTCTTAGTCATTAGAAAAGTGTAAAATATTACCACAATGAGATATCAATATATAACCATTAAAATGGCTAAAATTAAAAAACAAAAAACCTGATAATACCAAATGCTGGTGAAGATGCAGAGTAACTGGAAATCCTCATTGCTGGTGCAAATGCAAAATGTTACAGCCACTTCGAAAAATGGTTTGGCAGATTTTTTTTATAGATTTAACACATATTTACTGTATGATCCAGCAATTCCATTCCTAGGTACACAAGAGAAATGAAAAATCTGTATGTAAAGTTTTATATTGGCTCTATTCATAGTTTGCTAAAACTGGATACCACCCAAATGTCCATTAACTAGTGAATGAATGAACTTTCCCATTTTACTGTGGTGTATCCATACAATATGGTGGAATATTACTGAACAGTAAGAAGAAATGGAATATTGATACATGCAACAACATGAATGAATCTCAAGTGCTTTATGCTAAGTGAAGGAAGTCTTACTTAAAATAAAATGCTGGACTGTTATTCAGTGTCTAAGATATTCTGGAAAGGGCAAAACAATGGAAGCAGAAAAAGGATCTCTGTAACAGCTTCAAGGTGAGAGAAATTTTGCAAAGGGGAACAGGTGAAGGATGTGTTCTGTATCTTGAGGGTGGTGATGGTTTTATGGCTTTATGCATTTGTCAAACTCGCTATACCAAAGAAAGGGCCATTTTTACTACATGTAAATTTTCCTTCAAAACTTGTGATTCCAAGGAAACAAAACAACTAACTACTATTATGAATAGTTATGGTTGTTTAATTTTTTTTTTACTTTTTTTTAGAGCAGTTTTAGGTTTATAACAAAATTGAAACAAAAGTACAGAGGTTGCTCATATATCCCCTTCCCACACACATGAATAACCTCTATTATTATCAACATCACTCACCAGAACTGTACTTTTTTTTTTTTAACCAAGGATGGTAATTACTTAATTGAAAAATTGGTTCACTTAAAAAATACCATAAAACTAGGAGACACTGGTGAAAAAAGATGACAATACAAACAAATGAAAAGATTATGCCATGCTCATGGGTTAGAAGAATTCACATTGTGAAAATGTTCATATGCAAAAGCAATCTACAGATTCAGTGGAATGCCTATGATAATATCAATTGTATTTTTCATAGAACTGGAACTAGTAACCTTAAAATGTGTATGAAACCACAAAAGATCCCAATTAGACAAACCAGTCTTGAAAAAGAAGAACAAAGAGGAGGGTATCACAATCCCAGATTTCAAGTATACCACAAAGGCATAGTAATCAAAACTGTATTGTACTGGCACAGAAGTAGACACATCGATCAATGGAACAGCATAGAGAGCCCAGAAAGGAACCCATACTTGTATAGTCAAATAATCTACAAGAAAAGAGGCAAGAATATACAAGGGGGAGAAGACAACCTCTTCAACAAATGGTGTTGGGAAAACTGGACAGCCATATGCAAAAGAATGAAATTGGACCACTTTCTTACACCATACATAAAAATAAACTCAAAGTGGATTAAAGACCTGAATGTGAGACCTGAAACCATATCATTCCTTAAAATACAGGCAGTAATCTCTTATATATCAGCTTTAGCAGCATTTTCCTAGATATGTCTTCCCAGGCAAGGGAAACAAAAGCAAAAATAAACTTTTGGGACTATGCCAAAATAAAAAGCTTTTGTACAGCAAGGAAAACCATTAACAAAACAAAAAGACAACAGATTGAGTGGGAGAAGATATTTGGAAATGATATATCCAGTAAGAGGTAATACCCAAAATATATGCAGTATGGATATATATGCAGAATGGATATATATGCAGTATGAATTATATATGCAGTATATACATACATACATACATACATACAAACAAACATATATAGCCATTTGTGACAACATGGTTGGACCTAAAGTGTATTATGCTAAGTGAAATAAATCAGACTGAGATAGACAAATACCATATGATTTCACTTATATGTGGAATCTAAAAAACAAAACAACAGAAACAGACCCATAAATACAGAGAACGAAATGGTGGTTGCCAGAGGGGAGGGTGGCAGGGGATGGGTGAAATGGATAAAGGAGATGGGGAGGACCAGACTTCTAATTATGGAATGAATAAACCTTGGGAACAAAAAGGAAAGAACATGGCATTGTAATAGTGTTGCATGATGACAGATGGAAGCTACACTTGTGGTGAACACAGCATAGTATAGAGTTGTCAAGTCTCTGTGTTGTACACCTGAAACTAATGTAACATTGTCCAACATTGTCAACTGTCCTTCAATTAAAAAAAATACCAGAAGTAAATTCATAAAACAGGAAAGGTTTTAGTAATATGGTTATTCTTCAAGATGCTCGTAGAATCCTGCTGTATATGTTTCTGCCTTATATTAACTGTAGAAGCAAAAGAATCAAAAGAAAGAATCACAGGAAAGCATCTGGGTTTACTGGTTAACGGAGAGACTGTAACTAAATACCCATGTACTTTCCTTTCCCCTAGAAGCAGTAGGAACATCCTCATTTTGAGGTACCATCCCAAGTCTTCTTGACTGCTAATCCCTCAACTTCAGCATGCATAAAAATTAGCTGGAGAGCATGCCAGCTAGTGCTTACACTGGTTAAATGCTTTCTTGACATTCATCATGAGGACATCTACAGAGTCATCTCCCTACCGCTGCACGTCCCGCGGCAGGAAGAAACCTCATGGACCCCTGATTACCACTGCCCTTTCATTTGCTTTCCTCCATCTGCAAAATCTCCCAAGCCATGTACTGAAACCTGTCATGCTCAAGTTCAAATCCTTCTGCCATGAAGCCTCCCAAAGGTCTCTAGAGGGCCTCATCTTACACTTTCAAATAATGTTGAACAAATTACAAAGATATATTTTTCATACTGGCTTTTAATTATTTTTGAGCCTCTCAAGAGCAGATCCATTGCTCATTTATTATTGTGTTCCTGGCACCTAGTACATTACCTGTTATGTGAAAGATAATCGATAAATAGCAGTTTATGGAAGAATGAGAATGATCCATCATACACAGCTCAAGAAACCTGTAGCTTTGAATTATTCGTAAGAGACAGGAACAAAGTTTTGATTATATAAGCAATTAAATGATGTGCAAACATATACTTTTAATGAAAAGAGTTTAGATTATATTGAAAGACTTATTCCACTTGAAAAATCATATAGTACATAGAGAATCTAGTTCCATCTGAATCATTTTTCATCAATACACTTGGACTTGTAGTGTGAAGTGTTTTCAAATGAGTACATGATTTCACTTAATACTAATTTTTTATTTTCACTCTTCTAATAATACAGTGTCTTTATAAAATTAAAATACTTTCTACTTCTTGGAGGAAAAAATATTTTGTGGTCTCTTATTTTATTTTGTGTTCTGTTCTGACTTACATTACTAGCTAGTAATTGATATTCAAGCGCAAATGTGAGCGAACATTCTCTCTAATGCTTTCAGAAAATTTCCACTTTTCTGACACTGGTAATCCTGGTAATTCTCAAGTCTATAATAATATGCTTTTGTGATAATTTTCTACACATGCATACCTTTATTTATTTTAAATATTAAATATTAATGACTTAACTGATAGAGTTATTATAAAATTTTAAGATATTCAGAAATGCCACAAAAAAGTAACAATTACCAAGAGTCATGCAGCTCACAAATAATGATGACTACCAGTGAGTATTATTCCAGGAATTGCTAAATATTTCTGGAGCAGGGTTTCCCAACTTTGGCACTCCTGCCATTTGGCCTGTTATGGTTGGGGGCTGTTGCATGCATTGATGGACACTTAGCGGTATCCCTCTTCCCAACTAGTAGTGCCTTTCCCCTAGTTGTGACAACAAAATATGTCTCCAGAAATTGCCAAATGTCCCCTGGGGCGACATTGCCTCAGGTGGAGAAGCACTATCCTAGACAAAAAAAAAAAAAAAACAAAAAGGAATTGAGAAATAAGTTTCCAAAACTTTATTAATGGAAATTGACAGAGAAAGGAGAAACCAAATTGAAGCCAAGGGAATTGCTTTACATTATTTATATATCTCATAAATATATGTTCAACTTGAATGATCCCACTAAACTTTAAGAAAAGATTATGAAAATTTAAAAGGTTATGGAGTCTCTAGGTTTCATATTAAATTCATTTTTAAATTTTAGGCAGTATTGATCTATTGTGAAAAATGGGAAAAGTAGCACTCATTTTTCCTCTGCTCTCCTTTTTCTCCCCCACCTGTCCTTTTTGCTAGTTTTGCTGTTATTTCTGTAGTTGTTTATTCTGAATACTAGCCACTAGTCTATCATCATAGCCTCTGTATTCTTGAATGATTTTTTATTTTGATTTATTTCTTCTTGGATTGCCTTGTCAGGTAGCTGATGTTTTCTGTTTCCTCTCCAGAAGACCCATGAGTGTTGCACTTGAGTTTGCATGTGCTTGGAAATATTCGTTGCCTCAGAACTCTAAAACAAACTTTGTGGGTTTAACTTTATATTGTTTTTTTGGTTACAGCTTTAGTAAGAAATAATTCACATGCCTTACAATTCACCCGTTTAAAGTATACAATCTAATCGTATCTTAGTATATTTAATCATTGTGGTATATTACAGAGCTGTGCAGCAATCACCACAACCAATTTCGGGACATTTTCATCACCCCAAAAAGAAACCTAGTCCCATTGGACAAACATTCCCTGTTTCCCTCCCACTCCAACGCCAACCCCAGTCAACAACATTTAGAAAACATGGAATATGTGGTTTTTATGACTGACTTCTTTCACGTAGCATGGTGTTGCCAAGATTTATCCATGTTGTACCATATATCAACACTTCATTATTTTTTATCACCGGATAGTATTCCATTGTATGGATAGACTACATTTTGGTGACCCATTAATCAGTTAATGGACATTTGGGTTGGTTCCATTTTTTTGTCTCTTAGAGATAATGCTTCTATGGACATCTATGTATGAGGTTTTTGTGAACATATGTTTTCATTTATCTTCTTTTCTTATATAATTCAGTTACCTTGAGTATATTTCTAGGAGTGGAACTTCTGAGTTATAAGGTAACCTTACATTTGGACTTTTTAGAAACTGGTGTAACATTTGGGGGGGGGTCACACTTTGTGACTTGCACCATTTGTACATATTATTGTACTTTTGTTTGCACTGAGAAATGCAAGCATCATGTCTCCCACAGCTTTTATAGATATCTTTTGGCTGATATTTCATTACAAAGTAGGTTTTATTTTTATTTTTCCTCAAAAAAAAGTTTGTGTGTGCTTTATTCTCAGATTTCTTTCAAATTTGAGAATATCTGCCTATTGCTTTAACACAAACACACACACACCAATAGGCTGGACACATTTTCTTCCTCTCAGAAATTTGTGGATAGTGCTCCTTTGTGTCCTGATATTGAATATTGCTGTATGCTGAAGACAAACTGATTTTTCCACCTGCTAGATGACTGGCTTTTTCTAACCGAATACTTTATGGAATAATTTCCCCTAAAGGTCAGTAACTTAACAAGGATGCATCTCAGTGTTGTGCATTGCCATTAATTTTTCCTGAAATTGGATGTGATGTAAAATATATAAAATGTAAATTTTTAAAGAAGTTTGTTGTTGCAAACATGATCTAAATTTCTGCGCTCAGTTTATTAATCTGAACAAGGTAGTTTTTTCAACTCTGGCATTTGAAATTTTCTGATTATTTTATTCAGTGTATTTCTCAGTTAATTCATTGTTGAAATTTTATGTCAGTGAAGGAGCCCCCAAAACTTACATGGTTAGAAATTATTGTTCTAAGTTTCTTGTTCCAAAAAAGTCTTGTCAATGAAATTAGTTGAAATGAAAATTTTTTTTTCATTTTGTCTGCATCGACTTGTTCAGCTGTCTGAGAAATCACAGCTGCCCAAAATGCATTAAATAATCAAAGGTGCATGTAGGCAATAAATAACTTTGCAGAAGTTACATTCCTAGACTGGAGAAAGATATTGACTAGTGATTTGGTTAGTTTCTCTTCCATTAGACAAAGTTCTGTTCCATTTGACAGACTACATATAAACCATTAAAAAGAGTGAGGATCAATTCCATTTCAACAGATAATCATATAATTTTGCAAGTTCCACTATGTCTGATAATCCTCTACCATTAGGAAATTCTTTTTAATTTTTATATTTTTATTTTCTCTTCTTAGGTTTTTCTTTATTCAATTTTCCTGAAGTTTCTTCATCTTTTTACCCCTTCCGTCTTTTTCTCTTCTTTTTCTCTTCTTTCCTCTCTGCTCCCCTCTTTCCCCTCCTTCTTTCTAGTAGTTTATCTAAGAATTTGAGTGTATTTATTAAGATACACATAATACAAACTAACTGGGACAAGTTAACCCTTCTTATTGCTACTTTGACAAAGGAAATATCATAATTTCACTCAACAAATATTTATTGAGCCCATGCATTTTACTATGCCTTCCCCACATCCCAAGAGAAAGACAGAGAGAGAGAGAGTGCTAGCGCAGAGGGAACAAAATAGACAGAGTGTCTGCGTTCTTGGAGCTTGAGTTCTCTTGGGGGAGAGGTAGATGATACGTAAGTAAAATATATGATATGATCGATGCTAGTAAGTGTTGTGAAGACAATATAGTTGAGGTGAGGTGGCTTTAGGTTTGGAAATTTTAAATAGAATAGTTATAAAATGCTCACTAAGAAGGTGACATTTGAATATAAATCTGAAAGAAATAAGGGAGCAAGGCATGTGTATATCTGTGAAAGAGTACTCTGGACAGAGGAAGAAGCCAGAGTAACCAAGCAGAGATGGGAATGTTCATGGAAAAACAAGATGGTCAAAATGTCTGGAGTAGAGTGAGCAAGGAATGATAGAAGATATTAGAAGATCTGGTGGTCAGATCTTTGAGGATTTTGAGAGGTCTTTATTTTTCAACTTCAATGAGATTGGAAAACATTGGAGAATTTTGAGCAGAGCGTTGGTTTGATCTAATTTACATTTTAATGAGATGTAATGGGGAAGGTGGAAGCAAGGAGGCCATTTATAAGACCATATCACCAGCCCAGCTGAGGGATCATGGAGGCTTGGGCCATGGGTACAATAATGATAGTTGTAGTATGGGAACTGTTCAAAAGGAGAAGCAATACAATTTGCTGATGGATCAATGTAGGTTGCAGAAGAATCAAGAATAACACCAAGGTGTTTGGTCAGATAATCAGTTGGAGGCACAAAATTGGCATTAATCAAGAGGGAGAATATTGTTGGGGTCAAGGCGTTGCAGAAAAATGTAAAGAACTCAGGTTTTTGAACATATTAAAGTTGTGATGGAGGCATACAGATAGAGATGTGGAGCTATTAGTTTGAAAGTTCCAGGCTTCAGATATGTTTCCGTAAGTCATTAGCATAGTTAAAGCCATGAAATGGACCAGCAGGAGTCATTGTGGATGCAGAAGTGTAGCGATAGAGTCTGGGGGCATTCCAACATTAACAGGTTGAGGAAGGAAAGAGGAAGAAAGAAAGAAACAGAATTATAGCCCTAATGAGAAAGGCAAAAGAGTGTTGGTATTCTGGAACCAAGTGAAGAAAAATGTTTCAAGGAGGGGAAAATAATCAACTATGTTAATTGTTTCTGATAGATTAAGTAAGGTGAGGACTGAGAATTGATGAAGTACTAATAACTAGAATATATGAAGAATCCTCAGAAATCAACAGTGGGAAAAAAGAACCAATCCAATTAAAATATGGATGTTATGGATTGAATTGTTTCCCCACCCCAAAGTTTATATGTTGAAGTCCTAACCCCCATGTAACTGTACTAAGTGGTGGGGTCTTTAAGGAGGTAATTCAAGTTAAAAGAGGTCATAAGGGTGGGGCCCTAATTTGGTTGGCCTGGTGTGCTTATATGAAGAGGAAGAGACACTAGAGAGTTTCTCCTCCCACCTGTGCACAGAGGAAAGGCCATGTGAGAAGGTGGCCATCTACAAGCCAGAGATATACTGGATAAAAGACATGAAGAGAGATTTCATTAAAAGGCCACAAATGGCAATTAAGCACACAAAAAGTCCTCAAAATCACTAGCCACTGGAAAATGCATATCAAAACCACAATGAGATGTTACTGCATACCTTTCAAATGGCTGGGAAAAAAGTAATGACACAGAATTCTGGCCAGGACATGAAGAAACCTGATCCCTCACACATTGCTGGTGGGGATGTAAATGATATAGCCATTCTGGAAAGGAGACTGGCAGTTTCCTAAAAGCAAAACATTCAACTCTCATACGACTCCGGGACTATACTCCTGGGCAGTATCCCAGAGAACTGAGAATTTACATTCATACGAAAACTTGTACATGGATGTTCATAGCAGCTTTGTCTGTTAATTGCTGAAAACTAGAAACAATCCAGATGTCTTTCAACAGAAGAATGGCTGAACTAATTTTTCATACATGGACTATTGCTCAGCAAGAAGAAGAAGTGAACTACTGACACACACAAACCTGCCTTATCTTAAGAGAGTAAATCTGAGTGAAAAATAGTCTCAAAGGGCTACATACCATATGCCTTTATTTATAGAACATTCTTCAGATGACATCAAAGAACTGATTAGGAGTTGTCACAGGGTTACAGAAGCGGGGAGGCAGGGGAGAAGTGGGTGTGGCTGTAAAGGAGAAGCATGAGGAATACAGATTCCTGCATCTTGACTGGTGTCAGTGTTAACACCCTGGTTTCAATGGTGTACTGTGTTTTTGCAAGATGTTACCTATGGAGAAAACTAGCTAAGGGGCACACAGAATCTTTCTGTGTTATTTCTTACAACTGCATGAGAATCTGCAATTATCTCAAAATAAAAATACTAGTGAAAGAAATTATATTTCTGGCTCTTGAAAATGATTGTTACACATTCAGGAAGATATGTTTGACTAGTAAATTATCCCTTGTCTTGGAGTTTCTGTATTTTACTTCATTTTGTTTACATAAGAAACGTAGTGTTACCAAACTTGTCGAGTTGTATACATTACATATACATGTCAATCATACCTCAAGAATGAAAGGAAGAAAGAAAGGTAGGTAGGTAGGGTTAGCATGTCATATGCATTCTGCTTTTAAAAGTAAAACAGAGTGCCTTAAAAAATAACAGCTTTTTCGAATACTGTTCTTTTTTAAAAACAGCTTTATTGAGATATAACTTATATACCATACAATTCACATATGTATAATGAGCTACTCTGTGGCTTATAGTATATTCACAGCATTGTATGACCATTACCGCAATCAGTTTTAGAATATTTTTGTCACCCAAAAAGAATTCTGCGCCCTTTAGCGCCTATCATTCTCCAACTGCCTTGTCTCCCCAGTCCTAGAAAAACCACTAATCTACTTTCTGTCTCAATAAATTTGTTATTTTTAAAGGACAATCTATTCATGATATAAATAAAAGTTTAGCAAAAGGAATATTTTTTAAATTACTTCTAATCTTGACATTCTGCCTAGTTAATTTTTCTGAATGAGCTCTTTTTACTTTGTGTATGGAATTAAATTAAATCTTTCCTACCCCTTCTTCTATGGATCCCATTATCCATTACTCTTTTTTTTTTTTTTGAAAGATAAAAGGTGGAATTCCTGAAGGAATTATTCCAAATTTTTAGTATGCTATACTGAATTTAATTGAAAATACACTAATTATTAATGACTTAAAATTATTTGCAATTATTAGTGAGTCACGTAGAATAACACACTCTGATTTGCTTTTGTTGGGCTAATAAAAGGGGTCTAATTCTCCTGACTATTTCAGCAAGTGATTGCATTCAAAGCTGCTACTGGTGCAGCTTAAGGATTTTTAAACCACCTTAGCCAGAAACTCTGTCTTCAAAAGACGTGCAGCTTCCTGCTGGTGCCCGCCTGCTGGGCTCTGCTCTGCCGCCCTCCCTCTCCCCTCCTTCCTCTGAGGCCATTCACATTCCTCTGGGCGCTTCTTAATAGCAGTCTGTAAAGAGCTGAGGTATCATATGCCATAAACATTATTCGATCATGGAAATATTGGCCTTTGCTTTCTTTATAATTGTTTTGAATTAGCAGCGATTTCTTACTCCGGTAAAATGTTCTCTATTTTTTACCTATTGTGAATCTGCACAGTGAGGTTTGCTAACTAGACAAAATAGACACGATTATGTGTGTGAGAATGTTTAAGCTACCTAAGGTAATATATTGTTTCCATTGCTGTAAGAACATTCATTGTGAAGATAGCAGCAGTTCAAAGCATTGTTCCTTTGTTTCGACCAGTTCCCTGAAGCCTTCGATAGGATGCTTTATTGAGTTAGTTGTGATATTAAAATGAAACAACTGAAATATTATGTCTAATAATGATATTATCTAATTTAAACCTTTAAGGAATTCTGAGTGTTCTTTTTAATCTGACCAAATGGTTAAGATTCAATAATATTCCATAATTTAGAGTTACAACTTTAATTTTCATGTATATCACATTTCAACGGAAAGGCATTTAAACCCTTTTAAAAATAGGTCAGGTAAGAGCTTTTAAGAACACAAGTGCGTTGTTATCCCTGACTTGATACTTTGCATTTTCTTGCATTCATTCCTAGAGATCAAAATGTCTAAGCGTAGAAATAACTGTAAGATGGAAATAAGGACTAGGCTTGGCAAACTCAGATAATACAGTTTCATTTGGCTGTAGGTGGGGGGAGCCCTTAAAGTGTATTCTCAGCTGAATAAATTCAGCTCTAAAATTGTTCACAGATGAGCTGAGAATTGACTTTTGAATCAGGTCCCTAAGAAAAACAGAAAAAGTAAAATAGATACAACCACTGCTTATTTGGTCCAGAATTTATAGAAAATAAATTAAAATCTAAGGAACAGACAGAAGCTGAGTCGAGTTTGTGATTTTGAACTCTAGGTATCTGTTCCCTGCAAACATAATGAGCCATTGTTTTGAAATTACTGTTTTCTAACTTCAGTGGATCAATACGTCTTCCAGAAAGGTAATTTAGATAGAATTTTAACCAATGCTGTGAGTGCGTATGGAGGCAGGTTGCTTAAAACTCAAGGTATGTATTTATATTTGATGTGTCGAGAGCTTGCTGGTGGCAGCAGCAATACATAGTTGATTTCTCTAATAGTGCTTCTCATCAACCACACATAGCCACTTGGATCTCACTCCTGTCACCTCATGCCTCTGCATTTATATTTTATTTCCCATACGGCCAGCTAGAGGAGTCCCACAGTATTTTTTCCAAGAGGAAAGTTGTCGATGATACAACAGCCAAATGAATAGAAAGTGAAGATAAGTAGTTGCATGTGGACAGAAATTTTAATTTAATTACAATCCACATAAGTTTTTCTCAGATCTCTTCATTTATACCCCAGCCTTTTAAACATTTTCTCCTTATATTGAGCATTTTTAAACTTTTTCAGAGTCCCTTCCTGCTCTTTATCCACTTCACTATTACAAGCAAAGTAAAAGGTAATTTTGAATGAAAAGAGCATTTTCATGAGGAGATCAGCAAAGCACAGACCTAAGTAGTGTCTTGATCTTTAATTAGTTGAGAATATTTTGAATGCCAGTCTCAGTTTAGAAAATTGCAAAGCCCATTAATGAAAACAGTTGGTTCAAGGTGTAAGCCTGTGAAGTGTGTGTTAGAAGTGTCAGAACAAAAAGTGCTTTGAACTTCTTTAGATTTTTTGTTATTCAAAGGAATGTAGGTGTTTGAATTTTCAAGTTATAAAAAAAAATTAAGTCTATTAACCAATGGTTGGCAGATTCTTATCATATCACTTTGCCAGAGGGCGGTATTTAGGGGTGAGGCTGATTTTCTTCTGTAAAATAAAACATTCAGACCATTTCTGCCATGTTCATTCCTCTCCTATGTTGGAAGGAATCCAGGATTGCAATCCTTTGTAAGATCACCAATCTTACACTCACGTCTTGTGTAATGAATCAATAGAAAAAGAGAAGCAGGTTTGTATAAATTAGCAATATTTTCAATGGTAGAAATGCTAAAAATAGAAAATGTAATTATGCCATTCATTTTATTTTATGAATTTTTCTTTTTGATTTTTTTCCTTTTTTTTTTTTTTTTAAACAGGGTCATTTTGGAATTCAGCTTCCTTCAATACTGAGGCCTCATACCTTCATTTTCCTACTTTCCATGGAGAACTTAGTGCAGATGTATCTTTCTTTTTTAAGACAACAGCTTCATCTGGGGTATTTTTAGAGAACCTGGGGATTACCGATTTTATAAGGATAGAGCTACGCTGTGAGTCTCCTTTTTCTTAGAAGTCTGTGGCATTCTATTTAATAGTAAATCCTTTAATTGTGAAACTACTGTGTTTCTACTTTATCAGCTAAATCTTTTCATTGTGTCCTTTTGGGAAAAAATCTATGATATAAGTTGGCCTTTTTGCAAGAAAATAATATATAACATGATAATTGGGGAAAACAGTTGGTATTCTCTAAAACCAACTTAAGAAGGGTTTTAAACCCAAATAATTAAATTTAAAAAAAAAAACTAAATTCTGAGTTAACTACACAATTACTTAATTAAATCGACCAGCCATATAATTTTGTATGCAAAATAATGTTGGTATAGTTTTAGGCCACTGTTAGTATCTTAATATCAAATGTATATTATATGCTTTTAAAATTAGATGAACTTTGAATCACTATAAAAATTATTTTTACACAAAATGCCAGATGCTATTTAGTTTTCTTGTCTGGTTACATAGTTTTGCTCTATCAATATGCAAAATTAACTCTGAGGATGAATTTCTTAAAATCTGGGTTTTTTTCAAAGTGTGCTTTCCGGTCTCATTTCATGTTTCTTCTTTACTGATGTCATTGGGTCCTTCCATCGCCTTTCTGTTTCGTGGTTGCTATGCCCTGGTGCTATGCCCAAGGGTACTGAGGACTCTACTGTCCAGCACATGGACTAACTCGAACAATCTTCATATCTCCTATTCCCAGCTCCGGCAGTAGTGACCTTTTCGTTTGATGTGGGGAATGGGCCTTTTGAAATCTCGGTGCAGTCACCCGCTCACTTCAACGACAACCAGTGGCACCACGTCAGGGTGGAAAGGAACATGAAGGAGGCATCTCTTCAAGTGGACCAGCTCTTACCGAAGATACAGCCTGCTCCCGCCGATGGGCACGTCCTCTTACAGCTCAACAGTCAGCTCTTCGTGGGTAAGTTCTGATGGTAGGCAGTTTGTCACTGAACTGTAGGACGGAAGTGCGGAGCTGGGTCAAGATGAACTAATAACAACCGGTAACAACAGCAAGCCACTGTTGACTGAGAACCCGTGTTCCAGGCTCTTGGTTCTCCCTCGTAATCAACCTGTGACACGGGTTAGCCCCATTTTACAGATGAACTGACGGAGGCACGAGGAATTGAAGTGCCTTGCCTCCAGACATCTACCTAGCAAATGAGATTTAAATCTATGTTGATTCATTCCTAAACCTGGATTCTTAATATTATATAATTGGTTCGAGTTTGGGTTTGTTTGTTTGTTTTTTTGGTTTTGGTTTTGTTTTTTACATTAGCACTTTCAGTGTTTTGTTGAGAGGTGTTTCTCTCCGTTCTCATGGGATTTAAGGAACCCTCCCTGTAGTTTCAGCTAATGCCAAACAGGAACCCCTGTCAAAAAACAAGCCAATAGAGGGAAAAAAAGAAAAGCAGGAGCCAAGTGTATAAACCATCGATTCTGCAGGTGCTCCTCATTTTGCCCACTGTTTGGATGCCTTCTGAACACCTACCTCATATTTATTTATATCCAGACATTTCTTTATTGCCTGAATACATTCACTTGGTTTCTATAGACTGGATATTGGAATCCTTCTGGAAGGGTTTGTTTTATTTTCAGTCCTTTCAGTTACTCTAGAGAACTCATCGGCCATTAAGTTCAAGGAATTATTTCTTACTTGATCACTTCTCATATATTTTAATGTAAATAAGGGCACAGCAGCTCTATAAAGCAGAATAAATGATAAATGATCAGAAATTATATTTCAAGCATTTTTAAGAGTTCTGTTTTAGAACAAAATTCAACAGATTCCCTTTATATCTTTCATTGCTTAATAATCTTGTTTTATTACTCTCACTGCAAAAGAGAAGCCTATTTGTGACTTATTTGACTAAGACACATTTGGGATTTCTAATGAATTTATATGCTCCTTATTTCTATCATCAATTCTTTTATTCAATAAATAGTTAATGCACGTCTTCTATGAGTAGGGCGCTGTACTAGACAATCTAATCATAATCTTGCAGCCACTCAACTGACTTATTTAAGGGTATGGAAATAGTAGGGAGTACTTGGAATACATAACTTTTCTTTTAGTAACATGCTAGAAACTCAGTCGTGAAATTGACATAGATATTTTCGATATACAAAAACTGAGAAAGGGCTGCAACCAAAGGTATGGCAATTTAAAATCTGTCAGTATCTTGGAAATAGCCTTACTATTCTTGGAAATTGAGAAGGCTGAAACAGTCCTCGAATTCTTCAGTGAAATCTGCTGCAGTTCGCCTGAACGTGAACTTTCATCCTTTGTATGAATTTTAACTCCATAGAAATGAAGTCACTATATAGTGTGTGTGATAGGAATCCTGGCCTTAATTTGATTTCAGGTAGTTGTAACGGTTAGAAGTACTGTTATTACATCAGAAGACTGTGTTGGAACAGACTTGAGTCTTTTGCCATCAATCCTCTGTTATAATTTTAATAAATATATCTAAGAGATTTCATCTTTATGGTGGCAATTGGTTAGGCTTTTGATATTCCCATATGTGTTCAGATCCAAGGACTGCCTTAGTGAAAGTTTTATAAACTAAAATCTTTAGTATGTTTAAGTCAAGTCACTGAAAACTAGAAAGAAAAGGCAGAAAGATCTCTGAAAAAAATGTCACATCCACTATTAAGACAAATCTGTTTATATAATTCCCTTCTTTTTACTCATAGGTAACCAAGAAAATTGATAATTTGTGATGATATTGAAAGGACTCTTATTTTTTAAAATGGCATAGGGACAGGAAGGTCACTGGCTGTCCAGAGGCCACATCAGGGTCTTCTTTCTGTCTTTACCTCTGCCACATGAGTGGGCCCCTGTCTTAGGAAAGGGCCCCAACCGAGTTAATAAAAACTATACTTACACAAAAAATATTAATTTATCAATTTGTAACATTACTATCATACAAATCAGAAAATTTTTAAAAATTTCTAGATGAAAGTACTTCACTGGGGGTTAAATTTTAATTTAAAAGCTTACACTGAATTAGTGCAAAGTAGATAAAAAACTAGTAAAAAATAAGTAAAAATTAGAACCAATTTAATGTAGCTCTTACTGAGACCAGAAAGTAGCTCTCTGCATTCCTGATAGTATGTTTCAGTGGAAGAGACAAGAGGCAGCCAATAAAAGAGTAAATAGTAAGACAAAATAGATCTTATTTGTCATATAAGTTTTTGATGTAATACTTATTTTATACATGCATGCACACACACATACATATACTTGGGTTGGGGGAGCTTCTACTTGAAGTGGGGTAGTCAGGGGAGTGCGCTCTGAAGGCCTTACCTTTGAAGAGAGGCCAGAGAAAGCAGAGGAGGGAGCTTGTGAACATCTGAAGGGAGAGAATTCCTGGCCGAGGGACCGTATTCAACGTGAAGAGAAGGAGCCATTGTGGTCGGAGGAGAGAGTCAGTCTGAGGGAAAGTGTGGTGTCAATCATCATCAAGTTATATACTGGGCCTTGTGAGACCATGGGGAGGAATTTGGCTTTTATTCTGAGGTACAGAGGAGTGGCAAGATCTAATGGACATTTTCTTTTCTTTTCTTTTTTTTTTGAAGATTTTATTTATTCATGTGACAGACAGAGATAACAAGTAGGCAGAGAGGCAGGCAGAGAGAGAGGAGGTAGCAGGCTTCCCGCTGAGCAGAGAGCCCGATGCGGGGCTCGATCCCAGGACCCTGGGATCATGACCTGAGCTGAATGCAGGGCCTTTAACCCACTGAGCCACCCAGGTGCCCTAATGGACATTTTCCATGTCTCCCTTGCTGCTGTGAAGAACATGGATTGAGGGAACGGGGTAAAAGCAGGCTAGAGCAGTGGTCCCTGTGGGAGATGGCGGTGGCAGGGGCTGGAGAGGAGATGGTGAAAACCACCTGTGGGCCATACTTTAAGTGTAGACACACACAACTTGTGCTGGATTGGTTGTTGCTGGTAGTGTGTTCCTTCTTACCCCTGCTAATCTTCTTGGGGACAAGGTGCTTCTTTGTAGGTCCCTGGGATCCTCACATCATTTCTCAGGTTTTAATTTCAACTGAAGTTCATGTTTCTCATTCTCTTCCTTTATCATAATTTGTAGGATGATTCAAGCTGTTCCCGGACCCCTCAGTCCGGATTATATACTAGAAGCCCTACAAACCATAGTCCCGCCAGGCTGCGAAAGCCTGCTGGTCCTTCTTCGTAGCCCGGAGAAAATATTTCCCTTTCTCCCTTTTCCTCAGTGAGATCCCACCCACCCCACAATGACACACTCCCAGGAAACTGGGCATCTCTGTTCATATGTTCTGTGCCAGCACACGGTCAGATATCGAAGGGACGCTCTCTTGGGCACTGTTTCCCCACGTATGAATGCCTTCCGGTATTCTAGAGCTAAGTCTGTTCTCCAAGCCATGACTCAGGGATGACTGGGAGTCTGTACTCTGATTCAACAGAACTGATCTTCTGGTTCAGATTTTAAAGAGTAATTTCATTCCCCTCACTTTAAAGTTCAAGAGTTTAATTTGTAGTTCACCCTTCCATCTTAAAAATAATTATGGCTAATTAGTATTTTTAAGTATACATAATGACTGTCATTCATTTTGGAGTATCGGGATACAGTGAGATAAATGTAACTGCAAAGAGTAAGTCTGTAGTATAACTTTTACTCCTAAATAATGTTTGAATCCAGACAATGATGATGATGATAGTTGTAAGTTACACAGAAACACAGTTCTTTATAAACATGGGACCAAACTGTAAGACTAAGCTAATGTTAGTGCACGATAATGTTAGTATCCCAGCACTTAGTAGCTTTTACCAAAAATGTGCCTTCTTTTTTGTAAACAAATTTGGCAGAAAATATTAACACTATTGTGGAATATTTCAAATACCAAATAAAGTTACTTTATAAAACTACAAATACGAAACATAAGAAATTTTGATAATATAGAACTATGTTTGTTTGAGATATTTCTGTAACATTTTTACCTATAAGTAAAATGTTGTGGATATATGAATATATATTCATTTTTATTTCTGTTATAGTCTCCATCTCACTGCGCTACCACAGCCAGGCCTATGTTGATGATACTTATTGACATTACATTTTTTTGAAATTAAGGATTTTGGTGGTCGCTCAGAAGTGACTAGTGGAATGGGACGACCTGAAAGCATCTGATATGTTTTCCCAATCACTGCCTTCAGTCTCTCCCTTAAAAAGCAGTTGTAAAGTATGTCCATATCTCAGAGTGAAACTCTGAGGCAAGACTGATGCTTTACCTTTTGAGCAAAATCAGTAAAAATAAATAGAAGGCATGATTAAAAATATGATTCAGCTGAGCAACAATGATATATGACGATTAAAATAGAAAGAAGAAAATGAGAGTCTCAGAGGTGGAATTAGGTTCGTCTACAGCAAAGAATTATAGAACACAGCAATCCCTGTAGTTCCAAATGTCGGAACAATTGTCTTCAGTTAACTAAACTGAAGGATGCAACGTGAAGGAGTAATAAAATAATGAACATAAAACCTTGTATGAAGAAGTCAAAGCGGTCGACGAGAATGTAATGTGATAAATTAGAAACAGTGAACACCAGTGCAGTGACCATCTCCTCCCCTTCCCCGCTATCCCAACCATCACATCGCTCTTTGTAATAAAAAAGATGATTCACCTTGTAGGTGTAGCCCATCTCGCCCCATTCTTGCTTTTAATTATGGCACTGGGTCTTTCCTGACCTTTTCACATTCTTTCACTTTCTCCTTTCTGTATGTGTGTGATTTACGACCCGAGTTGAACAGTCCTATTCAGAGGTGCTATTTATTACTCTAAAAAATAAGTTTAGTGGCATGATGTTAATTGGTATATTAAACATATGCCCTTGACCCTGTTACACTGAGGACTCAGTGGCGAGAGTCACTGCTGTTATCATTCCCCTGCAAACGTTCTCCAACCACGGAAATGATGGAGAGAAAAGAATCAATCATTTTTTTTTTCTAAGCTGAAATGTGACAGTGGTCATTTTCTATTTTTGTTTGTAAACTCAGCATTTTTCTTAGAAGCTTCTTAAATTAGCCTTGAATTGATTTTCATTCAACTAGCTCTGCAATTTTTGTTTGCAATCCAAATTCTTTTACTGACAGGTTTTTAAATGGGGCACACTCCATCGCAGTACTTTGCGACTCAGACCTGGAAGAGAAGTGAGAACTCCTGACATAGACTCAGAAGTCATTTGCATTGCATTTGAATTGCATCAAATCCACAGATGCTTGTTGAGCTTCTAGTGCAGACCGTTCCTAATCGCCATACACAAAGGTTAATATTGAGCTCTGAGCTTATGGAAGCTCTGAAGGCTGGTTCTCACCCTCAGTGGCACATGAGTGTCAGCCAGGGATCTTTTGGGAAACTGACAATACCAGTAAAAAGATAGATTGATTTCCAGTGGATAGGCTTTCATGGGCTTGTAAAGTTGGATACCACAAATACAGCCTTATACTGGTCCTTCGGTGAACATATGCTTGTGTTTCTGTTGGGTCTGTACCCTAACAGTGGAATTACTGAGTAATAAGATGGGCATATGTTAAGCATTAAGAGACACTGCCAAATAGCTATTGACCATTTGGATACCCTCCTTATGACGTGGCTATTCAAATCTGTTGCCCATTTTCTATAGGGTTGTCTTCTTTTAAAAAAAAAAAAAAAGGTGGGGGACTGGGTGTCTCAGTCAGTTAAATGTCTGACTCTTGATCTCAGCTTAGGTCTTGATCTCACGGTTGTGGTTTCAAGCCACAAGATTTCTAAGAACTCTGTGTGTATTTTGGATTCATTTCAGATACATTTATTCCCAATTTCTTCTCTCTCTTTGGATTTTATTTTCATATGTGTAATGGTGTCTTTTGATGAGCAGGGGTTATTAATTACAATATATTCTAGAATTTGTCTTTTTACTTTTAGTTTACTTTTTGTAGGCTAAAATAGTTATGGGAAGAGAATGTCAAAAAGTTTTACATTTGAATATTTTTTATTTCAATCTGATTTTCTTTTGTTGTAAATACGTTTCCACACACCAAAGCGCAGTGCAGTGAAAGCCACATTTCTCTTTCATGCAATCATATCATTTACTTCAATTGTGTTCTTCTCTCCTCCTTGAGATGTCTTTTTCATGATTAGCTTAAGAAGCACTCAATGTACTTTTGCATGTTTAGTGAGCAAATCTTAGTGACTGTTGACTGAAATCAGAATTCACATGGGCTCTTTTAGGAGCAGAGACTATGACTCATACCACCGGCAGTTCATTTCTTTAAAACGTGCCTTAGGAGGTCAAACCAGAGAGGTGCTGTGGCCTTGGCATGTGAGTAAACTAAGTAGACCCACACTTTTCTGCTGGGAGTACCACAAGGGCCTGTTCTCACCACTGACTTTGGTTCAGGGACCAATGCCAGCATTTTCTGCCCTATGACACTGTTGCTTATTACACTAGCTTCCTTTTCAGCCGTAATAGTTCTTTGAACATGAGGGAGAACAGTCCTTCTCCCCTCGACTCTCCTACGGTTATGCTCAATGAGGAATATTCCATGACAAAATTATAGTTGGGGTCCAGTCTCACAGCTCTGTACATTAATGTACCATTTCTTCGAGGCTAAGCCATCCCAAGGATGGCTGGGTAGGTCAGGATTAAAGATCCAGTACATAATATACAGGAGACCATTTATTCCCTTCAGTCCCCTGACTTGGTCCTGGGCCCAGCCTGCGTGGGCTATCACTTTCCCGTTCCAAATTCCTCTCAGTGGTCAGAGCCTTAGCTGCCTTTGCCACAGGGCCATGGTCAGGGAGAGCCCCTGTACTCTGCCAGACACATTTCTATAACTTCAAATTTTAAAGAGAAACGTGGGATCTTGATTTCTTTTTTTTCTAAGGACCTTAGGCAAATATACAGTTGTTCCCAGTTAATGCTCAATAACATTCAAGCACAGTACATAAATAATTTGCCATTAAAAAATTAAAGGTGTTCCTGCTTCCAAACCAAAAAAAAAAAAAAAAAAAAATTGGCAAATGAAAGAGCCAGCTCGTATTTCATGACAATAGCATCTGTCACTTAGACTCACTTCCTGAGAGTAATGAACATGATAAAAGGGCTGGAGTCAGTCTCTGTTCATCACCTAGTGCACCTATTAGGTACAGATCCCGGTACTGTTATGTAAGTGAACAGATTTAGTTTTATTCCTTCATGTAGGAAGGTTAGGCATGAGTTTCACAGGATACCTAGTGTTTGTGAAGTTCCAGAATTCATTATATCTGATATAGCATGGCAGGTAAATTGATAGGAAATTAATTGGAAGACAGTTCCAAACATAATAGCTCAGTGGAAACATCCAGAATCAATTAATCAAACTGCAGCTCATTTTAATTGGACCTACTCTAACCCTGAAAAGTCGTTGGAATCTTTAATTAAGCTTTCAAGCTGAATACTATTTACACTGGCTGTGTTCTCCAGGATAGTTCTTCTTAAAATAAGAAGTTATTAACTTGAAACCTAATGGAAAAGCAAAAATCCTCAACACATGTATGACACGTATGTTTATGTTTAATTAGACATTTTCCCTGAATATTTAAAAAACGTAGTTTAAAAACTATTTGATTAAAGGGGCGCCTGGGTGGCTCAGTTGGTTAAGCATCTGCCTTTGGCTCAGGTCATGATCCTGGGTCCTGGGATTGAGTCCCGTGTCGGGCTACCTGCTCAGTGGGGAGT